>NC_133537.1:62500652-63700652 GCF_048544455.1 Silene latifolia | reverse complement strand
AAACTAAGCATGATGAATAATCTAATTGATTGAACGATTATAAAGTAAAGAGAGAAAAGGAATTAAAAACAATAAATACGATAAAGAAATAATTAAATTGATAATACCGAATCCGAGTAGCAAGGTAGAGAGTAGAATTCCAAAAGAACAGTGACCAAAGTAACAGATGAAAAATGTACGTCGTACAGGAGATGGGAGTAACGTAGTGTTCTCCTCAGTCTTATACTGTAAAAACATCTTAAACCTAATCTATGGACTGATTACAAAAGCCCATAAAAGATTAGGCGGAAATAAACCAAAAACACACGAAATCCCCTCGATCGAGTAAGATGATTACTCGATCGACGTCCAAGTCACTCGGTCGAGCTAGGATAACCTCTCGATCGAGCACTGCCTGCTGAACCTCCTCGATCGACTCCATGAACTGGTCGATCGACCAGTTTTGAGTGTATAAAGCATTCGATCGCGCACTAAAGCACTCGATCGAGCTATATAGGCGCATCAGGACTTGAATATCTTCCTTAACTCAGCTCATACGTCCTCCAAGTGTAAGATTCCTAAACTCCGGCTCCTTATTTCCCATGAATGCATACAATTAGGACAATTAAGGCTCGATTTAGCTCCTCCTCGGTCAATTCCTGCAAATTACAATAAACGGACCAAAGTAGAATATTCGGGGGTATTTGTAGCCAGATGCTACGTAAAAAGCACAGAAATGCGTGTAAAAATGAGGTGAAAACCTTATATAAAAGACACGCATCACTTTTTATCAATTGTTTACAACCCTTTCAATTCATCTTGCTTATTTACTTTCATTGCTATTTAGTTTAGTGACCTTCTACATCAACCCAAATTGTGACACCCCTAAGACACCACTAGTCTCAATAGAAATCTTATTTCAATTCCCGTCCCTTGGGATCCGACCTTTACTTGCCTCTTTACTAATTGTAGAGTTATTTGTGAAGCTATAAATTGTGTTTTGGTCTAGGTGCTTCTAACGACAAGTTACCGAAAAGATTTAGTAGGTCCGGCCAAAAATGGCGCCGTTGCCGGGGACGGTGTTATCTTGATTTAGATTTTATTATATTGTTATTAGTTGTGTCTTTCTTTGCCTTGAGGAAGTAAAACTCCTCAAGGTTTGTTCTAATTATTTTCGAGTTGTTTGATATTTTGCATGTCTAGAAGGTCACAAGGTGATTTGTTACCTTTTGATCGTGAAATTGAAAGAACTTTGACAACCAATAGAAGACTTGCTAGGAGAAATTTGAGAGGTATTAGTGAGGTTGTAGATATTCAACCAACTATTGAGTTCATGAACCCTTTTGCAAGAGAAGGTGAGGAGAACCCAACACAAAATACAACACAAAATCAACCCACAATGCCTAAGTTTTCATCACATTCCGTACCCACCGAGGAGAACCTACCAAATGGTACTCCCACACCACAACATCTAACCGGAAATTTCATTGCCAAATCCGCATTTATCCAATTAGTCGAAAGAAGCCAATTTGGGGGTATGCCTAGTGAAGACCCTCACTCTCATATGGAGACCTTTTGTGACTATTGTGATGCGATTTCTCAAACCGGTGTAACTCAAGACCAAATTCGATGGGTCTTATTTCCTTTTTCTCTAATTGGTACCGCGAAACAATGGTTGAAGGGCCTTGATAAGGCCACTCTCGGAATTGATTCTTGGAAAAAGTTGGCTCTAGCTTTCTACAAAAAATTCTACCCACCGGAAAAGACTAACATGCAAAGAGCTCAAATTACGGGTTTTAAGAAAAGGGATGAAGAATCTTTGTATGAAGCTTGGGAGCAGTTCAAAGGAATTTGTCGCTCATGTCCTCACCATGGACTTAGCGAGTGGTTCTTGGTACAACAATTTTGGATCGGTCTATATGAAGATTCAAGGAACATTCTCAACATGGGATCAAATGGAATGTTCACCGAAGTTGATGACAATCAAACTTGGAAAAAAATTGAGGAAATGGCGGTCCATAACTCACAATATAGTAGACCTCGCAAGGCTACTAGAGGAGGAAAGCATGAAGTGGACTCCGTTACTCAATTGGGTGCTCAACTTAGTGCTCACATTGATACAATCAACTTGAAGTTTGAAAAAGCTATGGCTAGACTTGAAGAAGCCTCGAAATCACTAAAGCATCATGTTAATGCCATGACGGCATCCTCATCAATCCCAAGTGGGATATGTGAGAATTGTGGAACTTTGGGACATGACTCAAGTGAATGTAGGGGAACAAATGAACAAGTGAATGCTTTCCAAGCATACAAGAGTGGTACCCCTTATTCTAACTATTACAATGAAAACACCAAATTCCATCCAAATCTCTCATACAAAAGCCAAAATGTTCAAAACCCTCAAACAACATACACCCCACCTCCCATGAGAAACCAAAATCAAAGACCCTTTTACAACCAAAACCAAGGTTACCAAAATCAAAATCCATACAATCAACAAAATGACCAAGGTTTTGATGTTCAAAAAGCGGTCCTTCAAATGCAAAAGAATCAACAAGAATTTTTCACTCAAATGCAAAAAGATAGTCAAGCAAAGGAAACCACCATCAACAACATCCTAGCTCACACCAAAATGTTGGAAACCCAATTAACTCAACTAGCATCTTCAAGCTCACAAAGACAAAAGGGGCAATTACCACCTCAAAGTAATCCCCCAAGACATGAAACGGTTAGTGCCATTCATTTGAGAAGTGGTACAAGGTATGAAGCACCGAAGAAGCAAGTTGAGGATGAAGTTGTGGAAGCTAGTGATAAGGAAGAAATTATGCAAAACTCCAAAGATGGAGAATCATCAAAAGAAGAGATTTTAAAGAAAAATGAAGACAAGGTCAAGGAGAAGGAGTCCATTATGATTAGACTTCCTTTTCCAAGTCGTCAAGCCAAGCCCAAATTTAATGACCAACTTGGAAAGTTTATGGAAATTGTGAAGAATTTAGAAGTCTCAATTCCTTTCACGGAATTAATCAATCACGTGCCGGCCTATGCGAAATACATGAAAGACATCCGCACAAAGAAGAAGTCGATCCGGAAGCTTGAGGCTATCGCCTTCACTAAGGTGAGTAGTGCAATACTTCAAGGGGGTTCACCTCCAAAACTCAAGGATCCGGGAAGCTTCTCAATACCGTGTACCATTGGCGACACCACGATCAACAAAGCCTTATGTGATCTAGAGGCTAGTGTGAGTGTTATGCCGTACTCGGTGAGTAAAAGGTTAGGGATGGGAGAGCTTAAATGTACCAATATCACACTCCAAATGGCCGATAGATCGACGAAGACACCATTAGGGATATGGGAAGATGTTCCCGTACGAATTGGGAAATTTTTCATCCCGGTGGAGTTTGTCATTGTTGATATGGAAGAAGATTACAACATTCCAATCATTCTAGGAAGACCTTTCTTACACACCGCGGGTGCGGTGATTGATGTGAAACATGGAGAGTTCACTCTAGAAGTGGGAGATGACAGTATAACTTTCAATCTTGACAAGACTATGAGAGCTCCCCGTTTACATGAACCATGTTTTATGATCGATCATTATAGCCGGAAGGATGATAGGAAGAAGTCGGAACTCCAATAGAAGAAAAAAATTGAAGATGCTCCATTCAAAGAGCAAGTGAATTGTAACAAAGAGAGCTTGCAAAGCTCACCAAAGTCAAGCAATGAAGAAGATGGCCTCATTGGCCAAAACAAGATAATGGGAGAGTTGTCTCTATCAACTCAAGAGATCTTTAGTGATCAAGTAGATGAAGTTTGTGGTCTTTGGGACGATGAGTTTGAAGGGATTTTCAATCCCTACATTGGTAATGCTATCGATCAAGACCGACAACAAGGGCAAAGATCTATTGAAGAACTCTATCACGACAATGAACAAGCTTTTGATTACTTTTTCAAGGTGTTGAGCAACATCAACAACACCTTGGACATGCCCCCTTGACATCTCATCAAGAATGAGAGTTTGGTGGAGTCCTCCCTAAACCACCATTTGTAAAAATTTCTAACTCCCTAACTCGCATTTTAATTCTTAATTTGCATTTTTGTCATTTTTGGATTTTTTTTATATACTTTGATCAAGATAATTATCATGTTTGAGAGAAGTGAGGGAGGGACTAATAATTTCAATTGATGTGTAGTGCTTAAGCTTAGTGTGGGGATAGCAATTGCCTAGGCTATTCATGCCTTAGTAGTGCCCCCACAATGAAGAACACGAGATTTTGAAGAATGAAAAATGACAAGGGATATGCAAGGTACACGGATGGAACTGAATCCGGGTAAAAGGGGTAGAACCCGAGCGGTTTCAAGAGAATCCGCCCGTCTTCAGACAATCTGGGCATATTGGGCAGAAGACGCCCGGCCTTCTGAGCTGAATTTTTGAAATTTTGTGACTGTTAACGAATCCGGGCGTCATGCAATAGAATCCGCCCGTCTTCATACAGACGCCCGTCCTGAAAGAGAAGACGCCCGTCTTTTGGCTGAGAAAAAACAAGAAAAATCCCTGGAAAGGAATCCGCCCGTCTTCTCTCAAAGACGTCTGTCCCGCATTTTCAAATCCGCCCGTCTTTAGGCGAGAATTTCCCAACCCAGAACAGGCAGAATCCGGGCATCCCGAAGGAAAGCCGCCCGTCTTCCCCCTGCATTTCAAATTTTTCGGGTTTATTATAAACCCCATCCCACATTCATTTCCTCATTCCTTCATTCAAAACACTACCCATAAACCCCATAACTCCAAAACCCTCATCCTCTCCATTACAAAAACAAGATTCCTCAACAACATTCACCAAAATCAAATCAAAACATCCTTTTAACAACAAATTAATCACTCCTGTTTCAACAACAATCAAAACCAAGCACAAAATCTTCAACCTTTGAGTCGATTTTTGGATTCATAAAGGCAAAGCCTTTCATCTTTAAATCTATTTGGGTGCACTAAAAATTGAATATTTTTCACTGTTTTCTTGGTTTATTCATCAATGGCAAAGACAAAGGGAGCAACAAAAGCAACAAAGGCAAAGGCACCAAAGGCAGAGGCACTCTCATCAAGACAAAAGAGTCTTCAAGAAAAGAAAGCATTGGCTATGGTGGTAGCTAGCCCAAACTTGGAGGTGCAAAAACAACAACCTCCCATGGAAGCAACAACATCTACCACTCCGGAAATTGCTCAACTTTCGAATTATCCGGAGGTAATTTTCATTTCCAAATCCCATAGGGACACTTTTGCCAAGTTTGCTAGTAAATCATTTCTATCCACCAAGTTTATTTGTGAAGATGCCTTAGATAAGTTGGGTGTCCTTGAGCAAACTAGAGCCTTCTTTAAAGCCATGGGGTTTGAGAAATTGTTTACAACAAAAGAATTGACATACCCCTCCCTTACCTTAGAATTTTTGAGTTCTTTGAAAGTTAACAAGGTTGAGACTATGGAAACCATCGAGTTTCGCCTAGCTAATGTTAGTAGGCGCATCTCCTTTGAGGAAATGGGTAAAGCTTTGGGTCTTAGTGATTCACCGAGTTATTTCAAGAATGTTGGCAAATATGACCCCGACCCTCTTTGGGAGGCGATTTCCGGAAGTAAATTTGAGAACTTTCATGCTAGTCGCGCTCTATTAGTCCACCATCCGGGCATTAGAGTGTGGCACAAGGTTGTAGGGAACACCATCATTGCAAGAAAAGACACCAACCATTTCACCAAACTCGATTTTGTTCTTCTTGAGTCGGCCTTGAACATTGAAAGGGAATTCACCAAGCCTTTCAACTCTCTAAGGCTTTTGGTGGATAGATGGCTAAACGTTGATTGTGGGAAGCAAGGCACTACCGTCATTGTGAATGGAGGTCTAGTCACTCTTTTGACTAAATACTTTGATCCTAACTTCAACAAGGATAGCAAGTATGAGGCAAAGAAGGGTGGTCATCTCATTGATATTGATACTATGATAAACAAGTACAAGTGGGTCTCTCATAACCCTCTTGACACCAAGTATGGATGGCTCACTAGTGAGGCTAGATCTTTACTTTGCCTTCGAAGATTTGTCATTTAAGTGTCCACCGGACCAACTATCTCCTTCCCCTTTCAAAAGAGGCCGAATACATTATCCGACAATAAAGGGGTGAAATTGAAATGCCCTCATCTTCCATTGTCACACCACCCTATCCTTTCAAGTACCAAGAGTTCAAGCCCGAAAGTGTTGAAGCAAGCAAAGATTATATGACTCTTCTTATGCAAGAGATGCACAAGCTAGCCTTCAAGGACCGGAAAGATGCTTACTTAGCACAATATCCACTCCTCCTTCACTTAGCTAGGCAAGGACTACTTGACCCTTCATGTCCTTTGCCTAGTTGGGCGGATAGGGAAGTCTTCTTTCCGAGTGCATCTAGGGGTGAGTTTTCGGGTGATAATGAGGTTGTCGGTGATGAAGAGGTTGATGATAACATTGATGAAGAAGCTAGTGAAGAAGGAGAATAGGATGATGAGCAAGGTGAACAACAAAGTGAAGAGGGAAGTGGTGATAAGTCCACTTCTAGTGAGGAAGATGATGATAGTGATGATATGATGGAAGATTAGCAAGCTTTGAAGGCTCCTACCCTCTTGAGGTTTGTCTACTTCTCTCTTTGTTGTATTTTATTAATCTTGATCATTGATGGAGTAGTCCAAGCACCATAAAGGACTAACACCTCGGCCCCATTGAGGTGTTCTCATTTTATTGCTCCCACCTTTTAAAAATCCAAAATGACAAATTTAGTTTCATGCATTGCATAGTGTGTGCATGAAATACACCCAACCTTAGGACATTATCAATAATGTCTAACTCGGTTTGGGGAAGTACATACATACACAACGGGAGGTAATCTAAATTATCCTCTCCGTCATAAACAAAAACCATGCATCATGTAGTGTAGATTAGTGTAGCTTGCATTTAGCGTAGAAATCATGCATCATGTTTGCATAATTTCCCATCATTTTGGCCATTGAGGACAATGCCCATATTAGTGTGGGGATGGGGAATTCTAACCTAACTTTTATCAAAAATCCAAAAAAATTGAAAAATTTCGAAAAAACCATAAAAATTTGAAAATTGAAAAACCAAAAACAAGTTCTTTTCCTTTGTAGTGTAGTCAAGTATATATTATTGTATATATTGTGTTTGTTCTATTCTTGTTCACATTGATCGACTACGCCACATCCGAGACATGAGGATATTGAAGACCGCATGGTATGATCTTTCCAATCTCCTTTTTCCTCTTTATGTTAATGACTATGTGGCTTTATTTTGATTGATGCGGTATAACGATGTGAACTTAGGACTTGAATTTAGTTTATATGTCATATTAGTTGGTAGAATCACTTGCATTAGGATGTATATAATAGTTGCATCATGGCATTTAGTTGCATTTAGATGAAATATTTTGAAAAGTGCCTAATTGAGAACTTTGACAAGAGCAACTAAGCGATTACAAATACTTTTTCAACTTAAGACTTCGCCTACTAGAATGGTTGTAAAACACCCTAGATTGTGTCATACTAGTGTCTTTCGACCCATGACCCAAAGACTAGTCAAGGGTTTGCATGTGAGTCACCTATCCAACCCCGTGATGCGATGTGGACTTGGTTAACTTGTCTAGGTGACCTTGATTGACCTTGTGGTACGGCAACCCAAAAATACTTTCTATCAATAAGTTTGAAGTGCTTATTTCAAAGATTTTGTATGTGGAAACGTTTTATTGCCATGGAAACCTCAAATGTTATGAAATGTTGAAATATTGAGAATTTTAGTTGTTTGGATGGAGGCGTACCACTTCGATGTGCTTTGGAGAAGGATCCATTGAATTGGGCCCCCACACGGTTGTGAATTCAACCGCCCAGAGACAGAGTGACTATCACCCCGAAAAGCTATTGTCTAGAGGTTAACCGGTTGCCTAATAAGCGATTGGCGAAAGCAAAGGACATTAGCACTGAAGGGACAAACCCCATCTCTAATTTTTGAAATGTGAAAGTTGAATGAGGTCAAATTTTGAATGCTAGTCATATCCACCCTTATTTATAACGATTTGAGCATTTCATTCCCAAAAAGCCTTTTTGTCAAGCCACTTTGTCGAGCTTGGGACGATCCATGACCTTTACTTTTGTAGAGAACTCGAGACTTGTCATGTCATATGCTACTAGCATCATGGGGATCATCATTCCATACCATCCGATCGCTCTTGACGAAAGTATTTGGAAATTGAGGACGAAAGTAGTCTAGTTTAACACCATTTGGAGGTAATTTAGTGCCATCCTCTTAGCCTTAGTAATTTGTTGAACTAGTATTTGTGACAGAATATATGCTCTTAAATTTGTTCTCTTTTACTTGCCTCCGCCACTTGATGAGGAAGTGGCTATTCCTTTTGTAGATGCATCCATTATTTGATTTTGTGTGCTTAATGTTTGGATGTGTCGCCATTTTTGCAAGACCCACCTTTCCTTGCAAGAAGGCATCCTACCTCATGGTTGTCTTGTTATGAGTTGAAGAGGCGGAGTGAGACCCGCTAATTGTCTCATATCGGCTATGTTATTAGGTTAGTTTAAATAATGGTCCTAATCTTTGTCACCTCTTTACTCGGGACAAGCAAAGGTTCGGTTTTGGGATATTTGATGTGACCATAATTAGCACATATTTAGTCCCCGAATTAGCCTTGTTCCCATGCTTTTAGTGCATATTTGGGTCATTTATTGTCTTTAGTTCTTTGTTTTGCATATTCTTTGAGGTTTTGTGTCCTTGGTAGGAAAGCAGTGCAAACCTTGCATTTTCATGGCAAAATGAGACTAAATTGATTGAATCTAATGACCAAGCATCAAGGAGAGACAAGATTAGAAGGCCTTTGTACATATTATAGTAGTTGGGCAATGATGAGGAAAGATCCTTGCATGCCCGAGGAAATCCCCAAGGATTTTATGAGGAAAAGGGAAGAAAAGAAGAAGAAAGTACGCTGCATGACAATCCGCCCGTCCCCAGGACCACAATCCGTGTGTCTTCCATCAAAGACGCCCGGGCAGCAGCATCCAGAAGACGCACGTCTTCTCCCAAAGACGCCCGGGCAGAGACACAGGAATCCGGTCGTCCTGTGCCTAAGACGCACGGATTCCAAGACAACGCAAATTCGTTTCTTCAAGCTTCAAGAAAGATGCCCTTCCTTCAGAAAATACCGGCGTTTCCTTAAGTAGGGACTTAATCGTCATTTAAGCCCTTAGTTAACCCTAATGCATCCACCTAATTTCCACTATAAATACCCCATTAGTCTAATTGGAAGAGCATGTTCTTCTTATCAATTCTTAGAGTAGTTAATATCAATCAAATCTCTCTTTAGTTTTGTAATCAACAATTAATCAAGTTTTAATACAAATTTTATTTCCTTAATCTCTCTTTTGTTCCTCCTTTATTTTGGGTAATTGAAGATTATTTGGGTTATTATTGGGAGATTGACAACCTCTCAGTCAAGCATCAAGTACTTCTATTATTCTTTACTTTATTATTGGAATCAATAGTAGGTATAATTCTCTTAATCCCTTTTTAATTATTGCTAATTACTTTCATTTGTTCACCATGTTTCACTTTGTTGGTATGATTGACAACCTTGCTAGCATGTTCAACATGATAATGAGTGAGTAGTTCCATAGCTAGGGTTAATGGGTAATTAGGGGAAACCAATATGGGGAATGATTCATGCTTAAATTAATATGCTTTCACGGTTTATTTGCTTGCTTGTTTTGATCTCAACTCATGCACATGTTATGTTTGATGAAATGCGAGCCTATGAATCCTTGCATTTTTTACCCATCACCTACCTTTTCAATGAGACTTGTAAGATATAAAGCAACTCGAGTCTCATTAGACCATGCATGTTCTTGAGTAGGGAAGGCTAAGTGGACTTGTAGGTGTTGTACAATCCAATCGATTCGGCTCCAGGACCCAAACTTTCCTAGGATCGTAAGATATAACCCAACTCAATCCATCACAATAATAATTGCTTGCTTATAATTTGAGACCATGTTTGTACATGATCAATTCCCATGAATCCCCTATGACCCCATGACACCCTAGTGCTTTTTATCAATTGTTTACAACCCTTTCAATTCATCTTGCTTATTTACTTTCATTGCTATTTAGTTTAGTGACCTTCTACATCAACCCAAATTGTGACACCCATAAGACACCACTAGTCTCAATAGAAATCTCATTTCAATTCCCGTCCCTTGGGATCCGAACTTTACTTGCCTCTTTACTAATTGTAGAGTTGTTTGTGAAGCTATAAATTGTGTTTTGGTCTAGGTGCTCCAAACGACAAGTTACCGAAAAGATTTAGTAGGTCCGGCCAGATATACTCCAAACAGACATAGACTCCTGGGACCTCTATTTTGATGGAGCATCGAATTTAAGAGGATTTGGAATAGGAGTGTTACTCATTTCTCCTGAAGGCGAGCATACGCCAATCTCTGTCAAACTTGACTTCGAGGTGACAAATAACGCTGCAGAATACGAAGCCTGTCTCATTGGATTGCAAGCGGCAGTAATTTTAGGCATCAAGAATCTTCGAGTACATGGTGATTCCTCTTTAATCATCAACCAAATTACGGGATCTTGGAAAATCCGAAGCGAAAGTTTAGCACCTTATCAAGCCAGAATAGACCAAGTTTCCCAATTCTTCGATCGAGTTGCCTACCTACATCTACCTCGAGATGAGAATCAATTTGCGGATGCTCTTGTAAAACTCGCATCTTTGATTAATATGCCGGATAGCATGGTAGAAATGCCTTTATGTATCGACCGACGATCAGAACCAGCTTATGTGCACCAAATCACCGATGAAGAGGAAATTATGGAGGAGCCTTGGTTCCAAGCAATCCTAAACTTCAAACTCAATGGCACCTATCCACCAGAAATGGACAAAAGGGGACAACGCGTTATCCACTTGCTAGCTTCCCAATACGTCCTTATGCAAGGAGAGCTATACAAAAGAACACCTCTTGGTGTAATCCTACGTTGTCTTGATCATTCACAGGCATAGAAAGTGATGGAAGAAGTCCGTGATGGAGAATGTGGCCCTCACATGAGTGGACCCATGATGGCAAAGAAAATCACACGCTTAGGGTATTACTGGACCACGATGGAGTCTGAATGCATCAAATATGTAAGACATTGCCATAATTGCCAAATTTTCGGGAATGTACAACATGTTCCTCCTTCATTACTTTACACCATGACATCTCCCTGGCCATTTTCTGCCTGGGGAATTGACATCATCGGCAAGATCACTCCAGCCGGAACAGGAGGCCGCTATTTCATCCTAGTAGCAATCGATTATTTCACCAAATGGGTAGAAGCGGCTTTCTACAACAGTCTTACGGCCAAGAACGTGGCAAAGTTCATACAAACCAAAATTTTCTGTCGATATGGTTGCCCACATGAGATTATCAGTGACAATGGGTCACATTTCCAAGCCGAGACTAAACAATTGCTAGCCAAGTACAAAATCAAGCATCACCACTCCTCGCCATATAGACAACAAACCAACGGCGCGGTAGAGGCAGCAAACAAAAACGTTGTCACGATTCTCAAGAAAATGATTGACAATTATAGAGATTGGCCAAGCAAGATACCCTTTGCTTTATGGGGGTACCTTACGTCTGTTAGGACGCCCACTGGGGCCACTCCTTTCTATTTGACCTAAGGCATGGAAGCCGTACAACCAGTCGAGCTAGAAATACCATCCTTGCGTAATTTACTCGAAAGTCAAATCCACGAAGCCGAGTGGAAGAGGGATAGATACGAAGAACTCGTCCTCCTGGATGAACGAAGGTTACGCGCATTACATAATGTGCAAACATATCAGGCACGTATCAAACGAGCCTTTAACAAAAAGGTTAAGCCAAGAAACATCAAGGAAGGAGACTTGGTCCTCAAATCAATTAGAGCTCTTTTACCTGTCGATCCACGAGGAAAATTCAAACCCAATTGGGCCGGGCCATTCCTAGTCAAGTCCATACTTCCAGGGGGTGCGGTTAGAATCACAGACCTAGATGGGAATGAATTTGCCAACCCAACAAACCTTGACCAATTAAAACGTTACTATACCTAGAATAGGAGCAAAAACGCACCTCGCGTAACCTCACGTGTCGCTCTTGTGGCACAAAATAAACCGCCCCTGGCCAAACTAAATTAAGCTAATGTCATCTTGCTCTTGCATTTTGACAATTTGTCATTCTCATATCATCAAATAAACTAAATTGCATTTTAGGAGTAAGTAAAGCACATGCTTATTTTCTAAGTTCATTACAAGCTCTTGCTTAGAACGATTATTCTTTTACATTTACTCGAACTACGCGCAAGGGTTTGATTTCATTTTTCTAAATGAATACGTAGGCAATCCTTCACGGGATACAACCTATTTAATCATCTTAAATGTAAATAGAAGGACATTTGCAAATGCATTTGAAATTCGACAAGAATAATGAAAAGAAAATCATAATGGTTTCATAACCAATTAACTTTTTTATTTCATTTCTAATAATAGTACGTTACGTAATAAAATCATAATAAAAATAAATAGGCTAGGATTCTAAAAACCCCACCTTCTTATTGCAATAATAATAATAATAAATAATAATAAAGACTTAGGCTACTCTTCCATTTTCCCTTTGCCTTTGTCATTTTTATCATACTTCTTGTCACGACCTCGAGCCGGGCGCTCTTGCGCCACTTCCGACCTAATCACCAATGGTCTCTCTCGTGGTCTTGCTTTGCCATTCTTGTCAACCCGGCTTCTTCCTCTCCCTTAGTCGGATGCTTCTCCTTCTCCCTTTCCACCTCGCGAACCTTCTAGTCAACAGGTTCACGCTTCCTCTGTCTCTCGCGCTCCTCCGGAGTAGCAGCTTTCCTCCATCGCAGATAGGAATCGGACACCCATAGAGCACAGACAGAAGAATTCATGAACCAAATGTTCCTCTGAGCCTATTTGATGGCCCATTCTCTTCGACTCTCAGTAGTAAGCGCCACGGCAGTCTACGGGACAGTGTCAAGCTTCGAGATCATCTGCTTCAATCCAACCTATCTCATCAACCTCTCCGGGAAAATGCATATCATAAACTCCAGGCCAGGAATGCGAACAGATCGGGTAGGATCCAAGGAAGATACTCCAGTGACAGATTTGAGGTGCCACCATGGTACGATCCATCTAATTAAGGGGCCATCTTCACTCTTCAGTTTGTTTTCCCAGTAGTTGCAAACTCGAGTAAAGTCAACCATGTAAAGCCTGGTCCTCATTGCAATTGAGCGAGCATGATAAGCAGGAACATTAATTGGGGGCTCGATCAATTGCAGACGCTCCATAAGCCAGACCTACCAAAAGCAGGTATAAAAAAAACGAAAAAAAAAACAAAAAGAAAACGAAAAAGAAAAAAAAAAGAAAAAGAAAGGTATTTTTACCTGCAAGATAATAGGACTTCCCAAATAAGGTAGGTCGCGATTAGCTTTCCTGTTATCCAAGCCCAATAGGATCTCTCCTAAGCACAGACAAGCTGGGCTCCTGCGCAGCTCCATTGGCTCAATCAAGCTTAAAAGACGAGGGTCGCCTCTCATATCCTCATCAACATGCCCTTGAAAGACGTATACATGCAATAGGCAAAATCC
Source organism: Silene latifolia (assembly GCF_048544455.1). Lineage (NCBI taxonomy): Eukaryota > Viridiplantae > Streptophyta > Magnoliopsida > Caryophyllales > Caryophyllaceae > Silene > Silene latifolia. The sequence continues at coordinate 63,686,961 of NC_133537.1, read as the reverse complement.
GAATGCCCTTCGCCTCGCAACATAAGAGACAGTGGGATCAGCCCTATTGATGAAGCGATCGATGAAATTCAACATTCGCACTCCTTTAGGAGTCACAAGACGGTCAACATCAACTCTTGCCAATCCAAGCAAGTCTCTAAACTTGTTCTTATATCCTTGAGAAGTGGAGGGAATAGCAGACAAATATTCCGGGTCCCAACCACCAATCGCAGCAATTTCCTCTGGAAATAGGCAAATGTCACCTCCAGGGAAGGCAAACACGTGATAATTCGGGTCCCAATAGTCAAGACAAGCATCTAGGAATGGTTTAACTACCTTGATCAATTTCAAGCTCAAAAGCGATCCAAAATTATAAGCACCCATGTCGTGTTCCTCCACATTAGAAAACTCATTTGTCCATTCTTTTAGACGAATCTCAAGAGTATTCATGATGTATGCTTATTTTGGGAGATTTGTGTAATAAGACGAAGAAAGACGGATCATTTGTGTGAATAAAACCTCCCTCGGCGTCTCTATTTATAGTAAAAGTTGTTTCCTAAAATCCGTGAGAACGGACGCACTGGGGAACAGGCGCAGCAGGTGCCGCGCCTCTTCGAAGGGACGCAGCTCTTGCTGCGCCTCTTCCTCAGCCTTCTTTCTGTGATTTTCCGCGTTGGATATTTCCTAAATTCCTCAACGAATAATTTCCTATTCATACGGGTTATTATTTTGGTAAATGCGTAAGGTTGCCATATTTTGTGTTTCCTAATTTCGCGGACACGCATCTCGAGACGATATCGACATTTTCGTCATTTTAGCATACTTGTACATTTCTTTTTAATTTTCTTTTTTGGGGAATCATTTCACCAATTTAATTTAATTTATTCTTTTTTTCAAATCTATACATTTTTTATATTTAATTTAATTATATAATTTCTCAAACTCATACATTTCTTCTTACTTTTTCTTTTTTTTGTGGAATCATTTCACTCTCCTTCCACATCACATTTCAAACTTATATGTTTTTCTTTTTTCTTTTTTTAGGGCGTAACGCTCCCTACCGTCCGGTCATTTCCGACTAAATTGTTGCAATTTCCGACCAAATGATCGTGGACGATGTCGTCACTCATCCAATCAAACACATTTATAATACTCAACATACAACTAGTTAGCGGTAAGTCGAGGTCGATCCATGGGACGGTGTGCTTTCGGTTCTAAGTCTATCTATCTCAATTTAAGCTAGTGTCACGATTTGGTTTGGATTGTAGTTGTGTTCTAGGCTAATGCAAACAATAAGGTAAATCAAGCAATAAAAGGAAAGATGTAAACAAATGATTAAAAGTGCTAGGATGTCATGGGGTCATAGGGGATTCATGGTTTTGATCATAGAAACATGTTTACAATTATATGCAAGCAATTAATGTTGTGGAGGAACCGAGTTGGTTTATGTCTTACGGTTCATAGGAAGGGTTGGGTCCCGGAGCCGAATCGATTAGATTGTACAACACCTACAAGTCGACTTACTTTCCTCCTATTCAACTTCTATGCATGGTCTAACAAGACTCGAGTTGGTTTATATCTTACAAGTCGAGTTCAATAGATAAGAGATGGTTGTAAATACAAGGATTCATAGGCTTGGCATTTCATCAAACATAACATGTGCATAAAGTTGACATCACAACAAGCAAGCAATTTAATCATGTGAACATATTAGATTAAGCATGAATCAATCCCCATGTGTGTTTCCCTTAATTACCCACTAATCCTAGCTAAGAGACTACTCACTCTTTATCAAGTTTAACATGCTAACAAGGTTGTCAATCATATTAACAAGGTAAAACATGATGAACAAGTAAGAAAGATTAACAATAATTAAAACAAGGATTAAGAGAGTTATACCTATGGAGATTCCAAAATAATAATGCAAAGAATAATAGAAGAAATTGATGATTGATGGAAGGTTGTCAATCTCCCAATAATAACCCAATAATCTTCAATTACCCAATAATAAACTTGAATAATAAACTTGAACAATAATTAAGGAGAGATTAATGTGTAATTTTTGTGGAAAGATTGAGATTAATCTATTCTAATCTACTCCTAATCTAATCTAAGAAAGCTTGATTTAATCTAATAAAACTTGGTTCTAATCTAATAAAACTTGATGATTTGATTATTACAAATGGGGTATTTATAGTGGAAATTAGGTGGATGCATTAGGGTTAACTAAGGGCTAAACTAGTAATTACACTTTTGAGATTTGAGCAAGGAGGAGCCGGTATTTTTCGAAGGAAGGGCTTCTTTCTTTGTAGCTTGGAGAAGACGAAATTTCGCTGTACTGGAATTCGTGCGTATTGGAGTCGGGACGGGCGGATTCTGCTGATGGAAGACGAGCGACCCGATGAAATCCGGGCGGATTCTCAAGGGGCAATCCGAGCGTCTTTGAAGGAAATCCGCTCGGATTGTGTTGTGAGGAGACGGGCGGATTGGAGACAATCCGCTCGGATTGTTCTTCAGCAATGATTCTTCTTCTTTTCTTCCCTTTTGTTCACTTCCATTTCATTCTTGTGGGATTGATCTTTAGTCCTTGCTTCCCCTTCATACTAGCCCATCTAGTATCATCAATAAGCTTCCAAATATGCACGAAAGACGGGAATTTCCGCCTTATTATCTTCTTTTCTACAAAACATATGAAATGTGATTGAAAAGCAAATAGGAAGGTTTTGACGGATAAAATGGCCAAAGAATGTTATAATAGTATGCAAAATAGGCTCAATTAGGGGACTAAATGTGCGCAAATAATGTTCACATCACCAAACTTTTGCATTTTTTGGCTCTGGTCATTTTTTTTGCATTTTCGAGTCATTGTTTTGCGCTAATGTAGGCCATGTGTACAAATGCATGTTCCATGTAACTTTTCTATGAAGATTTCTGTGTAAATTTCGGCAGCATGACGGCGTAAACCGTCATCTACCAAACCTGTTCAAAACTAACCTGCAGGTACAAACAAAGCAACCCAGCAGCAAAGGCACTCAGGCCGTCATATATACAACCAAAAAAAGAGTATATGTACATCAAACTGGGGGCTTGAGCCCCAAAACAAGGTCCGAATGTCCAAAAGTGGGTCCTAAAATGTATAAATGTACAAAAATACAATGAAAAAACAAAAAGCAACACGGAAGCTACTGTTGGTCGCCGTCTAGCTCAGAAACTCTCGCCTCGAGAGCAGCAACCTCGGCATCGCGGGCCTCGATTTCCCTCAGCAGGCGAGCTGTCTCCTCTCAGGACTGGGCGAGGTCTCGCTCCAGCTCACGCTCCCTCTACAAACGACAAGAACTGGCTCATGTCAATCATTTCAAACATAAAGGAAGATTAGAAAATTCAAAAATGAAGTAAACGGAAGGTTCATACCTGACGTCCTCGACCGCCAGCGAGTGCCTCCACGGCAGTAGCCCGCAGCCGGTTGGCTACCCTCCATAAAGCCACGAACCGGGATGGCGCAACCTGCATTTCATAAGAAAAGATTCTTAATGATTGGAGAAACTCAAGCAAATGTGTTCTTACACAAAATTATACAAGTTAGGAGACTCACCCTCTGAATCATATGCTGCCACTCGTCCAAAACAGCATCTTCCACCGCCACGTCAAAGTCACGTAGCTCGGAGATCGTCGTCATCCTCGTCGTGTCAGTGTACTCAAGGGTCTCGGGGTACTCTGGGAGCTCGTTGCCCGCCGCCTCGACCTCCTGCAAAGCGAAATCATTTTTCTTTAACCGATGATCATTCATCGTATTCTCAAATAATCGAAGATGAAAGAGAATAAAGCACTTACCACAACCGGCCAGTGCGCCAACCTCCCGTAGAGGAACACTGAGTAGTCTTCACCAGGAAGAAGGAGGGCGCCGCCACCGACGCCAGCCAGGCCAGCCTCCCTCTCAGCCTCAGAAGGCTCCCTAAATATCGTCCGAGGAGGATCGATGGGAACCGTCAAGACGTCCCGAGAGCACTGACGAACCAAGCGCTCACCCAAGTACCACACAGGACCCATCGACGTCCTCAACAGCAGTCGGCTCGAGCTCCTAGGTTGAAGGACCTCAGCCACGAAAGGAGGAGCGCCAGCGTACTCCTCCCAAGGCCTGGGCACCCACTAGAAGAAGCAAACGAAGGGTCATTCCTATGGTCAGTTCTAAAAGTAAAGGAAGAGAAACAGACAAATGTAAGGTGAAATACTCACACCGTCCAGCTGAAGAGCGTTCACCTCCCGCCGACAAACGTCGTGGAAGGAACGCCGACTCCTCGTGCGGCACATCACCCAATCCCTCACAACGGGATAGGCCTTCTCCACCGGCTCCGTCCTCTTGGGCGCGAGGCCCGGAAAGTAGGAGTACACCCACGCCTGTAAAGCAGATAATCAATAACGATCTTTCGTGAGAAAAAGAAATGATCTTTCGTGAAATGAAATGAAGGTTCATACCTCCAACAGCAGTCCAGGGCCGACAGCAGCAGGAGAAGTCCCCTTCTCCATCAACTCCGGATGAACCACGGCCCTCATAAAGCGGATGAGAACCGCAAAACCAGCAGTGACCCAGTCCCAATGGCCTACGGAGCTCAGGTCAGAAAGAAAGGGAAGAAGCTTCGTCGAAATCCTCTCTCCCTTGTCTCCGAGGTAAATCGAAGACAAGAACCACCAGAGCCACAAGCGGACTCTCTGCTCTGTAGTGCAGGGAGGAGGAGCCGTCTCCCTCGCCTCGATCACCACTAACGCCGGGGTCTTCCCCGCGAAGTAGTCTCGAACGTAAGAACTAGGCACCAAGCCAGGTACCGCAGCCACCTTCGGCGCCAAGTTCCAGACGATCAGGCTCCTAGCCTCCGCCGAGTCAACCCTCATGGCTGTCTCGGGCCACTCCACCACCTCAGTCCCACATGGCAGACCCGAGATCATGTTGTAGTCCTCCAACGTGACCCCCACCTCACAAAAAGGCATGTGAAACGTGGAGGTCGTGTCCCAAAACCGGTCCAAGAAAGCTCGGACGAGACTGAGGTTAGCCCGAATCTTCCTCCTCGCAATATCCCTCCAAGCCTGCACCAAAGCACCGAACGCTCCCCGCTCGATCATGGCTCGCTCCTCAGCCGACAGCCTCTCGTAGCACCCCCATCATCGTCGTATAGCCCGAGAACGACCTAATGTTCCCGGCCTCCTATGTTGATTTGAAACAAAAGCTATCTTTAGCTCAAATGAAGAAGAAAAGGAATAACAAACAAAAATGAAAAAAGATGAATGAAGAATGATGAATTCGATTTACCAAGCTCTTCACCGTCCTGTAGGACAGGTGACCCTCCACAGCCCAAAGCAGGTGCCTACTGTTCCAAGTCTTAGCCCACGCAGATGCTCCCCTCAGCTGGCGACAATCTCGTCCAACATTGGCCCGTCTCGGGGCCTCCTCCTCTAGGATCTCGTCCTCAGCAACCGTCACCGCGGCAGTCAAACCCTCCTCCAACGCCTCCTCAAGCACCTGAGAAGTGTCAACAGCAGTGTCCACATCCATGGGATCTCTCCCGGATGTAGAAGCCTCGTCACCTGCAAAATTGAAGTAAATTTAGGCCGCGTCAAGTGACGACAAGCCTTGATTAGGGGATTTTCGAGTTTTCGGAGCTCCGAAATCGCTCTTTTCTCGCCATCTTTGGCAAATTTCCCCCAAACCCGTCCGCTCATGTGGTAATTTGGGTCAAGTCAAGCCTAAGTTGAAGCCTAGTCAGGGGTTCGAGTCGGAATTTCGACAGCATTTCTTTATAACGGCGATTATGCCCTAGAAAGTGCCCTGAAAAAGCCGTCACAAACCAAAATTCGGAGATGGTAGGAAGTTTACCCATAACAAAAGGATTCCAAATATCACGTTTTGTCACAAATGGGCAATCCTAAGGCTATTTTCGAAGCGATTTATGGTTTAGCTGTGAAACCGTCTCAATTTCACTCAAATGCTCAAAACTCAACGAAAATTCAAAACAAATACATGGTTATGATCCTTATATTACCAATTAGCTATTTACAAAGTCAATTTCACAAGGCAAAGTCATTTGGGGGAAAAGCCCCAAATTTTCGACTAATTAGGGTCGAAAACCCTAATTTTGTCGATCCCATTTGATCAAATACGGAAGAAAAATGCAAGATTGATACACATACCTCGATTAGTCATGGCAAATGCAAGCTTTTGGATCAAATTTTGACGGAAATGGTTGGAATTTGAGAGAGAAATTGAGGAATTATGTTTCGAATAAATGAAATAAACCCTCTGTTTCATCGGGTTTTTACGCAGAATTGCCACATCCAGGAATAGACGCAACAGATGCTGCGCCTCTTCCTCAGCTTCCCTTCATACGAATTTTCAAAAATTCGTTATGAGTTCGTTATTTTGTGGGCCCATCTTTGGTGCGCCTCTTCCTTGATGCCATATCGCATATTTGGTCCGTTTGTCGTATATTCTTCGCCCGGATCCACATCTTCCAAGCAACAGCAAACTATCGCCTTATTTTTTATCCAAGATCTAGCTTGTCACAACGAGCGTTCCTTCTCTGACAGGTTTTTCGACACACCTCTATTATATCCCCCCCCCCCAGCGAGAGTACAGGGATAGACATTCCCTCTCGAGACATGGAGATAAGTTTCCCGATTATATTCCCCCAGCGAGAGTACATGGATAGACATTCCCTCTCGAGACATGGAGATAAGTTTCCCGATTATGTTCCCCCAGCGAGAGTACAAGGATAGATATTCCCTCTCGAGACATGGAGATCAGTTCCCGATTATGTTCCTCCAGCGAGAGTTCACGACCAACAGTCATTCTCTCCCGAGACATGGAGATCAACATCGACCCCAAATCCTTCCGAAGTTTGTTCGAAGCCGACCACAAGCAAATTTCTCCCAGCAGTTCTAGACTATGTCCTACTGTCTTCTCCCAATATCGCGTTTTGTTTTCCCCTAGAGTTTCAAAGAATTTCAGGTATGGTCTTTTCTTATGGCTGGCGAGCCTCCTTACGTAGTCTAATGGACTTTAAACGACCCTCCCCGATAGTCGACAGACTCTAAAATGTTCCCGACGACAAGTCCTTGGCTCAGACCCCTTGAGCCGCCTCGTGTCGCCATACTCGTCAGGTTGTAATCTTCGATTGACCTGATGGCTATACTTTGGCTTTCGCCTTGTCCAAGCCTCAGTCAAAGTGGGGGCTCTGTAGATACCTGATTTCTGCACCTCCCGCAAACCACCCGGTGATGATTGGGCCGCATGTTTGGTACGCGGAACGATTTGTGATTGTTCATAAGTTTATCGTCAAGTGATCGATCAAACACTTGTGTCTACCTCTTAATTGTCATCTACGCGCCGATACAATCGTTTTGACAGTAATTAGAGTACATTTCGAGTCCGGGTCATAAAACCGTCTTCATTTTCTGAAACCGAGTCAGAATGTTCTGGAATGTTCCGGATATTTCTATTCCATATTTTTTAAATCTTTTAATCTTTGGCAAACAATTTCCCGTAATATTCACACAAAATATTAAGGAAAACAAGATAAATCCGTTATTACATAACCAAAACACGGAAATCTTTCTTCTGCAGGAGGAAACCACTTGGGAAAGGACGCAGCAGGTGCTCCGCCTCATCGCCTACTGCGCCTCTTCTCAAATCCTTTTCTGCGTATTTTTCGTATCTTTTCATATCTTTTCGAGATTCACTTCCAAAGTTTCTCCGAAAACCATAATTCCCTCCGTGTGATTAGTATAAATAAGGACCTTCGTCCCTCATATTTCTCACGCGAGTGTCCGCCCTTCTCATCTCCCTTTGCATTCTAGACCATGTTCTTACTTTTTGGCGTCTACGTGCTTGAACATTCGACCACGTAAGCTCGGATCTTTCTGAGTACCAGCCTCGTTTTGCATGACTGACCAATTTGACCAACTCCACCATAATCAACTTAATCAATCTGTTTAATTTCCTCTTACGAGGGCACTTTCGTCATACATTCGAGTCGAGAAAACTAATTAGAACGAATATTTACAAGATTAAAAGGGGAATTACAAATTAATAAACTAAACAAATTAATTAATGACGAATTAACGATGGCAACGATAAACAAAAGGTGAAAAATATATCAATGACGAATTCCAGAGACTCAATATGGATGAATCGAACCTCTAAAACCCGAATTTGATTTTAATGACGAAAACCCGCTGATGTGACCATAATTGGTGCATATTTAGCCCCCGAATTGCCATTGTTTTCATGCTTTTTAGTGCCTATTTGGGTCATTTCTTATCTTTAGTTCTTTGTTTTGCATATTCTTTGAGATTTTGATCCCTTGGTAGGAAAGGAGTAAGAATCTTGCATTTTCGTGGCAAAACGAGGCTAAATTGATTGTATTCAATGACCAAGCATCAAGGAGAGACAAGACTAGAAGGCCTTTGTACATAGCATAGTAGAAGAGCATTGTTGAGAAAGGATCCTTGAGTCCCCAAGGAAATCCCCAAGGAATTCATGAAGAAAAGGGAAGAAAAAGAAGAAGAATTGAAGCTGCCAGACAATCCGAACGGATTGTATACAATCCGCCCGTCCGTCCAACCCAATCCGAGCGTCCCTCAAAGGAATCCGCTCGGATTCCCCCTCGCCAATCCGAGCGTCTTGCCCAAGGATCCGCTCGGATTCCTCAGCCCAGATCCGGCCGTCCCGACTCCCATCCGCACGGATTTCAAGATGAAAGACGTTTTCATTCTTCAAGCTACGATTAGAGAAGCCCTTCTCTCGAAAAAATACCGAGTCTCCTTGCTCAACTTAAAAGTGTAATTACTAGTTTAGCCCTTAGTTAACCCTAATGCATCCTCCCTAATTTTCACTATAAATACCCCATTAGTCTAATTAGAGGAGCATGTTCTTCTTATCAATAATTAGTGTAGTTAATATCAATCAAATCTCTCTTTAATATTGTAATCAAGTATTAATCAAGTTTTAATCCAAGTTTTAGTTCTTCAATCTCTCTCTTGTTCTTCCTTTATTTTGGGTAATTGAAGATTATTTGGGTTATTATTGGGAGATTGACAACCTCTCAATCTAGGATTCAAGTACTTCTATTATTCTTGCTTTATTATTGGAATCATTAGTAGGTATAATCTCTTAATCCCTTTTTAATTATTGCAAATTACTTTCATTTATTCATCATGTTTCATTATGTTAGTATGATTGACAACCTTTCTAGCATGATCAATATGATAATGAGTGAGTAGTCTCTTAGCTAGGGTTTAATGGGTGATTAGGGGAAACCAACATGGGAATGATTCATGCTTAAATTAATATGCTTTCATATCTTATTTGCTTGCTTGTTTTGATCTTAATACATGCACATGTTATATTTGATGAAATGCTAAGCCTATGAATCCTTGCATTTACTATCATCTTCTATCCCTTCAACTTGACTTGTAAGACATAACCCAACTCGAGTCTTGTTAGACCATGCATGTGTTGAGTAGGAAAGATTAAGTCGACTTGTAGGTGTTGTACAATCTAATCGATTCGGCTCCGGGACCCAAACTTTCCTAGGATTGTAAGATATAACCCAACTCAATCCATCACAACAATAATTGCTTGCTTATAATTTGAGAACATGTTTGTATGATCATATCCCATGAATCCCCTATGAACCCATGACACCCTAGTGCTTTTAATCAATTGTTTACACCCCTTATTTTATTCATCTTGCTAGTTTATTTTTATTGCTATTTTAGTTTAGTAACCTTCTACATCAACCCAATTTGTGACACCCCTTAGACACTACTAGTTACGATAGAATTCTCATTTCAATACCCGTCCCTTGGGATCCGACCTTTACTTGCCTCTTTACTAATTGTAGAGTTGTTTGTGAAGTATAAATTGTGTTTTGTATCGACCATTGACCAACGACCACATATGCTTAATTGTGAACACGAAATGGCCTCGATCAAAAATGGCGCCGTTGCCGGGGACGGTGTTTAATTGATTTAAGATTTCTTTTATTGTTATTAGTTGTGTCTTTTTCACCTTGGGGAAGTAAAACTCCTCAAGGTTCGTTCTAATTGTTTTCGAGTTGTTTGATTTTTTTTGCATGTCTAGAAGGTTACAAAGAGATTTGTTACCTTTTGACCGTGAAATCGAAAGAACCTTGACGAATAATAGGAGACTTGTTAGGAGGAATTTGGGAGGTGTTGGTGTAGTTGTTCAACCCACTAGTGAGTTTGTCAATCCTTTCGCAATAGAAGGAGAAGAAAACCCATTAAACAATACCACACAAAATCCACCTACAATGCCTAAATTCTCGTCACACTCTATACCCACCGAGGAGGATTTACCAAATGGTACTCCTACCCCGCAACATCTCACCGGTAATTTTATTGCCAAGTCCGCCTTCATCCAACTAGTTGAGAGGAGCCAATTCGGGGGAATGCCTAGTGAGGACCCTCATTCTCATATGGAAACCTTTTGTGATTATTGTGAAGCTATCTCTCAAACGGGCGTGACTCAAGACCAAATAAGATGGGTCTTATTTCCTTTTTCGTTAATCGGCACCGCAAAGCAATGGTTGAAGGGCCTTGATAAGGCCACCCTTGGAATAGATTCTTGGAAGAAGCTAGCTCTAGCTTTCTACAAAAAATTCTACCCACCGGAAAAGACTAACATGCTAAGAGCTCAAATTACGGGTTTTAAGCAAAGGGATGAAGAATCTTTGTATGAAGCTTGGGAGCGGTTCAAAGGTATTTGTCGCTCATGTCCTCACCATGGACTTAGCGAATGGTTTTTAGTGCAACAATTTTGGAATGGTTTATATGAAGATTCAAGGAACATTCTCAATATGGGATCAAATGGAATGTTCACCGAAGTTGATGACAATCAAACATGGAACAAGATTGAGGAAATGGCGGTCCATAATTCACAATATAGTAGGCCTCGCAAGGCTACTAGAGGAGGAAAGTATGAAGTGGACTCCGTTACTCAATTGGGTGCTCAACTTAGTGCTCACATTGACACAATCAACTTGAAGTTTGAACAAGCTATGGCTAGACTTGAGGAAAACTCAAAAACATCAAAGCATCATGTCAATGCCATGACGGCATCCTCATCAATCCCAAGTGGGATATGTGAGAATTGTGGAACCTTGGGTCATGACTCAAGTGAGTGTAGGGGAACAACCGAACAAGTTAATGCTTTCCAAGCCTACAAAAGTGGTACCCCTTATTCAAATTTTTACAATGAAAACACCAAGTTCCATCCAAATCTCTCATACAAAAGCCAAAATGTTCAAAACCCTCAAACAACATACACTCCACCACCCATGAGAAATCAAAATCAAAGACCCTTTTACAATCAAAACCAAGGCTACCAAAATCAAAATCCATACAATCACCACAATGACCAAGGTTTTGATGTCCAAAAAGCGGTCCTCCAAATGCAAAAGAATCAACAAGAATTTTTCACTCAAATGCAAAAAGATAGCCAAGCAAAAGACACCACCATCAACAACATTCTAGCTCACACCAAGATGTTGGAAACACAATTGACCCAACTAGCTTCTTCAAGCTCGCAAAGACAAAAGGGGCAATTACCACCTCAAAGTAATCCCCCTAGACATGAAACGGTTAGTGCCATTCACTTGAGAAGTGGTACAAGATATGAGGCACCAAAGAAGCAAGTTGAGAATGAAGTTGTGAGAGCTAGTGAGAATGAAGTTGTTGTGCAAAGCCCCAAAGAAGGGGAATCATCAAAGGAAGAAAGTTCAAAGAAAAATGAAGACAAAGCCAAAGAGAAGGAGCCCATTGTGATTAGACTTCCTTTTCCAAGTCGTCAAGCCAAGCCCAAATTTGATGATCAACTTGAAAAGTTCATGGAGATTGTGAAGAACTTAGAAGTCTCAATTCCTTTCACGGAATTAATCAATCACGTTCCGGCCTATGCAAAGTACATGAAAGATATCCTCACAAAGAAGAAGTCGATCCGGAAACTTGAGACTATCGCCTTCACTAAGGTGAGTAGTGCAATACTTCAAGGGAGTTCACCTCCAAAGTTAAAGGATCCGGAAGCTTCTCAATACCGTGTACCATTGGCGACACAACGATCAACAAAGCCTTATGTGATCTAGGGCTAGTGTGAGTGTCATGCCGTACTCGGTAAGTAAAAGGTTGGGAATGGGAGAGCTTAAATGCACCAATATCACTCTTCAAATGGCCGATAGATCGACGAAGACACCATTAGGGATATGGGAAGATGTCCCCGTGCGAATTGGGAAGTTTTTCATCCCGGTAGACTTTGTCATTGTTGATATGGAGGAAGATTCCAACATTCCAATCATCTTAGGAAGACCTTTCCTACACACCGCGGGTGCGGTGATTGATGTGAAACATGGAGAGCTCACTCTAGAAGTGGGAGATGAAAGCATAACTTTTAATCTTGACAAGACCATGAGAGCTCCTCGTTTGCATGAGCCATGTTTCATGATTGACCATTATAGCCGAAAAGATGAAAGGAAGAAATCGGAACTCCAATGGAGGAAGAAAATTGAAGATGCTCCATTCAAAGAGCAAGTGAATTGTGACAAGGAGAGCTTGCAAAGCTCATCAAAATCAACCAAGGAAGAAGATGATGGCCTCATTGGCCAAGAGAAGAAATTGGGAGAGTTGTCTCCATCTAAGCAAGAGATTTTCAATGATTAACTCAATGAAGTTTGTGGTCTTTGGGACGACGAATTTGAAGGGATCTTTAATCCCTACATTGGGCATGCCATCGATCATGATCAACAACAAGGGCCACGGTCTATTGAGGACCTCTATCATAACAATGAACAAGCTTTTGATTACTTCTTCAAGGTGTTGAGCAACATCAACAACACCTTGAACATGCCCCCTTGACATCTCATCAAGAATGAGAGTTTGGTGGAGTCCTCCCTAAACCACCACTTGTAAATATTTCTAACTCCCTAACTTACATTTCAATTTTTGTATTGCATTTTTGTCATTTTTGGATTTTATTTACTTTGATCAAAATAATTGTCATGAAAAGAGAGAAGTGAGGGAGGGATTAACAATTTTAATTGATGTGTAGTGCCTTACCTTAGTGTGGGGATGGCAATTGCCTAGGCTATTCATGCCTTAGTAGTGCCCCCACAATGAAGAACACAAGATTTGAAAGAAAGAAAGAAAGAATGATAAGGGAATGCGTTTGTGCACGGATGGAACTGAATCGTGTACACAAGTACCAATCCGAGCGGATTCCTGAGAATCCGCCCGTCTGAAGAAGATCCGAGCGTCCTGCTGAGAAGACGCCCGTCCTGGGCTGAGCTGAAATTGAAGAATTCTTGACTGTTGAAGAATCCGAGCGGATTACTGGAAAGACACCCGTCTCACAGAATCCGTCCGTCTTTCGAAGAAGACGCCCGTCTTGCAACTGAAGAAAAACAAGGAAAAATCTCTGGACTAGAATCCGTCCGTCCTGCACGAAATCCGCCCGTCCCATCACAGAAGAATCCGAGCGGATTCCCCAGAATCCGCCCGTCTCTAGGCGGGATTTTGAAAATTTTGAAGCTGTAGAATCCGCACGGATTGCGCCCAAATCCGCACGGATTGTCCCTGCGTCCTGAAAATGTCGACTTCTTTATAACCCACCCCATCTTCATTCATTCATTCATTCATTCATAAACACTACCCACAACATCAAAACCCTCATCCTCTCCATCTCAAAAACAAAAACCCTCAACAAAATCCACCAAAATCAAATCAAACCATCTTTTAAACACCAAATCAATCACTCCATCTTCAACAACAATCAAAACCAAGCACAAAATCTTCACCTTTGAGTCGATTTTTGTTCTCATAAAGGCAAAGCCTTTCACCTTCAAAATCGATTTGGGCATTCTACAAATTGAAGATTTTTGACTCTTTACTTGGTTAGTTCATCAAATGGCAAGAACAAAGGGAGCAACAAAGGCAACAAAGGCACCAAAAGCAAAGGCTCTCTCTCAAAGGCAAAAAGCTCTACAAGCAAAGAAAGCTTTGGCAATGGTGGTATCAACACCAAACTTGGAAGTGCAACAACAACAACAACAAATTTCTATGGAAGCATCACCTTCTACTCCGGTAATCGATCAACTCTTGCATTTTCCGGAGGTAACTTTCATTTCCGATACCCATAGAAATACATTTGTCAAGTTTGCTATGAAACAAATTCAATCCACCAAATTCATATGTAAAGATGCTTTGGAGAAATTGGGTGTTCTTGAACAAACAAAAGCCTTTTTCAATGCCATGGGTTTGAAGAAATTGTTTGAAATGAAGGAAGTAACATACCCCTCCCTTGTCTTGGAATTCTTAAGTTCTTTAAAAGTGACAAAAATTGAGAATAGGGAAAATATTGAGTTTCGTCTAGCTAACAGTAGTAGACGCATTACCTTTCCGGAATTGGGTGAAATTTTGGGTCTTAGCGATGAACATAAATTTTATAAGCAATATGGGAAGTATGACCCCGACCCTCTTTGGGAGGCAATCTCCGGGAAGGAATTTGAAGATTTTCATGCTTGTCGTGCTCTTTTAGTCCACCATCCGGGCATAAGAGTATGGCACAAAGTTGTGGGAAATACCATAATTGCTAGGAAAGACACCAATCATTTCACAGGACTCGATTTTATTCTCCTTGAATCAACTTTGAATATTGGAAGAATTCATACCAAGCCTTACAATTCTTTGACGCTATTGGTTGATAGATGGCTCCATGTAGATAGTGGGAAGAAGGGTCAAACCGTTATTGTTAATGGCGGCCTTGTCACGGTCCTAGCCAAGCACTTTGATCCTAATTTCAATAAGGATAGCAAGTACAAGGCAAAGGAAGGTGGCCATCTTATTGATATGTCCATCTTAATTAACAAGTTCAAGTGGGTTGCTCACAATCCCCTTGACACCAAGTATGGGTGGCTTACTAGTGAGGCTCGATCATTCACTTTACCCGCAAAGATTTGCCGTCTTAGTGTCCACCGGACCAACTATTTACTTCCCCTATCCGAAGAAGCCGAGTACATCATTCAACAACAAAAGGGTGATCATGAAACCCCCTCCTCTTCCATTGTTATACCGCCTTACCCCTTTGTGTATGAAGAGTTCAAACCGGAAGGAATTGAAATTGGGAAAGACTATGTAACTCTTCTTATGCAAGCCATGCACAAGCAAGCTTATGAAGATCGGAAGAATGCATATTTGGCTCAATATCCTCCCCTCCTACATCTAGCTAGGCAAGGACTCCTTGATCCATCTTGTCCTTTGCCTAGTTGGGCGGATAGAGAAGCCTTATTTCCGGGTGCATCTAGGGACGTGGTGGAAGACAATGAGGTTGTTGGAAATGGTGAAGAAATTGATGATAATATTGAGGAAGAAGCAAGTGGAGATGAAGAAAGGGATGGTGAAGATGGTGAAGATGATGATGAGCAAGATAATGGAGAAAGTGATGAAGAAAGTGCCAAGGAAAGTGGCAATGTGACCGCTTCTCATGAGGGAAGTGGTGATGATAATAGCATGATGGAAGACTAGCCTTGGAGACTCCTACACTCCCATGGTTTGTCTATATCTCTTTGTATTTTATTTCATTTTGATCATTGATGGTTTAGTCCTAGCAACATCAAAGGACTCACACCTCGGTTCCATTGAGGTGTTCTTACTTTATTGTTCCCATTTTTGAAAATCCAAAATGACAATCTAGTTTCATGCATAGCATAGTGTGTGCATGAACTATACCCATGCTTTGACATTAGCAATAGTGTCTTATTTGGTTTGGGGAAGTTAATGCATACACAACGGGAGATAATCTAAATTATCCTCTCCGTCATAACAAAAACCATGCATCATGTAGTATAGCTTAGTGTAGAATTGCATTTAGTATAGAAATCATGCATCATTTTTGCATAATTTCCATCATTTTGGCCATTGAGGACAATGCCCATATTAGTGTGGGGATGGGAATTCTAACACTTAACTTTTATTCAAAAACCCATAAAAATTGAAAAATTTCAAAAAAATCATAAAAATTTGAAAAATTGAAAACCCAAAAACAAGTTCATTTCCTTTGTATATATTGTCTTGTATATATTGTGTTTGTTTATCCTTGTTCACTTTGATTGACTACGCCACATCCGAGACATGAGGATATTGAAGACCGCATGGTATGATCTTTCCAATCTCCTTTTTCCTCTTTATGTTAATGACTATGTGGCTTTATTTTGATTGATGCGGTATAACAATGTGAACTTAGGACTTGCATTTAGTTTATATGTCATACTAGTTGGTAGAATCATTTGCATTAGGATGTGTATATGTTAGTTGCATCATGGCATGTAGTTGCATGTTAGAAAAATTTTGTGAAACCGTCTATTTGGGAAGCTTGATAAGTGTATATAGGCCCTAGTAGATGCTTTTTATTCTTAAGACTTTGCTTGTTAGAATACTTGTAAAACACCCTAGGATGTGTCATGCTAGTATCCTTTGACCCATGGTTTAAGGCCTAGTCAAGAGTACCTTGTGGTGTGATAACTCCTTGGCTACCGTTTATTCCAAGGTGACCCTTGAAACCATGCATACTTCTATCATTCATCCATGTTCTACCACATTTTTGTCATCAAAGGGAATGGGCACAAAAAGAAATTGTTCAAATTTGAGTTCAATGAAATGAAAAATGAAAGAAAGTTTGCAAAAATGCATCAAATGAAAAGAGGAGCAAAAATAGAACTCCTAAGCTTCAAATACAAGGCACCCTCGTTACTAATTGGGGTGACTTTGAAAATGTTCAAAAAGAAATGCAAAAAAGTTGTCAAGTATTGAAAAGCCAAAAATCAAAAAGAAATGGCAAGAAAGTGTTCTCAAATGTCAAATGCCAATGAAATTGGGGGGAAAAACAAAAATGAAAGCAAACTCCCAAAATGAATCTCAAATATCTATCGATCCCTTTATCCATCGTATCCATTTTTGTGCATGGTAGAGAGGGGACGACCCTTCTTCTTGTCTAGGCAAGAGGGGGAATTCCGCTATCCTCCAGTGTTTCTAACACCATAGGGAGTCTACTCTTGACAAAAGCATTTAACGATTGAGGACAAAGGTACCCTAGCTTGACACCTTTTGGAGGTGATTTATTGGTATCCTTCTAGGACTAGTAGTTTGAACAAATTGCATCTATGAAGGATTGTGTACCCTTGAATTGCTTCCCTTGTAGATAATTTCCGCCACTTAGATGAGGAAAGTGGCTATTCTTTTTGTAGATGCATCCATTATGTGATTTTTGTGTGCTTAAATGTTTGGATGTGTCGCCATTTTGGCAAGACCCACCTTGCCTTGCAAGAAGGCATCCTACCTCATGGTTGTCTTGTTGTGAGTTGAAGGGGCGGAGTGAGACCCGCTAATTGTCTCATATCGGCTATTATTATTAGGTTAGGTTAGTTTTGGTCCTAGTCTTTGTCACCTCTTTACTCGGGACGAGCAAAGGTTCGGTTTGGGGATATTTGATGTGACCATAATTGGCGCATATTTAGCCCCCGAATTGCCATTGTTTTCATGCTTTTTAGTGCCTATTTGGGTCATTTCTTATCTTTAGTTCTTTGTTTTGCATATTCTTTGAGATTTTGATCCCTTGGTAGGAAAGGAGTAAGAATCTTGCATTTTCGTGGCAAAACGAGGCTAAATTGATTGTATTCAATGACCAAGCATCAAGGAGAGACAAAACTAGAAGGCCTTTGTACATAGCATAGTAGAAGAGCATTGTTGAGAAAGGATCCTTGAGTCCCCAAGGAAATCCCCAGGGAATTCATGAAGAAAAGGGAAGAAAAAGAAGAAGAATTGAAGCTGCCAGACAATCCGAACGGATTGTATACAATCCGCCCGTCCGTCCAGCCCAATCCGAGCGTCCCTCAAAGGAATCCGCTCGGATTCCCCCTCGCCAATCCGAGCGTCTTGCCCAAGGATCCGCTCGGATTCCTCAGCCCAGATCCGGCCGTCCCGACTCCCATCCGCACGGATTTCAGTACAGCACGTTTTCATTCTTCAAGCTACGATTAGAGAAGCCCTTCTCTCAGAAAATACCGGAGTCTCCTTGCTCAACTTAAAAAGTGTAATTACTAGTTTAGCCCTTAGTTAACCCTAATGCATCCTCCCTAATTTTCACTATAAATACCCCATTAGTCTAATTAGAGGAGCATGTTCTTCTTATCAATAATTAGTGTAGTTAATATCAATCAAATCTCTCTTTAATATTGTAATCAAGTATTAATCAAGTTTTAATCCAAGTTTTAGTTCTTCAATCTCTCTCTTGTTCTTCCTTTATTTTGGGTAATTGAAGATTATTTGGGTTATTATTGGGAGATTGACAACCTCTCAATCTAGGATTCAAGTACTTCTATTATTCTTGCTTTATTATTGGAATCATTAGTAGGTATAATCTCTTAATCCCTTTTTAATTATTGCTAATTACTTTCATTTATTCATCATGTTTCATTATGTTAGTATGATTGACAACCTTTCTAGCATGATCAATATGATAATGAGTGAGTAGTCTCTTAGCTAGGGTTTAATGGGTGATTAGGGGAAACCAACATGGGGAATGATTCATGCTTAAATTAATATGCTTTCATATCTTATTTGCTTGCTTGTTTTGATCTTAATACATGCACATGTTATATTTGATGAAATGCTAAGCCTATGAATCCTTGCATTTACTATCATCTTCTATCCCTTCAACTTGACTTGTAAGACATAACCCAACTCGAGTCTTGTTAGACCATGCATGTGTTGAGTAGGAAAGATTAAGTCGACTTGTAGGTGTTGTACAATCTAATCGATTCGGCTCCGGGACCCAAACTTTCCTAGGATTGTAAGATATAACCCAACTCAATCCATCACAACAATAATTGCTTGCTTATAATTTGAGAACATGTTTGTATGATCATATCCCATGAATCCCCTATGAACCCATGACACCCTAGTGCTTTTAATCAATTGTTTACACCCTTTATTTTATTCATTTTGCTAGTTTATTTTTATTGCTATTTTAGTTTAGTAACCTTCTACATCAACCCAATTTGTGACACCCCTTAGACACTACTAGTTACGATAGAATTCTCATTTCAATACCCGTCCCTTGGGATCCGACCTTTACTTGCCTCTTTACTAATTGTAGAGTTGTTTGTGAAGTATAAATTGTGTTTTGTATCGACCATTGACCAACGACCACATATGCTTAATTGTGAACACGAAATGGCCTCGATCACCCGCAAATATGAATTACTTGGGATTTAAGTCGGGATTTAATAATGAATTGAATACTAATGATGATGAATATATATTACATGTTAGAATTATTATGCGAATGAAATAAGAACAATCCCTATTTTATTATTGTTCTTTATCTTTTGTAATCATATTGTAAGGTTTATGTCGAAAATACAATTAAAACCGATTTCTAAAACCCTTTGTTTAAACCTTTTTTACGGATTAACAGGATACAGACGTCGATAAGGGACGCATCAACTGCTACGCCTCTTGGAAAGGACGCAACACTTGTTGCGCATTTTCCTGAGGTTGCCGCCGTTCTTGCTTCTCTTCTTCTTCCTTCGTCCTCTGTTGGTTTCGTCTGTTTGTTTTCCTTCGTCATTGTTTGTTCTTATTTCATTCGCATAATAATTCTAACATGTAATATATTCATCATCATTAGTATTCAATTCATTATTAAATCCCGACTTAAATCCCAAGTAATTCATATTTGCGGGTTTTCGTCATTAAAATCAAATTCGGGTTTTAGAGGTTCGATTCATCCATATTGAGTCTCTGGAATTCGTCATTGATATATTTTTCACCTTTTGTTTATCGTTGCCATCGTTAATTCGTCATTAATTAATTTGTTTAGTTTATTAATTTGTAATTATCCTTTTAATCTTGTAAATATTCGTTCTAATTAGTTTTCATCCATGTTTATTGCTTTTATGACCCTTATTCATATGTAAATAATCTGTTAATAACTTTCATCCGAATCGAATACCATTAATCAATCATTAAATTAACCAACGAATATTAACAACTTGCAATTCTGGCTTCACAAACGGAATCGAAGTCAAGGAACAGACGCAAAGAATCGATGCGCCTCTTCCAAGGGACGCTCTTCTCATTGCTACTGTACTGTTGATTTCGTCTCGAACTCCGTTGTTGCTTTGACCTAGTTCATTAGTTTACGTATTTAATTAACTATTATTTGTATTATCACCTTAATTCCTGTTCGTTAATTTATTTGTTTATTCTTTCTCAAATTATCCGTTTTGAAAGTATTTTCGACATAAATCATTAATCTAATGTAATTATTGTATTTTCCTTTATTGTAATTTCATTATTGTATTTCTTGTATCACTTGTATGCCTTCACATGTAATTGAACTTAAAATCCTGACTTTAACATTAATTGTATGATTAAATTACGTGATAACCGACTTAGTTAATTCTCACATGCTAGGATTAATTTATTGGATGTTGCATTGAATGCATATAAATTGACAATACATCGAGTATAGACGACTTTCCCTAATCATTAGTAGAGGCCGCTAATGATGCGTGTATTTTATATAAGGTTTTTACCTCACTTTTACACGCATTTCTGTATTATTTATGTAGCATCTGGCTACAAAATACCCCCGAATATACTAATTTGGTTCGTTTTATTTAAATTGCAGGAATAAACCAAAGAGGAGCTGAATCGAGCATTAATTCGTCCCATTTGCATGCATTTGTGGAGAACTAGGAGCCGGAGCTTGGAATCTAACACTTTGATGACACATGAGCTGGTTTCGGAAGATGTTATAATGTCTAACGTGCCTAAACAGCTTGATCGACTACTTTTCTAGTCGATCGAATGCTTTATATATTGAAGGTTACTCGATCGAGCAGTTCGAGTATACAAAAGAGAAGACATTTCAAGGAGTTACTCGATCGAGTGATTTATTTCCACTCGATCGAGAGTTTTGATGCTTAGTTGCTCGATCGAGTGGTTTATTTCCACTCGATCGAGTGGTTTATCCTGTAATAGACTTTTGCCGCCTAATTTCGTATGGGCTTTTGTAATTAGTCCATAGGTTAGGTTTAGGAGAGGATTTTCGTATGTTAAAAGTACAGTAGACTGCGTAACTCCTCTCATGCACTTTTACTCTATCTTTTACTACTGTTTCTTGGATTTTGCTCTCTTTCTACACCTTGCTACTCGGATTCAGTTTTGTATTGGTATTATTATTCCTTTTAATTCCTTAATCAATTTTACTGTTGTTTTGCTATCTCTCTCTTATTGCTATCATCTTTACTCTATTTTAGTCCTTAGTAGTTCTGTTATCATGTTTAATTCCTATTATCTATATGTTGTTGTTGCTAATTCAATAATAATGCATAGCTAATTCCCTTCTGCTAAGACTATAGGGGGTCCATGATTATGAAGGGATAGTAATCGTTTTATTAGGTTAATGCTGGTATAGTCTTTGTTGTTAACTGCTGCATTTATCTGTATCTGTTTAATTGAGTCGACGCAATTAGGCATTTATATCTCAGTGAACCTTGACCTGGACCGAAAGGTTGGAAAGGGCGAGACTAGTAGCGAGCAATAGGGCATTATAGTTAGGGCGAAAGCTAAGCTATTTGTGCTTTAGGGCGAATTGAGACCGAAAGGAGATATTCACTGCTCCTTAGACCATACTTGCATTGACCTGAGACCTAGACTACTTGACCGAATGATCATGGTGAACCGTCTGTCTTATCTACTTTCTCTATCTGCTTGATTCCTTTTCTCTGCTTTATTCTCTTTCTTACCCTCTTTAGTTTTAGAACAACACAATTAAAACCCCCCAATTTGGTTACCGAGACGAACTTAGACAAAGCTGACATTTTCCCATCTCCTTGTGGAGATCGACCCGACTTCCCTAGCTATATTAGTTAGAGCCAGTTGGTTATTTTTTATAGGTATACGACTGCCCTGTCAAATTTTGGCGCCGTTGCCGAGGAAGTGGCACAATTTTGTTGCTTTAGTTAAGTTTGTTTCTCGTCTCAAGGAATTTATTCCTTGAGACTGATCTCATTTCTGCAAAGTTTTTGATTAGTTTTGCAGGTTATTTGTTTGCTTTGTAAAGTCTATTTGCCAGAATGCCTAATATAGCCAGCCATTCGTAGCCTAATGTGGATTCGCTTCCAAAAGGTTTCCTATTACCCATTACCGATCCGGGAAACTTTGGAATCCACCCATCTTACATACACTGTAGAGAGAAATCTCTTTAGGGGGTACCAAGAAGATCCATGCAGGCATATAGAGTCATTTTGCGAGTATTGCTCTACCATTCCTCTTTCTGCTGGGGTGACACAGGACAAAGTTAAGGGAGCTCTTTTTCCCTTTTCTTTAGCTGATGATGCCCGGGAATGGTTGAGAGATCTAGATAGGGAGGCAGCCGGTGTAACCGACTGGAGTTCCCTTGCTTTGGCCTTTTATAGGCGATATTTCCCACCGCAGCGCACCAATACCTTGAGAGCTCTGATTAATACTTTTGAGCAACTATCTACTGAAGACTTGGATGAGGCTTCGACTAGGTTCAACAAGCTTGTCCGCTCTGTGCCTCATCACGGGTTCAAACGTTGGTTCCTTTGTACTCAGTTTTACAACGGGTTATATCGGAGCCAGAGAGTTATTCTTGACAGTGTAGCTAAGGGGAGATTCACGAAGAATGTTGAAGATGACCAAGGGTGGCATCTCATTGAGGAGATGGCTATTCATGTCTCTGAATATGGAAATCCCCGAGGTAGTGAGCAAGTTAATGAGTTGGCAGCAGCTGCAGTGGAAGGTCCTAGCAAAAGTCTAGGTAATGTGGATATTACAGAAGCTATAGGCGAAAGTGCACAGGTTTGTTCGATTACTGAGCATGTGGAGCTATATGGTCGATGTGGCATGGAAGGGCGTGACCCTATTGAGTGCCTGGCAAGTATAGAGCGCGTCCTTGCTTATCAGAAATACAAGCAAGGAGTTCCTTTTTCTCAACTGTATGAAGAAATGAAGAATGTTTCTACTCCTTCTATGCCAGCGCCGCAACCGATTTCTCCTTCTGCAAACGAGGAAATTGCCAAACTGAAATCCTTGATGTTAACTATAACACAACAGTTTGGTAAGAAGTGCAATAGGAATGAAACCGTCATAGTGGAATTGAGAGAACAAGTCGCGCAGTTAACACTCGCGAAAGACCAAGCCAACCTTCTACCGACATGCGATTCAGTTAGTACGACGAATATCCAAGTTGGCCTTACTCATGAGGGGCCAAAAGTACCAGAAGACGGGGTTTTGATAGCTGAAGATACCCCGGAAGATGATATGGATGAGTTTTTGGACGAAATCCTTGCTGCGTGTTGTCCAGACACTCGATCGAGGGAAAAATTTACTCGATCGAGTGAAATAATTCATCCCGTCACTCGATCGAGTGATAATTTTGGTCGATCGAGTAGTGCCCAAATTGCTGATGGTCGATCGAGTGATATTCTTACTCGATCGAGTAACTTTGCTGAAGAAATCACTCGATCGAGTGATAAAACTGATTGATCGAGTGAGCATGAAAAAGAGAGCACTCGATCGAGTAATAAAAATGGTCGATCGAATGAATGCCTACATGAAACCACTCGATCGAGTGGTAAAAGTACTCGATCGAGTACCAGAAGCAGCGGAGATCCTGTTTTACTATCTAATTCCGCTACCGGGTCATCTTCCCCTACTGTGGAGATGTCACGCACTGATAAAGGTAAAGAGAAAGTCGCGGGTCCACTCATTGCTACCAGAGTACCCTTCCCAGGTCGTCTGAAGGACGCAAAGATCGAGCGACAGTACGATAGGTTTGTGGACGTTGTGAAGAACCTCCAGGTAACCGTCCCTTTTACCGAACTTGTTACCCAGGTACCTACTTACGCTAAATTTATGAAAGATATTATGACGCGTAAGAGAGTGCTAAGTAAATTTGAGACAGTTTCATTTATGGAAGAGTCTAGTAATTTGCTTTTAAACAAGGCTCCACCTAAAATGAAAGACCCGGGTAGCTTCTCTATTACCTGTATTATAGGCAATGTTGTTATTGATAAGGCTCTTTGTGACTTAGGAGCCAGCGTCAGTGTCATGCCCCTATTTGTCTACAACAAATTGAATATGAGTCATCTCAAAGTGACTAATATTACCCTACAGATGGTTGATAGATCTGTTAGGAGGCCTTTAGGTGTCTTAGAGGACGTGCCTGTGAAAATAGGCAAGCTCTTTATCCCAGTGGATTTCATTGTTTTAGATATAGCTGAGGACACCCGGACCCCAATTATCTTAGGAAGACCGTCCCTTTGTACAGCTGGGGCCGTTATTGATGTCAAACAAGGGCGTTTGACTCTTGTTGTAGGGGATGACGCGATCACTTTCAGTCTGCCTAGTACTTTGGCTCGGCCAATGATAAAGGATACTTGTTATTCGGTTGATATTATTGACGAGTCTATTTATGACTTCTGGTCGGGTTCTTTTATGAAGGACCCACTAGAAGCTCTTATGCTTTTTGATGAGTGTGCAGATAGCCCAGATGACGATGATGCTGTGTTGGATTTGCTTCTAGATGATTTAGATGAGCGTGTACTCACCGACGCTGAGGGAGAGCAAGTGGAACAGATGATTAGCACTCTTTGCTCCATTGAGGTAAAGGTACCGGAGCGTAAGCCTCTCCCTTCTCATCTAAAATATGTTTTCTTAGACGATACTGAGAAATATCCAGTCATTGTTAGTGCTAAGCTTGATAATGATCAGCTGACATCCTTGTTAGCTGTGCTTAAGAAAAACAGGAAAGCATTGGGTTATTCATTGGACGATATCAAGGGGATTAGTCCCGATATTTGTATGCACAAGATAGAGCTGGAGGAAGATCACAAACCTTGCAGACAGGGTCAGCGCCGGCTGAACCAGAAGATGGAAGATGTTGTGATGGCTGAGGTAATGAAGATGCTCAACGCAGGTATTATTTATTCTATCTGTCATTCTAAATGGGTGAGTCCAGTGCAGGTAGTCCCGAAGAAAGGAGGGACTACTGTGGTTAAGAATGATAAGAATGAGTTAATACCCACTCGAGTAGTAACTGGTTGGCGGATGTGTATAGATTACAGATAGCTTAATGCCGCCACCAAGAAAGATCACTTTCCCCTTCCTTTTATTGATCAAATGGTAGAAAGGTTAGCTTCTCATAAGTTTTTCTACTATTTAGACGGGTATTCAGGGTTCTTTCAGATCCCTATCCACCCAAATGATCAAGCTAAGACTACATTTACTTGTCCTCAGGGCGTGTTTGCTTATCGCAGGATGCCTTTTGGTTTATGTAATGCCCCTGCCACCTTTCAAAGGTGCATGATGGGGATATTTTCAGAGTATATTGAGTCTATTATGGAAGTTTTCATGGACGATTTCAGTGTTTATGGAAGTGATTTTTCTAACTGTCTGTCTAACCTTGATAAAGTGTTGCAGCGCTGCATTGAGGTTAATCTTGTGCTTGCAATTTCATGGTCAACGAGGGAGTTGTCTTAGGGCACTTAGTTTCTGATAGGGGAATAGAGGTTGATAAAGAAAAGGTGGAAGTGATTCAGCAATTACCACCCCCTGTTAATGTTAAGGGGGTGAGGAGTTTCCTTGGCCACGCCGGCTTTTATCTCCGGTTTACCAAGGATTTCTCAAAAATTGCTAAACCACTTACACAGTTGCTACTTAAGGATGCCCCTTTTGTGTTTACTGATGAGTGTCTTTCTGCTTTTCACAGGTTAAAGCAGGCTATAGTCTCTGCGCCGATCATACAGCCTCCCAACTGGTACTTGTCGTTTGAGATAATGTGTGATGCCAGTGACTATGCACTAGGAGCGGTGCTAGGCCAAAGGAAAGACAAAGCTTTGAACGCTATCTACTCTGCGAGCCGAACTCTGGATGAGGCTCAAGTGAAGTACACTACCACTGAAAAAGAGCTGCTAGCTGTAGTTTATGCCTTAGAGAAATTTCGTTCTTATTTGATTGGGTCAGAAGTTACTGTTTTTACTGACCATGCAGCTTTGAGGCATCTCCTTGCAAAGAAGGAGGCTAAACCACGGCTATTGAGATGGATACTCCTTCTCCAGGAGTTTGATTTGCAGATTAAGGATAAGAAAGGAGCTGAGAACCTTGTAGCTGATCATCTGTCGCGACTGACGCGACAGGAAGGGGAAGATCCTCTACCTATTGATGACTTTTTCCCTAACGATACTTTATTCGCTGTTTTATCGTCTATTGTTAACTAAGAGCCTTGGTATGCAGATATAGCTATCTTCGTTGTCAGTGGCAAGCTGCCGCCTGACCTTTCTCATCAGCAGAGGAAGCGTTTTCTGTATAACGCTAAGCAGTATTTCTGGGATGATCCTTATTTGTTTAAGGAATGTGCAGACGGTCTCTACAGACGGTGCATTCCGCAGTGGGAGGCCAAAGTAGTCCTGGAAGGCCGTCACTCCTCTTCCTATGGTGGTCACCACAGTCCATCGCGCACCGTGGCTAAGGTACTTCAGTCTGGTTTTTACTGGCCTTCTTTGTTTGCTGATGCTAAGTCTTTTGTTTCAGCTTGTGATGCTTGCCAACGATCAAGGAATATTTCAAAGAGACACGAGATGCCACAAAATGGTATTTTAAAGGTTGAGGTTTTCGATGTCTGGGGCATTGATTTCCAAGGACCGTTCCCATCCAGTAAAGGTAACAGGTACATTTTAGTGGTTGTAGATTATGTGTCGAAATGGGTTGAGGAATTTGCTTCACCTCATTGTGATGCCAAGACCGTGATAAAAATGTTTAAAAAGGTCATATTTCCCCGATTTGGTGTCCTTAGGGTCGTCATTAGTGATGGGGGAATGCACTTTAAAGAAAAGAAACTAACTTCTATTCTGTCTAAAGTTGGTGTCCAACACCGACGTGGTTTGGGGTATCATCCCCAAACTAGTGGTCGGGTTGAGGTCTTTAATCACAAGTTGAAAGAGATCTTGTCTAAGGTAGTTTCTAAATCACGGAAGGACTGGAGTCTTAAATTAGAAGACACATTATGGGCCTACAGAACTGCCTTTAAGACACCAATTGGTGCATCACCTTATAGGTTAGTTTATGGGAAATCATGTCACTTACCTGTTCAGTTGGAATGTATGGCTTGGTGGGCAATTAGTGAGCTTAACTTTGATCTTAAGTTGTGTGGTCAGAATCGTCTTTTGCAGGTAGATGAGTTGGAAGAATTTAGGCTTAATGCCTATGATAGCTCGCGCATTTATAAAGAAAAGACGAAGAGATGGCATGACAAGAGAATTCTACCTCGGTAGTTTCATGTTGGGCAAAAGGTGCTGCTGTTTAATGTCCGAATGCGATTGTTCCCTGGCAAGCTGAAGTCCAGGTGGAGTGGTCCTTATATAGTGACAGCTGATGTGACCATAATTAGAGCATATTTAGTCCCCGAATTAGCCTTGTTCCCATGCTTTTTAGTGCATATTTGGGTCATTTATTGTCTTTAGTCCTTTGTTTTGCATATTCTTTGAGGTTTTGATCCCTTAGTAGGAAAGGAGTGCAAACCTTGCATTTTCATGGCAAAATGAGGCTAAATTGATTGAATTCAATGACCAAGCATCAAGGAGAGACATGATTAGAAGGCCTTTGTACATACTTTAGTAGATGGGCAATGATGAGAAAATATCCTTGCATCCCCGAGGAAATCCCCAAGGATTTTATGAACAAAAAAGATAGAAAAGAAGAAGAAACGAGACTGCACAGCAATTCGTGCGTCTTCCCCAGAAGACTCCCGTCTCCACCACCACAATCCGTGCGTCTTCTCCCCAAGACGCCCGGGAAAAGACTCCAGAAGACGCCCGTCTTCACCCCAAGACGCCCGGGCAGAAACCACTAAAACCGGCCGTCCCGTGCTGAAGACGCCCGAATTCTCAAGCAGACCCATTTCGTCTTCTTCAAGCTTCAAGGAAGGGTGCACATCCTTTTCTAGAGACCGGAGTCTTTCCAAAGAGACCGGCGTTTCCTTAAGTAGGGACTTAATCGTCATTTAAGCCCTTATTTAACCCTAATTCATCCACCTAATCCCCACTATAAATACCCCATTAGTCTAATTAGAAGAGCATGTTCTTCTTAGCAATCTTTAGTGTCGTTAATATCATTCAAATCTCTCTTTAATCTTGTAATCAACAATTAATCAAGTTTTAATACAAGTTTTATTTCCTTAATCTCTCTCTTGTTCATCCTTTATTTTGGGTAATTGAAGATTATTTGGGTTATTATTGGGAGATTGACAACCTCTTAATCAAGCATCAAATACTTCTTTTATTATTTGCTTTATTATTGGAATCATTAGTAGGTATAATTCTCTTAATCCCTCTTTAATTATTGTTAATCACTTTCATTTATTCATCATGTTTCACTTTGTTGGTATAATTTACAACCTTGCTAGCATGTTCAACATGATAATGAGTGAGTAGTTCCTTAGCTAGGGTTAATGGGTAATTAGGGGAAACCAACATGGGGAATGATTCATGCTTAAATTAATATGCTTTCATAGTTTATTTGCTTGCTTGTTGTGATCTCAACTCATGCACATGTTATGTTTGATGAAATGTGAGCCTATGAATCCTTGCATTTTTTTACCCATCACCTATCTTTTCAATGAGACTTGTAAGACATAAACCAACGCGAGTCACATTAGACCATGCATGTTGTTGA
Source organism: Silene latifolia (assembly GCF_048544455.1). NCBI lineage: Eukaryota > Viridiplantae > Streptophyta > Magnoliopsida > Caryophyllales > Caryophyllaceae > Silene > Silene latifolia. Next base: position 63,658,164 of record NC_133537.1, on the reverse strand, counting down.
GTAGGGAAGACTAAGTCGACTTGTAGGTGTTGTACAATCTAATCGATTCGGCTCCGGGACCCAAACTTTCCTAGGATTGTAAGATACAAACCAACTCGATCCATCACAACAATAATTGCTTGCTTATAACTTGAGAATATGTTTGTATGATCAATTCCCATGAATCCCCTATGACCCCATGACACCCTAGTGCTTTTTATCAATTGTTTACATCTCTTTTAATTCATCTTGCTTGTTTACTTTCAATGCTATTTAGTTTAGTGATCTTCTACATCAAACCCCAATTGTGACACCCCTAAGACACCACTAGTTGCAATAGAAATCTCATCTCAATTCCCGTCCCTTGGGATCCGACCTTTACTTGCCTCTTTACTAATTGTAGAGTTGTTTGTGAAGTTATAAATTGTGTTTTGGTCTAGGTGCTCCTAACGAAAAGTAACCGAAAGATTTAGTAAAAATATACACGACCAAAAATGGCGCCGTTGCCGGGGACGGTGTTAACTTGATTTAGATTTTCTTATATTGTTATTAGTTGTGTCCTTCTTTGCCTTGGGGAAGTAAAACTCCTCAAGGTTTGTTCTAATTGTTTTCAAGTTGTTTGATATTTTGCAAGATGGACCTTATAGATTGTTTTGTAGAGGACCACTTAAGTATACCTTTCTTCAAAGATCCCATGCAAGCATTGGAAGCCTTAGAAGCAAGTGAGGCTAAAAATTTGTATTGGGAATTGGAGGTAGATCTTTTTGAGGCCGCTCTAGCTAACAAAGAACTTACTCATGCACAATCCGAATTGGTGCATATCATCCTTGTGGAAGCATGTCAACCTATAGAGGATGAGCAATCCATCCTAGAAGACATTTTACAAGCTCAAGAGCAAGAGGAATCCATCATGGAATTCGAAGACGACGAGATTGATGAGAATGAAGAACAAGTTGAATATGCCATGAGAATGGAATGTCTAATGGAGATGGAGCAAATTCTCAATGAAACTCCAAAGGAGGAAAGTGAGGTACAAACTCCTACTCTAAAACCCCTTCCCCCAAATTTGAAATATGCTTACCTTGATGAATCAAAGACCAAACCCGTGATTGTTAATGATAGACTTGGTGAGAACCAATTGGGAAAATTGCTTAATGTGTTGAAACAACATGAGAAGGCTATAGGTTATGGTCTAGATGACCTTAAGGGGATAAGTCCCAACTTTTGCATGCATAGAATTCATCAAGAGGAGGACCATAGACCTACCATTCAACCTCAAAGAAGATTGAACCCCCACATGCAAGAAGTTGTCAAAGGAGAGGTTATGAAATTACTTGATGCGGGAATCATATATCCCATATCGGATTCTTTGTGGGTTAGCCCCGTCCAAGTGGTACCTAAGAAAGGAGGTACCACGGTAGTGACAAATGAAAAGAATGAACTAATACCCACAAGGAAGATCACCGGTTGGCGTATGTGTATTGACTATCGAAAATTGAATTCCTCAACAAGAAAGGATCATTTCCCCCTACCATTCATTGACCAAATTCTTGAGAGGTTAGCCTCCAACAAATTCTTTTGTTATCTTGACGGGTATTCGGGATTCTTCCAAATCCCTATACACCCGGATGACCAACATAAGACCACCTTCACATGCCCTTATGGTACTTTTGCATATAGGAGGATGCCTTTTGGTTTATGTAATGCCCCCGCCACTTTTCAAAGATGCATGATGAGTGTCTTCTCCGACTACCTAGAGACCATAATGGAAGTTTTTATGGATGATTTTAGTGTTTATTGAAAGGACTTTGACTCATGTTTGCATAATCTTTCTCTTGTGTTGCAAAAATGTGAAGATGTTAGTCTTGTTTTAAATTGGGAAAAGTGTCACTTCATGGTCAATGAAGGAATTGTTTTGGGTCATTTAATCTCGGAAAAGGGCATCGAGGTCGATAAAGCTAAAGTTGAGGTGATAGAGAAACTCCCACCTCCCGTGAATGTTAGAGGGGTGAGAAGTTTTCTCGGTCACGCGGGTTTCTTTCGCCGTTTCATAAAAGTTTTTTCAAAAATAACGAAACCCCTCACTCAACTCTTGCTTAAAGATGCCCAATTCCATTTTACTGATGAGTGTGTTGAAGCCTTTAATAGAATCAAGGAAGCACTAATCTCGGCACCGATCATTCAACCTCCAAATTGGGAACTACCGTTCGAGATTATGTGTGATGCTAGTAACTACGCCGTTGGAGCGGTTCTTGGCCAACGGGTAGGAAGAGCTCTTCATGCCATCTATTATATAAGCAAGACTCTTGATCCCTCCCAAGTGAATTATGATACCACCGAGAAGGAGCTTCTTGCCATTGTCTATGCTTTAGACAAGTTCCGTTCCTACTTACTTGGATCCAAGGTGATTGTCTTTTCGGATCACCGAGCTCTCCGACATCTCTTGATAAATAAGGAGGCAAAACCAAGGTTGTTGATATGGATTTTACTTCTTCAAGAATTTGACTTGGAAATAAGAGACAACAAAGGAGCCGAAAATGTAGTGGCGGATCACTTGTCAAAGATCCGGTTTCATGATGAACATGAAGAAACCCCGATCAATGACTCATTTCCCGACGATATCTTGATGGCCATTCAAACACAACTTGAGAGGCACATCACCCCATGGTTTGCCGATTATGCTAACTATATTGTTGGAAAATTACTCCCTCCAAATTTGAGCCACAATCAAAGAAAGAGGTTCCTATTCGAAGTAAAGAGGTACTTTTGGGATGACCCAAACCTCTACAAGGAGTGTAGTGATGGGCTCTACCGGAGATGCATCCCTAAATGGGAAGTCCAAGGAATCTTGGAAGGGTGTCACTCATGACCCTACGGTGGGCACCATGGAGCAAGGAGGACCATTGCAAAAATTCTTCAATCGGGCTTCTATTGGCCTACAATGTTTCAAGACACAAGGGAATTCATCATTCATTGCGATACTTGTCAAAGAACGGGGAATATCTCTTGGAGGAACGAAATGCCACAAAGGGGCATTCTAGAGGTGGAGATCTTCGATGTTTAGGGGATCGACTACCAAGGTCCGTTTGTGACATCCAATGGGAATAAGTACATCCTTGTGGCCGTAGACTACGTCTCAAAGTGGGTGGAGGCAATTGCCACTCCAAATGATGATGCAAAAACGGTCACCAAACTCTTCAAGAAAATAATCTTCCCAAGATTTGGAGTTCCTAGAGCAATCATAAGTGATGGAGGAACGCATTTTCATGAAAAGAAACGCGCATCTCTTTTGACCAAATACGGTGTCCAACATAGAACCGGCTTGAGATATCATCCTCAAACAAGCGGTCAAGTTGAAGTTTCGAATAGAGAGATCAAGCAAATCCTTGAGAAAGTTGTGAACAAGACCCGAAAAGATTGGAGCACAAAGCTTGATGATGCTCTTTGGGCTTATAGGACGGCCTATAAGACTCCCATAGGAGCCTCCCCTTACAATCTTGTCTATGGAAAAGCATGTCATTTGCCAATCGAATTGGAGTACAAAGCTTTTTGGGCAATCCGAGCAGTTAATCTTGATCTCAAATTGAGTGGTCAAAAGAGGATGATTCAAATTCAAGAGTTGGAGGAATTCCGACTACAACCTATGAGAATGTCAAGATTTACAAAGAAAGGACGAAATTGCTACATGGCAAGAGGATTAGACAAAAGGCCTTTCACAAAGGGGACAAAGTCCTTCTATTCAATTCCCGCTACCGACTTTTTCCGGGAAAGTTGAACTCTAGATGGATGGGTCCCTATGTGATAACCGAAGGTGGAAAATATGGAGATTTTGAAATCAAGGCGGAATATGGAAGCAAGTTCAAGGTCAATGGTCAAAGGTTGAAGCCATACTATGAGGGAGCATTTATTGGAGAGGTCGAGGTCACCTACCTCGGGCCTTCTCATCCTTGAAAGAACCATCAAAAGGGAGAGTTTGGTGGAGTCCTCCCTAAACCACCACTTGTAAATATACTAACCCTCTAACTTGTATTTATAATTTTATTGCATTCATTTAATCATAAGCATAAACTCTTTCCATGAGAGTAAGTGAGGGAGGGTCACTAACGAACTTTGAATGAAGGAAGAAACCAATCTTCAAGTGTAGGGAAGCATTTATGAGAGGAAAGGAAATCAAAGGAAAAATTCGCAAGCCTGAACCCGAGCGTCTTCACTGGAATCAACCCGTCCTGCTGGAATACGGGCATTTTAGGAAGAATCCGTCCGTCCTTCTAAGCTGTGAAATTGAAAATTTTGGGACTGTCGAAGAATCCGAGCGTTTCAGCAAGGAAGACGCTCGTCCTGAGGAATCCGCCCATATTTGCAGAAACACGGCCGTCTTTTTGCCTGTGCATTTCAAGAAATCTCATTGTCTCAGAATCCGTCCGTCTTTGGGAAAAGACGCCCGTCTCCTTTCAGAAGAATCCGAGCGTTTTGGGGTCGGGACGCCCGTCTTTGTGGCGTCATATTTTTGGAAAGTTAACTGTGACAGAATCCGGGCGTCTTCACTTAAATCCGCCCGTCCCGAGAAGCTTGAATCCGAGCGTCTTATGCTCGAATCCGCCCGTCTTCCTGCCATAATTCGGCCCGACTTTTCTTAATTTTATTACACCCCACCACACAATTTGTGACACATCACCCTTCCTTCCACTTGTATTATAAAAACCCACCTCCTTATGACTCCAAAGCATATCCCAATCACTCTTTTACCCCACAAAATCAAAAACCCCCAAATTCCTAGGGTTTCAAAGACAACATTCAATGCACAAGGAGCATCTTTATTCTTTAACAAATCAAAAATTCCAGCTCGATAATCAAAGAATGGCACCAAGGAGATCTTCTTTTAGGGATGGGAGGAGACCAAGGGTAAGAGGAAGTTCTTCTACCTCCCACATCAACACCTTAAGAAGAGAGCATGAAGAAATTGTGGATCTTACAAGGCTTAATGACTTCTCAAATGTCGAATTCGTCAATGATGTGCAAAGACTAGTCTTCCACCGACTTCTTAGTAAGAAGATTCTCCCTACTAAGTTTTTATGTGATAAAACTTTAAGGAAACTTGGGATTTATCACCAAGTGGAAGCTCTCTTTGAAGTATTTTGTCTCTCTACCCTTTTCCACATGTATGAGCAAACTTATCGATCCCTTGTGCTTGAATTTTTGAGCTTCTTGAAGATTACAACCTTGAATAAAACAATATGCATAGAATTTAGGTTGGAAAATGTTTCAAGAATGATGACTCTAGTGGAGTTCGCAAATGTGCTTGGTCTCGATGTCTCGCCTACCCGGACATCGATACCAAAGAAATATAGTGTTGAACCTCTATGGAGGGCCATGACCGGCCGAGATTTCATACACACCAAGGAGTGTCTCACTTTCCACATTCAAAATCCTATTTTGAGACTCACTTACCGGTTCCTCTCCGGCACCCTCCTTGCTCGCCGAGACCCGGCAATCGTGAATCAACTCGATCTTGTGTTTATGGAATCTTACCTCAATATTCAAGGAAGGAGTGTGTACCACATCAAGGCGCCTCTTGTGCTACTAGAAAAATGGGCAAAGTTTAGGAATGGTGATGATGATGGGATGAAACACATTGTAAATGGAGGGCTCATTACAAGGCTTGCGAAGCATTTCAATCCGAAATTCAATGAGAATAATGAGTATGCTCCTCTTTCGGGAAACACAAGGATAAATGAAGATCTTCTTCTTATTCATCATCATTGGATAACCCTTGAGGGGGTTGATAAGTGGATCAAGTGGATAACGAAAGGAAGTGATCCAATCTATCTACCAATGACCGGCCTACCACGAATCTCCCCAAGAAGAGGACCTTTATCACCAATCCCATCCTACCTCATCCCTCCAAACCCAACCAAAGCAAGACATGCACCACCACCTCCAAATCCTCAACAACAAGAGCAACAATCTCAAGATGAGAAAATCAAAGTGCCTCCCTACCCATTCCCTTATCAACCGTACAACCATCCCAACCCCTTTATCCTTCCCCGTGATGACTTTGTCACGGGAATTCTACAAGATTTGCACTTCTGACAATATGAAGCTACCGTGGACAATTACTATGCACTCTATCCCCAATACCACGATATGATTCATAGGGGAAAGGTTAGTGAGGAGGGAGCATTTCCCTCTTGGGCACAAATGTATCTACTCTTTCCCAATTCGGAGAAGGTAAATGAAGGAGCAAACGGGCGACAAGAGGAAGGGAGCAACAATTCTTCTGGAGGGGACACGGTGGAGCTTGAAAGTGAAGAGGACGAATTCATGGACCCGACTACAAGTGATGCATCAAAAGAAATATGGGATAGTGATCTAGAGGGAGATGACGACTATCTCTAGAGGATCAATTCATAGCTAGATGGAGCGGGCGTGAGGCACCCATCTCAGTTTAAGTGAAGTTTCCTCATCCCCTCTCTTTAGTTTCAATTTTCTTGAAAGAAGTTTATGTTTTGTTAACTTGTATATTATTAATCTTGATCATGGTTGGAGTAGTCCTAGCAACATAGAGGACTAACACCTCGGCCCCATTGAGGTGTTCTTATTTCATTGTTCCCATTTTTGAAAATCCAAAATGACAAATTTAGTTTCATGCATTGCATCTTGTGTGCATGAACTACCCCAACTTTAGGACATTAGAAATAATGTCTAACTCGGTTTGGAGAAGTACATGCATACGCAACGGGAGGTAATCTAAATTACGCTCTCCGTCATAAACAAAAAAAAACCATGCATCATGTAGTGTAGCTTAGTGTAGCTTGCATTTAGAGTAGAATTCATGTATCATGCTTGCATGATTTCCCATCATTTCGGCCATTGAGGACAATGCCCATATTAGTGTGGGGATGGGGAATTCTAACTTAACTTTTATTCAAAAATCCAAAAAATTGAAAAACCATAAAAATTTGAAAGAATTGAAAAACCATAAAAAATTGAAAAAATTGAAAGACCAAAAACAAGTTCATTTTCTTTGTAGTGTAGTCATGTATATATTGTTGTATATATTGTGTTTGTTTTATCCTTGTTCACATTGATCGACTACGCCACATCCGAGACATAAGGATATTGAAGACCGCATGGTATGATCTTTCCAATCTCCTTTTTCCTCTTTATGTTAATGACTATGTGGCTTTATTTTGATTGATGCGGTATAACAATGTGAACTTAGGACTTGCATTTAGTTTATATGGCATATTAGTTGGTATAATCATTTGCATTAGGATGTTTATATGCTAGTTGGATCATGGCATGTAGTTGCATGTTGGAAAAATTTTGCCAAACCGTCTACTTGGGAAGCTTGACAAGTGTATATAGGCCCTAGTAGATGCTTTTTCTTCTTAAGACTTTGCTTGTTAGAATACTTGTAAAACATCCTAGGATGTGTCATGCTAGTATCCTTTGACCCATGGATTAAGGCCTAGTCAAGAGTACCTTGTGGTGTGATAACTCCTTGGCTACCGTTTATTCCAAGGTGACCCTTGAAACCATGCATCCATCCATCATCCATGTTCTACCACATTTTTGTCATCAAAGGGAATGGGCACAAAAAGAAATCAATTTGAGTTCAATGAAATGAAAAGTGAAAGAAAGTTTGCAAAAAAATGCATCAAATGAAAAGAGGAGCAAAAATAAAACTCCTAAAGCTTCAAATATAAGCCACCCTCACTACATATGGGGTGACTTTGAAAATGTTCAAAAAAGAAATACAAAGAAAAGTTGAAAGTTGTCAAGTATTAAAATGCTAAAAATCAAAAAGAAATGGCAAAGAAAGTTTTCTCAAATGTCAAATGCCACAAGAGATTGGGGGGAAAAACAAAAACAAAAGCAAACTCCCAAAGTGAAACTCAAATACTATCGATCCCTTTATCCATCGTATCCACTTTTGTGCATGGTAGAGAGGGGACGACCCTTCTTCTTGTCTGGGCAAGAGGGGGAATTCCGCGATCCTCCAGTGTTTTTAACACCATAGGGAGTCTATTCTTGAGAAAAGCATTTAACGATTGAGGACAAAGGTACCCTAGCTTGACACAATTTGGAGGTGATTTATTGGTATCCTTCTAGGCTTAGTAGTTTGAAGAAATTGCATCTATGAAGTAATGTGTACCCTTGAATTGCTTCCCTTGTAGATAATTTCCGCCACTTAGATGAGGAAAGTGGCTATTCTTTTGTAGATGCATCCATTACTTGATTTTGTGTTCCTAATGTTTGGATGTGTCGCCATTTTGGCAAGACCCACCTTGCCTTGCAAGAAGGCATCCTACCTCATGGTTGTCTTGTTGTGAGTTGAAGGGGCGGAGTAAGACCCGCTAATTGTCTCATATCGGCTATGTTATTAAGTTAGTTTAAAATAATGGTCCTAGTCTTTGTCACCTCTTTACTCGGGACGAGCAAAGGTTCGGTTTGGGGATATTTGATGTGACCATAATTTGAGCATATTTAGGCCCCAAATTAGCCTTGTTCCCATGCTTTTTAGTGCATATTTGGGTCATTTATTGTCTTTAGTCCTTTGTTTTGCATATTCTTTGAGGTTTTGATCCCTTGGTAGGAAAGGAGTGCAAACCTTGCATTTTCATGGCCAAATGAGGCTAAATTGATTGAATTCAATGACCAAGCATCAAGGAGAGACAAGATTAGAAGGCCTTTGTACATACTATAGTAGATGGGCAATGATGAGAAAAGATCCTTGCATCCCCGAGGAAATCCCCAAGGATTTTATGAAGAAAAAAGGAAGAAAAGAAGAAGAAACGAGACTGCACAGCAATCCGTGCGTCTTCCCCAGAAGACGCCCGTCTCCACCACCACAATCCGTGCGTCTTCTCCCCAAGACGCCCGAGCCGAAACCACTAAAACCACCCGTCCTGTGCTGAAGACGCCCGGATTCTCAGGCAGACCCATTTCGTCTTCTTCAAGCTTCAAGGAAGGGTGCACATCTTTTTCTAGAGACTGGAGTCTTTCCAAAAAGACCGGCGTTTCCTTAAGTAGGGACTTAATCGTCATTTAAGCCCTTAGTTAACCCTAATTCATCCACCTAATCCCCACTATAAATACCCCATTAGTCTAATTAGAAGAGCATGTTCTTCTTAGCAATCTTTAGTGTAGTTAATATCAATCAAATATCTCTTTAATCTTGTAATCAACAATTAATCAAGTTTTAATACAAGTTTTATTTCCTTAATCTCTCTCTTGTTCATCCTTTATTTTGGGTAATTGAAGATTATTTGGGTTATTATTGGGAGATTGACAACCTCTCAATCAAGCATCAAGTACTTCTTTTATTCTTTGCTTTATTATTGGAATCATTAGTAGGTATAATTCTCTTAATCCCTCTTTAATTATTGTTAATCACTTTCATTTATTCATCATGTTTCACTTTGTTGGTATGATTTACAACCTTGCTAGCATGTTCAAGATGATAATGAGTGAGTAGTTCCTTAGCTAGGCTTAATGGGTAGTTAGGGGAAACCAACATGGGGAATGATTCATGCTTAAATTAATATGCTTTCATAGTTTATTTGCTTGCTTGTTGTGATCTCAACTCATGCACATGTTATGTTTGATGAAATGTGAGCCTATGAATCCTTGCATTTTTTTACCCATCACCTATCTTTTCAATGAGACTTGTAAGACATAAACCAACTCGAGTCACATTAGACCATGCATGTTGTTGAGTAGGGAAGACTAAGTCGACTTGTAGGTGTTGTACAATCTAATCGATTCGGCTCTGGGACCCAAACTTTCCTAGGATTGTAAGATATAAACCAACTCGATCCATCACAATAATAATTGCTTGCTTATAACTTGAGAATATGTTTGTATGATCAATTCCCATGAATCCCCTATGACCCCATGACACCCTAGTGCTTTTTATCAATTGTTTACATCCTTTTTAATTCATCTTGCTTGTTTACTTTCATTGCTATTTAGTTTAGTGATCTTCTACATCAAACCCCAATTGTGACACCCCTAAGACACCACTAGTTGCAATAGAAATCTCATCTCAATTCCCGTCCCTTGGGATCCGACCTTTACTTGCCTCTTTACTAATTGTAGAGTTGTTTGTGAAGTTATAAATTTTGTTTTGGTCTAGGTGCTCCTAACGACAAGTAACCGAAAGATTTAGTAAAAATATACACGACCAACAGCTGTTACCAAATTTGGATCCGTGGAGCTCGAATATTCCGAAGGTAGTAGGTTCAAGGTCAATGGGAAATATGAGAAGCATTATCACGAGGCAAATGACGCAGACAATCGTGTTGAAGTCTTGTACTTCGAGGAGCTTGACGCGCCAGTTAATTGATGCCAGAAAGGTCGTGCGGGACCTCTTAAACCTGCGCTCTCCGGGAGGCAGCCGGGACTGTTTTATTGTATTTTTGTTGAACTTTTTATTTTTCTTTAGCTTTATGTTGAACTTTAGACGCTGTTTTTATGCATTCTATGTACTCTCCTTGCTTTTGATGCGTATTTTGCAGGTCCAGTCGCTCGATCGAGTAGTTTTCTGCTCGATCGAGCACTTTTGAGGAAATATTCACTCGATCGAGTGATATGTCTACTCGATCGACCAGCCGCATATTCATATTTACTCGATCGAGTGATTATTTTACTCGATCGAGTCCTTCCAGACACCAGTTCACTCGATCGAGCTATTCCAAGTTGCTCGATCGAGTGGTTTCGTCTTCCAGCTGCTACTTTTCGTCTATAGAGCTACTGCCTGACTTTCTTTGACCTCCCATGTTCATGGTCGGTTTGGGGAGGTCCCTCTTCACGACGTTTTGTGAGTATTCCGACTCCACTTCTCCTTCTCTCTTCCGTTTGCATTTCTTTCCCTATTTTTGGTACAATGAGGGCATTGTACGGTTTGGTTTGGGGAGGTAAGCATCCATATCTGTGTCTGCATGTTTTCTTGCATTTTTGCTTGCACGTTTATTTATTTTCGCATGAATTGTCGTTTTTAATTCAAAAAATCATAAAATTCAAAAATTTTCACGTTTAATTTGAGTCAGAACGTTTGAACTTTGACGCTACACTGAATCTTTACTTTAGCCTTGCATATTCTTGACATTTAGTTGGCATGATTATGTGCATGATCTACGAGTTTTTATTTCTCTCTTATCTGAACGAATACTTGACTCATATATCGGCAAGCTACATTACATTCTGAGGTTAGAGCTTTATAAACTGGTGACATTCATGGCCGGTTTCATTTAGGATGTGAGTAGTACTCTCTTTAAGGCATGTAACATCAATTTGCATAAGCATGAGTCTAATCTTCTTAATACCTGTATGCATTCGGTCTGTGGATGGTGACACATGTTAGGAGAGGCAGTTCCCTTTTATTTCATTCTACCCATGAGCCCCACATAGCCAAATTGCCTTTTTGTCCTATTAGCTACTATCTATAATTTTTCCTACCCTAGCCGAGCTAGTGATGAGTAGCTGTTTGGAATGTTATACTGCAGTTTGGTTATTTTTATCTGATTTCAGAAGATGGTGGAAGAATTGAAGGGAATGAAAGAAAAAATGATGGATGAAAAATGAGAAAAACGAAATGAAAAAGAAAAAAAAAAGACAACGAGAAAGATGGAAAAGAAAGAAAAATCATGTGCGAAGAAAAAATGAGAAATTGTATAATGATTTACACTCCCATGTTTTACTTATATCTTATGGGGAGTTGACGAGTTTTTGGCATTTCGTGAGTAGAGTGTATGGAATTTGCACCGGTTTATTTTGTTATATTGAGTACGAAGTTGGGATGCAGTTTAAAATTTGGATTCGTTGTTGCTAGCCTGGCTATTAACTCCACATATCCAAATTAATTTTAGCCCCTTCGTACCCATTACCTCACTTACCCAAATGTAAGTCCTCGGCATGTGTCTTGGTCATTAGTACGGTTGGAATGCGTATGTATGGTTGTAGAGACTTTATTCATGTTAGCTGCATGCATGTTCTTATAGGTCGAGTTAGGTGAGTGTCTTTACTTCTTTCTATCTTTTACATATTTACTCACCTTGTGCCTAATTTTGAGTGATGAGCGACCCGTGAGAGTCCGATATCTCTTGTGTCTTGCAAGGTCGATGGTTCAGTAAGTTTGAAACATTGATTTAATTCGTTTGCACTTCTCATTTGCCACTTTGTCAGTTGTTGCATTAAAGTGGTTTTAGTGGGTGATTTGTAGCTGATGCGTTGGTCCCGTCCCACTGTTTATTCTTAGTTGCATTCATAATTTGCTTGGGGACAAGCAAAGGTTTGGTTTGGGGAGATTTGATGCGTGTATTTTATATAAGGTTTTTACCTCACTTTTACACGCATTTCTGTATTATTTATGTAGCATCTGGCTACAAATACCCCCGAATATACTACTTTGGTTCGTTTTATGTAAATTGCAGGAATAAACCAAAGAGGAGCTGAATCGAGCCTTAATTCGTCCCATTTGCATGCATTTGTGGAGAACGAGGATCCGGAGCTTGGAATCTAACACTTTGAGGACACATGAGCTGGTTTTGGAAGATATTATAATGTCTAACGTGCCTAAACAGCTCGATCGACTACTTTTCTAGTCGATCAAATGCTTTATCTATTGAAGGTTACTCGATCGAGCATATCGAGTTTACAAAAGAGAAGACATTTCAAGGAGTTACTAGATCGAGTGGTTTATTTCCACTCGATCGAGAGTTTTGATGCTTAGTTGCTCGATCGAGTGGTTTATTTCCACTCGATCGAGTGGTTTATCCTGTAATAGACTTTTTCCGCCTAATTTCGTATGGGCTTTTGTAATTAGTCAACATGTTAGGTTTAGGAGAGGATTTTCGTATGTTAAAAGAACAGTAGACTGCGTAACTCCTCTCATGCACTTTTACTCTATCTTTTACTACTGTTTCTTGGATTTTGCTCTCTTTCTACACCTTGCTACTCGGATTCAGTTTTGTATTGGTATTATTATTCCTTTTAATTCCCTAATCAATTTTACTGTTGTTTTGCTATCTCTCTCTTATTGCTATCATCTTTACTCTATTTTAATACTTATTAGTTTTGTTATCATGTTTAATTCCTATTATCTATATGTTGTTGTTGCTAATTCAATAATAATGCATAGCCAATTCCCTTCTGCTAAGACTAAAGGGGGTCAATGATTATGAAAGGATAGTAATCGTTTTATTAGGTTAATGCTGGTATAGTCTTTGTTGTTAACTGCTGCATTTATCTGTATCTGTTTAATTGAGTCGACGCAGTTAGGCATTTATATCTCAGTGAACCTTGACCTCGACCGAAAGGTTGGAAAGGGCGAGACTAGTAGCGAGCAATAGGGCATTATAGTTAGGGCGAAAGCTAAGCTATTTGTGCTTTAGGGCGAATTGAGACCGAAAGGAGATATTCACTGCTCCTTAGACCATACTTGCATTGACCTGAGACCTAGACTACTTGACCGAATGATCATGGTGAACCGTCTGTCTTAGCTGCTTTCTCTATCTGCTTGATTCCTTTTCTCTGCTTTATTCTCTTTCTTACCCTCTTTAATTTTAGAACAACACAATTAAAACCCCCCAATTTGGTTACCGAGACGAACTTAGACAAAGCTGACATTTTCCCATCTCCCTGTGGAGATCGACCCGACTTCCCTAGCTATATTAGTTAGAGCCGGTTGGTTATTTTTGATAGGTATACGACTGCCCTGTCAGTTATCGAGGCGGGCGGGATTAGGTGTTCGATCAAAAGAGCTTCCTAATACGACCCTCACCCCTTACTCCAGATCTCTGTGAACATCCGTGTTCATTGGCATCCACGAGAGTCATTCTAGACATAGAATGCTAAGGGTAACGAGTTCTTGGTGTTCATGTCACTACTTTGTATCTTGACATGGCACGAGGTATTCGAACGGTTTCCAATTTCCACAATAAATTGGTGGCGACTCCACAAATGCAAACGCTTGTTCCCAAGCGCCCCCATGGCCCATGTCCACAGAGATCCTCGTCACCAGTCTTTGTCAGTTTGAAATATATTTTCCTCCCTCAGTTTTCACTATCATGGTTCATTTGACTGTCCACCTAGTCCGGGAGGTTTTGTATCTTGGGTCAGTGTATTTGAGTTATCAGTACCCATTCGAACGATTGATGAAAGTTTACAAGGATTAGACATCTAATAGGTATCGTCCAGAGGGGTGTATTGCTGAGCGAGCAATTATCGATGAAGCACTTTCGCATTGTTATGTGTACCTCTCCTTGGATGAGTTAATTGGAGCTCCTACGAATCGTCGTAGTGACTGGATGAATGGAAAAGGTGTAAGGGGTCGTGTTTCCAAGGATATGTCATCTGACATGAGACATAGAGCTCATACATACGTTCTACTTAACGATGATCATTGTTTGGGCTAAAAATAGCACAATAAAGAGAAGGCCCACTTGATAAAATAATGTATTGTGGAAGGAGTGATAAGGAGGAAGAGAGCCCATGATTGAATAAAGCGTGGAGAAAGGGAATGGGCCGGCACGCGCGCAGGAGAAGACTGAAGCCCATCAGAGGAGGCATCTGGGATTAGGAAAGGGGGAGTCAGGGAGATGTCAGGGAGATCAGGGAGAATTGAGGGAGACGACCAAACATGGAAAGCGTTATTATGGAAGTTATATTCCCTTTTCATAATCAAGGTAGGACATGCCTAGGGTTCTTACCCTATAAATAGTCGAGGAAGCAATCAACGGGAGGACATTCGTTCATACACACATCCGTATTCTCATCAAGATATCAACTCAAACACATCCACACGCATACATCTGAGATCTCATCAACACGATACCTCGTGTCAGCAAGACTAGCATTACGATACAATTGTAATCATCCTCCCATTCGAGAATAGTGCAATATTTGGCAGGGTACCGTCCCTCCCGTGGTTGTTCCCACATTGGGTTTTCCGCGTCACCAAATCTTACGTGTCAATTTATATTTCGTACTTTATTTTCCTATTTATACATCGACATACGAACAATCATTCAATCAACCAACGAGTAAGACCACATTGACCCGAATCAACTAATTCGGTAAAAAATACCTAAACAGTTTGGCGCCCACCGTGGGGCATTGTGGTCGTCAATCGTTGATACTCTAAATACATAATGGATAAGCAAGCATCAGACGCCGTGTCAGGGAGTAGACAACCGTCGCCACCACACACTTCTACTCAAAGTCCAGCATCAACATTGGCAACACAGGCTTCCGGACATACTTCGAGAACAACACCAACAGCAAAAACCTCTCTACCTCCTAAGACTCCTGCTGTCACAACCCAGGCCAAATCAGATAAGGGAGCAGCAAGCTCAGGTCTCACCCCGCCACCTAGTCCCACGCAAATCTAGCTCACTGGCGTGGAGAACCTCCAGAAAGCCATGGAAAACATGAGAGAAGACCGGAAAAAGCGGGCGAAGCAAGGAAGAGGGACGAGGGAGCTCAGGCACGATAGACTTCCCGAAACAAACGAAGATCTGCCACCCCGACGAGCGGGCGGGGGAAGGAAGGTCTCCACTAGTAGATCGACACGGGGGCATCGAGCGCGAAAGAAGAATCCACTTCGACAGATACCAGCCGAACTGGTAACAAGGTTGGATCTAACTACAGTACCAACGGATGGAAGAATAACCCCATAAGGGCTGGGATACCTCACACCAGACACCTGGCCATCAGCCAGCCGTACGGAGGCACGAACGGGTGGCATCCTGTCGCGCCAGAAGAATGATCGGACACTGGAGTGGGTCCGAGTGGAACCAACAAGTGAACTGGAAGCAGGGGACATTCGTTACTTCAACCCCCTTAGCTGCTGGAACACATCAGAACCTTCAAGAGCTCGGGTCAGGAGGCAGTATATTGAACCAGCAGGCAACCGACAGGCGGACCCCAGATTCAGGAAGCATAACAAATCAGCAGTACTTAGAGCTAAAAGAAATACTGAGCAGGGTCCTAGGGCTGCCACCCCCACTCGAGAAAGCAGCACTAGACAGCTATGTCGACTCACCATTCGTGGACACCATATCCATCACGGCCATGCCAAAGGGATTCACAAATCCAAAAATTCCTCTCTTTGACGGCACAACAGATCCCTTTGACCATATAAGCTAGTACAAGCAGAAAATGATGACAGTAATAGCCGTAGGGCAAGTCAAGGAGGCTTGCATGTGCAAAGGATTTGGATCCACCTTAACAGGACCGACACTTCGATGGTTTGTGAGCCTGCTCAACAGGTCGATATCCACATTTTCTGAATTAGTGAACGCATTCACTCAACAATTTGCAAGCAGCACAGGAAGCCGCAGAAGCTTGCAGGAGACCTGTACAGAATCGTCCAAGGGGCAGGAGAGACCATTGGAGAATACAATACTAGGTTCAACAATGAGAAGGTAGCAGTACGAGAGTGCGACGTCTCGACAGCAGTAGAAGCCATAAGAAGAGGCCTCCACCATGACTCCGACCAATACAAGCAGCTGAGTATGCATCCCGGCCATAGCTTTGAGGCAGTACAAGAAAAGGCAGCTGCCGTAATCAGACTAGAAGAAGATATCCTAGCCAGAGCCAGCCTACCTAATACACCAAGTGTTTCTAGTACTTCACCCGTGGAGAAATCAGGAAGAAAGCATACCACCAGCAAGAAGGACGAGAGATATAGGCCATATGGAAGGGGAGTCAACAGAATCGAAGAAAATCAGCAACTCCCTACTCTGGCAGAATATGGATTCACCACAGGCATTGGAGGAATCCTGAAAGCACTCAGGGAGATGGGAGATAGGGTAAGGTGGCCCAAGCCACCAGCGGAAGAGCATGCATGGCGAAAAGATAGCAAGAAGAAGTGTGAATTCCATCGTGATGTTGGGCATAACACTGAAGACTGTTACACAGTATGAAGAGAGATCAAATTCTTGTACGAACAAGGAGAACTGAGCTACCTATTACCACGTGGGGGCAAGCAGCAGGATAAGGTAGGTTTCGCGAAGCCTGCAAATCCACCCACGTGCACCAAAATCACAAACGTGATAACAGGCGGCTCAGACCTAAGTGGGCTGACATACTCAGCACCTAAGAGACAGGCTACCGAGACCAAAGG
The DNA here is from genome assembly GCF_048544455.1 of Silene latifolia. NCBI lineage: Eukaryota > Viridiplantae > Streptophyta > Magnoliopsida > Caryophyllales > Caryophyllaceae > Silene > Silene latifolia. The sequence continues at coordinate 63,641,054 of NC_133537.1, read as the reverse complement.
AGATAGGCCGGCAAATTCTTGCAGAATTTCTCACAACGAGTTACCAGCTGTCAGCTTTGATGAAGGAGATACGTACGACGAACGAGAGCATCATGACGCACTTATTATCACTCTATCAATGGCCAATGGCACAGTTAGAAAGGTCCTAGTAGATACAGGTAGCTCGGTCAACCTGATCATGCTGAAGACCATAGAAAACATGGGATTCAGCGAGAAGGATTTGTAGAAGAAGACTATTCCGCTAGTAGGCTTCAGCGGGGAGACAGCCAACTCACTACGCGAGATAGTCATCCCAAACTATGTGGGAGGAGTTGATACGTGTCATTTATATGATGTTTTACACCTTATTTTACATGCATTTCAGAGCTCAAATATGTAGTTTATGCTACTATTTTCCCTATTTCCATCTACTTTCGTGTTTTTGTGTAAAATTGCAGAAATGTGAAGAATCCAGCGGAAATCAAGCCAAATCCGTCCCTAAGTACTTAGCACTGCATTTGACATGGAGTACTGACTCGAGAGATGAACTTGGTGCGCATTTCAAGGCCTGAAAGATATATTTTCGAGAGTTTGAGAAGCGGATTACCAGCTACAGTGGTCTATAGACTGGCCTACGTGGTCTATAGACTGTCAGAATGCTGAACAGAAGTCTGCAGGAAAGAGGAGCAGTCGATCGACTGGTCCCAGTGGTCGATCGACCACCCCACGATCTGACGCGCAAGTTAAAATTAGAATTCCGTAGCCCAATGTAATTAGGTTTTAGGAATAAGTTACGTAAGACTATCTATATAACGTAACCTGAGGTTTCAAAAAAGGAGGGAATTAATTAGGGTTCAATACACAAAAGTTGAACTTGGGGATTATTTCATTAGTTTAGATTAGTTCTCAGCAATAAAGTTTACTTTTCGCATTGGGGTTTTGCCTTTTCTCTTCAATTCTTCTTTACGGTATTCCTCTGTTTTATTTGTTCAATTTTGTTGCTTTAATTCTTCCGTAGTTTAGAATTGCTAGTTTAGATTTCCCAAGCCGAATTCTCATTTCATGTTAGTTATTTATTTAGTTAAATCAATTATGAATTCAATTGCTTTATTTGTTAATTTTACTGTTGTTATCATTCACATGAGTAGCTAAGTACCTTTGCTAAGATGTAGGGGAGCTATAGTGTAGATGGCGTAGAATAGGTGACCCCGAATTAGGGCATGGTCGACCGACTAGCTTAACTGGTCGATCGACTATGCCGTGTGGTCGGTCGACTGAAGTAGTTGGTCGATCGACCAGACCCGTGTTTGATTAGCATCGTTTGATTCGTTAAGTGCAATATTTAACAATGAGACCGAGAGGAGACTTGTTAGATGCTTAGTTATGACAAACCCGTAGATCGAGAGATAGGGGTGGGCATTAATTAACGAATTAAGACGACTAAATTGCTAAGATCGAAAGATAAGTAATTTGGGCTTTATGAATCACTTTTCAGGGCGAGAGCTAGTATTAGTGAGACCTAGGGACTAGTAGCATAGGCCGAAAGGAGTTACTAGTTAACTTGGACCGAGAGGACATGTTTTACCCATCCTACACGACTGTATTTCGGACTTACCTAGGATTATGTGACATCGCAAGCTATAGTGAACCGACCGTCTTAGCTCCTTTTTATCATTTGCTTACACTTATTTCTATTGTTTTCTTATCTATTTTTGCATTTTAGCTTAGATATACTTCAATCCAAAACCCCCCAGAAATTCCATAGACTGAAATAAAACAACTTAACTCCCTACCTCCCTGCGGATCGACCCCTACTACCGCTTGCTAGTTGTAGTTTAGAAAATTATAAATATTATTTTTGATACTCACATCGACGGTATAAAATTTTGGCGCCGTTGCCGGGGAGGCAGCGCTAGTTTTAGTTGTTTATTTATTTTAGTCTTTTTCTTAGTTTAAGGAACTTTTTGTTCCTTAAACTTTTCTCATCTTCTTGTTGTAGTTTATTCTTATGCGTAGGTCTCAAAAAGGCAAATTATTTCCCCTTGATCTCGAGCTAGAGAGGACCCTACGAGTTAAGAGAAGGCTATTTCAAGAAGCACAGTCTGAGGAAGAGCCTAGTTCTCGGTCTAGTTTTTACGAGAACGAGTGATTTGAAGAAAATCCACCACCATCTCTAGTTTCTTCCACAGATACCGTTACTCCTCCAGATTTTCTAGAGATGGCTGAAGAAGCGAGTATAGCCAGTCACTCCGAGCCAAAAACTGAGAATCTCTATAAGGGATTCGCGTTGCCAGCCGGGACGGATAGAAATATCGAAGCGAAACCGTCCTACATTAACTTGGTTGAGAGAAACCAATTTGGGGGAGCTGCAAATGAAGATGCAGCTAAACATATGGAGATATTCATTGACTACTGTTGTTCCATACCCCCACCAGCAGGTGTGACCCAGGACCAGGTAAAAGAGACGATGTTCATATTCTCGCTCCGTGATGCTGCTAGGGAGTGGTACCGAGATTTGGATCGAGCTGCCAATGGGATTACTGATTGGAATTCACTGGCCCTAGCATTTTATAAGAAATATTTCTCTGCATCGAAGACCAATGCGATTAGAGCTCAGATCACGAGTTTTAAGCAAGGACCTAATGAAGATTTTCATGAGGCATGGATCCGTTTCAAGAGGCTGGTGTGATCTATTCTGCACCATGGGTTCAAGCAATGGAGCATGTGCAATCAATTCTATAATGATCTTTATGATGATCAGAGAGCTATCCTAGATGCTGGAGCTAATGGGAAATTTCAAGAAAATAGCGGTGAGACAAAGGGGTGGAAAATCATCGATGACTTGGCCACCCATAAGCTGAGCATGGAAACTCTAGGGGAAATCAAAGGAGAGCTGCTGAATCTCCTTCCGTAGCTGCATTAGAGGCTCTTACGGCGAGATTTGACAAGTATGAGTTAGGAGGAGCTTCAAAGGGTGGTATTTATCAGGTAAATGCTATGTCAGACGGTCCCTTTTCATGCAAGAGATGTGGAGGAGAAGGACACGTTGCGGATTTCTGTATCAGTCCCAATGAGGTTTGTGCTGCTTTTCAACATTATAGGCAGACCAACACCCACTTTGATCCTTCTAATGTGCATCCAAATTTGAGATGGAGTAGCCAGAATGTCCAAAATCTGACTCCACCTCCGCAGCAGCAGAATTATGTGCCCCCTCATAAGCTGCAGTAACCATACCAGAAACCACCCTATGTACCTCAGCAGCAGCAGCAGTCTCAAAGTTCTGAGGCTTCTGAGCTCAAAAACATGTTTCAGAGCTTGACAGGGATGCTGCGGAAGGAATCTTAGGCTAGAGAGGCTAGTACAAATATGTTGGAGACTCAAATTGCCCAGCTAGCAGGTAAATTTGCTACTAGAGCTCCGGGGCATTTACCGTCGCAGCCGGATCAGAAAGAGACCCTGAATGCAATCACACTAAGGAGCGGGTCTACCCTTGCTGGACCCGTTACTGTAGAGGATGAACCCGAGGGAGTTATGGTTGAAATAGGTGGAAAAGCTGCTGGAAAAGGAAAGAAGAAAAAGAGCGAGAAAAAGACGAACAACAGCGATCACGGTCGATCGACCGCCATACCCAGTCGATCGACCACCCCTAATTCCTCAGCGACACTTTCTGACCTTTCTGTTCATTCTGGAAAAAAGGAGGTCAGTCGATCGACCGACCCCACTGGTCGATCGACTGATGATGCCGCTGATGTCGAACCTTTTCATCCTCTAATGCCAGATAACTTGAGGGATTTCTTGTTTCGGGGTGATACGACTCCGAAATTACCGAGGCAAGATCCAAATGCTGATGGGTCAGTTCCGGTTCCAAAGTACGACCCTACGACGGTTAATGGTTCATTCCTGAGACGGTCTGAAGAAGGTTCGAGCTACAACAAGGACAAAGTAGTGGATTTTCAGCCTAAGTCTACTGATGCCGGTATGAGAGACCTAGAGGAGAGGGCTAAGTTGCTTCTTACAGGCCCCTACCCAAAAAGACTAGTGCCAACCAAAGATGAGGTAACATTCGGTAAATTCAAAGATTTAGTGCGAAGTCTTAATGTGCAAATACCTTTCTTAGAGCTAGTTAATCAAGTACCTGCATATATGAAGTTTATGAAACAGTTGCTAGCTAAGAAAAGGTCTTTGAATGCTGTCGAGTCTGTGCATTTAACTGAGGAGTCTAGTTCTTACCTAACTCACACTGCTGCTCGTAAACTAGCTGATCCAGGTAGTTTCTCTGTCCTCTGTAATATTGGTACCTTCTCAATTGAGAAGGCATTATGTGATCTAGGAGCTAGCATTAGTGTCATGCCATTGAGTCTAGCTAAGAAGTTGGGTCTGACCAGATTTGCTATTACCAATATGACTGTACAAATGGCTGATCGTTCTGCAGTTCAGTCAGTAGGGGTCTTAGAGGATATTCCTGTGCAAATAGGGGAGTTCTTTTTCCCCGTTGACTTCATTGTCCTAGATACACCCGAGGATGCTCACATTCCTAATATTTTGGGTAGACCGTTTCTGCACACTGCTGGTGCAGTAATTGATGTGGGGGAAAGAACTTTGACCTTTAAGGTGGGCAAACAGTCCATTGTTTTTGCCCAGTCCCCTAGGAAGAAAGACCATATGTGGCCAGTTACTTGTAATGTGATTTCTGAAAAGAAATCTTATTTTGTGCTTTCTGATATGCTTACTTTAGTACCTATGCCTATTCCTGTTATGACACCTCCGCCCCAGATTGGGAGCAAATTCGAGGACAATTCTTCTGTTTTGGATATTGCAGGAAATGGTTTGGGGAAGGAAGAGTCGTTCATTGCTCCAGTTGTGAAGGAGCCAATCATTCAAAGAGGCTGTCTAGGATGTCTTAGCTATGACACGGATGAGGGGCCAGATGAGGAGCCCAAGAAGGCGCCAGTTCGAGTTACGGTTTCAGACTTGGAGCTTGAGACTGAAGAGGATGCCCAAGAGTGGGAGGATGCTTCTGATGTTGACCCGTTGGACGATGTGGTGGATTGGAGTGCTAAGAGGTTGAGCACCGTGGAGGGTACCTCGTATAGTCAGAAGCCATGGTCGGAGATTTTCCGCATTTTTCGCAGATGAACACTTTTTATTTCATAAGTTTTAGACAATTTTATTTCTTTTTTCTAGACTATTTATTGCTTTGATTTGCGCAAGACTTCGCTTTAATTTTGTTTGCTTAAGATTTATTTAGGCTATAGACTTTACATTTGGGTTTAGCGCAATTTTGGGCGCTGTATTATGTACATTTGCAGGTTGTTAGACCATATTGACACACGCTATTTGAGTTAATTCGAAGAAAGCATTGTCCTCGTCAGGTATATCAGTCGATCGACTGGCCTGTGTGGTCGATCGACTGACCACTGCAGCTACATGAGCTTCTGTTTCAGATGCCGTGTTCGATCGACTGGCCTGTGTGGTCGATCGACCGCTTCCCGCTGATGTACCTGTTTTCGATCATTCCCCAGCTGTGTTTGGTCGTTTTGCGGAGCACGAAAGGGAGTTTTAGGGATTTTTCTCCTTACTTTCTTTCCTTTTCATTCATCTATCGCTTTCTTCAACTTAATTCTTTGCACATAATTACCGCTTCAACTTTGTTTTCTCGGATAATGCACGGTATTTTCTGTCCTTTCAGGTACTTATGGTAGCACTGCTGGCTACTGAAACCTCCTAGATCACGCTGGTTTGGGGAGGTTTTCTTTTGCGCGCTTAAAGTCTTGTGAGTTTCCGAGTTTAACTTCATGTCTTTTTAGTTAATATTATCGCAACTCTCCAGTTCCTTTCGCTTCTTTATACTATAATTTCGCACAATGAGGGCATTGTGTGATTTGGTTTGGGGAAGGGTTTTGCGTTGCATTCATTCTGCTTTGCATTCACATTTACATCTTGTCTTGCATTGTTGTTTATTTTCCTCTTATATACAGAAAATTTAAAATTCAAAAAAATTGAAAAATTTCAAAAATTTCAAAAAAATTGCACGTTTATTCTAGCATGTAGGTCGAGTCGGAATGGTAGTATTTCAATGATGACATTGCATTTTCATCTGTTTATGCCTAAGCCGTGCGCATTGACATGTTATTAGTAGAATCACATATGCATATCTACGAGTTTTCGTTAATTAATTCGCTGAATCTTGAGACTTGACTTAGATTTTTGGCAAACTATATTATATTCTGAGGTTTAGAGCTTATAACTGGTGTCATTCATGACCAGTTCATTTAGGAATGTGAGTAGAACTCCTTATGAGACATGTTATATCAATATGCATAAATATGAACTTAATCTGCTTAATACCTGTATGCATTCGGGTTGTGGTTTGTTGACACATGTGGTAGAGGTTCCCTTTTATCCATTTTACCCATAAGCCCCACAAAAGCCAAATTTTCTTCTTTTGTCCCATAAGCTACATTCCATATTTAGCCTACCCTTGCTGAGATAGTATTGGTAGTCGTTCGGGAATATTTTATTGCATTTTGGTTTTTATCTCGTGTTGAGAATATGTTGGTGAAATGTTGAAGGGAAAGAAAGGAAAAGTTGAAAAAACAGAAAGAAAAAAAAGGAAGAAAAAAAAAACAGGAGTTCGGAAAAAAGAGAGGTCAGTCGATCGACCGTCCCACTTGGTCGATCGATTGCTTGCTGCAGTAGCGAAAGAAAATTCGAAAAAATCACATGGTTGTTATTATCATTAGATGGTGATTTTATTCTCATGTTTTATTATTATCATTTAGGGAATTACAGTTATAATTGGAGATTGTGATATTAGTGCTAATCATTAGCACCAGTTTTACTGTTGAATTTTGAGTTTGAAGTTGGGATGTTGTTATAATTTGGTGTTTAGTAAGTTACTAGCTTGGCTATAACTCTGCTTTCCCAAATTCATTTTTAGCCCCTTCTTACCCATAGCCTCACATATCCATATTTACCTTGGCATGTGTCATGGTCATTTGTTTGGTTGGAATGCATATGTACGGTTGTAGAGATTATTTTCATATTAGATTGCAGGCATGTTCTTATAGGTCGTAGTTAGGTGAGAGTCTTTACAAAATTACTTCTTTCTATCTTTTACATATATTCACCTGTGCCTATGTGTGATATGAGCGACCCGTGAGAGTCCATAATGATAAGTCTCTATAGTTGACGGTTCAGAAATTTTTAACGACTACATAACTCGTTTGCATGATTCATATTGCTAATTGATTGTTAGTTGTTGCATTAAATTGGTTTAGGCTTTATAGTTGCATTTCGCTCTGAGATTGAACTCGTTCCATTTGGTCCTAGGATCGAGTCTAGTTCTTGCTTGGGGACAAGCAAGGATTTTGTTTGGGGAAGTTTGATGCGTGTCATTTATATGATGTTTTACACCTTATTTTACGCGCATTTCAGAGCTCAAATATGTAGTTTATGCTGCTATTTTCCCTATTTCCGTCTACTTTCGTGTTTTTGTGTAATATTGCAGAAATGTGAAGAATCCAGCGGAAATCGAGCCGAATCTGTCCCTAAGTACTTAAGACTGCATTTGACATGGAGTAGTGACTCGAGAGATGAACTTGGTGCGCATTTCAAGGCCTGAAATATATATTTGCGAGAGTTTGAGAAGCGGATTACCAGCTACAGTGGTCTATTGATTGACCTACGTGGTCTATAGACTGTCAGAATGCTGAACAGAAGTCTGCAGGAAAGAGGAGCAGTCGATCGACTGGTCCCAGTGGTCGATCGACCACCCCACAATCTGACGCGCAAAGTAAAAATAGAATTCCGAAGCTCAATGTAATTAGGTTTTAGGAATAAGTTACGTAAGACTGTCTATATAACGTAACCTGAGGTTTCAAAAAAGGAGGGAATTAATTAGGGTTCAATACACAGAAGTTGAACTTGGGGATTATTTCATTAGTTTAGATTAGTTCTGAACAATAAAGTTTACTTTTCGCATTGGGTTTTTGCCTTTTCTCTTCAATTCTTCTTTACGGTATTCCTCTGTTTTATTTGTTCAATTTCGTTGCTTTAATTCTTCCGTAGTTTAGAATTGCTAGTTTAGATTTCCCAAAGCCGAATTCTCATTTCATGTTAGTTATTTATTTAGTTAAAACAATTATGAATTCAATTGCTTTATTTGTTAATTTTACTGTTGTTATCATTCACATGAGTAGCTAAGTACCTTTGCTAAGATGTAGGGGAGCTATAGCGTAGATGGCGTAATTAGGGCATGGTCGACCGTCTGGCTTAACTGGTCGATCGACTATGCCGTGTGGTCGGCCGACTGAAGTAGTTGGTCGATCGACGAGGCCCGTGTTTGGTTAGGATCGTTTGATTCGTTAAGTGCAATATTTAACAATGAGACCGAGAGGAGACTTGTTAGATGATTAGTTATGACCAACTCGTAGATCGAGAGATAGGGGTGGGTACTAATTAACGAATTAAGACGACTAAATTGCTAAGATCGAAAGATAAGTAATTTGGGCTTTAGGAATAACTTTTCAGGGCGAGAGCTAGTATTAGTGAGACCTAGGGACTAGTAGCATAGGCCGAAAGGAGTTACTAGTTAACTTGGACCGAGAGGACATGTTTTACCCATCCTACACGACTGTATTTCGGACTTACCTAGGATTATATGCCATCGCAAGCTATAGTGAACCGACCGTCTTAGCTTCTTTTTATCATTTGCTTAAACTTATTTCTATTGTTTGCTTATCTATTTTTGCATTTTAGCTTAGACACACTTCAATCCAAAACCCCCAAGAAACTCCATAGACTGAAATAAAACAACTTAACTCCCTACCTCCCTGCAGATCGACCCTTACTACCGCTTGCTAGTTGTAGTTTGGAAAATTATAAATATTATTTTTGATACTCACATCGACGGTATCAGGAGTCAACAAGCAAGTCAGATATCTGGTTATAGACGGACCTTCCACCTACAATGTCATTTTGGGAAGGCCGTGGCTACACCAGATGAAAGTAGTCCCCTCAACATATCACCAATGCATAAAGTTCCCCACACCATGGGGAGTAGAGACAATAAGAGGAGATCAGGAGGAAGCTAGAGGCTGCTATAAGAAGGCACTAAAGTGCACTGTCAGCCCTCCCGCATAGCAATTACAGAACAGTCTGTCCAGGACGAATATATCGAGCCCCCGGCAGAAGAACTAGACCAAATCAACCTGGACAAGCTGCACCCAGAAAGAACTGTGCTAATCGAAGCAGGATGCACAGGAAGCTTGAGACAGCAACTAATCAAATTCCTGCAGGATAACATGGATTGTTTCGCATGGTCACACAATGACATGATAGGAATAGATCCGTCCATCATAACACATAAGCTTAGTGTGGACCCAAAGTGTAAACTCGTCCAGCAGAGAAGAAGAAAGTTCGCAGCAGAAAGAAACAAGGTGATCAACCAAGAGGTAGATAGTTTGCTGGCAGCAAAGAAAATAAGAGAAGTAAAATATCCAGAATGGCTGTCTAACGTAGTGGTGGTGCCCAAGAAAAATGGAAAATGGAGAGTGTGTGTGGACTTCACCGACCTCAACAAGGCATGCCCTAAAGATCCCTTCCCGCTGCCTCATATTAACGCAATGGTAGATGCGACAGCTGGACATGAGATGTTGACATTCCTGGACGCATAGAGTGGATACAATCAGATCAAAATGGATCCTGAAGATCAAGAAAAGACGGCATTTATGTCTGAAAGAGGAATATATTGCTACAACGTCATGCCATTCGGCCTAAAGAATGCAGGCTCCACGTATCAAAGGCTGCTTAACCACATGTTCAAAGAGCAGATAGGAAGAACTATGGAGGTATATATTGATGACAGGGTGGTAAAATCAGAAAAAGCCAAAGATCACATGCGGCACATGGCAGAAACATTCGGCACCCTGAGAGAATACAAAATGAAGCTAAATCCATCTAAGTGCACCTTCAGAGTATCCTCTGGTAAATTCTTAGGCTACATTGTAACTCAAAGAGGGATAGAAGCTAGCATCGAGCAGATCAAAGCCGTCTTACAACTGGAGTCACCTGCAAAGCCTAAGGATGTTCAAAGACTAGCTGGAAAGGTAGCAGCCTTAAGCAGGTTCATCTCAAGATCGTAAGATGAGTGCAGGTTGTTTTACGACATACTGAGAAAGAGCCAGAAGTTTGAGTGGACCGCGGATCACGAGCAAGCTTTCAGGGAGCTGAAACACTACCTCAGTAGCCCACCACTACTGTCAAAGCCGGGACCAGGAGAACCACTATTCATATACATGGCCGTCATGGAGGTGGCAGTGAGCGCTGTTCTGGTCAGAGAGAAGGAAAAGAAGCAGAAGTCAGTGTACTACGTAAGCAAGTCTCTGCTGCCGGGAGAGACCAGGTACACATCTCTTGAAAAGTTAGTATTAGCACTAGCAGTAGCATCTCGCAAACTGCGCCCCTATTTTGAGTCCCACACTATACATGTTGTGACCAACTACCCACTGAAATCTATCATGAGGAAGCCTGAATTGTCAGGTAGAATGTCAAAGTGGTCTATACACCTAAGTGGATACGATATCCAGTATGACCCGAGAACAGCAATCAAATCGCAAGCATTGGCCGACTTTGTGTCAGACTTCAGCCCAACCATCCAAAATCTGGCAGATGAGGAAATCCTCACCTTAGAGGGGAGCAAGGAGGCAGAGGTCTGGAAGATGTATATTGACGGAGCCTCTAACCAAAGGGGGGCAGGAGTAGGGTTAATCCTACAGTCACCACCGGGAGACCTGATAGCACAAGCGGTAAGATGTGAATTTATGGCAACCAACAATAAAACAGAGTACGAGGCCTTGATTTTAGGAATGAAGCTAGCTCTGGAGTTAGGGGTCAGGCACCTGCGCATATCCAGTGACTCTCTACTAACAGTCAATCACGTGAATGATGAGTTTATAGCCAGAGATTCGAAAATGATTGCATACCTAAAAGTAGCAAAGGAGTTAAAACAGAAATTCGAAACTTGCAAGCTTAAGCAGATCCCCAGAGATCAGAACGTGGAAGCAAATGCCTTAGCAACTCTAGGGGCAACATTCAAACCAACAGAACTATCCAGCATTCCAATAGCACACATGCTAGAGCCTTCCGTCCAGAAGGCTGATGAAATAGATAAAGGAGAACTGGAGGATTCATAGAACGGGGAAGGAGTCCAGGTAGTTACAGAGGAAGGTGAGAACTCTCAGCCAACCGGTCAGCCACCTGACCAAACAACCGAACAGGCAGATGACAGGGATTGGCGCACACCTTACCTAGACTGGATGCGTCATATCAAGCTACCAGATGACAAGAAGGAAGTAAGGGCTTTCAGAGTGAAGGCCTCCAGGTTGATACTTATTGACGATATACTATTCAGGAAATCACCGGCAGGCCCCTACTTACGGTGCCTGGACAAGGAAGAAGCACAGACTGTGTTACATGCTCTCCACAATGGCGAATGTGGAAACCATGCAGGGGCAGGAGTCTGGAAAATAAAGCCCTCAGGCAGGGATACTACTGGCCTACAATGAAGGCAGATGCAGCAGAATATGCACGCAAATGTGACGTCTGCCAGCGCTTAGCACCAATGATCCATCAGCCAGCATAACCCTTGCACCCTATCATTTCTCCCTGGCCATTCATGGCATGGGGCATGGACATAGTAGGACCTCTGCCAAGAGCCACAGGAAGCAGGACGTGGATGCTAGCAATGACAGATTACTTCTCCAAATGGATAGAGGCAGAAGCATTCACGGAAGTAAAGGACAAACAAGTCATTTCGTTTATAAAACGAAACATCATTTGCAGGTTTGGTATCCCATCAGAAATTGATATGTTCATTTTATATATACTTTTACCCCTCATTTTAGCTCGGTTTCTATTGATTATCATACTTTAATTAGTATATTTTTGAGCTAATTTTGTGTTCTAGGTGTATTGTTGTGTTTGTTACGGTTTTGTAGGAATCTAAGCATTTAGAGGCTTTTTCCTATGATTTTGTACACCAAGTTCACTAAGCTAAACAAGGCCAAATATTGGACTAAGTATGTGAAGATTACTTGGGTTTTGCATGAAGATTAGTGGATTGAAGTAAGGAATTATAAATGAAGCCAAATGCAAAGTCAAGCCCAAAATAAAGGTCCATATCATGGTGCAAGCATTGGATGCCAAGAGAGCTTAGGATGCTAGGAATTTAGAGCATTAACCGGGTGATTAATCGCTCAATTAATCACCAACATTGGATACCCTTAGCAATTAAGAGGAGAATTAAGACAATTGACCGAGGATCACACGACCCCGATCGGGGCCGCCTAACCCCGATCGGGGTTGCATGACCATTGATGCTTACGTTTTTCTCCTCATCTCCTATAAATAGGAGAGGTATTCCTAGGTTTTAGGTATCCCATTTTTACGTCCAAGTTTTCTACATTAAGCCTCAAGCATTATAAGTTTTCTCTCATTAGTTTTCATTTCAAGTTTAAGTTGTTTAAGCATTCCTTAGTTAATCTTTCAACACTTTGTATTTCAAGAGATTCTCAAGCATTTGTTATTCAATCTTTTGGTTATTAGTTGGTTGTTCTTCCTTACAAGTCCTCTTTTATAAGGTATTTCTTATTACAAGTTTACAATTTACATCATTGCTTTGGTTATCACATAGTTATCATAGTCAAATATTTCATACTTATTTAGTTTTGCTCTTTTCATATGGTATATCACCTAATTAGTATAATTCATATAACCATGTTCAACATTCCTTACAAATTAGTTTACATTTTACATCTTAGTATGAGTAGCTAAATTCTCTAGTCTAAAGGCTAGGGGAGCCATGCAAAATCAAACATATAATATGATTAATGATCGGTCCGTTTCGTATTCACAAATTAATAGATGTGGTCGTTGGGTCACGTCCGAATCAAAACATATTTATAATACTCAACAAACAACTAGTTAGCGGTAAGTCGAGGTCGATCCATGGGACGGTGTGCTTTGGGTTCTAAGTCTATCTATCTCAATTTATGCTAGTGTCACGATTGATTTGGGTTTGTAGTTGTGCCTAGACTAATAAAAGCAATAGAGTATAACAAGCAACGAAATAAAGGATGTAAACAAATGATTAAAAGTGCTAGGATGTCATGGGGTCATAGGGGATTCATGGTGTTGATCATACAAACATGTTTACAAAATTGCAAGCAATTAGTGTTGTGGAGGAACCGAGTTGGGTTATATCTTACGGTTCATAGGAAGAGTTGGGTCCCGGAGCTGAATCGATTAGATTGTACAACACCTACAAGTCGACTTACTTTCCTCCTATTCAACTTCTATGCATGGTCTAACAAGACTCGAGTTGGTTTATATCTTACAAGTCAAGTTCAGTAGATAAGAGATGGTAAAAATGCAAGGATTCATAGGCTTAGCATTTCATCAAACATCACATGTGCAAAAAGTTGACATCACAACAAGCAAGCAATTTAATCATGTGAACATATTAGATTAAGCATGAATCAATCCCATGTTGGTTTCCCTTAATTACCCACTAATCCTAGCTAAGTAACTACTCACTCATTATCATGGGGAACATGTCATTAATGGTGTCAATCATCACAACAAGTATAAACATGATAATAGAATGAAGAAATGAACAATAAAGATTAAAGAGTAAAGGAATTATACCAACTTAAGATGATCCAAATAATAAAGCAAGAATAAAAGAAGAAACTTGATTGATTGATGGAAGGTTGTCAATCTCCCAATAATAACCCAATAATCTTCAATTACCCAATAATAAACTTGAACAATAATTATGGAAAGATTGATGTATAATTTGTGGAAAGATTAAAGAGTAATCTATTCTAATCTACTCCTAATCTAATCTAAGAGAAGGATTTTCTACCTAAGACCCCCCTTTTTGAGGTTATTACAAATGGGGTATTTATAGTGGAAATTAGGTGGATGCATTAGGGTTAACTAAGGGCTAAACTAGTAATTACACTTTTTAAGTTGAGCAAGGAGGACCCGGTATTTTTCGAAGGAAGGGCTTCTTTCTTTGTAGCTTGGAGAAGACGAAATTGTGCTGAGAAGAAATCCGTGCGTATTGGGGTCGGGACGGACGGATTTGGGCGGTGGAATCCGAGCGGATTCGAGGGAATCCGGGCGGATTCTGGCGAGGCAATCCGAGCGGATTCAAATCAAGACGCTCGGATTGTGTAGTGAGAAGACGGGCGGATTGGAGACAATCCGCTCGGATTGTTCTTCAGCAGTGATTCTTCTTCTTTTCTCCCCTTTTGCTCATTCCCATTTTATTCTTGCGGGATTGGTCTTTAGTTCCTTGCTTCCTCTTCATACTAGTCCATCTAGTATCGTCAAGTAGCTTCCAAATATGCACGAAAGACGGGAATTTCCGCCTTATTCTCTCCTTTTCTACAAAACATATGAAATGCGATAGAAAACCAAATAGGAAGGTTTTGACGGATAAAATGGCCATAAAATGTTATAATAGTATGCAAAATAGGCTCAATTAGGGGATTAAATGTGCGCAAATAATGTTCACATCAAATATCCCCAAACCGAACCTTTACTCGTCCCGAATAAAGAGGTGACAAAAACTAGACCTTTATTTAAACTATCCTAATAATATAACCGATATGAGACAATTAGCGGGTCTCACTCCGCCCCTTCAACTCACAACAAGACAACCATGAGGTAGGATGCCTTCTTGCAAGGCAAGGTGGGTCTTGCCAAAATGGCGACACATCCAAACATTAAGCACACAAAAACACATAGTGGATGCATCTACAAAAGAATAGCCACTTTCCTCATCTAAGTGGCGGAAATTATCTACAAGGGAAGCAATTCAAGGGTACACAATCCTTCATAGATGCAATTTGTTCAAACTACTAAGCCTAGAAGGATACCAATAAATCACCTCCAAAATGTGTCAAGCTAGGGTACCTTTGTCCTCAATCGTTAAATGCTTTTGTCAAGAGTAGACTCCCTATGGTGTTAGAAACACTGGAGGATCGCGGAATTCCCCCTCTTGCCTAGACAAGAAGAAGGGTCGTCCCCTCTCTACCATGCACAAAAATGGATAAGATGGAAAAGGGATCGATAGTATTTGAGTTTCATTTTGGGAGTTTGCTTTTGTTTTCCCCCAAATTCTTGTGGCATTTGACATTTGAGAACACTTTATTGCCATTTGTTTTTTGATTTTTGGCATTTTCAACACTTGA
This sequence comes from Silene latifolia, assembly GCF_048544455.1. Classification (NCBI taxonomy): domain Eukaryota; kingdom Viridiplantae; phylum Streptophyta; class Magnoliopsida; order Caryophyllales; family Caryophyllaceae; genus Silene; species Silene latifolia. The sequence continues at coordinate 63,625,812 of NC_133537.1, read as the reverse complement.
CAACTTTTTGCATTTTCTTTTGAACATTTTCAAAGTCACCCCAATTAGTAATGAGGGTGCCTTGTATTTGAAGCTTAGGAGTTCTATTTTTGCTCCTCTTTTCATTTGATACATTTTTGCAAACTTTCTTTCACTTTTCATTTCATTGAACTCAAATTGATTTCTTTTTGTGCCCATTCCCTTTGATGACAAAAATGTGGTAGAACATGGATGATGGATGGTTTCAAGGGTCACCTTGGAATAAACGGTAGCCAAGGAGTTATCACACCACAAGGTACTCTTGACTAGGCCTTAATCCATGGGTCAAAGGATACTAGCATGACACATCCTAGGGTGTTTTACAAGTATTCTAACAAGCAAAGTATTAAGAAGAAAAAGCATCTACTAGGGCCTATATACACTTGTCAAGCTTCCCAAATAGACGGTTTCACAAAATTTTTCTAACCATGCAAAACTTTATGCCATGATGCAACTAGCATTTATACATCCTAATGCAAATGATTCTACCAACTAATATGCCAAATAAACTAAATGCAAGTCCTAAGTTCACATTGTTATACCGCATCAATCAAAATAAAGCCACATAGTTATTAACATAAAGAGGAAAAAGGAGACTGGAAAGATCATACCATGCGGTCTTCAATATCCTCATGTCTCGGATGTGGCGTAGTCAATCAATGTGAACAAGGATGAACAAACACAATATATACAAGACAATATATACAAGTCTAAACTACAAAGGAAATGAACTTGTTTTTGGATTTTTCAATTTTTCAAATTTTTATGGTTTTTGTTTTTATGAAATTAAAAGACATATTTTTGTGATTTTTCGAAATTTTTCAATTTTTATGCATTTTTGGAATATAAATTCCCATCCCCCACTTTATTTTGGTCATTGTCCTCAATGTACATGTAGGAGTAGGAATGAAAAAGAAATACATGTTTTTGGATTTTTGAGTTTTAGAAATGAAGTACAAATGCAATGATATGGTATGAATGAATGCATGCTCTAACTAAATGCAATTCTATATGACATATATAGCAAATGAATGCAATCTAAACTATACTATATGATGCATGATTTTTAGTAGACTATAGTCACCTATGATCAAACCTCTCCAAACCGATTTAAACACTATCTCTAGTGTAGAAATGAATAGGTTTGGCCATTAGTAACTATACAAGAATTCTAATCTATATGTAATTATACTATATGAACTAACTAATGCAAATGCAATATGAAATATATAATACAAATGCATGCAAAAGCTACACTAAATGCAATGTATATACAAAAGAGAGAGAGGGAAAGATGGGTATCATACAAATGGAAGTGGTGAAGTAGGCCTCTTTCACTCGTCATCCTCATTTCGATCATAGCCATAACCATGAGAGCTTCCGGCTTGATCATATCCGGGTGCTTGGCCCCAATATCCTCCTTGGTCAAATCCTCCTCCTTAACCCGAGTACCCTCCACCTTGGCTAGAATGCCCTCCGTCTCCTCTACCCCAAGCTTGGTCCCCATAATTTGGGAACAAGAGCTCCGGTTGTAACACCCAGGATTTGTAGGAGCGTTGTTGACCGATCTTGTTGACCAAACAGACCGTAGGAATGATTGGGTGAGGGATCAGACTGGTAATAGGAGACGTATAGGTTAGTTACTCGACCTAGCTGAGGCCACTCGGCCGAGTATCACCAATACTCGACCGAGTGGAGTCTACTCGGCCGAGTATTCCTATACTCGACCGAGTATGGCTGCTGTCGACGCGTTATTATAAATGCGAGTTCGCGAGATTCATTTCTATTTTCTCATTTCCTCGACAGTTTCTCTTTCTCTAACCCTAGACCATCTCCCTACTCTATCACTCCATAGCCTCATACCTTAAAGGGATTAGTCTAAACCCTTACCATGGCAATGTCGGGATTCGCGGAGCAAGGAGGACGTGGGTGGTGGTTGTCTATGTCGTCACCGATGTGCAAGGTTAGGTAAGTTGCTGCCTTGTGCCCTTTTGAATGATTCTTTGAGTATAGTCGTGTAATAGGATATGGTTATCATTGTTAGGGTGCTTATTGGAGTCGTGCGTGGCTGTAGATGGAAGTCTTTCATGCTTTGCGATGAGGTAGGGTCTCCCTACTTAGTCTACTGTTAATTGATTTGAGATTATGATTGTATTGTAATTTGTGTCTATCTGCTGATCATCGGAGTATGGGTGTTGGGGTGATGACGTCGTTGTGGTGTGACAGCTGTGTCATGTGATTGTGATTGTGGTGGAGTCACTTGCGGGAGTGGCTTCACACCCTAGTTCGCCCTCCGTGGAACCCGCCATGGGAGGGGATGTGCACATTAAGGGACAGGGAATGTTAGTCGCTCGATGATGAGCTGGACTAGGTGGGAATGGACTGCGGTCACCCACTGGCGGCGAGGGCTACCTGTTGCGATGGGTAGCCTGGCAGGGCTACACCCTTCGTGGTGTAGTCGATTATGGTACAATGCGGTAGGGTTGAGATGGTGGATGATCAGCTGTTTACTTTATTGTCTTATCTTATACTTGATTAGTTAGTACTGACCCCATGTTGTTTTGTGGTATCTGCGGTGATCCATTCGGGGATGGTGAGCAGTTGGTTTAGCAGGTATTGTTGATTACTGCTGCTGGGACTGGAGGGATCGAGTCATCACGCTACTGGTCTAGAGTTGTAAAATCACAAGTGTTGTATTTGAACTTTATCTTAGGGACCTTGAATAGAATGATATTGTAACAGATATCCTAATGATATAATATAGTTCTTGTATTGTCTAATTTGATCTACCTCCTCGGGAAACCGAGATGGTGACACCGTCATATACTGGAATGGTCCTTGGTAAGGCATTCTGGTGTGCGGGGGTGTTACAAAGTGGTATCAGAGCCGACGATTTTGGAACCTGAACTAACGAAATTAATGAACATAGGGTGTCAAGTAAAATAAACCTGGTGTATGTACGTTGGGAGCCCCAGCCGATGCTAGATTTTGGGTGAGTAGGCGCCCTCATTTCAAAATCATGGCCCCATCGGACTTAAGCCAGACACGGGGAAAAAGGGGTAACTAGTGTAAGTCGTGGATTGTTAGGTGATGTATGTTGTGTGCATCTATTATGTGTGTATCTATTATTAGAGTGGTATGAGTTAGATATATGTGTAGAAAAGTGGAAGTGAATATGGAATTATTGCAAGGTGTGATCAGTGACAAAGTAATCAATTTGTTTCACGATGAATGTGTTATGTGTTGAATTACTATGTTACAAATATGATTATGGAATATGTCTGGTGTTTAGCGGAACTAACGATGGTGTGACATAAGAATTAGACTTTGCAGGTACTGTAGTTAGTTTGTTAGTATGTTATAAAGATAGAATAAGATGGTTGTGGGGAAAGGGAAGAAAAAAAGGGTAGGAATGATGATTGTTCCGATGATGGATGTTATGTGATGTGTGTTAATGTGGTAGAAATCAGCGTTAATAGTGACGAGCCGGATGTCCGGAACTCCGAACGATATTGTTTAATCTTGCAGGAATAACAAAAGTCACTACTCCTTGTTCGTTTTCGGAAAACTCGACCGAGTGGATCATACTCGGCCGAGTATCAAGTTACAATACCCGTGTGCCGAGTAATAATCGCTTCTGTTCTTCAAAACTCGATCGAGTAAGAAAGGTACTCGACCGAGCAGTGTACACTCGGCCGAGTATACTGAATACTCGACCGAGTAGTGAACACTCGGCCGAGCATTCCCAACACTCGACCGAGTATTGCTGTAGCAGGCCATTTGCGGGTTATACAAAAACCCTAATTTCGTGTCTTTCTTTCTTATTTCCGCCTCCCATCTTCACCTTTCCTTCTCTCTAAAACTCCATACTCATCCTTTCTCAAGCTCTTGGGTAAAATCTTGGTGTCACACTTGTTCTTAATTGCCCTAAATCAGTTTAAGGTAAGATTTAAACTCAAATTCCTTAATTGTTTTCAAAGACTTGGTGTATTAGCATGCTATATTTCAATTTCTTGTTAAAAACAATCGAAATTCTGTTATAAACGTATTGATTTTCGGATTTGACCACATTTAGAACTTGTGTATATTTTGGTTGATTAATTTCATGAGGTAAAATTCATTTTCTGAATTCTAGGGTTAGCAAAAACGAAATTTCCCTTACTGTTGATGAGTATCCTTTGATTTGAAGAATTTGAAAACTTGGAACCATATGAATTGTAAAGTAGTTGGTGATTTTCTGATAGTTATCTTAGAAACTTCATTCTAAAATAGTGATACAAGTAAAACATACCGTCTTTTGTGCTAAGAATTTTCAAGTGTCAATCCTTTGTTAAAAATGATTTTCTTGCAGTATGGTGAAAACTAGAGGTTTACCCAACAAGAGACCTCGCGCGAATGTCCAACTCGAGGCTGGGTAAGGTAGCAGTGGACCGGTTGTACCCCCGGTGGAGGCACATCCATCGGTAATTTTTGCTAATTTCGATCATCGTAAGGCTTTCGTGGCTCTTATGCACCGTCCTTTTCGCCCCACCCGTTGTGTCAACCCTAGTATTCTTGAGACTCTGGGGATTAAGGAGGACATAGTTCACATTTTCAAGATTTTGGGCATGGAGGGGTTGTATCACTTGAGAAAGAAATCCTACCCCCACTTAACCTTAGAGTTTTTGAGCTCTTTTGTGTATGATAGGAAGGGCAAGACCGTCTCTTTTCGTCTCATGAATGAGGATCATGAGCTTACCCTTGACGAGTTGGCTGACCATTTGGGTTTAGAGGCCGAGGATGATGGCTACCTTAGTGACGTGGCCAAGAATGCGTGGCGCACCTCGCACCTTCCGTATTTGATCGCGGACCCGCCCCTAGCGTCAGTGCCATGTTGATTAATGACATTCAGCACGTGTCCCTTCGTATGTTTCTAAGGATGATGACCTGTTTGTTGTACTCGAGAGAGGACGTGAGTAAGCTCAATTCTCACGAAGTCATGCTCCTTATGTCTTACCTTAACCTCCACCGCCGGAAACCGTTTTACTATAGTGCTCCTAGTATAGTGTGCTCTAGTCTGGAGCGCATGGCACAGTCTGAGACCCGATTTATTGCTTGCGGGGCCATAGTGACCCGCCTAGCTCAGCGACTGACCGACTTTGAGGCCCCACCTCCTGAGGGGAATGAGTATGTTGAGGTTGTACCCACCATGGACGCCTTGATCGGCGTCGAACCGATGGTTGAGGAAGATGGATGATGGGTCGTATGCTTGGAGGGTGAGGGGTACTATGTGGATGGTGCTTCCGGACCCAGCTCATCTCCCTGTTGTTGATCATTTGGCCGAGTGGGAGCCTTGTGGCATTCCTAGACCTGAGCCCCAGTCTTACCTGATTGACCCACTGATCCTCCTGGACTTACCCGAGCCCGTCACCGTACATGAGGGACGAAGCGGCAGCACCTCCCCCACCTAGGGAGCGTCGTGGAGTAAGGCGACTAGGGTAGACCGGTTGTGTCCGAGCCCTCTTACTCGCCCCCGACTCCTACCCTTACCACCCTTATCGATTCGTCATACCCTACGGTGCATGACCCTAGGATGCGACCTCATGAGTGGGCCGAGCGGATCTCTTCTACTTTGGTGCTCCGCAACCTACAAGAGATGACCCTTAATCGGGGCATCGGACCGATTTGGCACACCTTTGTATGGTGGAGAGGACCGGAGTGGATACGGGAGTGTTCCACGCTTATGGGGTGGACCCGAGTTTGGAGACCTCCGAGAGGAGACCGAGTTTGCTACCTCGCAGACCGTGGGAGCCAACTCCGGCAGTCACCGGGAGGGGACTACTCGGCGGCAGGTTTTCCAGTGCGGGGAGTTCAGGTGCGAGTACTTCAAGCGCGTGGTGGTGATGACATGGAGGAGGGTCCTCGTTGCTGATCTTAGGTTGTTAGACTATTTAGTTGATTTCTCGGATGTTAGACTTATTTAGTGGTGATGGACTTGTTGTGTTGTGTCGGATTTATTGCCTCTTCTTTGGATGTTGCTTTCGGAATTTGGTATCTCTCGTTGGATGACTGTATTTGGCCATTAGGCCGTTAGTTACTTAATTATCGTAGGCAATTGTGTTGAGTGTCGACTATGGTAGGAATTTGTTGTGCTTGATATTGCTGCGAAGAATTTTGTGCAGGTTGATTGTGAATACTCTGAGTAATGTCGTTAAGGCGCTCTCTGGTTATGAAACTCGGCCGAGTATAAGCAGTACTCGACCGAGTAGAGCTCACTCGGCCGAGTATACAAATATACTCGACCGAGTATTGCTTACTCGACTGAGTAGCCTCCATACTCGGCCGAATGTTGATGTAACAGAAGGCACAGGTGAAGGTTATATGATAACTGTATGAGAGAGTGGCTCATATCTTATTTTGTTATTTTATACAATAACATGCCGCATAGATGAATGATAGTTGTATCACGGATACGTGATTGAGAATGTTCCGTTTTATGACATTGCTTGGTTGTCGGGAACTTAAGTGGTTAGGGGAGGAAGACCCGAATCATTAAGTTATGTGAAAGGTAGCACCATACGCAGCCAGTGTAGTAATGATAATAAGTCTTATAAATGTATTTATATTTTATTGCAGTGATAAATGCCTCAACGAGTTCGCAAAAGACTCTCATTAATTATATTGAGTCGTTATTCAGTAGTGGGGTGCCGAAATGTCTCGGTCTTTATAAGTCATAAGTGTGCGATGTCATAAAGGGAGATATACTACGTATTAGCTTTGGTTGGTAGTGAACTTCGGGGACGAAGTTCCTTTAAGGGGGGAAGAGTAATGTTGCGGAATTAAGTATTTAGTTATGTAAAATATGTGTTTATATCTATGACTTTGGAATCACATGTATGTAGTTAACATTCGGAATTGATGTTCATGTTTCCTTGAAGCGGTAGCTATGTTGTATTCGGGTAATATGACGATTATACTATACGCGGATGTCTCAACTCAATTTTTATGATAAGTATTTTATTTGTGAAATATGTATTTTATTTATGTGTAAGTATTTAATTTTATGAAATATTGGGAATCATATGTATGTTAGGTGTGTTCACATTCGGAATTACTGGATTACAATTATGTTTTCTTTAAGCCGCATCTATGTGGTATTCAATTAATATGAAAATTATATGGCGCAAGGGTGTCAAGTATTATGAAGATTCGATTCAGTTGATGATAATTGGTATACGTGTTCGGAATGTGGTGATTGTGTACTTATGTACTTTACAAGGGTGTATCGCTTTGCATTTGTATTTTTAATATAAGCGTACGGAACGTGGTAGTTTACATTTGTGTATGGTTTTCTTACATTGTGTAAAGTGTTGCAATTGCATACTTGTGTAAGTATAGGGTTGAATGCTGTTTTGAGAATGGGTTGCATACATGTCTTAGGGTCGATAATAGTGGTGCCAGGTTTGGCAAAATAAGGCATAGGAATTTCACTAACCTCCGTATGTATATGTGTAAGTTGTGAGTAGCATTGTTTGGAAAGGTAGCGGTGATAAGCGATTGTTGTTGAATAAGATGGCTGATGGTAATGTATGGATAGTGTGAATTTGTGTACCTTTGTGAAGGTGGTTAAGGTCTTGGTACGTAATCTTGCGGGGAGTGTCGTAGGGCTGAACTTCGGGGACGAAGTTCTTTTAAGGGGGGGAGATTGTAACACCCAGGATTTGTAGGAGCGTTGTTGACCGATCTTGTTGACCAAACAGACCGTAGGAATGATTGGGTGAGGGATCAGACTGGTAATAGGAGACGTATAGGTTAGTTACTCGACCTAGCTGAGGCCACTCGGCCGAGTATCACCAATACTCGACCGAGTGGAGTCTTCTCGGCCGAGTATTCCTATACTCGACCGAGTATGGCTGCTGTCGACGCGTTATTATAAATGCGAGTTCGCGAGATTCATTTCTATTTTCTCATTTCCTCGACAGTTTCTCTTTCTCTAACCCTAGACCATCTCCCTACTCTATCACTCCATAGCCTCATACCTTAAAGGGATTAGTCTAAACCCTTACCATGGGAATGTCGGGATTCGCGGAGCAAGGAGGACGTGGGTGGTGGTTGTCTATGTCGTCACCGATGTGCAAGGTTAGGTAAGTTGCTGCCTTGTGCCCTTTTGAATGATTCTTTGAGTATAGTCGTGTAATAGGATATGGTTATCATTGTTAGGGTGCTTATTGGAGTCGTGCGTGGTCAGAGATGGAAGTCTTTCATGCTTTGCGATGAGGTAGGGTCTCCCTACTCAGTCTACTGTTAATTGATTTGAGATTATGATTGTATTGTAATTTGTGTCTATCTGCTGATCATCGGAGTATGGGTGTTGGGGTGATGACGTCGTTGTGGTGTGACAGCTGTGTCATGTGATTGTGATTGTGGTGGAGTCACTTGCGGGAGTGGCTTCACACCCTAGTTCGCCCTCCGTGGAACCCGCCACGGGAGGGGATGTGCACATTAAGGGACAGGGAATGTTAGTCGCTCGATGATGAGTGGACTAGGTGGGAATGGATCGGTCACCCATCGGCGGCGAGGGCTACCTGTTGCGATGGGTAGCACAGGGGGCTACACCCTTCGCGGTGTAGTCGATTATGGTACAATGCGGTAGGGTTGAGATGGTGGATGATCAGCTGTTTACTTTATTGTCTTATCTTATACTTGATTAGTCGATCTTGACCCCGTGTTGTTTTGTGGTATCTCATGGTGATCCATTCGGGGATGGTGAGCAGTTGGTTTAGCAGGTATTGTTGATTACTGCTGCTGGGACTGGAGGGATCGAGTCATCACGCTACTGGTCTAGAGTTGTAAAATCACAAGTGTTGTATTTGAACTTTATCTTAGGGACCTTGAATAGAATGATATTGTAACAGATATCCTAATGATATAATATAGTTCTTGTATTGTCTAATTTGATCTACCTCCTCGGGAAACCGAGATGGTGACACCGTCATATACTGGAATGGTCCTTGGTAAGGCGTTCTGGTGTGCGGGGGTGTTACACCGGTTGTGCCCAAGAGGGTAAAGGGCCATTAGGGTCAACATACCCTTGTTGAGCCATGTTATAGTATTGGGGGTAGAGGGCCAAGTAGTTGTCTTCCCTCCCCTTGTGCACCCCAAGATCCACTCTATTCATGAGTGCCATCAAATCATTAATACCCGGGGTATTGGGGATTTTCGGCTGAAATTGGGTATATGGAGTGGGGTAAGGTGGGATAGGGACGTAGGAAGGTGGGCGAATTTGTATTCCCGGCCCTCCACGAGGTGGTTGACGGTGTGGCTCTTCCCTTTGAGGGGGATTTTCAAGAATTTGGATATCAAGGAGGTAGCTTGGTGGAGGAGAGTATGGACTCAATCTTGGGTCAATGCCCGGTATCTTCCATCCTTCAAGGATCATTGAGGTGCAACCCTTGGTGTGCCACTCTACACTCCCTTCTTGAGTGTGGTTACACCATCGGTGACTGTGGAAGATGGTGTGCTCATCAATCAAAGTTCTTCCCTCAAGAGGAATATAGGTTCCTCGGGCATTGAACCCGGGACAAAGGTGTTTGGCCAAAATTGTAATTAGACCTCCCATCACGAAGGTTTTGAGTTGGGTGGTCCCTTGAGCAAAATCATGGAACCTAGTAAGTATCTCAAGTGGCGTGTTGAAGTTATAACGCCTCACCGCTCGAACATTCAAATAAGACTCAAGAAAAGTTAAGTCGATGAGAGTACACCGATCTTGCTCGTACCTCCCATTGATGCAACCGGCTACAAAGCGTTCGGTGAATCGAATCACCGGATGTTGGATAGCAAATGTATAGCAACGCTTTATATGGGTAAAGTCCCTCCCGGAGATAGCCTTCCAAAGGAAGTCCACACTAAAATTATCGGGCTTTTCGGTATAGTCGGTGGGTACTTCAAGACCGAAAACATAGGCAAATTCCTCAAGAGAAAGAACATGGTCTAGGTTGCATAACCTAAACTCCATGCCTACATTGTTGTGGGTATCCGCCACAATGCGAAGGCTACTCAAGAATTCAAGGGTGAGACTAAGGTAAGTCTCTTCATGGGCATGGAAAAAGCTCCCAATGCCAAGGCCATTAAAGAACATCTCGGTGGGGTACCTTATCTTAAGGATTTCCAACACCCTAGTATCAACAAATTGAGTAGGTTCGTACTTCTTACCTAGAAGCTCGACGAATTTTTCGCGGTGTTCGTCGGATAGAAAGATCACTTCTTGGAAGTTGTTGAGCTGTTCAATGCCTCCCCTCATTAAGGGTCGGGTGTTCCTTGGTAGTACTACCTCTCGTGGTGTTGAAGAGGTTGATCCCTTGCGCTTCTTCCCGATTGATTCAATCAATTTCTTGGCCTTTCCTTTCGTGTTCATGTTGGTGATAGGGGTGTTTTTGAGGAAGGGAAGGTGATTTTGAGGATTGAAGAGAGTGTTTTAGGGTTTGGTAGGGTGAGGAAATGAGGGAGAAGGGGGGTGATTATATAGAAGAAGTAGGAAATCCGAACGGATAAGGTCGAACCAAACCCGTTTTATCCGCAGGAACAGTACAATCCAAGCGGATTTCAGTCGAGACGGGCGGATTCTCGAAGAAGGAGACGGGCGTCCTTTGGAGAATCCGCACGGATTCTAGGACAGAGAAATCCTTTGGTTGAGAAGCAGGGAAAAGACGGGCGGATTTTGTTTGGGACGCACGGCTTGTTCTGGACGGGCGGATTCTCGATAATCCGCATGGATTTTGACACAGTTCAAAATCTTCCTTCTGGACAACATACGGGACGGGCGTCCCGTGGAGAAGACGGACGGATTGTCTGGGACGGGCGTATTTCCTGGAATCCGCACGGATTCTTCTTCAGTTTCAACTTTTTCTTTCCCGTGGGCCCTGGACGGGCGCATTTGCTAGAATCCGGGCGTCTCTGCTTCTTTCTTTCTTCTTCTTTCTTCTTTCATGAAACAACAAACCCCTTTTCACTAATTTTCTCTTTTTCCTTATCTTTTTCTGAAATTTGCTCATGAAACATGTAAGATGACTCTCTCTCTCTCTTCTCCCTCATGCAAGAAATTGAATGCAAATATAAATGTACAATATTATACAAAGTAAAAGGGTTCAAGAAATATCTTACAAATGGTGGTTTTGAGGTAGGACTCCACCAAACTAGATCAATTTGTAGAGACTCTTATCCATAGAGCTCAAAGCTCTTAATAAAAGATCAAAAGCTTGTGAACAAGCTCCAAACAAGCACAAGTATGGGTTGCTCAATTTGAATATGAAATTTGGCCAAGGAAGCTTGTAGAATGTTCTTTTTCTTGGCTTCTCCTTAGCGTTAGAACTTTCCCGATGCTTCAAATAGGTAAACCCATGTTTCTTGCCAACACTAAACATGAAGTGTGGTTTATTTCCATCCATGGACTTCCACTTACCAACTTCTTCTTCAATTTTGGTGACGATGATAGCACTTTGATTATTCAATCCTCCCGAGGTAGAAGGAGAATTTTCATGTCTTTGATGATCGGATACCATAGGAGTTGAGATTATGGGTGCCAAATCTTCACAAGTAGCCTCACGAGCAATTTTCTCTTTGAGCTTTTTCGCCAAATAGCTCTTGTAAGAAACTTTGGCCTTTTGTAGAAGGTCTATCATATCCTCTTCAATGATCATTGGCTCCAAGGTAGGTGCCAAGTGGTCTTCATGACGGATAAAGGAAGGACGGTCTTCTTCATGATAAGGTATCTCAAATGCCTCAAGGATTGGCTCCTCAAGCAAGGTGGTGTTGTGAGTCCCTTCTCTAGACTCGTCATCATTGTTGCTATCTTCACATGAATCAGAAATGGGGGCTTCATTTAGCTCTTTTGCCAACACCTCAACGTTCATATCAAAAGACACACCCTCATACTCACAAAGGCTAAGAGTATTTGGATTGCTCAACCTTATGTCTTTTTCATCGAACACAACACTTTCATAGTCACAAGAGCTCAAGGAACTTGGCTCCCCCCACTTCTCATCTTCCATATCAAAAGTCACTACTTCAAATTCGCATTTATGCTCAATATCCAAAGAACGGTGGTGAGTGTTTGCTCGGAATTCTTTTAATTGGGCAATTTGAATCCTCAATTCCTCTCTTTGGATAACAATGTCTTTAAGAACATTATCTTCTTTTCGGCTCTCTTCTAGCATTTGATTGAAGAAGTTTTGTTGGTCTCCCATCATTTGGAGAATCATGTTTTGAATGGGTTCATCTTTTTGTTGTGGGTGGGTGTGAAAGTGGTTGTGTTGTGGCAATTGAAGTTCATTGTGAAATGGGTATCGGGTGGGTGGTTGTTGTTGATATTGGGTGTGGTGATTTTGGTGGGGAAAATTGGGGTAGTGGTTTGGATTTTCGTTGTACAAATAATAAGGTAGGTTTGTGTTGACTTACTCCTCAAACTCCCCATACCCATGGTCATACTCAAAAGATCCACCACATACTCCATAACACATGTCTTGAGTCATCATAACTAAGACAAGGAGATAACTACAAACATGGAAACTACGCGAAAATGGTAAGAACGATCCTTGAGGAACAAGTTCCTCAAGGTGAGAGCAAAATCAAAATAGACACACAAGTAAGAACTTAATCACATAGCACCATCCCCGGCAACGGCGCCATTTTTGATCGGTCCGTTTCGTATTCACAAATTAATAGATGTGGTCGTTGGGTCACGTCCGAATCAAAACATATTTATAATACTCAACAAACAACTAGTTAGCGGTAAGTCGAGGTCGATCCATGGGACGGTGTGCTTTGGGTTCTAAGTCTATCTATCTCAATTTATGCTAGTGTCACGATTGATTTGGGTTTGTAGTTGTGTCTAGACTAATAAAAGCAATAGAGTATAACAAGCAACGAAATAAAGGATGTAAACAAATGATTAAAAGTGGTAGGATGTCATGGGGTCATAGGGGATTCATGGTGTTGATCATACAAACATGTTTACAAAGTTGCAAGCAATTAGTGTTGTGGAGGAACCGAGTTGGGTTATATCTTACGGTTCATAGGAAGAGTTGGGTTCCGGAGCCGAATCGATTAGATTGTACAACACCTACAAGTCGACTTACTTTCCTCCTATTCAACTTCTATGCATGGTCTAACAAGACTCGAGTTGGTTTATATCTTACAAGTCAAGTTGAGTAGATAAGAGATGGTAAAAATGCAAGGATTCATAGGCTTAGCATTTCATCAAACATCACATGTGCAAAAAGTTGACATCACAACAAGCAAGCAATTTAATCATGTGAACATATTAGATTAAGCATGAATCAATCCCATGTTGGTTTCCCTTAATTACCCACTAATCCTAGCTAAGTAACTACTCACTCATTATCATGGGGAACATGTCATTAATGGTGTCAATCATCACAACAAGTATAAACATGATAATAGAATGAAGAAATGAACAATAAAGATTAAAGAGTAAAGGAATTATACCAACTTAAGATGATCCAAATAATAAAGCAAGAATAAAAGAAGAAACTTGATTGATTGATGGAAGGTTGTCAATCTCCCAATAATAACCCAATAATCTTCAATTACCCAATAATAAACTTGAACAATAATTATGGAAAGATTGATGTATAATTTGTGGAAAGATTAAAGAGTAATCTATTCTAATCTACTCCTAATCTAATCTAAGAGAAGGATTTTCTACCTAAGACCCCCCTTTTTGAGGTTATTACAAATGGGGTATTTATAGTGGAAATTAGGTGGATGCATTAGGGTTAACTAAGGGCTAAACTAGTAATTACACTTTTTAAGTTGAGCAAGGAGGACCCGGTATTTTTCGAAGGAAGGGCTTCTTTCTTTGTAGCTTGGAGAAGACGAAATTGTGCTGAGAAGAAACCCGTGCGTATTGGGGTCGGGACGGACGGATTTGGGCGGTGGAATCCGAGCGGATTCGAGGGAATCCGGCGGATTACGCGAGGCAATCCGAGCGGATTCAAAGCAAGACGCTCGGATTGTGTAGTGAGAAGACGGGCGGATTGGAGACAATCCGCTCGGATTGTTCTTCAGCAGTGATTCTTCTTCTTTTCTCCCCTTTTGCTAATTCCCATTTTATTCTTGCGGGATTGGTCTTTAGTTCCTTGCTTCCTCTTCATACTAGTCCATCTAGTATCGTCAAGTAGCTTCCAAATATGCACGAAAGACGGGAATTTCCGCCTTATTCTCTCCTTTTCTATAAAACATATGAAATGCGATAGAAAACCAAATAGGAAGGTTTTGACGGATAAAATGGCCATAAAATGTTATAATAGTATGCAAAATAGGCTCAATTAGGGGATTAAATGTGCGCAAATAATGTTCACATCAATTAAATAAAGTTCATAATAATATTGATCAATTGTTTCCATCACATGCTTGTTTTGTTACGCTTAATCTTTGATTATCGGCCGTAGTCGTGGATTATATTTGTTCATTCGTTCTAAAGTCGAGAGGCACGGAATTGAATTAGACTAAGCATGTGTGGTAGGACGACCTAGTCATGGACGAGAGTTTTTCTAGGACCCGGTGTATGGTTGATACTAATGCCGTAAGGTGGGTATCTTTAAGCCTAAGCAATTGACAACATTATTAGTATCAAGTTTATCATGTTCATATGTTTACCTTTGCATGAGTGACTCGAACCCTTTAGACTATCTTTTATCATATTATTTACATTTCAATTTTCATTAATCATCAAACCAAACAAACCAAACCCAAATCGTAATCGACCTTGATAAAAATCCACCCATAGCAATTCACGATGTAATTCCCGTTTCCTTGTGTTCGACCCCTATTACTACATTAACTTGTGTCTAGGGAATTTATTTTTACATAGGTACGCGATAAGCCTATCAAATTTTGGCGCCGTTGCCGGGGAAACGGTTTTATTGCTTTTGGAATTGTCGATTTTTATCTTGTTTTCCTTTGTCTTGGGGAACACTTGTTCCTTGAGACCGTTACTTATCACTTCTCTAGAAATTGTTGTCTTATGCCCAGGTCCTCTCATAGTGGAGAATTGCTTTCACCGAATTCCGATCCCGAGAAAACATTTAGGAGAAGATGACGTTTTTGGAGGGAAGCGAAAGAAGCCACTTCTCCCGTACAAGTTGAAAGTGCTAGAAAGTCTTACTTAGACGATCTAGAAGCCCTTGAAGAGGAGGAGGTTTCTTGTTCATCATCTCCACAACCATCACCATCTACTACCAAAAAGATGGTGAGACTTTCCGATCACTCAAAGCCCACCGCGGCTATGCTTCCGGTCGGAATCACAACCACTCAAATCACCGCGCCGGACTTTGAGATCAAACCGGCTTTTATTAGCCTTGTGGAGAGAAAGCAATTTGGAGGAAGTCCTTTGGAGGATCCCAATTTGCATGTGCAAAACGTTTGTGACTATTGCTCCATGATCCGACAAACGGGCGTCACCCAAGCCCAAATAAGGGAAATACTTTTCCCTTTCTCTTTGAAGGACAAGGGCAAGCTTTGGATCAATAGCCTTGACCGCACCACCTTGGGAATCACCAATTGGGAGACCTTGGCTCTTGCTTTTTACCAAAAGTTTTTTCCACCGGATTCCGTCAACAAGCTCATGAGAGCTTATATGAAGCTTGGGAGAGGTACAAAGAGCTTCAAAGGTAATGCCGACATCATGGGCTAGATGATTGGTTTCTAGCAATAACATTCTACAATGGATGTTGTGCCGAGTCCCGAAGGATTCTTGATTCCGCCAACAATGGGCGGTTTGATCAAATTGACACCGATCTTGCTCATTCCACGATCGAATCTATGGCGACCCATGATGCCCAATATGTCAATTCTCGAGTTGTGCCATCTAAAGGTAAAGAAGAATCCTCTAACAACTCTGTTTTGCTAGCTCAAATTGCTTTGCTCCAACAATAATTGGCGAAGAGGGATGCTAGATATTCCATTCAACAAGTCAATGCCATGTCCTCAACAAGCCAAATCGTTGTGTGTGAAGGTTGCGGAGGTGCGGGTCATTATGCCGCTCATTGACAAACTCCCATTGAAGAGGTAAATGCCTTTTTAGCTTTAAGACAAAATGTACAAAATGTTTATCCACCGGGTACGTTCTCAAATACATATAATCCAAACTCAAAATTCCACCCGAATATGTCTTATAGAAGCAACAATGTGCTAAATCCTCAACCACAACCCCCACCACAACAAAATGCCTATGTCCCTCAACAACAAAAGTATATCCCTCCACCGGGTTATCAAAATCCACAAAGGCCCCCACAAAACAATTTCCAACAAACTCAACCTCCACAACAAAATGCCCAACAAAATAACCAAGAGGGAGGTAAGCTTGAGGGCTTGATAATCCGTATGCAAAAGGAATTGTTGGCTCAAATCCAAAAGAATGAGCAAGCTCAAAATGCCGCAATCAAAATGTTGGAACAACAAATGGCTCAATTGGCCTCATCTAGCTCTTCAAGGAAATCGGGTCAACTACCCCCTCAAGGTGAGCAACCACATGCTACCCTTAATGCTATCTCCTTAAGAAGTGGTACGAAATATGATGGGCCATTCATGCCCAAAGATGATGAGGAGGTACTTGTTGAGTTGGAGGTCTCTCCAAATGATAAAGAAATTGAAGAAATTCCAAAGAAAGTGGATGACCCACTTGTTGTTGAGAAAGACAAGGAAGTGGAGGATGCTCCTCCAAAGAAAGATATTGAAGCAAAGATTCCAGAAAAAGTCAAAGTGCCATTTCCTCATAGGTTGGCAAAGCATCAAAAGAATTCCCAATTCGGTAAATTCATGGAAGTTGTGAAGAATTTACAGGTAACCGTTCCTTTTACCGAATTAATCACTCAAATTCCATCTTACACTAAGTTCATGAAAGACATTTTAACTAAGAAGAGGACTTTTAATGAGGTTGAAACAATAGCTCTCACCGCCGAGGTGAGTGCTCTTTTGCAAAACAAGTGCCCTCCTAAGTTAAAAGATCCCGGTAGCTTTTCTATTCCATGCACAATTGGCACCTACCAAATTGATAAAGCTTTATGCGATTTAGGTGCTAGTGTGAGTGTAATACCTTACTCTATTTGTGCTAAGCTTAATATGGGAGTCTTAAAATGCACTAGTGTCACATTGCAAATGGCGGACCGTTCCATAAAACGCCCTTTGGGAGTTTTGGAGGATGTTCCCGTTAAGGTTGGTAAGTTTTTCATTCCGGTTGATTTTATTGTTCTTGACATGGCCGAAGATGCCCAAATCCCAATCATTTTGGGAAGACCATTTTTACACACCGCGGGTGCGTTGATCGATGTCAAGAACGGTAAAATTACATTGGAAGTGGGTGACGATAAGGTCACATATAACTTGAATAGTGCTATGAAGAGTCCTATGGTAGAAGAGTCTTGTTATTCTATTGACATTTTGGATGTTGTTGACATTGTTATAGAAGACTCTACACCTCGATCTTTGTCTAAAGATCCCTTGGAGGCACTCTTGCTTTTAGAATCATTTGCAGGTGACGATGAGATTGGAAATGAGGAGATTTATGCTTTGGAGCAAGAATTGGATGGAGAGGAGCTATCATTGGAGGAGAGATCACACTTTATAGGCTTGGTTGCTACACCCCAAGATGTTGAGGTACAAAAACCCGAGCTTAAGCCCCTTCCTTCCAATTTGAGGTATGCTTTTCTTGATAATGAGGGGATGTGCCCGGTAATCGTTAGTGCTAAATTAGATGAGAGTCAATTGGCTAAATTGCTTCATGTCTTGAGGTCTCACAAGAAAGCCATTGGTTATAAACTTGACGATTTAAAAGGCATAAGTCCCGAATTTTGCATGCACCGAATCAATCTTGAGGAAGATCATAAACCATGTGTTCAAGGTCAAAGACGACTAAATCCTAACATGCAAGAAGTGGTCAAAAAGGAAGTGCTTAAATTGTTAGATGCGGGAATTATCTATGCGATTTCCGATTCTAAATGGGTGAGTCCGGTCCAAGTGGTTCCTAAGAAAGGAGGAACCACCGTAGTCAAAAATGATAAAAATGAGTTAATTCCAACTAGAATTGTGACGGGTTGGAGAATGTGCATTGACTATAGGAGGCTAAATCTAGCTACCAAGAAAGACCACTACCTATTACCTTTTATTGACCAAATGTTGGAAAGGTTGGCATGTCACAAATACTTTTGCTACCTAGATGGTTATTCCGGGTTCTTTCAAATACCCATTCACCCGGATGACCAAGAGAAGACCCGTTTACATGTCCCTATGGTACATTTGCCTACCGTAGAATGCCTTTTGGTCTTTGTAATGCCCCCTCCACTTTCCAACGTTGCATGATAAGCATCTTTTCTGACTACATTGAGTCTATCATGGAGGTGTTTATGGATGATTTTAGTGTCTATGGTTCTTCTTTTGATGCTTGTTTGACTAACTTGTCCAAAGTTTTGAAGCGTTGTGAAGAAGTTGATTTGGTGTTGAATTGGGAAAAGTGCCACTTCATGGTAAATGAAGGAGTGGTACTTGGTCATATTGTTTCGAAAAGAGGAATTGAAGTGGATCGTGCTAAGGTCCAAGTTATTGAGCAACTACCCCCACCGGTAAATGTGAAGAGTGTAAGGATTTTCTTGGGCCATGCGGGTTTCTGCAGCCGTTTTATTAAAGATTTTTCTAAGATTGCCAAACCCCTTACGGAGCTTCTTTTAAAAGATGCTCCCTTTGTGTTTACTAATGATTGTCTTGAGTCTTTTAATAGGATCAAGAAGGCTTTGATTTCCGCACCTATCATCCAATCACCGGATTGGCACTTACCATTCGAAATCATGTGTGATGCAAGTGACTATGCGGTAGGTGCCGTGCTAGGACAAAGAAAGGACAAGGTTCTCCATGCTATCTACTACGCTAGCAAAACCTTGGATGCGGCTCAAATCAATTATGCCACGACGGAGAAAGAGCTACTTGCCATTGTCTATGCCTTAGACAAATTCCGCTCTTACTTGATTGGTTCCAAAGTCATTGTTCATACCGACATGCCACATTGAAGCATCTCCTAGCCAAACAAGAAGCCAAGCCAGGGTTGATAAGATGGATCTTGCTCTTGCAAGAATTTGATATTGAGATTAAAGACAAGAAGGGGGCCGAAAATGTTGTTGCCGATCACTTATCCCGTTTGAAGTTCAAAGATGGAGGTATTGAGTTACCTATTGATGATTCCTTCGCCGACGATGTTCTAATGATGTTGGAAGCCAATACTCCTTGGTATGTCGACATAGCCAACTACCTAGTTGGAAGAGAATTGCCACCCAACCTTTCATATCAACAAAGGAAGAAGTTCTTACATGATGCCAAGTTCTTCCTATGGGATGATCCACATTTGTTCAAACATTGCTCCGATGGGCTATTCCGGAGATGTGTCCCACAGTGGGATGTGAAAGGGGTGCTAGAAGGATGTCATTCTTCTCCTTATGGTGGTCATCATGGACCATCCAAGACCGTTGCAAAGGTGTTGCAATCCGGCTTCTATTGGCCAACTATGTTTCAACATGCCAAAAATTTCGTGATGGCTTGTGATGCTTGCCAAAGAACGGGTTCCATATCAAAAAGACACGAGATGCCTCTAAATGGAATCTTGGAAGTAGAGGTGTTCGATGTTTGGGGCATAGATTATCAAGGACCGTTTCCTTCCTCAAAAGGGAATCGGTATATTTTGGTTGCCGTTGATTATGTCTCTAAATGGGTAGAGGCAATCGCTACTCCTACCAATGATGCTCGCAACGTGATTAAATTGTTCAAGAAGATCATATTCCCGAGGTTTGGTGTTCCAAGAGCAATCATTCGTGATCGTGGTACTCATTTCGGTGAGAAACAACTTGATGCTTTGTTGGAAAAATATGGAGTCTATCATAGAAGAGGCTTGGCTTATCATCCACAAACTAGTGGCCAAGTGGAGGTTTCCAACCGTGAGATCAAGTCCATACTTGAGAAAGTTGTTGCCAAATCACGAAAGGATTGGAGTATGAAGCTCGATGATACCTTATGGGCCTACCGTACCGCGTTTAAGACACCTATTGGTACCTCACCATATAGGTTGGTCTATGGAAAGGCGTGCCATCTTCCCGTTGAGATGGAACAAAAGGTTTTTTGGGCAATTAAGGAGCTTAACATGGACCCGAAATTGAGTGGAGAGAAGCGGTTGTTGCAACTCAATGAGCTCGATGAATTCCGTTTGCAAGCTTATGAGAGCTCCCCTCTCTACAAGGAGAGAACAAATAGATGGAATGATAAGAAGATCTTGAAGAAAGAATTTCAAATTGGTGATAAGGTCTTGCTATTCAATTCCCGATACAAGCTATTTCCGGGAAAGTTACGATCACGGTGGACCGGTCCATATACCGTCACAAATGTCAACAAGTTTGGCTCCGTTGAAGTAGTGACCACCAAGGGCGAAAAATTTAAAGCAAACGGTCATCGTTTGAAGCTCTACCATGAGAATGTGATCGTTTGTGTGATAGAGGAAATGACCGTTCAACATCTACCAAAGAAAGCTTAAACCGACTCAAGCTTTTTCGTCGTGCGGGACGTTAAACCAGCGCTTCTTGGGAGGCAACCCAAGCTTTTTATTGCTTTTATTTATTTTTGTTTTTGATTTTCTGCAATTTAATTGTTTTTCGTAGATTAGTAATAAAATACTCAACTTAACGATTTTTCTTTTGTGATTTTTAGGTGAAAGTGAAGAAAGGAGAAAATGGAGTGCACTTGACATGCAACCCCATGCAAAAACCCCGTTCGGGGACGTGGTTTTCGAAAAAAAAAGAAAAACAAGTCACCCCCCTTATACGAGGAAGTCAACGCGGATAAGCAGTCAACCCCGATCGGGGTTGGTGGTCCCGATCGGGGTCGTGGTACTGTAGCCTTTTTGCGATATTTGACGGGTAAGTAAAAAAAAAGCTTTTCTATCACTCTCTTATCTAACCCGACGACACTCCTCTTCTCTATCTCCATCATTTTTCTTCACTTTTCTACCTAAAATCACAAGGAAACTTCAAGTTCTTGATTGATTTGCAAGCTTTATTCATCCATTAACATCATCTTGGTAAGATCTCTTCTCTTTTCTCTTTAAATTCATCTATTACAATCAATTAATTGGATTATGCAAACCCTAAATCAATTTGGGGGAATTCGATTTTGTGCTTTATAGTGCTATAAATTGGTTGTAGAATGATTATTACATGTTTGTAGTGTGAATTAGTTCACTAATTCATACTATTATGCCTATTAGGATGAATTTTGGTTTGCCTTAAGATGAATTTTGTCTTAAAATTTCAGAAATATGGCACCAAGAAAAGCTCCTTCACAAGGTGCTTCAAAGAGAAGGAGAGGTAAGGCGGAACCTTCAAATGCAGCAGCGGATGTCCCCATGGAGGAAGTCCCACAATGGCATGACCCGGAATATCCAAATGTGATCTTCAATTCACTAGCTCAATACAACAATTGGTTTATTCTGAAAAGCAAATGTATGGAACCAACGAAATTCATTAACCAAGCATCTTTAAACAACATTGGAATAGAGAAAAATGTTAAAGCTTTGTTTAAAAATCTTGGCATGAAATCTTATTATACGATGAATTATAAGACCTTCCCCGAACTCACCCGTGAGTTCTTAAGCTCTTTCGAGTTTCATAGGTTTAGGAAACCCGGTTTCATTCTTTTTGTTACCTTTCGCTTATTTAATGAAGATCATAAGATGGACTTAGCGGATTTCGCCGCTATCTATGATTTGCCTAGCAAATACTTACCGACCGAATCACCCGATGATTATAACCCCATTTTGACTTGGGATGCCATTTCTCACTTGCCTTTTCCGGGTTTTGATCATACACCACATCAATTTATTCATTATCCCGACATAAGGATTTGGCAAAGGTTTATGGGATGGACCTTTTTTGGTAGAAATGAACCTCACTCGGTGAGGAAGATTGAGTTAGAAATCTTGGGTGCTTTCTTGAATGTTAATGGTGATGAGAAGTGGGGAATCAATATCCCCTACCACTTTGCGGTCCACTTGACCAAGAAAACTAATCCCAAGAATAATTGCATTGTCTTAGGTGGTTTGGTCACTAAAATTGCTCACCATTTGTGTAGGTTTAATCAAGAAACTACCAGTTTAAGACCATTGCTTGAGTCTAGGTCTAGGGAGTTGGTCTTGATTATGAGTACTTTCTTTCTTGTAATTGGTTTAAAGATGCCCATCCAAACATGATTTGGAAGATAGGTAGGCAAGACTCCATTCGTCTACCCGAGGAAAAGAAAGAAATAAAGGCTTTGGTTCATACTAAGCCTCGTCGTGGAAGTGACCCCTTTGTTAGACCGACCTACCATTTAGCCCTTAGAGGTGAGTCCACTACCACCGTTGAGAGACGTGTGGGAGGTCAATCCTCCCAAGCACGTCATTCCACCTCTAGCATTGAGTCACCATCTAGCATAGAAATGATGAACATGATGCGAGAAATGAACTTAGGTGTTAATCAAATTCGTGATGACCAACGACTTGCATTACATCCTATTTATGATCATTTTGCTAGGCAAGGAGTTATCCAACCCGAGGGGCCACAACCTTCGTTCTATACTTATCCTCCGGGTGGATTTCCTCCTCCCTCTCCTATTCCCCCTTCCCCTCCTCGCCATGATGCAAGTACATTTGCTCACTATGAACCCGGCCCAGACTTTTGTGGTTCGGATTATGGGGTTGAGGCATTGCAAGGAGCCTATGGAGGCTATGGAGGCTATAGAGGATATGGTGGCTATGGTGGGATTAGTAGTTATGGTGAAGGTCTTGGTAGTGGCCAAGATATTGGTGAGTATGTCACTCCTCTTCAAGGGGATGAATCAAGTGGAAGTGGCCAACAAGGAGAATCAAGTGGTAGTGGCAAGAAGAAGAAGAAAGGGAGGAAGGGGTTCAATTTTTAGCCCTTTTCTTAGTTGATCAATGAAGAAATCCCCCGAATTCATGCTAGCTTGGGGGGGGGGGGGCTAGCAAGTTGAGTAAGTTTTTAATTGCTTTGCATATTAGTTTAGATCTTGCAACCCATTAGACATAACCTCTAGTCCTTGCTTTGTGCTTTGAGCCATTTTTATGGTTTGATTGGGTGATTTGGATAGTTGGCACATTGAGGACAATGTGATGTTTAGCTTGGGGGGGGGGGGGGGGATTGCATTTGCCTATAGTGTAGTTTGCATGTAGTGTAGAAATTTTGAAAATTTTTGAGAGAAATTTTTGCTTTGTGCTTGCTTGTTGCCTACTTTCCTCTTTGCTTATCCTATTAATAGCTTGTTGCTAATGATTTATTCTTTAATGATGGGATATTAGCTACATGGGGATGTCTTGACATAGTAGGTGGGAGATGGAGAATGAACAGAATAGGCTTGATCTTGACTTGTGGCAAGCTACAAAATTGATAAGGTAGAACGTCCTTTAAGGCCATTTCATCTTTATTTGGTCTCCTTTAGGTGAGTGTAGGTGTCTCCTTATAATGTGTGTTACATCAAAACGCACAAGTATGGTCTTCATGTCATTTCTTGGTAAGCATGCATTCATTTGTTTTAGCATTTTGGAGCCATTCACATGATATTTTA
This sequence comes from Silene latifolia, assembly GCF_048544455.1. Lineage (NCBI taxonomy): Eukaryota > Viridiplantae > Streptophyta > Magnoliopsida > Caryophyllales > Caryophyllaceae > Silene > Silene latifolia. The sequence continues at coordinate 63,602,148 of NC_133537.1, read as the reverse complement.
GCCTTTTTGATCCCTTCACAAAATTTATCCTTAGCTACATCATTGAAATTGCCTACCCTTGTTGAGCTAGTAGCTTTATTGGATAGTGTTAGGGTGCTCATTGGGATTTATTTGGTTGTTTGAAGTCATGTGAGCTTGGTCTTAATGCTCAAAAAAAAGAGGGAAAAAAGAGAAATGAGAAAAAATTGGAAAATTGGAAAATGAAAAAAATGAAGAAAGAAAAAAAATGAATGAATGAGAAAAAGCATGAAAAAAAAAAAAAGAAGTATGCATTGAAAAAGAAAAGAAAAGAAAAAAAGAGAAGAAGAAAAGATATGAGAAATTCTCAAGCATTATTCATTATATTTTGGAGAAATTTCTTATGGTTTGAATTGAAAAAATTGGGTTAGAATTGGGATTGAGCATCCTTGCATTTTGGTAGTTGCTAGCTTGACTTAGCTCCACATTACCATAACTCTTTTGTTCCCCCCTTTTACCCATGTTTATTTACCTTCTTCCTACCCATTTGGCTTCTTTATCATGCTTACATTTGATTGTCTTTGCTTGCTAGTTTTGACATGTTTACCATATTAGATTGCGGGCACATTGTTATAAGTTGAGGATAGTTGAGTGTTCATTCACAAAAATTGTCCTTTCACATATAAAAGAGTTTGAGTGTCCCGTGAGAGTCCATAAGTCGAAAGATCATGTAAGAGCTTAAAGGTTCATTCAAAGTTTTCTATGCTACGCCGTCGTGTAAATCTCATCCATGTCTTGCTTTATCCCTTGCCCATGTTGTTTCGGGTTTTTAAATCATTATGCTTAGCTTGTTAGGATATAGCAATTGATGGAATTTGGTTTCTTGCTTGAGGACAAGCAAGGGTTTAGCATGGGGGAGTTTGATATGTTCATTTTATATATACTTTTACCCCTCATTTTAGCTCGGTTTCTATTGATTATCATACTTTAATTAGTATATTTTTGAGCTAATTTTGTGTTCTAGGTGTATTGTTGTGTTTGTTACGGTTTTGTAGGAATCTAAGCATTTAGAGGCTTTTTCCTATGATTTTGTACACCGAGTTCACTAAGCTAAACAAGGCCAAATATTGGACTAAGTATGTGAAGATTAATTGGGTTTTGCATGAAGATTAGTGGATTGAAGTAAGGAATTACAAATGAAGCCAAATGCAAAGTCAAGCCCAAAATAAAGGTCCATATCAAGGTGCAAGCATTGGATGCCAAGAGAGCTTAGGATGCTAGGAATTTAGAGCATTAACCGGGTGATTAATCGCACAATTAATCACCAACATTGGATACCCTTAGCAATTAAGAGGAGAATTAAGACAATTGACCGAGGATCACACGACCCCGATCGGGGCCGCCTAACCCCGATCGGGGTTGCATGACCATTGATGCTTACATTTTTCTCCTCCTCTCCTATAAATAGGAGAGGTATTCCTAGGTTTTAGGTATCCCATTTTTACGTCCAAGTTTACTACATTAAGCCTCAAGCATTATAAGTTTTCTCTCATTAGTTTTCATTTCAAGTTTAAGTTGTTTAAGCATTCCTTAGTTAATCTTTCAACACTTTGTATTTCAAGAGATTCTCAAGCATTTGTTATTCAATCTTTTGGTTATTAGTTGGTTGTTCTTCCTTACAAGTCCTCTTTTATAAGGTATTTCTTATTACAAGTTTACAATTTACATCATTGCTTTGGTTATCACATAGTTATCATAGTCAAATATTTCATAGTTATTTAGTTTTGCTCTTTTCATATGGTATATCACCTAATTAGTATAATTCATATAACCATGTTCAACATTCCTTACAAATTAGTTTACATTTTACATCTTAGTATGAGTAGCTAAATTCTCTAGTCTAAAGGCTAGGGGAGCCATGCAAAATCAAAAATATAATATGATTAAATAAAGTTCATAATAATATTGATCAATCGTTTCCATCACATGCTTGTTTTGTTACGCTTAATCTTTGATTATCGGCCGTAGTCGTAGATTATATTTGTTCATTCGTTCTAAAGTCGAGAGGCACGGAATTGAGTTAGACTAAGCATGTGTGGTAGGACGACCTAGTCATGGACGAGAGTTTTTTTAGGACCCGGTCTATGGTTGATACTAGTGCCGTAAGGTGGGTATCTTTAAGCCTAAGCAATTGACAACATTATTAGTATCAAGTTTATCATGTTCATATGTTTACCTTTGCATGAGTGACCCGAACCCTTTAGACTATCTTTTATCATATTATTTACATTTCAATTTTCATTAATCATCAAACCAAACAAACCAAACCCAAATCGTAATCGACCTTGATAAAAATCCACCCATAGCAATTCACGACGTAATTCCCGTTTCCTTGTGTTCGACCCCTATTACTACATTAACTTGTGTCTAGGGAATTTATTTTTGCATAGGTACGCGATAAGCCTATCAGAAATCATATGTGACAATGGCTCACAATTCATCTCCAACGATACCGAATGATATTGTGCCAGGTAGAACGTCACCCTAAAAAAGTCAGCACCCAGGACTCCAAAATCCAACGGACAAGCTGAGTCCAGCAACAAAATCATCATGGACAATTTGAGAAGGAGGTTACAGGAGTTAGGAGGAAAGTGGGCAGATGAATTGCCACTGGTATTATGGTCAGACAGAACGACACCAAAAGTAGCAACAGGTCAAACACCCTTTAGCTTGGTGTTTGGCGCAGAAGCAGTCATTCCATCAGAGGTTCTAGTTCCCACTCACAGGTATGAACGTATGACAGGGGAACTGAACAATGCAGAGATGGTTAGAAGCCTGGACACAATTGACGTGCTGCGAGCAAGCGCAAAAATACGTCTGGCTGCCTACAGGCAGTCAGTAGCCAGGAGTTACAACAAGAATGTGAAAGTCAGGCTCCTGGAGGTAGGAGACCTGGTTCTTCGAGAGGTGTTTCAAAACACTAAAAATCGAAAGGCAGGCAAATTCACCTACATATGGGAAGGACCATACCAGGTAGAAGGAGTTGTTGGCCATGGTGCATACAGACTGATGACTATGGACGGTCAAATCATACAACGCCCATGGAACATACTTCACCTGAAGAGATATCACTTTTAATAATAAGTAGATTTTAGCCTTCAGAATGATGTACTACGAAAAGCCAAATCATTTTGAAATTAAAATAAAAATCTGGTAGTAGGCATACTGCCAATTTCACTCCTATTTCTGGTGTCTCTAACTATTTTAAGATTTTAAACTGCGATTAGATGGTGTGGTCTGACAGCGTCCTGGGACCACAATTGCTCTGGTACCCCATGAGATGGCGTTAGGTACTTCACAACATTTTAATAGATTTTCCTATTTTCAGGCTTCTCTAGGTACATCACTCTGAATCCTAGCGTCTATGGTACGTTGAAAGGGTATCTAGCAGGACTATCAACTGCCAATGCGAGGTGACAAGGCACATGGAACTCCAACATGCCTAACCTATTTTCTCCAAAAGGAGCACCCTCACCAGGCGGACTATGGAACATACGAAAGGGAGCCTGGTTGATAGCTAAACACGCTTACCCAGCTACCGCTGATACCACCCCCTGGACGTAGCTCGCTTTAATCGCAATTAATTAGGGCCCCAGCATGCATGCACATACATGGAACGTAGGGATTTCTGCGCTACCAGAATCCTGAAGCGTCCCATTGGTCCTAGAATGACGATAAACTTGCCTAAATTATGCCCATGTTAGCTTTAAATGTGATGAACACACCTTGCGTCATGAACAAGGTTAAGTAGTCCAAAACTGCGGCATACGCCAAAATCAGCCATCATGCTGACACGGCAGATAACTTAGTCTGAATCAGCCTTTTCAGGCTGACCAGACTAGTCTAAATCAGCCTCTCAGGTTGACACGGCCACTCCTCTTTAAATTGCGGCATATGCCTAAATTAGCCATCAGGTTGAAACGGCACATAGCTGAGTCAGAAAGTCAGCCTCTTCAGGATGACAAGACTCGCCTAAATCGGCCAGTAGGCTGACACGACAACTTCTTAAACTAGGGAAACCTAAGAAACGAGCACACAAAATATAAGCTGAAACTTGCCCGAAATTAAGGCAAGAGGCATTCCAAAACGTGGCCAAAATACGGCCCCTGAGTTCAATCGCCACCCTGGCGGAGCAACTAAGAAAAAGTTCAAAAACTTACAAGTCTGCCACCTCTGGGCCAGACATCCAAAAAGTTCATTAAAAATAAAAATACTTAATTATCGGTCACATTAATGACCTCCACCTCTGGCACCTCCTCTACCTGCTGATCCCCTGTTTCAGGTACCGCACCAGCTTGCACATCCTCAGCTGTCATAGCTTCCTGAGCTCCGTCAGCAGCACCCTGGGACATTCCAGCATCTCCACCAGCAACTTGCTCAGCCAACGCAGGAGAATTCACCTCCCCAACTTCAGGCATCAGCGCACTCAGATCAGGTTGGGTGGGGTAGAGCATCTCCAGCTGTCTCTCCTCCTCCTCTATAGCTTACTGGGTGGAAGCCTCCTCAAGAGCAGCACGCATCCCGCTGATTTTTCCCCGCCAGGTAGCTTAGGCGACAACATTGGTGGCTAGGGAGATCAGATCACTGATCTTCTCATCAGAACGCTTGAGGGAGTCAGAGAAGGTGCTGCACACCTCCTGAGTGCGGGCTAGCTGATCAGCTCCTTCCTTCAGCTTCTTCTTGGTGACAGAAAGCTCAGCCTTCAACTCCACCACGCGTTCCTTCAGATCAGACCGTTGCTGCGCCAAGTCGGCAATTGCCCCCTTCAGCTCTTGGTTTTTGGCGTTGGTGGCGCGACTGGTGGTCTGCACTATGTTGATCATCTTCCTATTGTAGAGTGCAGACTGGAGGGTCTGGGGCAGGAACAGTCAGAAGTCAGCAAGAGAAATCAAAGGGTAAAATAAAAAAAATAAAAAAATAAAAAAAAAAACAGGTAGAAGACGAAGATCATTCACCATGAAGGCGTTGTGCACGTCATTCTCAGCCATCTCCTCTGGAGAAAACTCTGAGAATTTCTCCTTTAGAGGAGGGAAGAGCAGCTGGTCGATCTCTGGCCAGTATGGTACCTTGTCCACATTCCCAAAACCTTCTGGGAAGTGAGCAATAGTGCCACCGCTAGCTGAAGCACGAGGACTGACAGGAGAAGTAGGCGGATGGCGAGACAACGGATCAACCTCTAAAAGCTCAGGTATAGCAGAACTGGAATGCGTAGGAGGAGTCTGGAAGGAGGCAGAAGGAGCACTCCTCTTGGAGGCAGATGCCACGTCAGGACTGGCAGAAGGTCTCTTTCTTTTTGCGCTTTGGAGGATGATTTCTAAAGGATCAAATTTTGAGCCTGCAAGCAGATGTAGTCTCAGGCGTCAAGACAATTAAAACATTAACAAAAGCTGCAAACTGAAACAATTATGGGAAGCCTACCAGAAGACATGCTGTGAGCTGACTGAAGAGGGTTGGAAGAGGAAGCAGGTGAAAAACCAGGACGCAGGTCAGGGAACTTTCTCTCAGATTCAGAGATACTGAACAATTTGCTGCAGGCAGGGATCTTGGCACCAATGCATGTTAGGTCACAGGGGCCTGCAAGAGGACGATGAAGTAAGTTAGTTAGCAGCGAGATAAATAAATCAGGTGACAGGGAGGCTACTTACTCGAAGTAATGACCCATTTCTCGAAGATGTAATCAGCAGGCGGCTGAATGGAGTCCTTCCTCATGAAGAAGAAGTCCTCAAACCATTTCTCATCTCGGGATTTGGACACATGCCTGAAGAGAGCCTCTCCACATCCCCGGAATGAGAACTGGCCCCTACCCAGGGACCTGATGTTGTACATATGGGCCAGATCGCCCAGGGAGATGGAATTACCAGTGTTCTGACCGACGGCCAGGGAGTAGAGGAGAACCCTCCAAACAGTGGCAGAAATTTGTGCCATGGCGAAATTGTTCGTAAAGATGAAATCTTGGATGAGTTTGGGAAAAGGAAAACGGAGGCCATATTTAAACGGGTACAGATAAAAACAAACCCATCTGGGATGAAGGGCATCAGATTTTTGACCCGGTTCAGGAATAGCAATATCCACCCCGTCACCAAGATCAAGCATGCCCTTGATCGTGGGAATATCAGCAGAAGTCAAGGCGGAGTCGCAGTCCTGGGGATAAGTGAAGAGTCCCCAGGAAGGAAAGGTTTGGTCAGGATTGCGGTCAGCGGGTGCAGGGGTAGATGAAGATTATCGGGTTTTACCTATGATGAAGAAAGAGAAAATGGAAATTAAAGGAGAAAAGGGGAAGAATACCTGGTGAAAGAGACGGTGGAAGATGGAATAGCAGAGCCGACGAGGTGAGAGGAGAGGGAAGTTGAGGGTTTAGGGAGAGTGAAAGTTTTTAGAAATGATTCGGAGTTAATGGAGGTGAAAGGTGGGGGTTGGGGTTATAAAGAAGAGAGAGGGAGTAGGGTGCGAGAAAAGAGGAGGTGGGCGGCTGACGTGATGGAGTTGCATGAGAAGGAGTGTAAATGACGGCTTAGGGTTTTAGCATTCAATTACGTAAATTCCTTGCTCGACACCTCGAAGCGTACTTCACAAGAAATTTGGGGCAAACTGTTTGGGCTAAAAATAGCAGAATAAAGAGAAGGCCCACTTGATAAAATAATGGATTATGGAAGGAGTGATAAGGAGGAAGAGAGACCATGATTGAATAAAGCATGGAGAAAGGGAATGGGCCGGCACGCGCCCAGGAGATGACTGAAGCCCATCAGAGGAGGCGTCTGGGATTAGGAAAGGGGGAGTGATGGGTAATGTCGTCGGGTCTCCCAATCAAACACATTTATATTACTCAACAAACAACTAGTTAGTGGTAAGTCGAGGTCGATCTATGGGACGGTGTGCTTTGGGTTCTAAGTCTATCTATCTCAATTTATGCTAGTGTCACGATTGATTTGGGTTTGTAGTTGTGTCCTAGGCTAATACAAGCAATAAAGTAAAACAAGCAATAAAAGGAAGGATGTAAACAATTGATAAAAAGCACAAGGGTGTCATGGGGTCATAGGGGATTCATGGGAATTGATCATACAAACATATTCTCAAATTATAAGCAAGCAATTATTGTTGTGATGGATTGAGTTGGTTTATATCTTACAATCCTAGGAAGGTTTGGGTCCTGGAGCCGAATCGATTGGATTTTACAACACCTACAAGTCGACTTAATCCTCCCTACTCAACTATATGCATGGTCTAATGAGACTCGAGTTGGTTTATGTCTTACAAGTCTCATTGAAAAGGTAAGTGATGGGTAAAAATGCAAGGATTCATAGGCTCGCATTTCATCAAACATAACATGTGCATAAGTTGAGATCACAACAAGCAAGAAAATAAATTATGAAAACATATTAATTTAAGCATGAATCATCCCCTATGTTGGTTTCCCCTAATTACCCATTAACCCTAGTTAAAGAAACTACTCACTCATTATCAAGTTTGACATGCTAACAAGGTTGTCAATCATATTAACAAGGCAAAACATGATGAACAAGTAAGAAAGATTAACAATAATTAAAACAAGGATTAAGAGAATTATACCTAATGGAGATTCCAAAATAATAATGCAAAGAATAATAGAAGTACTTGATGATTGATGGAAGGTTGTCAATCTCCCAATAAACCCAAATGATCTTCTAATTACCCAATAATAAACTTGAATTACTGAATAATAAACTTGAACGATAATTAAAGGAAAGATTAATGTGTGATTTGTGGAATATTAAAGAGTAATCTATTCTAATCTACTCCTAATGAAAGCTTAACCTAATCTAAAGAAGGATTGAATTAATCTAATGAAAACTTGATGGTTTGATTATTACAAATGGGGTATAAATAATAGAGCATCATTAGGTTAAGCAAGGGTAAAATAGTAAATAACAATGCTAAATGTTGGGTAGGGAATCGCTCCTCTCAGAAAAGATGCCGGTCTCCTTTTAGCTAGTCTTTCAAAAATATGCGCATCTTGAACGGAGAAAGAAGAAGCCGGTTGCACTGGAAAGGAATCCGAGCGGCCAAGGGGTCAGGACGCTCAGATCACAAGGCTTCAAGACGATCATCTTGAGCACGGGACGCTCGGATAATAGGAAGGGAAGACAAGCGTCTTTGAAGGGGGGACGAGCGTTCTGTAGCAGACGAGCGGATTAGGTCTCGGGACGAGCGGATTGGCGGACATCTTCTTTGTTTGAGCTCGGATTGTAAAACGGACGTCATTTTCTCATCCGGACTCCTATTGGAGTGATTCAAAAGCCTAGATCACTTGATTTTTCAACATCGTTTCATCTAGAATACTTTCAGAGCCAAAGGAGCAACTCTTAGTTTGGGTTTCGAGCAATTTCTTCTTGCAATTTCTTCCTTCTCGTCATCCTTGCTTTTATGCCTATGATCTTTCTATATACTCTTTATTCCTACATCATTGGTCATCATTCTTGTCTCCTCTTAATACTAGTCCATCTAATATCTTCAATAAGCTTCTAAATATGCACGAAAGACGGGAATTTCCGCCTTATTATCTCCTTTCCTACAAAACATACGAAATGCACTAGGAAAACAAAATAGAAAGCATTTGACGGATAAAATGGCTATGGAATGTTATAATAGTATGCAAAATGGGTTCAATTAAGGGACTAAATGTGCGCAAATAATGTTCACATCAAATATCCCCAAACCGAACCTTTACTCGTCCCGAGTAAAGAGGTGACAAAAACTAGACCTTTATTTCAACTATCCTAATAATATAACTGATATGAGACAATTAGCGGGTCTCACTCCGCCCCTTCAACTCACAACAAGACAACCATGAGGTAGGATGCCTTCCTGCAAGGCAAGGTGGGTCTTGCCAAAATGGCGACACATCTAAATATTAAAGCACACAAAATCAAGTAATGGATGCATCTACAAAAGAATAGCCACTTTCCTCATCTAAGTGGCGGAAATTACCTACAAGCGAACCAATCTAAGGGTACACACTCCTTCATAGATATGGTTTCTTCAAACTACTAAGCCTAGAAGGATACCAATAAATCACCTCCAAGTTGTGTCAAGCTAGGGTACTTTTGTCCTCAATCGTTAAATGCTTTTGTCAAGAATAGACTCCCTATGGTGTTAGAAACACTGGAGGATCGTGGAATTCCCTCTCCTGCCTAGACAAGAAGAAGGGTCGTCCCCTCTCTACCATGCACAAAAATGGATACGATGGATAAAGGGATCGATAGTTTTTGAGTTTCATTTTGGGAGTTCGCTTTGTTGTTGTGCCCATTCCCTTTAATGACAAAATGTATGGTAGAATATGGATGAATGATGGTTGCATGGTTTCAAGGGTCACCTTGAAATAAACGACAGCCAAGAAGTTATCACGCCACAAGGTACTCTTGAATAGGCCTTAATCCATGGGTCAAGGATACTAGCATGACACATCCTAGGGTATTTTACAAGTATTCTAACAAGCAAAGTCTTAAGAAAAAAAAGTATCTACAAGGGCCTTATATACACTTGTCAAGCTTCCCAAATAGATGTGTTCACAAAATCTTTCTAAAATACAACTATATGTCATGATGCAACTAACATTTATACAACCTAATGCATATGCTTCTACCAACTAGTATGCCAAATAATCTAAATGCAATCCTATAATCACATTGTTTATACCGCATCAATCAAAATAAAGCCACATAGTCATTAACATAAAGAGAAAAAAGGAGATTGGAAAGATCATACCATGCAGTCTTCAATATCCTCATGTCTCGGATGTGGCGTAGTCAATCAATGGGAACAAGGATGAACAAACACAATATATACAAAATAATATATACAAGACTACACTACAAGGGAAATGAACTTGTTTTTGGTTTTTTAAATTTTTCAAATTTTTATGGGTTTTGTTTTTATGAAATTAAAGAACATATTTTTGGGATTTTTCAAAAAATTTCAATTTTATACATTTTTGGAATATAAATTCCCATCCCCCACTTTATTTTGGACATTTCCTCAATGTACATGTAGGAGTAGGAATAAAAAGGAAATACATGTTTATGGATTTTTGATTTTTTGAAATAAAGTACAAATGCAATGATATGATATGAATGAATGCATGCTCTAACTAAATGCAATTCTATATGACATATATAACAAATGAATGCAATCTAAACTATATTATATGATGCATGATTTCTAGTAAACTATGGTCATCTATGATCAAACCTTCCCAAACCGATTTAAGCACTATTTCTAGTGTAGAAAAGAATAGGATTGGTCATTAGTGACTATGCATGAATTCTAGTCTATATGCAACTTTCTACATGAATCATGTGAGATATATTACAATGCAACTATACTATATGAACTAACTAATGTAAATGCAATATGAAATATAATACAAATGCAAGCTAAATGTATAAGTATATAACTAAATGCAAGTGTAAATGTAATGCAAAGTCAAAGGATAGGATATCTTACAAATGGTGGTTTGAGAGAGGACTCCACCAAACTCATTCCTTATTGCCATGGTTATTGATCTTGTCCATGATGCTTAATGCTCTCAATAACCGGTCAAAGGCTTGAGCACAATCCTCAAATAAGCATGAATACGGTTTGTTCCAATTCAAAATGAAGCTTGGCCAAGGGAGCTTGTCATTTATTCTCTCTTTCACCTTGCCCTTGGCACATGGGTCTTTGTAATGGTTCAAACCGGCAAGCCCATGATTCTTTTCAACATAAGGTATGAACTATGGTTCATATTCGCCCGGAGACTTCCACTCACCACCTTCCCCTTCAATTTTTGTGATGATAATAGCATTTGGATTTATCAATCCTTCAAGAGTAGAAGGAGAATTCTCATAGCAGTGATGATCGGATACCTTAGGAATTGATGTTGTGGGTGCCAAATTTCCACAAGCAAGCTCATTTGCAATTTTGTTCTTGAGCTTTTCCACTAAGTACCCTTTAATGATTTGACTTTTTGGAGAAGATCTACCATATCATCTCCAACAATCATAGGTTCCATGGTGGGTGCAAAAAGGTCTTCATGGTCAATAGGGGAGAGGAATTCATCTTCTTCATGGAAGCATACCTCAAACTTCTCAAGGATGGGCTCCTCAAGTGAGGCAATCTCACAACTCCATTCCTCTTCTTCATTCCATGACACATATCCCGCATAAGCTTCTTCCATAGGCTTATCATCATCACTATCTTCATATGAATCATAAATGGGGGCTTCATTCGACTCTTTCTCCAACATCTCAAAGTTCACATCAAAAGACACACCCTCATACTCACAAAGGCTAAGAGTATTTGGCTTACTCAACCTCATGTCTTCTTCATCAAATACCACACTTTCATGCTCACAAGAGCTCAAGGAGGTCGGGTCTTCCCATTTTTCATTTTCCATGTCAAAGGTTATTACTTCAAATTCACATTCATGATCAATGTTCAAAGAATGGTGGGGAGTGATTTCTTGGGATTGTTTCATTTGGGCAATTTGAATCTCCAACTCCTCACCTTGGTAACAATGCCTTGCATAACATTGTCCCTCCTTTAGATCTCCTCCATCATTTGTTTGAAGAAGTTTTGTTGATCTCCCATCATTTGGAGAATCACATTTTGAATGGGTTCATCATTTTGTTGTGGGCATGTGTGAAAGTGGTTGTATTGTGGCAATTGAAAGTCATTATGAAGTGGGTATTGAGTGGGTGGTTGTTGTGGATATTGGATGTGGTGATTTTGGTGGGAAAATTTGGGGTAGTAGTTAGGATTTTCATTGTATGAATAGTAAGGTAGGTTTGTGTTGACTTGATTCTCAAACTCCCCATACCCATAGTCATACTCAAAAGATCCACCACATACTCCATATGTCAAGTCTTGAGCCATCATCATGGTTAAGACAAGGAAACAACTACAAGCATGAAAACTACACAAAAATGGTAAGAACAATCCTTGAGGAACAAGTTCCTTAAGGTGAAAGCAAAATCAAAATAGACAAACAAGTACGAACTTAATCACATAGCACCATCCCCGGCAACGGCGCCATTTTGAGGAAGACTGATGTCGTCGGGTCTCCCAATCAAACACATTTATATTACTCAACAAACAACTAGTTAGTGGTAAGTCGAGGTCGATCCATGGGACGGTGTGCTTTGGGTTCTAAGTCTATCTATCTCAATTTATGCTAGTGTCACGATTGATTTGGGTTTGTAGTTGTGTCCTAGGCTAATACAAGCAATAAAGTAAAACAAGCAATAAAAGGAAGGATGTAAACAATTGATAAAAAGCACTAGGGTGTCATGGGGTCATAGGGTATTCATGGGAATTGATCATACAAACATATTCTCCAATTATAAGCAAGCAATTATTGTTGTGATGGATTGAGTTTGTTTATATCTTACAATCCTAGGAAGGTTTGGGTCCCGGAGCCGAATCGATTAGATTGTACAACACCTACAAGTCGACTTAATTCTCCCTACTCAGCTATATGCATGGTCTAATGAGACTCGAGTTGGTTTATGTCTTACAAGTCTCATTGAAAAGGTAAGTGGTGGGTAAAAATGAAAGGATTCATAGGCTCGCATTTCATCAAACATAACATGTGCATAAGTTGAGATCACAACGAGCAAGCAAATAAATTATGAAAACATATTAATTTAAGCATGAATCATCCCCCATGTTGGTTTCCCTTAATTACCCATTAACCCTAGTTAAGGAAACTACTCACTCATTATCAAGTTTGACATGCTAACAAGGTTGTCAATCATATTAACAAGGGAAAACATGGTGAACAAGTAAGAATGATTAACAATAATTAAAACAAGGATTAAGAGAATTATACCTAATGGAGATTCCAAAATAATAATGCAAAGAATAATAGAAGTACTTGATGATTGATGGAAGGTTGTCAATCTCCCAATAAACCCAAATGATCTTCTAATTACCCAATAATAAACTTGAATTACTCAATAATAAACTTGAACAATAATTAAAGGAAAGATTAATGTGTGATTTGTGGAAAGATTAAAGAGTAATCTATTCTAATCTACTCCTAATGAAAGCTTAACCTAATCTAAAGAAGGATTGAATTAATATAATGAAAACTTGATGGTTTGATTATTACAAATGGGGTATATATAATAGAGCATCATTAGGTTAAGCAAGGGTAAAATAGTAAATAACAATGCTAAACGTTGGGTAGGGAATCGCTCTTCTCAGAAAAGATGTCGATGTCCTTTTAGCTAGTCTTTCAAAAATATGCGCATCTTGAATGGAGAAAGAAAAAGTCGGTTGCACTGGAAAGGAATCCGAGCGGCCAAGGGGTCGGGACGCTCGGATCACAAGGCTTCAAGACGAGCGTCTTGAGCACGGGACGCTCGAATAATAGGAAGGGAAGACGAGCGTCTTTGAAGGGGGGACGAGCGTCCTGTAGCAGGCGAGCGGATTGGGTCTCGGGACGAGCGGATTGGCGGACAGCTTCTTTGTTTGAGCTCGGATTGTAAAACGGACGTCATTTTCTCATCCGGACTCCTATTGGAGTGATTCAAAAGCCTAGATCACTTAATTTTTCGATGCCGTTTCATATAGCATACTTTCAGAGACAAAGGAGCAACTCTTTGTTTGGGTTTTGAGCAATTTCTTCTTGCAATGTCTTCCTTCTCGTCATCCTTACTTTTATGCCTATGATCTTTCTATATACTCTTTATTCCTACATATATGGTCATAATTCTTGCCTCCTCTTCATACTAGTCCATCTAATATCATCAATAAGCTTCCAAATATGCACGAAAGACGGGAATTTCCGCCTTATTATCTTCTTTCCTACAAAACATACGAAATGCACTAGGAAAGCAAAATAGAAAGCATTTGACGGATAAAATGGCTATGGAATGTTATAATAGTATGCAAAATGGGTTCAATTAAGGGACTAAATGTGCGCAAATAATGTTCACATCAGGGAGTCAGGGAGATGTCAGGGAGATCAGGGAGAATTGAGGGAGACGACCAAACATGGAAAGAGTTATTATGGAAGTTATATTCCCTTTCCATAATCAAGGTAGGACATGCCTAGGGTTCTTACCCTATAAATAGTCGAGAAAAGAATCAACGGGAGGACATTCGTTCATACACACATCCGCATTCTCATCAAGATATCAACTCAAACACATCAACACGCATACATCTGAGACCTCATCATTACGATACCTCGTGTTAGCAAGACTAGCATTACGATACAATTGTAATCATCCTCCCATTCGAGAATAGTGCAATATTTGGCAGGGTACCGTCCCTCCCGCGGTTGTTCCCACATAACGTTTTCCGCGTCACCAAATCTTACGTGTCAATTTATATTTCGTACTTTATTTCCCTATTTATACATGACATACGAACAATCATTCAATCAACCAACGAGTAAGACCACCTTGACCCGAATCAACTAATTCGGTAAAAAATACCTAAACAATCATGTCCAGCCTTACAGTATGGAACACCAGAGTTACCTTATGGGAAAGCACCCTTATAAGAACGAAAGGTGGTATGGAAATGAGCATTACAAGTAATTTAGTGACTGTTTTAAGGATACTATTTATGATGATGACAACCCAATTGATGATTGCTCAACCAGCCTACGACATCTCGCTTTCGGTCCTAATGCTCGTGCAACTTTTTATAGCGGGTATGCGATCAATGGGTACACTTTCTACACCCGCATTCAAGATGAGGCGAGCACAATGCAAAACAGTGGAGTTTGCGTAGATTATGAGGCAATATACTTTGCTAGTTCAAAGGATAAAAATCTTATTTTGGGTACAATGCAATATTATGGAGTTATTCAAGAGATATTGGTTTTAGACTACATGGATTTTGAGATACCTCTATTTCGGTGCAAGTGGGTTGACAACAACAATGGTGTTAGAAACGATGATTTAGGATTCACATTAGTAAATTTTGACAAGGTTGGAAACAAGGACGATCCTTTTATATTAGCGTCACAAGCAAAACAAGTGTTTTATGTTACCGATCCTATGGATAAGAAGTAGTCAGTTGTTCTATCTTGCCATCGCCGAATTCCAGATGATGAAGACATCGAATTTGAAGGACTTGATCACAGTGCTATATCACAATTTTGTAATGACGTTGAAAATGTTAACATTCCAAACATATATACACGGGATGATCATGATGAAGGTATTTGGGTTAATAAAGAGACTAGCAAATCCAAAAAACGTTCCCGGCAGCCGTGAAAATATCAGCAATCCAATCAAGATATCTTACGTCATGTGTAATTATTGTCTTGCTGCTATATATCAAACTGCTGTTGTAAACTTTTTCTGCTGTTGCAGCGGGAGGGTTAGGGAAAAATCGTATCAAACAAAATGAATTATTAAATAAAACGGTTGTACCTAAACCGTTGTTCAGGACGTGTACAATTATAACTGTTCAGGCCGTTGTTATCTATATGAAAATGATGCTTTATTTCTTGGCGGTAAAATCAAACACAATGAAATATAAAGTAAAACAGTTATACCCAAACCGTTGTTCAGGACGTGTACAGTTATAACCGTTCAGGCCGTTGTTATGTATATAAAAATGATGCTTTATTTCTTGGCGGGAAAATCAAACAACATGAGAATATTACAGACAACGGCTATTTCAAACCCGTTGTAGATAGTACTAATCAATTACGGTTTCAAATAAAACCGTTGTGTGTTTGGGAACAAAATACAACGGATTTTCTTATACCGTGTTTATTACTTTCCAATAAACAAGGTCTTGCAAGTGTTGTATTATTCACACATATATACTCTGAGCTTCCCCTCCCCCACCTAATATCCTCAAACATTGAGCTTCCCCTCAACCACCAGACTACCCCATCGTCGTCGCAGTCATCGTCATCATCGCCCTTGCCGCCGCCAGATCAATCCGGATTCTCCTCTTTAAAGAAGTAATAAACCCTCCTCTCTAGAGATTTGTTTGTTATTATAAGTATGCATTGTTATTATTTGTTTATTAATTTCTGCTTTAGATATGGTCCAAAAACGAAAAAGAAACGATGGAAATGCGTCAGACGACAACTCAGGTGATGAGAATAATTTGCAACACACTGCAGGTCGAATGCGCCACAGGGTTTCCCTAGAAGCAATAAATTCAAAGATACCCAGTCCTTTACAGTGGGATACAGATACGGGGCTGCCATATGATGAGTATGTCGGGTATTTTGTGAGTTTTGATTGGTTGTTGTGTAAGACAGTATGTGCCTCTCGGTACGCCGCGTATCAGTGAACTGAGTAAAATACGGAACACCATGCTAATAAACAGAATAAAGGTATGTGTATACAATAATAAATGTTTTAGCTGAAATTAAGTTACTACTTGATATGTGTATTAGCCGAAACACTTGTACCAACTACGCTCATCATATATGCAGTTAGCTTATGTTGTCCCTGAAATGTATGATAAGTAACTAAAAAAAGACAGGGGAAGTCCTCAGATCTTGGAAGTTAAAGATTACTGAGAACCACTTGTTTAACAAGGAAACCGGGAAGATGAACAATAATCCACCAAAAAAGAAGTATCCGTATGTCAGTCAAGACCATTGGGATAGCTATATCGCTTATAGGCAGTCTGACAAGTTTAAGGTAACTTAATAATAATAAGTAAAGAAGTAAACTTAGTTTAGTGTTTGGTCATGCTTACGTTTCTTGATACAATTTATTTGATGAAGGCTATGAGTGAGAGGAACAAGGCGAACATTTCAAAGAAAAAGACCGTCTTTTACGGCTCCCGAGGTGGTTATAGATTGATTAGAAAGAAACTTGTAAGTACATAATTCTTATAGAATTAGACTATTAGGTGATGAATGTTATATATGTTCATAGTAATCATACATATTTTGAGAGGATATCAATGTGATGAATGAATTATAGGAAAAGCTTGGAAAATTCAGTCGTCAGGACACTTGGGTGGAAGGTCACACTCCTAATAATGGAAAGACGGAAACTGAATATGATTAGGACATCAAAGAGAAAATTGTAAATTTGAATAAATATGTCACTCCTACCACTGGTAATCGGAGTTATATAATTGTGAGTTGCTTAATGGTTTTATGTCTATGTAGAGGATCTGTGAGAAGGAGGTACAGGAAGGAAAATGGAAGCCTGGAGGATGTGATGACATTCTTGCTAGGGCAATCAGCAAAGCAGAGCATCCAGGTCGTGTGAGAGGGGTAGGAACGGATGTTGGTATCACTAAGTATTTTGGGAAAACTACTCGACGTGGTGATGATTCCAAGAAGGTAATCTATAAATACTGTATTTGTACCAACGTAATTAATTTACAACTATATATGCTGACATTAATTTCTACTACACAACTACAGAAAATAGTCAGGATGATGGTGAGAATGTTGGAAATTGGGGAAAAGCCATCAGAAAAGGAGTTGGATATGGTTCAACAAGTCATAAAGGAAGCAGAGGAGGAGGAGGAGGAGGAGGAGGAGGAGGAGGAGGAAAAAGAGGTAATAATAGTTATGTCTTATATACAGTGTGTTATATGATTTGGAAAATCAGTACGTGTTATATGGACAAGTGTTATTGTACCGAAGGAAGCCTGTGGACAGCGGGCTGCCCACGGGGGCGCTTGGTGAGAACGAAACAAGCGTTTTCATTTTTTATGGAGTCGCCACCAATTTTTATGGGAAATTGGAACCGTTCGAATACCTCGTGTCATGTCAAGACACAAAGTAGTGACATGAACACTAATGTGACACCCTCACTTATCGCGGAAAAGTAAACACGTAATTCTAGAATAAAACTGCATGGATATGTTTGTAATAGGTTCATTTGGGTAAAAACCTGTAATTTTTAAAAACCTGAACCTGTTATAAAGATATCCAAATTGGAAGGTGTCAAAACATACAAGGTCTAAATAGAAGTTTCGCAACATAACCATTGCTAAAGTCGCGAATAGCAAAGTTATACAACCAAATGTAAAGAGGGAGACATATGTCCCTAAAATGTATGTGACATAAAAAGTGTTTAAGGGTCACAATAAAATAAAGCCAATCTAGGTCCCAAGGTTACTTTGCTCGCTAGCTCGTCCATGTACCCCATATATGCATCACCTACATCATTCGCATTTTATACAAATACGAAAGCCACGATCAGTGGGGAGTAACTCCGAGTTCTCCCAACCACGAAATGTCATAATTAATATAACATGTAAACATAAGAATATGAATACGAATCACACAATGCCTTAGCATATAGATGCTAGACAATCGTGCTTATCATGTGAACAACAATATAACAACACATAGTCCTAGCATGCGAATACTAGACCGACTCATACTACACTATCATGTGAATCACATAACATCCAGGAATCCAAACTCTATCAACCATAGCCAGCTTGCATCTCACCTTCTATGATTCATAGAATCATCAAACAAGAAAGGGCAATATATCAAAGACAGGCATAAGTTCTTAGCACCGTCAATAGTCACTCTGTAACTCGAGTCTATACCACGAGGTAGGGAAGGTAATCGAACCGGTATCTTGGCTCAGAGGTTCTATCAAAACATGGCCAAGACACAACACAACCCTAGCCTAAAATCTGCGCAGACCTAGACATGCGGATACACACCACCGCACCCAAGACCCACAATTTTTTAAAAACAAAGTGAGTACCCTAAGGAGTCCACCAAAGGGTTGGCTAGTACTTAAGCTGACCACTTACTCTCAAAATAAGTAACGAGGTCATGCCCCAACTTGGATATAAACCCACCAAGTCAGGAACACAGAGGCTATTAAGCAGTGAACATACACTCGTCAAAGACTATAATGACCTATCTATGATGAAGGCCGAAATACTCACCTAGGACCTAGTCCCAGCTAGTCCCAGCTAGTCCCAGCTTGAATACTTTAGCCCACACCACACAAGACAAGTAGGATACCCAATTAACCATAAGAGGGGCAAAGAGTCCAACTTACCAACATAAATGCTAACATTCTATCATGTGAAAGGCTATATAAATGTCTATTCAAAGAGACAATCCAACCATATCCTCAATGTCATCAATAACCAAATTATAGCTAACCATCAATATCATAGTCCATGAGAATAAACTACAGTGGCTAAAGGCAAACAAGACTCAAGCATAAGGCATCCAAAGCATCCAACAACCAACATGTGAAATGATAATTACAAATATCAAGGCATAACATAAAACCTCCAATAACAACCAATCTTACCTCAAAGACAAACCCTCGACCCGAGTCCCGCGACGGGTCATCGGTCAAAAATCGAGGTCGATGGTTTAAACCTAGTTTGACCAAACTCGTTCGGTCAATCTGGCCCAGCTCAGAGTCTTGGCCTACTTTGGCCCAAATCACAAATTTTATCGCAATATAATTCTCATGCTATTTCTAATTTCTATCATGTGAAAAACGAAAGTAACACATTATCAATCACCTAAACACTTAACAAACAACAGGCACAACATTAACTACTAATGTGACATTAATTCGTCGAGTAACTCGGAATAGTTACCTTACGCTAGCAAAGAGACAAGTAATAACTTGAGAAAGCTTCTAAAACCCAAAATTACTCTTTATCTTCAACCACATATGAGCCACCTAAAATAATTATGTGAAAGGACGATATTAACGAATTATCTTTATATAAAATATGAGACGGAAATTAATTTAATTATATTTTAAATAAACCAAACTAGTGTCAAAACAATTTATGGACACGGCTCAAAAGTTATTACGACAACCTCAAACTCGGCCTAACCACCAACTACACATGGCCTCAAACTCGTGACTTAGCTAGGCCACGGCCAAAGCCACGGCTAGGCTACGGCCCGCCATCGCTGCCAGCTATCGACTCGCCTAAAAGCAAGCCACAAAGAGTCCGACACGACCACCACCCGACTACCCATAGCCACCCTTCACCCTACTTCATAACCTGACCCAAAAATCAGTCCAAAACAGAATCCAAAAGATGCCTAGGTTCGACCCCAACTCCAGTCCTCAAATGCAAAGTGAAAACCCACGATGACAGCTCTCGTCCCTGCCCAAAACAGAGTACCAATCGTCCCCTTAAGACTCCATTCTCGCGCCTAAAAACAGTCCTAGCTGAGCCAACTAAGTCAGCATTTAAAACGGTTTTAGAGCGGAAATCCACAAGTATAAAGCAACTCAAAAACAGACCCTAAAGACTACAAAAATCGCCCCAACACAGAGTCCAAATTAGTCCAAAACAATCCCTACATGTCAGTATACACCGTCTCAACTATAAAACACACCAATTATCACCCAAAACAATCCATACATGTCAGCATACACCGTCTTAAATATACCACTTACTAGCTAGCTTCCCAAATGATCCCTAGAGGTCGATACACCATCTCAATCATCTTCACATATCGATACACCGTCTCAACTATACAACTGACTAATTAACATCCATAAGGATCCCTATATATAATTATACACCGTCTTAATTACAAAACAGACTAACCAGCATTCGAAATAAACATATTTTACAAGTAATATTGAGTAATCTATAATTGTTACCTTTTTCCGATTGAACTAATCATTTATGACTAACCAATCTTCTACAAGACCGTCTATCTTAGCATCTACAACCGTCTTATAATAAATAAAGCTGAAAGTATAAATTAGGTTTGTAAAAATACATGACGAAAATGAATGTTACTTACATCGGAATGACGAGAACGACGAAAGGAGCACTATGGAACGAAAATCATTGATAACGGATGACAAACGGAGTGGAAGGATCAATTTAAAATCTGATAAAATTAGAACAGAACGAAAAGAAGAAAAAAGAAGGAAGAAGAAGAAAAGAGGTGTGAGTTTGTGAAAATGAGACAGCAGCCTGCTAGCCTGCTATTTATTATACGTACGTTTCTTCGTCGTTAAGAAACATCGATAGTTATTAAAACCGTTTCGAGTTAAATTTAACCGGTTTAAGAAAGAGTCTCATAAATGAAACGGAATCAATAATAATTAAGTTTAAAGAATGAAAAATAAAATAAACTCAGATAGTTAACGGAAATAATAAGAAATCGGCTTGAAACGGAATTATTAGCGATTTTTACGAAACTAACGGATATTAATAAAAATTGCTAATTTAGTGAAATAAGCTCAAAATAGCTAATTGGACGGTTTTGTTCCAAAAATCCATCTCGGGTTCACTTAAAACAACTTTCATAAGGACTCGTAAAGAAACGGAAATTATTAAATAAATAAACTCGAACTAACTTCAATAAACTCGAACTAACTTTAAATAAACTTATTAATGATTATTAAAATTAACGTATCGAATTATGATGAAATTAATTAATTAGCTAAGCATATATATATAAATCGTTAAATGATGTAATTAAATTCAAAATAGCAATTAAAAGAATTTTATCCAACTTAATAAAATACGGGGTGTTACAATCACCCCATCTTTTAAAAAGTTTCGTCCTCGAAACTTGAAAGTATAAATGAAAGGTTATAAAAATAAAACTGAAATTGGAATCGGTAACCAAAACATTTAAAAGGTCACTTATCGTAAGAATCAAAATTCTTTCAAAAGTTTCAAATAAAATTTTCCGAAACCATTCTCATCAAAGGAACGGAAGTGCTCTCGTTGCGCATTCAAGAACATCACATTCCAAATCCAAGATAAGGTCAAAGGCAAATCATTTGTATAAATCAAAAATCAAAATACCTTCAAAAACATTAATGAAGAGTTTTCAAAAATATACGTCTCATTCATGGAACGGAATTGCTCTTGTCGTGCACACAAGAATGCTAACTTTCCAAGTCAGAGACAAATTTAAAACAAAAACTATTCGCCGACAAGCGTAGAACAAGTTATTAGACGCCTTTAATAATGAGTCCTAACATCCCATCAACGTTAAAACCAAATGAAAATGGCAATCCATTCAAATTTTTCTTTCGCAAAAGTCAAATGAAAATTAAGGGATTCAGGGTTAAACTCAAAAAGGAGTCAAGTTCGTGAAAATATAACATTAAATTTTGATAAAGAATCATAAACAAATCAAAGTTAATTAGAAATTGAACAAAATTTAAAAGCAAATCGGGTTTAACAATCAAAATTTAGGATAAAGGAGTCGATGCTCAAAGATCAAAATGGGAACTAAATTAAATTTTCATTTTCAAACCTTTAAAATAGGTAAAGTTTTGTAGGAGTAACATATTTTTTTAACAATGAATAAAAAATGATAGTTTGAATTGTTTAGAAATTGTACGAAAAGAAAAGTAACTTAGACATCAAAATACAAGGTACGCTAAGAGAGTCCAAACTTAACCAACCAAAAGAGCTATGGTGAACTTTCCTAAGGGTAAGAGTCGAAGTTAGGTCAACAAGGATGTCAAAGGTAGAATTATATAGGTTATCGATCGAATTTAAAGGAGGAGCATGGTGAATTGAGGAAGAGAGATATGAACGACCACGCTTATGGTGAAAGAAGAAGGGAAATGAGACAACAAGGAAACGCCAGATACTCATATCCCAAACATAACATCATCCTAAACGGTTCCGAAAACTTCCTAATAAAATAAATCTCAGAACCACATTACTTCCAAGAATTTCTTCAAAACACCTATGTTACTTCATCCTAAGCTATTCCAAGAAACAAGGTACTTCACTATAAGTGTGATTTCACCACTCTAAATCCTGAGATATCTACAAACAACCTCCACGAGATCAAGGTCAAAGCTTCTAACAAAGCTATGCTCATATCCATCTAGTGTCAACTATGAGTTTCTCAAAATGGTACAACCCTTAATCAAAATCCCAATTCAAAAATCCTTTTCCATAATCTATCACCCCAAAGAGGTCTTGTTATACTCTCGAAACCTAAAGCATAGATGGTGACATTCTCCAAATCACAAGGCAACCACCCAAAACCTCTAACTCATCTCACCAACATCCATCGATCCCAACTTATAATTACATCTCAAGAACTCTGGCTACTAATTCCTCATTACCGCAAAGTGGATACCCGAATGAGATTCTAAAGCTAACAACAATTCTCACCTAACATGGTTCCTACGTAATCAAAGACAACACTCACAAAAGTATACCGACTACGCTAATCTCGAGTTCAACTCAAACTTCCAAGTAACAATTTTATCACCAATGGCCAACACGTCCTATAGGTGTTTCTTTCCAAGCTCTCATCATAAACTCTACGCCATGTCAAATCCCCAAGCAACAATACTCAAGTTATCAAATCCTCAAATTCCAAATATAAACAGCAAGGCTAAGTTCCATAATCTTAATATCATAGGCAACTCACACTTAACACACAAAATTCCACCGATCAATTATACTCACTTTGTCAAGGAACTAGGTATAAGAATCACTAAGTATGTCTCATCACCTTACCTAAGTCTTTCTAACATCACGACTTCTCAAAGCCAGGGTTAAGGGTCAAACACAAACAATCTCCTCAAAAGAAAGAGTACTATCAAAAAGGCGTTAAGGAAGGGTAAGCAAGGAACAAAGAACAAGTTAGGAGTACAAGACTAGCTTTTAAAGTAAAACAGAAGGGAGTTTAGAAGGAGGATAAGCACCAAGAGATTAAGAATAAGACGAGATACAAAAAGAACGAGAAACATCTTCAAAGAAGTAGAACCACTCTTCAAAGGTTGAACAAATCTTCAATCCTCAGCAATAGGCACTAAATCTTGATCTTCGTAAAACATAAGTGTCCTTTCAATGGAACGGAGATACTCTTGGCGATCACTCAACAATATCAATATTCCAATTCAAAGACATAAAAATACATTTTTACACCAACAAATGATAAAACTAATTATCAGACGTCTCCAATAACAAGCTTTAACACTAATTGACGTTAAAACCAGTGAAAAACATTAAAATATTTTCAAAACCTTTAGTTCAAAAATTTCTTTATAATAAGGGTAATAACTCCATTAGCTATAGATAAGCTCACGGTCATTGATCCAAGAACGCAGCAATTATTAAATGACAATCAACAAACAGGTTAGTACCTAACAAAGAGCAAACACAAAGAGACTACAACATAAGGTCCTAAGTCTACCCATCTTACCCATCTCTCAAGTTTATTATTTTAAGGTCAAGTTATTTATATTGGGGTGCACAAACGTGCGTCGGGAGCAAATATGCTCTGATACCAACTGTGACACCCTCACTTATCGCGGAAAAGTAAACACGTAATTCTAGAATAAACTGCATGGATATGTTTGTAATAGGTTCATTTGGGTAAAAACTTGTAATTTTTAAAAACCTGAACCTGTTATAAAGATATCCAAATTGGAAGGTGTCAAAACATACAAGGTCTAAATAGAAGTTTCGCAACATAACCATTGCTAAAGTCGCGAATAGCAAAGTTATACAACCAAATGTAAAGAGGGAGACATATGTCCCTAAAATGTATGTGACATAAAAAGTGTTTAAGGGTCACAATAAAATAAAGCCAATCTAGGTCCCAAGGTTACTTTGCTCGCTAGCTCGTCCATGTACCCCATATATGCATCACCTACATCATTCGCATTTTATACAAATACGAAAGCCACGGTCGATGGGGAGTAACTCCGAGTTCTCCCGACCACGAAATGTCATAATTAATATAACATGTAAACATAAGAATATGAATACGAATCACACAATGCCTTAGCATATAGATGCTAGACAATCGTGCTTATCATGTGAACAACAATATAACAACACATAGTCCTAGCATGCGAATACTAGACCGACTCATACTACACTATCATGTGAATCACATAACATCCAGGAATCCAAACTCTATCAACCATAGCCAACTTGCATCTCACCTTCTATGATTCATAGAATCATCAAACAAGAAAGGGCAATATATCAAAGACAGGCATAAGTTCTTAGCACCGTCAATAGTCACTCTGTAACTCGAGTCTATACCACGAGGTAGGGAAGGTAATCGAACCGGTATCTTGGCTCAGAGGTTCTATCAAAACATGGCCAAGACACAACACAACCCTAGCCTAAAATCTGCGCAGACCTAGACATGCGGATACACACCACCGCACCCAAGACCCACAATTTTTTTAAAAACAAAGTGAGTACCCTAAGGAGTCCACCAAAGGGTTGGCTAGTACTTAAGCTGACCACTTACTCTCAAAATAAGTAACGAGGTCATGCCCCAACTTGGATATAAACCCACCAAGTCAGGAACACAGAGGCTATTAAGCAGTGAACATACACTCGTCAAAGACTATAATGACCTATCTATGATGAATGCCGAAATACTCACCTAGGACCTTGTCCCAGCTAGTCCCAGCTAGTCCCAGCTTGAATACTTTAGCCCACACCACACAAGACAAGTAGGATACCCAATTAACCATAAGAGGGGCAAAGAGTCCAACTTACCAACATAAATGCTAACATTCTATCATGTGAAAGGCTATATAAATGTCTATTCAGCAGACAATCCAACCATATCCTCAATGTCATCAATAACCAAATTATAGCTAACCATCAATATCATAGTCCATGAGAATAAACTACAGTGGCTAAAGGCAAACAAGACTCAAGCATAAGGCATCCAAAGCATCCAACAACCAACATGTGAAATGATAATTACAAATATCAAGGCATAACATAAAACCTCAAATAACAACCAATCTTACCTCAAAGACAAACCCTCGACCCGAGTCCCGCGACGGGTCATCGGTCAAATCGAGGCTGACTGGTTTAAACCTAGTTTGACCAAACTCGTTCGGTCAATCTGGCCCAGCTCAGAGTCTTGGCCTACTTTGGCCCAAATCACAAATTTTATCGCAATATAATTCTCATGCTATTTCTAATTTCTATCATGTGAAAAACGAAAGTAACACATTATCAATCACCTAAACACTTAACAAACAACAGGCACAACATTAACTACTAATGTGACATTAATTCGTCGAGTAACTCGGAATAGTTACCTTACGCTAGCAAAGAGACAAGTAATAACTTCAGAAAGCTTCTAAAACCCAAAATTACTCTTTATCTTCAACCACATATGAGCCACCTAAAATAATTATGTGAAAGGACGATATTAACGAATTATCTTTATATAGAATATGAGACGGAAATTAATTTAATTATATTTTAAATAAACCAAACTAGTGTCAAAACAATTTATGGACACGGCTCAAAAGTTATTACGACAACCTCAAACTCGGCCTAACCACCAACTACACATGGCCTCAAACTCGTGACTTAGCTAGGCCACGGCCAGGCCACAGCTAGGCTACGCCAAAGCCATCCAGCTATCGACTCGCCTAAAAGCAAGCCACAAAGAGTCCGACACGACCACCACCCGACTACCCATAGCCACCCTTCACCCTACTTCATAACCTGACCCAAAAATCAGTCCAAAATAGAATCCAAAAGATGCCTAGGTTCGACCCCAACTCCAGTCCTCAAATGCAAAGTGAAAACCCACGATGACAGCTCTCGTCCCTGCCCAAAACAGAGTACCAATCGTCCCCTTAAGACTCCATTCTCGCGCCTAAAAACAGTCCTAGCTGAGCCAACTAAGTCAGCATTTAAAACGGTTTTAGAGCGGAAATCCACAAGTATAAGGCAACTCAAAAATGACCCTAAAGACTACAAAAATCGCCCCAACACGAGTCCAAATTAGTCCAAAACAATCACTACATGTCGATACACCGTCTCAACTATAAAACACACCAATTATCACCCAAAACAATCCATACATGTCAAAGATACACCGTCTTAAATATACCACTTACTAGCTAGCATCCCAAATGATCCCTAGAGGTCAGTATACACCGTCTCAATCATCTCCACATATCAGTATACACCGTCTCAACTATACAACTGACTAATTAACATCCATAAGGATCCCTATATATAATTATACACCGTCTTAATTACAAAACAGACTAACCAAAGATTCAAATAAACATATTTTACAAGTAATATTGAGTAATCTATAATTGTTACCTTTTTCCGATTGAACTAATCATTTATGACTAACCAATCTTCTACAAGACCGTCTATCTTAGCATCTACAACCGTCTTATAATAAATAAAGCTGAAAGTATAAATTGGGTTTGTAAAAATACATGACGAAAATGAATGTTACTTACATCGGAATGACGAGAACGACGAAAGGAGCACTATGGAACGAAAATCATTGATAACGGATGACAAACGGAGTGGCAGGATCAATTTAAAATCTGATAAAATTAGAACAGAACGAAAAGAAGAAAAAAGAAGGAAGAAGAAGAAAAGAGGCGTGAGTTTGTGAAAATGAGACAACAGCCTGCTAGCCTGCTATTTATTATACGTACGTTTCTTCGTCGTTAAGAAACTTCGATAGTTATTAAAACCGTTTCGAGTTAAATTTTACCGGTTTAAGAAAGAGTCTCATAAATGAAACGGAATCAATAATAAATAAGTTTAAAGAATGAAAAATAAAATAAACTCAGATAGTTAACGGAAATAATAAGAAATCGGCTTGAAACGGAATTATTAGCGATTTTTACGAAACTAACGGATATTAATAAAAATTGCTAATTTAGTGAAATAAGCTCAAAATAGCTAATTGGACGGTTTTGTTCCCAAAATCCATCTCGGGTTCACTTAAAACAACTTTCATAAGGACTCGTAAAGAAACGGAAATTATTAAATAAATAAACTCGAACTAACTTCAATAAACTCGAACTAACTTTAAATAAACTTATTAATGATTATTAAAATTAACGTATCGAAGTATGATGAAATTAATTAATTAGCTAAGCATATATATATAAATCGTTAAATGATGTAATTAAATTCAAAATAGCAATTAAAAGAATTTTATCCAACTTAATAAAATACGGGGTGTTACAACTAAGCAATCGTTACCCTTAGCATTCTATGTTTAGAATGACTCTCGTGGATGCCAATGAACACGGGTGCTCACGGAGATCTGGAGTAAGGGTTGAGGGTACGTATTAGGAAGCTCTTTTGATCGAACACCTAATCCCGCCCGCCTCGATAGCGGCCTCTACTAATGATTAGGGAAGTTGTTCGTACTTGATATATCGTCGGCTACATGTATGCAATGCAACATCCAAGTTTTAATCCTAGCATATGAAGATTTAACTAAGTCGGTTGACACGTAATTAGCATACAATTGGGTCGAAGTAGGATTTAATGTTGATTTACATGTGAAAACATACAAATGATAAAAGAAATACAATAATTGAAAATTACAATAATGAAAATTACATTAATTACAAAGAATTAGGCGATTTATGTCGAAAATACCTTCAAAACGGTTAATTTGAGAAAAAAGAATAAAAGAAGGAATTACGAACAGAACAGAAGTGATAATACGGATAATAGTTAGTTAATACGTAAGCTAATTAAACTAGGTTAAGGCAGAAACGGAGTTCAGGGACAGAACTCAGCCAGAACAAGCAGCAGCAATGAGCAGAGCTGCGTCTTTTGAATAGCGCAGCAGACGCACAGCTTCGTCTGCCTTTGGCTCGGCCCGATTTGTGAAGCCGTAATTGCAAGCCGTTAATGTTAATTGGTGAATTTAATGATCGATTAATGATATTTACTCGGATGAAAGTGATTAATAGGTTATTTAACATATGAATGGGTCATGAAAACAGTAAAGTATGAATGAGACGGAATTAAACGGATTAATTACATGATGAAACAATGATAGAAGTGAAAAATATTAATGAGTCCTCTATTGAAATCAATTAACTAACATTAGATATGATGGATTAATGACGAATATGCGGTAAACATGATAAAAGACATATTAAACTATATCAAAGACGAATTCCAGAAACCCAACATGGATGAATTGAATCTCTACAACCCGGAATTGAATTATAATGACGAAAACCCGCAAATATGGATTATTTGGGATTTAAGTCGGATTTATGACAAACTAAACATGTGAATGACGATGATTATAATACATGTGAATTATTATGACATTAAGACGAAGAATTAACAGACGAACAAGCAAAAGAAAGATTTTGAATACGAATTACAGAGGACAAACGAAGAAGAAAGGAAGCGAGAATCTGCGGCGGCCCTCACGAAGAGCGCAGCGGAACTGCGCTCCTTCAAGAGGCGCGGCGATTCTTTGCGTCCTTTCTCGACGGTTACCTCATCGAAATCCGCAAAAACAAGTTTTAACAAAGGGTTTTAGAAATCGGTTTTAACGGTATTTTCGACATAAACCTTACAATTGATGATGATAAATAAAATACAATAAATAAAAGAGGAATTGACACCCTCGGACTTACATGTTGACGAAACGAGAAGGACTAAGATATCGATTAGTGAATGCTCGACGCGAATGCAAAGAGAGTGGCCTCGTAAGAGGAAAACGATTGATTAATTAAGTTGATTAAGTGTAGTTGGTCAAATTGGTCGGTCATGCAACGGAGAGGTTGGTACCGGAAAGATCCGAGCTTACGTGGTCGAAAGTTCAAGCACGTAGGCGCCAATAAGTAAGAACAAAGTCTAGAATGCAAAGGGAGAAGAGAAGGGCGGACACTCGCGTGAGAAATATGAGGAGCGAAGGCTCCTATTTATACTAATCACGTGAAGGAATTAGGGTTTCGGAGACTCTTTGGAAGTGAATCTCGGAAAGATATGCAAAAGATACGAGAAACATGCGAGAAAAGCGCACTGGGAAGAGGCGCAGACCCATCGCGTCTCTTGGAAGAGGCGCAGCGCCGCTGCGTCCGTTCCCGAGGTTTCCTCCGCTGAAGAAAGATTTCCGCGTTTGAGTTATGGTAGGACGGAAATAATTCGACTTCCTTAATATCTTATATGAATATTACGGGATATTATTTGCCAAAAGATAAAATTTATGAAATATGGAATAGAAATATCCGGAACATTCCGAACATTCGACTGGGATTTAACGGTTATCGAAATGGAGACGGTTTTTGACCGGACTCGAATGTACTCTAATTACTGCCAAAACGACCGTATCGGTACGTAGATGATAACCGTGAGGTAGACATTTAATATTTGAGCAATCACTTGACGATAATCTTACGAACTATCACAAATCGTTCCGCGCATCAAACATGCGGCCCAATCATCACCGGGTGGTTTGCGGGAGGTGCAGAAATGAGGTATCTACAGAGCCCCCACTTTGACTGAGGCTTGGACAAGGGGAAAGTCAAAGTATAGCCATCAGGTCAATCGAAGATTAAAACCTGACGGCTATGGCGACGCAAGGCGGCTCAAGGGGTCTGAGCCAAGGACCTGTCGTCGGGAACATTTTAGAGTCTGTCGACTATCGGGGAGGGTCGTTTAAAGTCCATTAGACTACGTAAGGAGGCTCGCCAGCCATAAGAAGAGACCATACCTGAGACTTCTTTCTTGAGATGCTTCCGAAGTTGCGTAGGAGCTAAGGGTGAGCATAGGAGCTAAGGGTAAGACCTAAAGGATATATAAGGGTTGTGCTAGGGTGTGGGACCCTAAAGGAAAGCATTGACGGGAAGGAGGTCTAAAGTAAGTTCAACTTAAGGGGTAAACCGGAGGTTGGGTATAGGAACTCTATTGGTTTTGGGAATTTGAAGGCTTATGAACCTAAAAAGGATTGGGATCCTATAGTTAAAAAAAACCCTAATTTCGGGTTTACGAACCTAAGAAAGAAGGCTTTGGGTTTGGGAACTTCTGGAGAACGACACCCTCGTCGAACTCCGCGGGGAAACACGAAATATTGAAAGTAGCAGGACACGGCTGGGAACTGCTGGAGGGAAAACTATTTTGGATAATCTTCGGGAAAATATTGAGTAGCAGGACACGGCTGCGAACTGCTGGAGGAAAAACTATTTTGGATAATCTTCGGGAAAATATTGAGTAGCAGGACACGGCTGGGAACTGCTGGAGGGAAAAATCTGCTTAGGTAGATGTCAATCCTCACGTCTTGAGAGAGACAGTGCGTCCGCTTACTCTCGCTGGAGACATAGTGAATGTGCGTCGAATTTTGTAAATGAGTAAATGCTCGTTGCGACAAGCAAAATGAGTCTTGGAAGGAGTAAGCAGTCTGCTGCTGGCTTGGAAATGCGAGTCGGAACAAAAGAAAATCATCGGACGGACAAAAAGGAGTAAAATAGCATCGGGGAAGAGGCGCACCAAAGATGGGCCCACAAATAACGAACTTATAACGAATTTTGAAAATCCGTATGGAGGGAACAAAAGGAAGAGGCGCAGCAAGAGCTGCGTCTCTTGGAAGAGGCGCAGCGTCTGCTGCGTCTTTTCCCCAATTCGGCTTTCCTGCGTAAAAACGCGAAAATCAGAGGGATTGTTTCATTTGCATTCGAAACACAAATAACTCGTTTCTCTCTCAAATCTTCACCATTTCCGCCAAGGTTTGATTCAAAAGCTTGCTTTAAACATGACTAATCGAGGTATGTATCTTAATCTTGCATTAATCTTCTGCATTTGTTGAATTTTGAGCCGCGAACTTTAGGGTTTTCGACCCTTTTGATCGAAAATTTGGGGCTTTTCCCCCAAATGGATTTGCCTTGCCAAATCGATGTTAGAAATGGATAGTAGGTGATGTTAGGAACATAACCATGTATTTGTTTCGAATTTTCATCAAGTGTTGAGCCTTTGAGTGAAAGTTTGAGACGGTTGTACAGCTAAACCGTAAATTGCTTCGAAAATAGCCTTAGGGTTGCCCATTTGCGATGAAATTTGATATTTGGGATCCTTGAATGATGGGTAAATTTCCTACCATCTCGGAATTTTGGTTTGTGACAACTTTTTCAGGACACTTTTCTAGGGCATAATCGTCGTTATAGCGAAATGCTGCCGAATTTTCGACTCGAACCTGGAACTAGGCTTCGAACTGGACTTGACTTGACCCAATTTATCACATGAGTGATCGGGTTGATGGGAACGTGGCCAAAGATGGCAAGGAAAGAGCGATTTCAGGGCCTTGAAGGCTCGAAAACTCTTTAACAAAGGCTTGTCGTCGTGTGACGCGGCCTGAATTTGCTTTAACGTTGCAGGTGATGAGGCTTCTACTTCTGGGAGAGCTCCCATGGAGATAGATGCCGCTGCTGTTGAGGAGGCTTTAGAGCGAGCCTTCACCGCGGTGATGGGCTGCCGAGTTTCACGAGGAGGAGGCCGTCGAGGAGGAGGAGATCCCGAGAAGAGCCAACGTCGGGCGAGGAGGTCGTCAGCTGAGGGGAGCTCCTGCGTGGGCTGAGACCTGGGAGAGTAGGCACCTTGTGTGGGCTGCAGAGGGTCACCTGTCCTACAGGACGGTGAAGAGCTTGGTAAATAGGAATTCACTAACTCAATACCCATCCTCTTTCATTCTTTGTCCAAATTATCTTTCAAATTTCATTCAAAACTAAAGATAGCTTTTGTTTCAAATCATAATAGGAGGCCGGGAACATCAGGTCGTTCTCGGGTTACACGACGGCGATGGAGCACTACGAGCGGCTGTCGGCGGAGGAGAGGGCCATGATCGAGCGTGGAGCGTTCGGTCCTCTGGTTCTGGTCTGGAGGGATATCGTGAAGAGGAAGTTGCGGGCTAACCTTAGCTTGGTCCGCGCTTTCTTGGATCAATTCTGGGATACGACTTCCACGTTTCACATGCCTTTTGGTGAGGTGGGAGTCACTTTGGTGGATTACGGCATGATTTACGTCCGCCGTGGGACCGAGGAGATGGTGTGGCCGGAGACCGCCATGAGGGCGGACTCGGCCGAGGCGAGGAGGTTGATCGGCCGGAACTTGTCGCCGAAGGTATTCTGATGGACGGTTTGGTACCCGTTTTTACGTTCGAGACTACTTTGCGGGAAGACCCCTGCGCCGGTGACGATTGATGGGAGGGAGACAACTCCTCCTCCTTGTACAAATGAGCAGAGGGCTCGTCGTGGCTTTGGTGGTTCCCGTCTTGATTTACCTCGGAGACAAGGGCGAGAGGTCACGACGAAGCTTCTTCCTTTTCTTTCGACTGAGTTCCCTAGGGCGCCGGGCCGGGTCATCTTGGTTTTTGCGGTCCTCATCCGCTTCATGAGGGCCATGGTTCGTTCGGAGTTGATGGAGAAGGGGACTTCTCCTGGTCCTGTCGGACCTGGACTACTGTTGGAGGTATGAACCTTTAGACCAAAGTAAATTCCTTTCTTTGTCAAATCACGAAGGATCGTCATCGATTATCCTGTTTTACAGGCGTGGGTGTACTCTTACTTCCCGAGTCTCGCGCCCAAGAGGACGGAGCCGCTGGAGAGGGCCTATCCCGTGGTGAGGGATTTGGTGATGTGCCGGACGAAGAGCAAGCGTTCTTCTCACAATGTCTACCGGCGGGACGTGAACGCTCTTCACCGAGCAAACAGAGTATCCTGTTTGTATTTACTTATACTTCTTATGCTTCGCCTTTAATTGATCATAGGAATGATCTTTACCTTATCTTGTCACAGTGGGTGCCCAGACCTTGGGCGGAGTACGCTGGAGCGCCTCCTTTTGTCGTTGAGGTCCTTCGACCTAGGAGCCCGAGCCGGCTGCTGTTGAGGACGTCGATGGGTCCTGTGTGGTACTTGGGCGAGCGGTTGGCTCGTCAGTGCTCTCGGGACGCGTTGACGGTTCCCGTCGATCCTCCCAGGACGATGTTTAGGGAGCCTTCTGAGGCTGAGAGGGGGGCGGACTTGGCTGGTGCTAGTGACGACCTTCTTCTCCCTGGCGAGGACTACTCGGCGTTCCTTTACGGGAGGTTGGCATACTGGCCGATAGTGGTGAGTATCTTTTACTCTTTTCTGATTTGATTTTGGGAATTACGACGAAAGATCATCGATTAATGAGAGCTATTTGTCCCTGCAGGAGGTCGAGGCGGCGGGCAACGAGCCCCCAGAGTACCCCGAGACCCTCGAGTACACTGACGCGACCGGGAGGACGACGATCTCCAAGCTGCGTGACTTTGACGTAGCTGTGACGGATGCTGGCCTAGGCGACTGGCAGCATCTGATTCGGAGGGTGAGCCTCTAACTTGTATAACTTTCGTGTGGGAACACATTTGATTGAGTTTGTTCAATTTGCTGAGAATTTCTTCTGATAATACAGGTCGCGCCGTCCCGATTCGTGGCACTATGGAGGGTGGCCAACCGGCTGCGAGCAACTGCCATTGAGGCACTCGTCGGTGGTCGAGGTTGCCAGGTATGAACCTTACACCCATTTCTCTTTTGATTTTTGATTTTTATTTTGCTTGAATCGATTGACATGAGCCAATTTGTTGCTGTTTACAGGGTGACCGCGAGCTGGAGCGAGAGTTGACCCAGTCTCGGGAGGAGACCTCTCGCGTGTTGAGGGAGCTCGAGGTTCGGGATGCCGAGATCGCTGCTCTTGTGGCGAGAGTTGCCATGTTAGAGGGCGCCCAGCAGTAGTTTTGTGTAGTTTTGTAGACTTGTACATTTGGACATCTGATTTTGAACATTTTTTGGACTTTGTTTGGGGCGCAAGCCCCCAGTTTGCTTGGACTTTTGGACTTTGTTCGGGGCGCAAGCCCCCAGTTTGCTTTGTACATTTGCTCTGTTTGGTGTATATACGACGGCCTGAGTGCCTTTGCTGCTGGGTTGTGTTGCTTGTATCTGCAGGTTAGTTCTTGAACAGGTTTGGTAGACAACGGTTTACGCCGTCATGCTGCCGAAATTTACATAGAAATCACGCAAAACATACATTTTATATACATATGGCCTTAATTAGCGGAAAATGAGACTCAAAAGAGCACAAAAATGAAAAAAAAAATTCCTGAAATGACCGGACGGTAGGGAGGGTTACCCCCTAAAAAAAGAAAAAAGAGAAATCTATAAGTTTAGAAAATGAATAGGAAATGTCGATGTTGCCTCGAAATGCGTGCCCGCGACTCTAGGAAGCCTGAAACATGGTAAACTTCTCGTATTTACCAAAATAAAACCCCGTAGGAATAGGAAATCATGCGTTATAGAATTAGGAAAGATCCAACGCGGAAATCACAGAAGTGAGACTGGGGAAAAGGCGCAGCATGAGCTGCGTCCTTTTGAAGAGGCGCAAGCAGTCTTTGCGCTTTGTTCCTAAGCCGGTCCGTTCGGCGGATTTTTTTGGAAACAGCAATTAGTATAAATAGAAGCGTCGATGGAGCTTTAATTCACACAAATCTTCCGTCTCTTCTTCGTCTATTCACATAAAACTCTCAAAATAAATCTTCAAAAGAAAATTGTCATCATGAATACTTTGGAGATCCGCTTGAAGGAATGAACCAATGAATTTTCAAATATGGAGAAGCATGACATGGGTGCTTATAACCTTGGGTCTTTATTGAGTTTGAAACTCATTAAGGTTGTAAAACCGTTCTTGGATGCTTGCCTTGACTATTGGGACCCGAATTATCATGTTTTCGCGTTCCCGGGAGGTGATATTTGCCCGTTTCCTGAAGAGATTGCTGCTATTGGTGGGTGGGACTCCGAACATTTACCTGCCATCCCTTCTACTTCACAAGGGTATAAGAGCAAATTCAGAGACTTGCTTGGATTGACTAGACTCGAGGTGGATCGTCTAGTTACCCCGAAAGGCGTGAGAATGTTGGACTTTGTAGACCGATTCATCAACAGGGCCGACCCTACTGTTTCTCATGTTGCCAGGAGGAGGGCATTTGGCTTTTGTTTGCTGCACGTGTATGTCTTCCAAGGACACGTTGATGAAGATTTGAGAGGTGATCCCCGTCTTTTGGGTCTTATTGAGCAAATGGAGTCACGCAGAGCCCACTTGCTTATGCTTAGGGAGATTATTTTGGGTTTGGATAATAGGAAATCCAACCGCGATTTGCCGTTCTTGGGTAGTCCCGTCATTTTGCAGGTAAAAGACATCTTTTTTTTTTCGTTTTTTTTTTTTTTTTTTTTTTTTTTTTTTTTTTTGTTTTGTTTTTTGTTTTGTTTTTTTTTTGTTTTTTTTTATGTTTAATGCCTGCTCTTGGTAGGTTTGGCTTATGGAACGGCTCCGATTGATCGAGCCCCCTGTTCATGCACTTTCCTATCATGCTCGTTCGATTGCGATGAGGACGCGGTTGTACAAGGTGGACTTTGCCCGGGTCTGTGACTATTGGAAGAACAAACTGAAGAATGATGATGGTCCGTTGATTAGGTGGGTTGTACCGCGGTGGCACCTCAAGTCTGTCACTGGAGTATCTTCTTTGGATCCCACTAGGTCCGTGCGCTTTCCGGGATTGGAGTTTATGGTATGCATCTTTCCGGAAAGACTGATGAGGCAAGTTGGGCTGAAGCAGACGATCCCTAGGCTTGATACCGTCCCGCAGACTGCTATGGCACTTACTACGAAGCCAAGAGAGTGGGCTATTAAATGGGCCCAAAGAAACATGTGGTTCTTGAGCTTCTCCGCCAATGCTTTGTGGGTGTCGGATTCCTATCTGAGGTGGAGGAAGGCTGCAACTCCGGAAGAGCGCGAGAGACTGAGGAAACGCGAGCCTGTTGACTACAAGGTGCGCGAGGGAGAGAAAGAGAAGGAGAAGCATCTGACAGAGGGAGAAGAAGAAGCTGGGTTTCAGGTCATTCATCCTTCGAAGAAATCAAAGACTACTCCTGTCACGGAAATGGTGGTTGGCAAGAATGGCAGAGTTAGGCCTCGAGAAAGACCGTTGGTGATTAGGTCTGAAGTGGTGCAAGAGCGCCCGGCTCGAGGTCGTGACAAGAAATATGACAAGGATGACAAGGGCAAGGGGAAGATGGAGGAATAGCCCGAGTCTTTATTTATTATTTGATTATTATTATTATTATTGTTGTAATAAAAAGGAGGGATTTTTAGAATCCTAGCCTATTCTATTTTTATTATGTAACGTACTACTATTATTTAGGAAACGAATGAAATAAAAGGTTAAAATGGTTATGAAACCGTTAAGATTTTCTACTTTATTATTCTTGTCGAATTTCAAATGCAATGCAAATGTCCTTCTATTTACATTTTAGATATAATGGGTTGAATCCCGTGAAGGATTGCCTACGTATTCACTTGAAAAGCGAAATCAAACCCTTACGCGTAGTTCGAGTAAATGTAAAAGAATAATTGTTCGAAGCAAGAGCTTGTAATGAACATAGAAAATAAGCATGAGCTTTTGCTTACTCTGGAGGTGCGAATTTAGTTTATTTGATGATATGAGGATGACGAACTTGTCAAAATGCAAGAGCACAGTGACATTTAGCTTATTTCAATTTGGCCAGGGGCCGTTTATTTAGTGCCACAAGAGCGACACATGGGTTTACGCGAGGCGCGTTTTTGTTTCTATTCTAGGCATAGTACCGTTTCAGTTGGTCGAGGTTTGTGGGATTTGAAAACTCATTCCTATCTAAGTCTGTAATTCTAACCGCACCCTCTGGGAGTATGGATTTGACTAGAAATGGTCCGCCCCAATTAGGTTTGAATTTTCCCCGTGGGTCGACAGGTAAAAGAGCTCTAACCGATTTGAGTACTAGGTCTCCTTCTTTGATGTTTCTTGGCCTAACTCTTTTGTTGAAAGCTCGTTTGATACGGGCTTGATATGTTTGGACATTATGTAAAGCACGTAGCCTACGTTCATCCAGGAGGATGAGTTCTTCATATCTGTCCCTCTTCCAATCGGCCTCCGGGATTTGACTTTCTAGTAGAATGCGCAGGGATGGTATTTGTAGCTCGACTGGTTGTACGGCTTCCATGCCGTAGGTCAAATATAAAGGAGTAGCCCCAGTGGGCGTCCTGACAGATGTACGATACCCCCATAAGGCAAAGGGTATTTTGCTTGGCCAATCTCTGTAGTTGTCGATCATTTTCTTGAGAATCGTGACAACATTCTTGTTTGCCGCCTCTACCGCGCCGTTAGTCTGTGGTCTATAGGGCGAAGAGTGGTGATGCTTAATCTTATACTTGGCTAGCAATTGCTCGGTTTCAGGTTGGAAGTGTGACCCATTATCGCTAATGATCTCCTGTGGGCAACCATATCGACAGATGATGTTGTTTTGTATGAACTTTGCCACGTTTTTGGCTGTAAGACCAGTGTAGGAAGCCGCTTCTACCCATTTGGTAAAATAGTCAATTGCCACTAGAATGAAACAGTTACCTCCTGTTCCGGCTGGGGTTATCTTCCCGATTATGTCAATTCCCCATCAAGAAAATGGCCAAGGAGATGTCATCGTGTAGAGCAATGAAGGAGGGACATGTTGTACATTCCCGAAGATTTGACAATTGTGGCAATGTCTCACGTATTTGATGCAATCGGATTCCATTACGGTCCAATAATATCCCAAACGCGTGATTTTCTTTGCCATCATAGGCCTACTCATGTGAGGACCGCATTCTCCGTCGTGGACTTCTTCCATCACCTTTCGTGCCTGTGAATGATCAAGGCAACGCAGCATTACACCAAGAGGTGTTCTTTTGTATAATTCTC
The DNA here is from genome assembly GCF_048544455.1 of Silene latifolia. NCBI lineage: Eukaryota > Viridiplantae > Streptophyta > Magnoliopsida > Caryophyllales > Caryophyllaceae > Silene > Silene latifolia. Next base: position 63,563,657 of record NC_133537.1, on the reverse strand, counting down.
CTTGCATCAGAATGTATTGGGAAGCTAGTAGGCGTATAGCACGTTGTCCCCTGTTGTCCATATCCGGTGAATAGGTACCATTAAGCTTGAAATTCAGGATTGCTTGGAACCAGGGTTCCTGTGCGATTTCCTCTTCATCGGTGATTTGGTGGACATAAGCCGGCTCTGACCGTCGTTCGATGCACAAAGGCATTTCTATCATGTGATCTGTCATATTTATCAAAGATGCAAGTTTCGCAAGAGCGTCTGCAAACTGATTTTCCTCCCGAGGTAGGTGTAGGTATGTTACATGATCAAAGAATTGAGCGACTTGGTCTATCCTAGCCTGATAGGGTGCGAGGCTTTCACTTCGGATTTTCCAAGATCATGTAACTTGGTTGATGATCAGTGATGAATCCCCATGTACTCGGAGGTTTTTAATGCCTAAGCTTACTGCCGCTTGTAGTCCAATGAGACAAGCTTCGTGATTCTCGCAAAGATTGTTTGTCACCTCGAAGTCGAGTTTGACAGCAATCGGTGTATGCTCACCTTCAGGAGAAATGAGCAACACTCCTATTCCGAATCCTCTTAAGTTGGATGCTCCGTCAAAGTATAGGTCCCAGGAGTCTACATCTGTTTGAAGTATATCCTCGTCGGGAAATGACCAAGTATCTATGGTTTGTGCGTCGTTGATAGGATTTTCTGCGAAGAATTCGGCGACGGCGCGACCTTTTATAACTTTCAGTGGCACATATTTAAGGTCGAATTCGAGAGCATCGAGTCCATCTTGCCAGACGTCCGTTGAGGACGGGTTTCTCGAAGAGGTATTTGACTGGATCCATTTTGGAGTATATCTTGATGGAGTAGCTAAGCATGTAGTGACGTAGCTTCTTCGTTGCCCACACAAGAGAGAGGCATGTCTTTTCGAGTTGTGAGTATTTGCACTCATATTCCAAGAACTTCTTACTTAGATAGTAAATAGCTCTTTCTTCACTTCCTACAGTTTGAGCCAGCATGGCACCCATGGCGGTTTCATTTACTGTGATATATAAACCAAGAGGTTGATCTCGTTGTGGCGGCATGAGCACTGGTGGTTTGGCCAATATCTCCTTGATTCGGTCAAATGCCTTTTGACAATCATCATCCCACATGGTGTGGTCTGTTTTCTTGAGTTTCTTGAAGATAGGCTCACAAATCATCGTAAGTTTCGATATGAATCGACTTATGTACTGTACTTTTCCCAGGAATCCTCTGACTTCTTTTTCTATTTGAGGTTGCGGCATTTCGATCAGAGCTTTGATTTTTGAAGGATCTATTTCTATACCGCGTTGGCTAACGACGTATCCCAGGAGTTTCCCAGATGTTACCCCAAATTTGCATTTCTGGGGGTTGAGTCTCATGTTGTACTTTCGTAGCCTTGCGAAGAACTTGCGAAGGTTCGCAATATGTCCCTCTCTTTCCTTGGATTTGACGATCATGTCATCTACGTATACCTCAACTTCTTTGTGCATCATGTCGTGTAGGAGTGTGGTTGCGGTGCATTGGTATGTAGCTCCGGCGTTGATCAATCCGAACGGCATTACCGTATAGCAATAGGTTCCCCATTGGGTGACAAATGCGGTCTTATGCATATCTTCCATGGCCATCTTAATTTGGTTATAACCCGCACACCCATCCATGAAGGATAGTAATGCGTGGTCTGCAGTATTGTCCACCAATATGTCAATGTGAGGTAGAGGAAAGTCATCTTTTGGACTCGCTTTGTTCAAGTCCCTGAAGTCAACACAAACACGGATTCTCCCATCCTTTTTGGGTACTGGTACTATGTTAGCTACCCAGTCAGAATACTCGGAAACTTTGATGAACCCGGCTTTGAATTGCTTGTCAACTTCTTCCTTAATCTTTAGAGCCCATTCTGTTCTCATTCGTCGAAGCTTCTGTTTTACAGGTTTGAAACCTGGCTTAATCGGAATCCTATGTTCGGCGATATCCCTGTCGATCCCTGGCATGTCTTTGTAGGACCAAGCGAAAACGTCTTTGAATTCATTTAGGAGGTCTATGAAATCGGCCCTTTCGGTTGAGCTCAAGGTAGTCCCTATCCTAAGTTCTTTGGGTTCTAGTTCGGTTCCTACATTGATGGGTTCGGTGTCCTCTATTACTGGTCCCTCTTCCCCTTCCTGTAGTATTTCTTTGGCTACGTAGGGAGGTATTTCGATTGAGTCTGGGTCTTGGTCATCCTCAGTATCATCGTAAACAGAATTGCACTCAAGATAACGCAAAGAGTAAGCGAAACCGATTTATTCATATTAAAATTTGAGTAAAGTTGAAACAAAGAAGCCAACTGATCCATGGTCGGTGGCGGCAAAGGGACGAATGGGGCATTTCCCGAACTATCGTGACTACTCGAGGCTAAGCTAGGAGAAACGAAGGGAGTGGGGATGACGACAGAATAGACTCTCTAATGACTTCTCTGAGACTCCGACTCGACTACGACTCCGACTCGAACTCGTCGTCTTCCTCGGTTCTCCTTTGAACATCTCTCCTTCTCCAGTGGTGAGCTTGAAGAGTCTTCCTTGGTTGTTGGTCCATTTGATAGATTTTCTCCACCCTTTCTGCTGCTTTGTGTCGGTTTCTGTGATCAACGCGGTGGGGTTGAAGCGATCGTCCTGAAGTATCATAGTAATGATCTCATCCTGCGCAGCCCTAACGAATCGATCTTCTCCAAACAATAGGCTAACGGCTTGTTCGTCTAAGCAAGGTGCTTGACGGGTTTTGACAGTAGGAACCGTTTCTGGAGGAATGAAGTAGCAATCGTGAAAGATCTCGATTCCGGCTAACTTCCTCTCAAGATAATGCTAAGGTTCGGGAAATCCATGAAAGAGTTCTGAACTTCCTTCTTGAACAAAGTACCCATTTAAAGTGGGGAGATATGGCCTCATTTGGACTCCCACGTGCTTGCGATTTTGGACTTGGGCGAGCATTTCGAGAACTTCTTCTTTTGTGGGTTTGTACCCTAGTCCAAGTGATATTCTTGTTGAGTTGCCTTCCTTGTATGGTGCGAAGGTATTCTTCCGAATAGGGTTCAAAGGCATTCCAGGGAAGTATCCCTGGGATTTGAGTATGTGGTTGACCACCAAGTTGGAGTAGGGATTATAGTATAAGGGTGCCAATTCGCTTTCTATGACACTTACACTTTGGAAGACCCCAAGTTCGTATACGGGATCCGCAAGGACTTGATTGTTTGATTGCTTCTCGATTATTGCCTTGATGGGTGACGAAGTGATCGTCACTACTTTGCAATTTAGTGGGATCTTGATCTTTTGATGAAGGGTGGATGTTACCGCTTTGGAAGCATGAATCCAAGGCCTTCCCAGAAGTACGTTGAATGAAGCTTCGATGTCCACTATTTGGAAGTTAACCTTTCGTTCGATTGGTCCCGTGGCTATGGTTAGGTTAGCGAGTCCTACCACTTTTTGTCGTGTACCATCATATGCACGCACACCTTGATTGGTAGGGGTCCAATCCGACTCTTTCATACCTAGCTTGTATGCCGTTTTGAGGGGTATGATGTTGACCACGGAGCCATCATCTACCAAGGTCATTGGCACATTCTTCTTTAGACAAATGACAGTGATGTATAGAGCGAGGTTGTGACTAGTGCCAAAAGGTGGCAAGTCTTCGTCCGAGAAAGTAATAGGATTACATAGCTTAGGTGATTCTTGGAAGACCAAGTTAACTACATCTTAAGGAGTAGAGTTATGTGCTACATTTAGCTTGGCCAAAGCTTGCAGTAAAGCTTGGCGATGTGGGAATGAGCTTGCTACTAGTTGCCAGACTGAAAGATCAGCCTTTGTTTTCTGTAATTGCTTGAGCAAATGATCAGTGGGGTCATCTTCGTTGTCATTTGGTGTGATGACGTTGGTTGGACCATTTTGAGTAGTGTTTTGATATGGGCGACCCGAACGAGTTAGGTGATCCACATCTTGGTCTTCACCATTTTGGACTATTTCTTTGACTAGGGAGTTTTCTATGAGATACTCGTCCTCATCATCATCGGCCCAAACCCCATTGACTGCAGCTAGTTCCCTCATTCTCATGATATCATCTTCTAGTCGTATGATTTGATCGACCAGTTTATCAACCACGGTGACTACTTCTTGCATAGTGGCATTTTGAGAGAAGATCAATGGTACACGTTCTTTAGGTATTGCGTTGGGATTACGTAAGGTTGTTACCATGCTTTCTAGTTCCCACACTTGTCTATCTACACTCCTTGCCCATGTGATGAAGTCGGAAATGGTAGGGGAGATAGTAGAGTAGAGCCTTTCTTTCTCAATTGCATGAATTTCATTTTCGGCGGGAGAAATGAGGTGTGAGCAATCTAAGGTAGATTCATCACTTGTAATCACTAGAACTCCAAGAGGATTCTGAGTGTTGTTGGGTTTACCTCCTGGTGGTATTGGGAGTCGACCGTCTTCAATCATATCTTGAAGCACGTGTTTCAACTTGAAGCATTTTTCTGTGTCGTGCCCTTTGCCCCTATGGTATTCACAGTATGAATTTTCATCCCAAAACTTGGACTTCCTTTCGGGTTCGGGAGTAGGTCCAATGGGTTGGAGTTTACCTTGCTTCATTAACCTTTTTAGAGCGTTGGAGTAAGTATCCCCAAGGTTTGTGAATTTTCTTGGTGGAGTAGTTTTCTTAGATGGCTCGAGAAGGTTAACTTCGTCGGTCTTGCTAGTAGAGCCGTATGAACGACTTGTGGACCCTTGATATCCTCGACCTACCGTTTTGGACAAGAGTCCTTTACGGATATCATCTTCAATCCTTGTTCCTAACACGGTCAAGTCCTTGAAGGTCTTGATGTTTTGATATCTCAAATGATTAGCATAGATGGGTTTGAGATTATCCACAAACTTTTCCACAAGAGTAGCCTCATCCGGGCGTTCAACTAGTTGAGTGCTAGTCTTCCTCCATCTACTTAGGAAGTCGGTGAATCCTTCTTTGTCATTTTGGGTAAGAACCTCTAGAGTGCGCATGTTGACTTGGACCTCGGCATTATCCGCGTATTGCTTAGAGAACTCGATTGCGGCGTCTTCCCAAGTAGCGACTTTCTTGTGATCTAAAGTGTGGAACCATTGCTTCGGGATGGTGTCAAGAGATGAAGGAAAGATCCTTAAGAACATCTCGGGTTTGATGCCTTTGATAGACATGTAATCCTTGAAGGCACGGATGTGGTTCAAAGGGTTCTCATGTCCTTTGAACTTAGGGATATCCGTCATGTTAAAGTTAGTTGGCAATTTGGAATTGACGGCTTCATACATGCGATTGTTTTCCCTATAAATGTCATCACCCTTAAGGTACATCAATTGCTCCTCTAGGTATTGGAGTCTTTTCTCAGCTGCAGTCATTCCCACGAAAGGATTTTCGTCCCTAGATTCATCATCGGAATTACGTAGTACTTCACTTTCACGAGGAGGCAACCTTCCCTCAACGGAGAAGATACGGCCTTCGATAAGCTCAAGGCGGTCATATGTTTGTTCTTGGGTAATTTGCATTTGGGCTAGCGCGGCGAGGATTCGATCATTACCGTCTTGAAGCTGGTGGAGATTCGTTTCGTCACTTGATCCGGGCATCTTGGAAACTGGATAAGAGAGCGGCGACGAATCAAAACACGATCGACCATTTTATCACACTTGCTAAAAGAGGAAAAGTTTTGACTCGTGAAGTGGGTGTGTGCCACTTGTGTTGAGTGAGTTTTGAAGAAAGACAAGGTCTTTGAAAATGTGTGTCCTAGTCAACTGTAGTGTAGTTGTAGGAGTGGACTCGAAGTGAGGTTTTGAAATGGGCTTGTGGCCCGAATTTTGACTCGACAAACGGACAGAGTTTTGACCGGATTTTGCGCTAATTGGAAGCCCTATTTCGAAATTCTTGTTTGAAAGAGGGTTTTGATTTTTTTTTTGAAAATTCGTCATGGTTTTGTTTAGAAATGGTGATCACATAAGGTTTACACATTTATACAAGCATTATAACGGGATGCTGAGTGCATTTAAAAGGGTTTTGGTTTAAAGGGTGGGTTGCCATACCGAACCATCAAACCCGAAGTCTGTGGAGAGGCTCGTGCCAAACAAGAGTAAGGTCGATTCCTAGTCCATTTCCTCAAGTAGTGAAGGCCCTTGATACAAACAAGAGTAAGCATCATGGTATGGATGACGTCAATCGCTATCCATCCTTTAGGCCCAAATAAGAATTAGGACCGTTTAGACGGGACGATTGGTCGAATGGGTTGGGTTGGGCCTAGGAAGGCCGAATAAACGATCTAGGAAGACCGAGTTATGAAAACCGACAATTGTCTTGTACAAACTATTCCCTAACCTTGTTCAAGTTTCACCCTTGGCTACACGTAAGTGTATTATCCCCAATGAGTCGCCAAACGTGACAGACGGGCGCCGCCACGGGGCGCTTGGTGAGAACGAAACAAGCGTTTGCATTTTGTATGGAGTCGCCACCAATTTTTATGGGAAATTGGAACCGTTCGAATACCTCGTGTCATGTCAAGACACAAAGTAGTGACATGAACACTAAGCAATCGTTACCCTTAGCATTCTATGTCTAGAATGACTCTCGTGGATGCCAATGAACAAGGGTGCTCACGGAGATCTGGAGTAAAGGGTGAGGGTACGTATTAGGAAGCTCTTTTGATCGAACACCTAATCCCGCCCGCCTCGATAGCGGCCTCTACTAATGATTAGGGAAGTTGTTCGTACTTGATATATCGTCGGCTACATGCATGCAATGCAACATCCAAGTTTTAATCCTAGCATATGAAGATTTAACTAAGTCGGTTGACACGTAATTAGCATACAATTGGGTCGAAGTAGGATTTAATGTTGATTTACATGTGAAAACATACAAATGATAAAAGAAATACAATAATTGAAAATTACAATAATGAAAATTACATTAATTACAAAGAATTAGGCGATTTATGTCGAAAATACCTTCAAAACGGTTAATTTGAGAAAAAAGAATAAAAGAAGGAATTACGAACAGAACAGAAGTGATAATACGGATAATAGTTAGTTAATACGTAAGCTAATTAAACTAGGTCAAGGCAGAAACGGAGTTCGGGGACGAACTCGGCCGAGAACAAAGCGCAGCAGAGCTGCGTCTTTTGAATAGCGCGCAGCAGACGCTGCGTCTTCCTTGGCTCGATTCTGGCGTGAAGCGTAATTGCAAGCCGTTAATGTTAATTGGTGAATTTAATGATCGATTAATGATATTTACTCGGATGAAAGTGATTAATAGGTTATTTAACATATGAATGGGTCATGAAAACAGTAAAGCATGAATGAGACGGAATTAAACGGATTAATTACATGATGAAACAATGATAGAAGTGAAAAATATTAATGAGTCCTCTATTGAAATCAATTAACTAACATTAGATATGATGGATTAATGACGAATATGCGGTAAACATGATAAAAGACATATTAAACTATATCAAAGACGAATTCCAGAAACCCAACATGGATGAATTGAATCTCTACAACCCGGAATTGAATTATAATGACGAAAACCCGCAAATATGGATTATTTGGGATTTAAGTCGGATTTATGACAAACTAAACATGTGAATGACGATGATTATAATACATGTGAATTATTATGACATTAAGACGAAGAATTAACAGACGAACAAGCAAAAGAAAGATTTTGAATACGAATTACGAGGGACAAACGAAGAAGAAAGGAAGCGAGAATCAGCGGCCTCACGAAGAGGCGCAGCGAATGCGCTCCTTCAAGAGGCGCGCGATTCTTTGCGTCCTTTCTCGACGGTTACCTACTGGAAATCCGCAAAAACAGGTTTTAACAAAGGGTTTTAGAAATCGGTTTTAACGGTATTTTCTACATAAACCTTACAATTGATGATGATAAATAAAATACAATAAATAAAAGAGGAATTGACACCCTCAGACTTACATGTTGACGAAACGAGAAGGACTAAGATATCGATTAGTGATGCTCGACGCGAATGCAAAGAGAGTGCCCTCGTAAGAGGAAAACGATTGATTAATTAAGTTGATTAAGTGTAGTTGGTCAAATTGGTCGGTCATGCAACGGAGAGGCTGGTACCCGGAAAGATCCGAGCTTACGTGGTCGAAAGTTCAAGCACGTAGGCGCCAATAAGTAAGAACAAAGTCTAGAATGCAAAGGGAGAAGAGAAGGGCGGACACTCGCGTGAGAAATATGAGGAGCGAAGGCTCCTATTTATACTAATCACGTGAAGGAATTAGGGTTTCGGAGACTCTTTGGAAGTGAATCTCGGAAAGATATGAAAAAGATACGAGAAACATGCGAAAAAGGGCACTGGGAAGAGGCGCAGCAGCCCTGCGTCTCTTAGAAGAGGCGCGGCGCCCTGTCTCGTCTTTCCCGAGAGGTTTCCTCTGCCAAGAAAGATTTCCGCGTTTGAGTTATGGTAGGACGGAAATAATTCGACTTCCTTAATATCTTATATGAATATTACGGGATATTATTTGCCAAAAGATAAAATTTATGAAATATGGAATAGAAATATCCGGAACATTCCAGAACATTCTGACTCGGGATTTAACAGTTATCAGGAAATGGAGACGGTTTTTGACCCGGACTCCGAATGTACTCTAATTACTGCCAAAACGACCGTATTGGTACGTAGATGACAACTGTGAGGTAGACATTTAATATTTGAGCAATCACTTGACGATAATCTTACGAACTGTCACAAATCGTTCCGCGCATCAAACATGTGGCCCAATCATCACCGGGTGGTTTGCGGGAGGTGCAGAAATGAGGTATCTACAAAGTCGAGGATGACATGACAAGGGAGAAGGAAATGGGAAAGGAGACTGAAGTGGGAGCCGAGGATCGATATCAGGCAGTTGAAGAGGAAGAGGATGCCAGGAAGGCCGTGACACAGGATGAAGTGGAGGTAGTTGATGATCAGATGTTCTTCTCAACACCGAAAAAGGTACTAGCTGCTAGTTTATAATTATTCATACCATACACGTTTTTTACTTATGAAATTTATTAAAGGTAGTGAATGTATATGTACTAATTAATTAAAGCTGACGTGAAGGGCGATTGCAAGGTAGCTTGTCGTCTGTCCTATTTACAGGGGAAACAGAAAGTTGTTGTTTCCAGGGGATACGTGGGTTCAATTACGACCGGCTTCAGCAAGTTAAGGTTCATGGTATGCCCCTTCGTCACAATTGCAGGAAAGTGAAAGTGTCCCAATTATATAAAGACGAGTATGGGGAAGTAAAAGTACCATTTCCTAATGAGGAGGTCGCTTATTTGAAAGCAGCCCCAAGCTCTTATGTGCAATAGCCTGCCAACCTCATCAATGTTGTCATCCCCGAGGTATCTATATGCAGACGTTAATTATTACTTGTTCTTTAAATAGATTAGGGTACGGATATTAACATACCGTAAGTACTTTAATCTTTACATTTGCAGAACTTAAGCAAAACCATGATGGCAGCTAAAGCAATTACTACTACGTTAACGAAAGTTGTTGCAGTCAAGCCTGCTTATGATTCTTATTATGAATCGTGTGAATATAAGAAAAAAATTAAAACTGCTTCGCTGAATGCTTTGCACAACATGGCTGTAAAGAGGTCACCTACGGGAGACGTAGTCATGATTAACAGTGAAAAGGAAGTTATGGGCGCAGCTGATATAGCCATACTGGACCCGAAGCAACTGATGGAATTTGTCGACCTTGACAATTTAGATGTTGTTCACATTTTGATTTGGATGAAGTAAGTTTTATTAATAAAACTATTTAGTCATTTTCATTTACGAATAATGATGTTTGTTTGAATTATCAATTACAATAACAATCTTCATTCCATGTGGCGTAATAGACACCTCAATAATCAGTTCGCTGAGTGGAAGGTCCCAATTCACGCCTACGGATTCTAGAGTCCTAAGGCTTTCTCTGTGCACAAAATTTCATACGAAGAGCAAATAAATAGTATCACTTGTCGGTTGATGTCGTCCAAAAAACTATGGCTTGCCCCCGACAATGAGAATATGTATGTATAGTACATGATTATTGTAATGAATCACGGTTCTATAAATTTATTATTAACATGCTTAAATGCGTGTAAATGAACTAACAGTTCAATGTCCCAAAATGAATAAGAAGCATTGGGTGCTACTGGCAATCCAAGTAGAAACAAAAACATTGTACTGGATTGACTCTCGTGAAGGCAAACCCTCTGACAGTTGTGTAAGGATGATAACTGAGTAAGTTTACAACCTTCAATAATGTCATTTGTTATTGTATGACTTGATCCATATATATGCAAATAACAATGACATATGTATATATTTATGAATTAGTGTTTTTGAAGCAAAAAAAAAAATTATGTCCACTTGGGAAATATGAAAGCAACACTGATCCTAATTTTATCACTCCAATAGTAAGTGTATTCTTAATAATTACTCGTATCATTTAATTAATGTTTATGTGAGCGGTTGATTATATAATGCAGCTGATTTGTGTGTGATTTATATAATAGTCTCCTAAAGCACCAGATGACAATCAATGCGCCTTTTACGTTTGTCAGTCCATGTGGAAGGTTATCGACGGAAACCTTTCTACCATTCTGATACGGGTTAGTGTGATTTAAAAACTATTTCAGACGTAAATTGAATTCAATTATGTATACTTCCATGTATTATATCTATTTTGATTATATATATTTTGAATTGTAGTTTCCACTTATACTCAACAAAGCCCCAGAATATTCGCCAGAGGACATCAATCAGATGAGAAATATGTGGGTCAGTTATGTTGTAGCAGAGTCTCAATAGTTTTCTCATGCTTTATATGTGTGTGTGTGTGTGGGGGGTGTGTGTGTGTGGGTGTGTGTGTGTGTGTGTGTGTGTGTGTGTGTGTGTGTGTGTGTGTGTGTGTGTGTGTGTGTGTGTGTGTGTGTGTGTGTGTGTGTGTGTGTGTGTGTGTGTGTGTGTGTGTGTGTGTGACACGTCTGTCGCGTACCTGTCAAAAATAACCAACTGGCCAACTAACTAATATAGCTAGGGAAGTCGGGTCGAATCCGCAGAGAGGTAGGAAATTGACTGCTAAAACTAGGCTCGTCTAAGTAACCAATTTTTGGGGTTTATAAATTGTGATTTCTAAACTAACAGAGTAAGGAGAAGAGAAATAAAAGGAGGAGTTAACAGATAAAAGAGGATAGCTAAGACAAGCGGTTCACCATAATTATCTGGTCGAGTAATCTAGATCTCGGTCAATGCGGTGCGATCTAAGGGGTAGCGAACGTCACCTTTCGGTCCTTAATTCACCCTAAAGTGTAAACAGTTTAACTTTCGCCCTCGCTGCAATACTCTATTGTTCGCTACTAGTCTCCCCCTTCCAACCTTTCGGTCCAGGTCAAGGTCCACTAAGAATAAGGGTCTAATTGCGTCGACTCAATTAGGCAATTACAGTTATTTGTAGCATTTAAGCAACAAAGACGGTACCGGTATTAACCTAGTAAATCGATTACTCTCCCTTCAAATCATGGGTCCCCTGTAGTCTTAGCATAGGAAATTAGCTACTCATAATTGTCAGATTAACAATAGCAATGACCAAACAATTAAAGCTAAACATGATGAATAATCTAATTGATTGAACGATTATAAGGTAAAGAGAGAAAAGGAATTAAAAACAATAAATACGATAAAGAAATAATGAAATTGATAATACCGAATCCGAGTAGCAAAGTAGAGAGTAGAATTCCAAAAGAACAGTGACCAAAGTAACAGATGAAAATGTACGTCGTAAAAGGGATGGGAGTAACGTCGTGTTCTCTTCGGTCTTATCTTTGTAAAAACATCTTAAACCTAATCTATGGACTGATTACAAAAGCCCATAAAAGATTAGGCGGAAATAAACCAAAAACACATGAAATCCCCTCGATCGAGTAAGATGATTACTCGATCGACTCCCAAGTCACTCGATCGAGCTAGGATATCCTCTCGATCGAGCCCTGCCTGCTGAACCTCCTCGATCAACTCCATGAACTGGTCGATCGACCAATATTGAGTGTATAAAGCATTCGATCGAGCACTGAAGCACTCGATCGAGCTATATAGGCGCATCAGGACTTGAATATCTTCCTTAACTCAGCTCATACGTCCTCCAAGTGTAAGATTCCTAAACTCCGGCTCCTTATTTCCCATGAATGCATACAACTAGGACAATTAAGGCTCGATTTAGCTCCTCCTCGGTCAATTCCTGCAAATTACAATAAACGGACCAAAGTAGAATATTCGGGGGTATTTGTAGCCAGATGCTACGTAAAAGGCACAGAAATGCGTGTAAAAATGAGGTGAAAACCTTATATAAAAGACACGCATCAAATCTCCCCAAACCAAACCTTTGCTTGTCCCCAAGCAAATATGAATGCAACTAAGGGTGAACAATAGAACGGGACCAACGCATCAGCTACAAATCATTCACTAGAACCAATTTTAATGCAACAAAATGACAAGGTGGCAACTGAGAAGTGCAAACAAGTTAAATTAATGTTTCAAGCTTACTGAACCGTCGACCTTGCAAGATTCAAAGATGTCGGACTCTCACGGGTCGCTCGTCACTCAAAATCAGGTACAAGGTGAGGATATATGTGAAAGATAAGAAAAAGCAAGACACTCACCTAACTCGACCTATAAGAGCATGCATGCAGCTAACATGAATAAAGTCTCTACAACCGTACATACGCATTCCAACCATACTAGTGACCAAGACACGTGCCGAGGACTTACATTTGGGTTAGTGAGGTAATGGGTAAGAAGGGGCCAAAATGAATTTGGATATGTGGGGTTAATAGCTAGGCTAGCAACAACGGATCCAAAAATAGACTGCATCCCAACTTCGTACTCATAACAGCAAGATGAAGCGGTGCAAAATTATGCACTAAACTCACCAAACATCAAAAGCCGTCAACTCCCCATAAAAAATAAATAAGGCATGGGAGTGTGAAACATTGTGCAATTCTCATTTTTTTCTTCTTTCATTCTCTTTTTTTTTCATTTGAATTTTTCTGTCTCTTTTTTCGCTTTCTTTCCTTTTTTCGTTTTTTTTTTTCAATTCAACACATTTTCTTTTCTTTCCCTTCAATTCTTCCACCATCTTCTGAAATCAGATGAAATAACCATATTGCAATAACACATTCCAAAAACTACTCGTTACTAGCTCAGCTAGGGTAGGAAATATTATAGAAAGTAGTTGATAGGGCAAAAAGGCAATTTGGCTATGTGAGGTTCATGGGTAGAATGAAACAAGGGGAACTGCCTCTCCTAACACGTGTCACCATCCACAGACCGAATGCATACAGGTATTAAGAAGACTAGACTCATGCTTATGCAAATTGATGTTACATGTCTTAAAGAGAGTACTACTCACATCCTAAATGAAACCGGTCATGAATGTCACCAGTTTAATAAGCTCTAACCTCAGAATGTAATGTAGCTTGCCGACATAAAGAATCAAGTCTATTCGTTCAGATAAAAGAGAAACAACAACTCGTAGATTATGCACATAAACATGCCAGCTAAATGTCAAGAATATGCCAGGCTCAAGTAAGGATTCAAAGTAGCGTCAATGTTCAAACGTTCCGACTCAATTTAAACAGTAAAATTTTGAAAATTTTTGAATTTTATGATTTTTATATGAAGTAATTAAAACAACAATGCATGCGGAAATAAATAAACGTGCAAGCAAAAATGCAAGAAACATGCAGACACAGATATGGATGCATACCTCCCCAAACCAAACCGTACAATGCCCTCATTGTACCAAAAATAGGGAAAGGAATGCAAACTGAAAGGAATCAGGAGAAGTGGAGTTGGGAACTTACAGAACGTCATAAGGAGGGACCTCCCCAAACCGACCATCCACCTCCGTTGATCTCTCCAAAGACATGTAAGACTTTGAGGCCTTACTTATCCACCGCTGCCAGTCAATTGGTTATATGTCGTCTCAAGAGAATGAGCAAGGCTTTCAACAAGTCCTTGTTTACTTGAGCCGCGTCCTTCAAGAGACGGAGCATCGATATACTTATTTAGAGAAAGTATGTATGTTTAAGTCTTTATAATGCTTCGGTAAAATTAAGGCATTATTTCATGGCTCATACTATAGAAATAGTATCAGCGCTAGATGTGATGAAGCACGTGTAGTCACAACCCTTATTAAAAGGGCGTTGAAGTAAATCGAATGTTCATTTACTTCAGCCTGATTTAGTTTATATCTGCAAAGAGCAATGAAAGGTCAGGTATTGACTAATTTTCTCATTGAGCATCCTTGTTTTGACAAAGAGACGGGTAATAATAATAATTACACTTCTTAGGAGATGTCCTTTGATGGATCATTTACCTCGAATGGTTCTGGTTCTGGTTCTGGCGCTGGTGTAGTTATTGTTTCTCCTACGCGGAACAAGTGGAAGTATGTGGTAACTTTACTTGGTAGTGGTACTAATAACAAAGTGGAATATGATGCACTTCTTGTTGGTTTAGAAAAATTAATTGACTTAAGAGCGCTAAGTATTCGTATACTAGGAGATTCTCAACTTGTTATTAATCAAGTGAATGGTTTGTTTAAGTGCAAATCTTTGCCGTTATCTCAATACGTTAAAAAGGTGGAGGATTTATTTTAACATTTTCGAAAAATTGAATGTGTGTGTTAAGAGATCAGAATGCAGTGGTTAATCAATTAGCACAATTTGCTTCTAGTTATAATGTTGAAGATATTGATGCGTCCACTGAGGTGGAGTGCTCAAACCGCCATTTTCTTGTAAACAATGATATCTTTAAAATAGAAGTTTATAAGGTAGACATTATGGAAAAACCATTGGATTGGCGGACTGACATTATAAGTGTCTTGAATAGTCCCTCTCAGAAGGGGTTAAATCCTAAGCTTAGAAAATCAGCTTTCGGGTATTTATTGCTTGATGATGTTTTGTATAAAAAGGATCAACAAGGAGTATTATTGAAATGCTTAGGAGCTGTTGATGCTTTGCTTATGATGGCAGAGGTCCATGAAGCGGTTTGTGGCGCTCATCAGTCTGGGCCAAAAATGTGATGTTTACTCCATCGACATGGGTTTTATTGGCCTTCAATTTTAGAAGATTGTATAACATATGCAAAAGGTTGTAAGGCTTTTCAAATAGATAGGGTTCCCGCTAGTGACTTAAAGTCGATTGTTAAACCATGGCCTTTTCGTGGTTGGGCGATGGATATAATAGGTGAGATTACTCTTCCTCCCTCTAAAGGTCGTGGGTATGTGGTGGTTATTACGTATTATTTCACTAAGTGGGTGGAATTCAAGCCTTTCAAGACTGTGAAAACACAGGACTTAGTGGATTTCTTGAAAGATTTCACTTTTGTTCGTTTTGGAGTCCTTGAGAGCATTACAGTGGACCAGGCGCCTGTTTGTAACGGGCTAGCAATCAATGAGTTTACTACTCAGTATGAGGTCAAATTATTGAATTCTTCTCCTTATTATGCTCAGGCTAATGGGTAGGCGGAATCTACCAATAAGTTGATTAAGGCTGGGATTTCTAAGTTGATCGATGATAATCTTCGGGTTTGGCATGAAAAATTACTTAATACTTTGTGGGCTTATAGAACTTCAAAAGGGAGGGGGGGGGGGGCTATAGCGTACACTCCTTATCAATTGGTTTTCGGTCATGACGCTGTGATTCCAGCCGAGGTTAATGTGGAATCTGCTCGAATTTTACATCAAAATTATTTGGATTTGGATTCTTATTCTGAATCTATGAACATTGTTAATCTAGATGTGAAGCACCTTAGAGAGCAAGCGTACACAGACTTGTTAAAAATCAAGATTATGTCAGCTAACGCCTATAATGTGCGTGTTAAGTCTAAGACTTTTCAAGAAGGAGATTTAGTTTGGAAATGATTTTGCCTGAAGGGCATAAGGATCATTTTTATGGAAAATGGTCACCTAGATGGGAAGGGCCATTTAAAGTAACTAAAGTTTTTTCAGGTAATGCGTATGGCTTGCAAAACTTTGATGGAACACTATTCAAAAGTAGCAAAAACGGCAAATTTTTGAAGTTGTATCATCCCACTATTTGGGAAAAGTACGCAGTTAATATTAAAACACAATATCAAGAATTTTGGGATAACGTAAGGGCACTACATTGATTGTATAAAATCAGCCCTCAGCGTTTTTGGCTTCTTGAGTAAAAGCAGAAAATCTGCAATCACATTCATGAGAGCTTGGGAGCGAGAATCCTACATATGCCTCAGTTCTGCCAACTGCTCTTTAATTTAGGTTGTATGCTTCTGATTGTTCCCTATTTGAGCTTGAATCAAATGGGCTAGTTAGCCAAGTGAAGACGGTAGCGCTAGCAGACCTCTGGACAAAGTTTGGCGCTGAGCTTTCATGTCATTGAGGGCTCTCTCAATATCGCTTGTCTTTTGATCAAGTTCTTAAATTTGGGGCTTATGCTGACGTTGGGTGTCAAAGGCTGAGGAAACTTGATGACAAATGTTCTGCACAAATAAATTGTCAACATAAAGTTGTTGATGCAGACTTTCATACATGTCAAAGTCACTCAGCATGAGGGCTTGTAGTTCACCAATCTTGCCAAGATATCTTTGAACTTTGCGTTGAAAGGAGTAGAATTCCTTGAAGCTTGACATAAGTTATGGAACTGTTGAAGCAGTTCTCTACTGGTTGGTAGCGTTGCTAAATATTCTACTTTAGAAATAATTAAAAACGTAGAAGGGGAACATATCATTGTCCCTGCCATTGACGATTGTTCAAGCCATGATTTTTTCAGTGGTGTTAGCTTCTCGAGGATTTTCTCCTGGGGGGAACCACTCGGGGGTGACGGCATTTTTATAACTTCAGTTTCCCTGAAAGAATCTTCCTCTGAGGAATGTAGAATGATCTGGAAAATCTGGGATTCAGTTGGCGTTTGTTCAACAGTAATCTGGATAGCTCAGTTTTGAATTTTGAGTTGGGTTTCGTTTTCAACCATGGTCATATTTATGTCCTTTTGAGGCCCATCATCATCACTGAGGTTGACGTGAATGGGAGATGATGCCTTGGATGCAACACTTCAACCCTAGTTCCTGGGGAGTTTGTTGTGGTTGGCTCATGATATTAAGATGTTGTTCTTGGTTTGGTATGCCTTTTTCATGGAGGGTACGTACCTCTTGTCTGGTACCGTCTTGAATTAGGGACTAGTTTTCTTCTTCGTGGTTCATAGAAGCCAATGAAGAGGCAGTGATCAGATTTTCCTCCAATAAGACATTAGTCATTGGGGGTTACTCGATCTTGATCAGCGATTTTAATTACCTGAGAGGTTGTAGCAAGTGAGCCTTCAGATGTTGGCTTGCTCACTCTTTTTCTTTTGGGGCTTCCTTTTGAGAGTGAGGAACCTCCACGTTTCCTGACGTGGGGTTTGTCTTCAGGGGTTTCACCTGATTCCCCTAGTTGAGCTCCTTCTTCCTCGTCTTCTCGTTTAGCGCTTGTTGGGGTCACAACCAGTTTAAGGAATGAAAACTGATAGAGGAATGTTAAATTTCCCTGGGAATTCCGGACGAATAACGAGTTCCTGAATTGTGGGTGTTGCATGCCTAGCAGAAGCAAACCTGTGTGGTATTTCCCGATGATTAGAGAGTGTTAAAAACTTTGGGTCTGGAAGAATCTTGACTGCAAGGATAAAACAGTGTAAGATCTCTTATTTTGGAATGGAAAATATTTTCATGAGAAGTGGGAATTACCTCTGATGCTGTCCTTGAGCCTCTGAATGGCCTGAGTCAGGACATCAGCTGAACACCATGGTGAAGAAGACCACCATTGGGTGTGAGAAACTGTAGCAGCGCCAGGGCAATAGCGCCAACATTTTTCTACAGTTACCGGGATTGGCTTGGAGAAGAGCTTTTAAACGTCTTTATATTCATCTTAAATCTTTCATGCCAAAGGTTGTTCACAGACCACATAAATGGTATGGTAAGATATTGTACATGACCGAACTGGAACGCAACAAGTTGGGGGTTGTATACCTCCGCGCCAAAGTCAGTGGTCAGAAAAGGCGAATTAGATAAATCCTTGGGACGCAAGAAACCGTCGCAAATGTCCTTGGTGGCTTCATCATGAACGGGGATTTCCATGGCATTTATCCATAAAGGCAAATACAACTTCAATAAAGAAGTTGGGGAGTCGGATAACTTGTGTTCTAATATGTAACACTCGGTAACGGCGCATAATGAGTTCTTTTGACAAAAAAAGGATTCTACGATACTGTCTACAATTTAGGCAGATTAACATTGGTCACATCAATGGCGAATTCGGCGTAGCTGTATCGCTTTTGGTGTATGTTTTCTTTTACAAATTGTTTTGGGTCAACAACGTTGTGATAAGGAAAGTAAAGCATTGCCCAACAAGACAAAATTCAGAGATGGCTATTTACACCATTACAAGCTGGGGTGACACCGGGTTCTCTATTCTTTTCAGGCTTGGGAAAATCAGTCTGATGACAACTACGGAGCATTATGTAAACAGAGCTTAGTACAAGGGGCTCTAAAGGAATTGGGCCTGTGGAAGATTGAATCTCAGCGGCAAGGGGGAGAAAGCCGCAAACGAACCCACCACTCTTCAGCATTAAGAGTCTGGAAAATACGTATGCAATGAAGATAATGTCCTCATATTCAACAGGTCACCTTCGAACTTGTTTTTTACTTCCGAAAAACCTTTCTTTGACGCAGCAAAATGTTGTTCCCATAGAGAATTTACCCCATGATAGAGCCTGGTGCCTTACGTGGAAAGTTTGTTCTTGTCCAGAGGGATATAATCTCAGGCGGCACTAACTGGAGAAAGGCCGGTCAAGTGGTTGATGTTGGCTAAGGTAATAGTCATAGCGCCATGCGGGAACAAGAAACAATTGAGCGCTGGATTCTACAATGACACAAGCACTGAACAAATGGAGTTGTCAAAAACAAGTATGTTCAAATGCGCCAATCAGATAAATGGGTTGATTCGATTTTTGGTCCACTTGTCATGGAATCTGGACAAGCGATTGTACCAAGCACTGATTCCTGGACTTTTGTTTTTATCCTTGCCATTGCACCATCCTTTGATGGGGTTAGAGGCCCTAACCCACTTAATATGAAAGGGGTCAGAGTGGAAAGCAAGTGGATGGACATCAGAATTGACAAGACTTAAGTCGTATCACCTAAATCAAAATAAACCTAACTCAGTACTAACAAATAGCTAGCGGTAAGTAGGGTATCGTATCCACATTGAGGCGGTAATAATCAAGTTTGCTATCATCTAAGTTCATCTTAAAGTAACAATTTATGGGGGTTTGATTGGTTGATTTTTGTAAACTAATTGCGAAATTAATAAAGACAAATTTTATAATATTAAAGGGTCTAGGGACCAGGTTCACTAGGTTAGTTGTCCGGGGGTGAGATATAATTAATTAAAGGAGCAATTGGGTTGCTTAAGGTCATATGATCAGTCGATTATAATATGCCCTTTATATCTATACTTAACATGTGGTCACAATCAATAAGTCAGTCTATTCAGTTGTCGCAGCCTATATTAGTCTTAACCCAGTCGTGAAAATCATAATTTGCAAGACTAATTAACTAATCATGGCCAGTAATTAATCAATTAGATTCAAGACAATAACTGAACAACAACCAATAGCAATTTAACGATTAATTCACTAATTAACCTCCTTCTAACAACCTAGATCCCCTTTCACCCTAGATGATGAAATTAGCTACTCAACAAGAACTTCAACAATAAGATGGATGAAAAGTATAATTAAAAAAGAAATTTAAAGGACTAAAGGAAAGATTGAATAAATACCGGAATAAGGATTCAATGAACAAGTGCGTAGATCTAAAATAATAGTAGCCAAACTAATATAAACTAATCAAAGAGTTTTTTAGGAGTTTTTGATATAAAGAAGGCGTAAAATATTAATAGGGCACGAGCTTTGTATTTATACAAAACACAAACCGACTTTAGGAAATTTTACGAAAAGTGTAATCTGTATTGGATACTCGATTTAGTGCAAGTGCACTCGATCTAGTACACACCCTCGATCGAGTACAGGAAGACTCGATCGAGTGACCTCAGTTCTCAGCTTAATTCTTCATGTTTTCTTCTTTTCTTTCCTTTCATTTTTCTTGATTCTTGTGTCATTCTTTTTGTACTCCGTATTGTCGACTCTTTCGTACTCATTATCATCCACTTATTCCTCGAATACATCCAATCTGCATTAAAACACCAAAAGGCGGAAGTATCGACATTCTAGCAATAACGACATATAAATGACATATATAAGCACAAAACAATATCAAAAGTAACTAAGGGGAGGCATAAATTCTATATAGTTATGACTCATCAAACTCCCCCAAACCAACTCTTTGCTTGTCCCCAAGCAAATCACTAATACAATACAAAAGACAATCATAAAAATGGTGATTTATCGAATAACTCAGAGCTAGCGTTAGAGCACATATAAATCCCAAGCTATCTATATCTATAACAAAGTAATGACCAAATTGTACCAATAAAGCAAATTCAAAGGCTCGGACAATAGAAAATGCAGCTCAAGTCTCATGATACCATAGTAAAGACAATAGCCAAACACCTTTCAATCTTGCAAGACTAATCAGTCAGATTCTCGCGGATTCACTCATGCACTCTAATGGGATAGAAATTTCCCCAACTAATACGCATTCACAATATAGACAAAAGTACTTATATCAAGGACGATAAGGTCGGGTGATAAATGGGTGAAGGTGTAGAAGTGGTTTGTGCCAAAACACGTATGGATATGTGAGGCTATGACGGTAGTCGCAGCGCTAAAACAAAAACAAAATCTACGATAATAAGCACGAATAAATCGAGCTAGAGATATCATTCCAACTTTGACAACACATGAGAGACTATCAAATTACTCTCCAAAATTGAATTAGAATTTAACAATTACCTATTAATCCCTTAACAAATGATAATGAATCAAACACTTTTTTCTTCGCTTCCTTTTCTTTCTCTTTGCGAATTTTTTTTCTCTTTCTTTCTTTTTTCTTCTTCTTGCTTCATATATTTTTTTTCTTTCCTTTTCCAACGTAAAGGATTAACACAATTGCTACAAAAATTTAAGCTACTAACCACATGACATTAAAAGTCTCATTCCCAACCAAAGTAGCAAAAATAGACATGATACTCAAGCAAGTGCGACTGTCCCGATAAGGTAGGCAAATTGTAGGATTGTAGCTATTAAATGGGAAACGGTTACAAGGGTTCAAACGGGCTAAACAAAAGGTAATGTAAGGCTTATTTGGATGGTAAGAACCGCCTATCATCATGTACTTTATCATATGAATGCGTAAAAGTATTAAGAAAATAATGTCACACTTATGAAGTTTGATATTACATATTTCACAAGGAGAATCATACTCAAGACTAAATAACAATGAGACCAGTTTATTGATGTTCCTGCCATAGGAAGCTCTATAGACCTCAGAATTTAAATAGTTTACCAACATAATTTGTTGACTCTAAAAGTAGTAGGCCAAAACAATGTACATGGATAACTAAATTGAGATTCAGATGCAAAAATAATGCAAATTATCATCATTGCTACTCAATTCACCAAGACTAAACTAATAAAAAAATACATTTTTTTGGATTTTATATAATTTTTTTTTTTTTGGATTTTTAATTTTTTAATCCACGCAACATAATATATAGACTCTCCCCAAAACCTAAATGTCACAGTGTCCTCATTGTGACACTAACAGCACAACAATCACAATATAACATATTACCAGTAACCTAAAGAACATATCTAACAAAAGGAAAGGAGAAATAACGAACTAAATAAAGATAATACAAATAAAAGAAAATACAAGGATAGAGATTATCAGGTTCATGTAAAGAAGCTTCCTCCCAAACCAGCTGTAAAACAGGGGAAACGGTGACCAACTGTCACCATAATGCATCTTTCAAACCAGGTAAAACCAGATGACTCGATCGAGTCTGCCTTCAATCGATCGAGTACTCCGAAGACGGGGGGCTTCATTCGTCTTACCGCGAACCCGTGCAACTTTACCTCAACTTCGTCTCACCATTCCTTCTTAATAAATTAATAATCTCCATAGACACACTCAATACAACTAAGTGCCCTTAAAAGTAAATCAAAAATATGTGCATGTACTAGACAAAGGCATAAGTAGCACTAATATGCAATAGAAACAAAGAAAATCAGGAGAAAATATTCCTCAGGCTCATCATGCCCAAAATCTAAAATAAAAGGTTCACATGATTGTTCACTACCTTCCACCTCGGCATCTATGGGAAAAGAGTGTACTACCTCACTAACCACAGGAGTAGTCGCATCTTCATGTACCTCATGGATGGGTTTTTCTTTAAATACCTCAGCCTCCAGGGCATCAAGCTCAGCTGCCAAATCTTCACTTCCATCAAGGCTGTAAACCGTCTCGGGATAAGGCTCAATTCCATAGATCAACCTTTCTATCTCATCTACTTCCTTAATCCATGGTCTTGACGCAATAGCAGAGTGTCAGACGGATTCCAGTGCAAACATAGAGCAACACTTTCATCAATAGTAAGATCAATAATGTCAATCAAGTTACAAGTGGCTTCTAACTCAGGACGTCTCAATGCATTGTCAAGAGTAAAAGTAATTGTATTATCCCCCACAGTTAATGTTAGTCTCTCATTCCTAACATCTGTGACCGCCCAAACTGTGTGTAGGAATGGTCGCCCTAGAATAATAGGAACTCGGGAGTCTTCAGCCATATCTATTACCACAAAATCAACTAGGATAAAGAATTTTTCGACTCTGACTAACACATCTTCTAAGACACCCATAAGGCACTTAATAGATTTGTCAGCCATCTGCAATGTCATATTAGTACATTTAAGATTATTCATATTAAGTTGTTTGCAAGTTTTATATGACATGGCACTAACGCTCGTAATTGGTGTTAAGTGTACTCAAGTCTTCCACCTGACTGATTTCTCTCTGCAAATTCGGTCTATAGCGAAAAGTCCTTTCTGGTTCGAAATCAAAGGGTACGACATCCGACCTGTTAGACCTGGGCATACACGAAACTAATAAGAAAAATATAAAACGGCCTCAAGGAACTGAAGTTTCCTGAGACAAAAGACAAAAAAAAAAACAAACAGAAAATAATTGCCTCCTCGGCAACGGCGCCAAATTTGACAAGGCTTAAGTCGTATCACCTAAATCAAAATAATTCTAACTCAGTACATACAAATAGCTAGCGGTAAGTAGAGTATTGTATCCACGAAGAGGCGGTAATAATCTAGTTTTCTATTATCTAAGTCCGTCTTAAAGTAACAATTTATGATGGTTTGATTGGTTGATTTCTGTAAACTAATTGCGAAATTAATAAAGATAAATTCAATAATATTAAAGGGTCTAGGAACCAAGTTCACTAGGTTCGTTATCCGAGGGGTGAGATTTAATTAATTAAAGGATCAATTGGGCTGTTTAAGGTCATAGTCAGTCAATTCTAATATGCCCTTTAGATCTATATTTAACATGTGGTCACAATCAATAAGTCAGTCTATTCAGTTGTTGGAGCCTATATTAGTCTTAACGCAGTCGGTGAAAATCCTAATTTCCAAGACTAATTAACTAATCCTGGCCAGTAATTAATCAATTATATTCAAGACAACAATTGAACAACAACCAAAAGCAATTTAACGATTAATTCATTAATTAACTCCCTTATAACAACCTAGATCCTCTTTCACCCTAGATGATGAAATTAGCTACTCATACTAACAAGAACTACAACAATAAGATGAATGAAAAGAATAATTAAAAGCATAAAAGATGAATAAAAGCAATGTAAAGGACTAAAGGAAAGATTGAATAAATATCGGAATAAGGATTCAATGAATAAGTGCGTAAACCTAAAATAATAGTAACCAAACTAATATAAACTAATCTAAGAGTTTTTTAGGAGTTTTTGATATAAAGAAGGCGTAAAATAATAATAATAGGGCACGAGTTTTGTATTTGAACAAAACATAAACCGACTTTAGGAAATTTCGTGAAAAGTGTAATCTGCGTTGGATATTCAATATATTGCAAGTGCACTCGATCTATTACAAACACTCGATCAAGTACAAGAAGACTCAATCGAGTGACCTCAGTTCTCATCTTAATTCTTCACGTTTTCTTCTTTTCTTTCCTTTTATTCTTATTCATTCTTGTGCCATTCTTCTTGTACTTCGCGGTGCTCATTATCATCCACTTGTCCTCGAACACATCATATCTGCATTAAAACACCAAAAGGTAAAACTATCAACATTCTACCAATAACGGCATATAAATGACATATATAAGCACTAAACCGTCTCAAAAGTAACTAAAGGGAGGCATAAATGTGTATATAATTATGACACGTCAAGAAGTGTCTGGATAATGTAAAGCTAGACATTAGAATGCCATGCATGAATTTTTACCGCCGGTATATCGGAGTAGTTGAATTAGGGAGCCTAATGTGGTATCAGGAAAATTATTGCCGCCGGGTTTCGGATCAAGGGTTAAACCTGGGTGTGATAAATTGTGTTGTGAGTATTTGTAATTGCAGAAATTGCAGGGAGGTCTTTCCCATATAATCTGTTCTGGTAAACTGGCTCAAAAGTGGCTAGAGACGAAGAAGACGCCATGAGAAAATGGTGTAGGCAAGTTTTTTGCTAGTTTTCTGAGAATAGAAAATGTTGAAAAATATTTCTTAGGGAATAAGAAACTATGAAAAGACAATTGTTTTTATGGAAAAGAGTATAATGAATAAAATCTTGGAAAATCAGGAGTATATCTTGCGTGTTTTACAAAAAGGTATCTCTTAAGATACTGTGACAATTAAGCGGTGTGATGAATCGCCACGTGTAGGGAAACGTGTGAAAGGTGGATATGAACTGTGTCCAACAATAATTAGGGTTATGTAAAGCGTTCCCCTAATTTTGTCTATTTAAGCGAAATTACCTTTCACGCTGAGAATTTCCCAAGGTAATTTTCTCAAAACGGTTGACAATACTCTTTGAAAATTAAGAGTTAACCTTCGTCTAAAGAAAACTTTTCTGAAGAGTTTCTCTCTTCTAAAAAAACTTTTTAATCAAATGACACCAATTCCATGGTACGCTAACGTCTGCTGCTTGGCATATACTAGCTCTCCGTGAGCGCTGGTTGATTTTGAAATCGATGAGGCAATTAAGGAGTTTGATAATGATCAAATGACTTTTGTAGTAAGGCACCTCGAAGCTGTAAAAGGGTCAGCTTTTTACATAAAGTGGTCAATTAAGGCAGAAGAGGGAACAATGGCTGATGATGTTGGGAGGCCACCACACCCAATCTGTGACAATATCGACCTGCTAAGGTTGATTATGAGGAAAGTTGATCCTCATACAAAGGCAAACATGATTATGATGTGCAGAGCATGAGGTGTATGGCTGATGCTTTCGGGGTCAGGAAGGTTGACGCTGGCACATTTGGACGAGTTAAGATGGGGACTCTAGCAAACCCTGTCGGGTTTGTGGGTAACTATTTATAGGGACCATATTCTTGTTGCATTGGAGTTCCATGAGGGTAAAAAGTTGTTCTTGCCCCCGGTGGTCCATCCACCGATGTATAATTGGGGTAATGTTAACCCCACATATTTATTAGATGATGAAGATGCCAACTACAACGATGAGAGGGATGGTACTGCAGTTCCTGACGATGGGAATGAAAGTGATGGGTCCTGGTTAAATGATAGTGATGAAGAAGAGAGGGACGTCCTCATTGAAGCGTTTGCAGGTTGGAGGTCATACAATTCAACTTTGGTGATCATGAAGTTGTAGCGCCCGGGGATCATTAGAACTGATTTCCGGTTGTTTGTAACTATTTGGGCGTGAAATAATAATGTTATTTTTATGCCAGTAATATTTTGAGTGACAAGTATAATTTGTCACATTTTATTTTTTTGTATCTTATGCAGCAATGATAAATTGCTGCATAATTACGTTAATATATTAAGTTTGATAATGATAAGTTGTCAAATTTCGGTTCTTTAATTAGAATGTTTATATTCTAGTACAAATCCAATGAGTATTTACGATTATTTGTGCTGGAATTGTTCTTCTTAATAGATCATGTGACACCCTTCGATAGGGCATCAAAAGAGAACTAATAAATCTAAGTGGAAAATACGAGATTTTTAAAACCTTTAAAAGTTTAAAGTGCGAAATCCACCATAAGTGATCAAACGGAAATGAAAAGTAAGATAATAAAGTTTTACAATTAAAAACAAAGTGCGTTTGGGAAAAGATATCCCACGACTAAGCACAAGTCTAAAGCTAGGTGAGTCTAAGAAAATGATAACTAAAGTCCAAGGGTCAACGTTCTCGCTAGCTCACACGTCTCCCCCATATAATCTGCATCACAAACTTGTCATTTATGTAAACATGAACGCCACAGTTAGTGGGGAGTAACTCAGGGTTCTCCTAGCCACAATATGTAAAAATACAAGTAAGCAAAGACTTAATTAAACATATTGATCATACATCATACTTGAATAATAATGAACAAGGGGATATAAGATAATCATAATGAGATAGGCATATTACATTCATAATGAGATAGGCATGGTACATTATATTAAATATGCATTCAAGGGAGTAGAATAACTAAGTCAACCAATTTCATATTAGCTCGGCTCAACTAGTCATGTGAGATAATTAAAATAATATGGAAGACACGAATACGGTCGTTTAGACAAAAGCACGCATTTCAAGGAAATATAACATAGATATGAGATTAGGCATCGAATCATATGAAGAAGATAAATAACGGGTCAATTAAATAGAAAATACATGGATGGAAACCATAGCCATTACTTTAAAAACCTCTTAACAAACATTGCACAGGACGTGGCTACTAATGTCGCATTCATACTTATGGCTTGCATCTCACCATAAGAACGGATGGGAACATCGATCCCGGCGATTATATCGCAATTAGATGCTTGCATCTCACCTCTAGTATCCGATAGGACCAAGACTCTCACAACCAAACAATACATGGCACGTCTCTTGCCCTGTAAGACATATACAAAGTATAGACTCAAACAAGACAACCAACCCAGACTCCAACCTCTTGGTAGGACGACGATCGTAATACGATCCTAGTCTAAACCTGGATCCAGACTCTCGGGATGGACGTCACCCGACTCGACAAACGATATACTAATCGTATCCAAGACTCAAAACATGGCACACATATCCGTAACCAAAGGTCGAGTAACCTCACATCGAAAACATGGCACACATATCCGTAACCAAAGGTCCGAAAGGGGTGGAAGGGTATCCTAATCCGGAAACATGGCACACATATCCATAACCAAAGGTCCGAAAGAGGAAATAAGGAATGTCAAGTAGTCACACAATGTAAAACGTCACACTTGAGTTACAAATAAGAGTAAACATGATTATATAAACACAACGTAAACAATTCATTTGAAGCATGTATAAGTACGAGAGTATAACAAATATAAGGTGCTCCCATGATAAAAAAGAGTGTCAACACACCATACACAAGCATTAGAACCAAGGTTAAGATGCATACCCAACAAGAAATATAAAACCCAATCTATAACAACAAGTTTAGTACTCGACTACAACAAGGGTCAACTTCAAACGGTCATAACTTGAGTTCTAGACATGATAATAGGTAAAACCAGTTAGAGGTGATATCTTATCCTCTTACGGTTCTAACGGTAGGTCATAAGCCTCAAACAAACAAGTAACAAAGAAGTTATGGCCATTTTACGAAGACTGGTCCAGGTTGTAGCGCAGCCTGCGCCGAGATGCGCTGCCTGCGCAAATCACTGATTTGCACGACACAACAAGTTCATCTTCATCCCCAAATCAACTTTTATCATACCATTACCATAAAAATTCCATTATATATTACCCAAGTAACTTCAAGCAAGTATTAAGGGTGAAATCAAAGCATAAAAGAGGGATTAAAACATAAGATTTGATTCAAATTCAAACAATTCCAAACTAACAACTTCATGCCATAATTAAACACAAGTATTAAGCATGAATAATACGGTTGATTCACTAATTCATCCATGTAAACAAAAGACTAGAAACTTTCTCAAACCCCCAAGAGAGATTTCACACAAAAACCCATTCAACAACAAACAAGTAAAAACATGTAAAGAAACTAACTTTAACACACATATGAACAAACTATAACATATAAACACCCAAATTGACATATTGTCGAGTAACACATCACCGTTACCTTTTAGCTCATCAAAGAACATGATTCCGACTCAATATCACCCCGGAATGCTAAAGCTTCATCCTAGAACAAGTTTAAGGCAAAAAGGGTGAGAAAACTCATCTCACAAAAAGATGGATTTTCTAAAAGATTCAAACGGCTAGAACTTTCTTACCTAGAAAGATGGAGGGAGAGGAGAGGAAGATGATGGTGTAAAAATGGTTCCAATTGGTGAAGAATTGAGTTAGATATGATGAATCTAGGTTTTGATGGAAGATGAGTGTTAATGGTGTTTGTTGAGAGGAAAATTTCAGAAAAATAATGAGGGAGATGAAGTTGTGAGGTGTTATGTGAAGGTTTATGAAGATAAAAGAGAAAGAGAAAAGCCCATAAGTTATAAAAGGCCCAACAACTCAAATTGAGACGGATCTCGCTAAAAACACGACTCTAGACTAACTACGCATTTTAAAAGGCTAAGATGGCTATTACTATTATTACCATAATTATTATTATACATATAAAGTAATATTGTTATAAAAGTGGGTTTAAAATATAAGTAGGATAATAAAATAGCTAATTAAATTATAAATGCCAAAATGGGAATTTCGCGGGTGTTACAGATCACCTTCGTATAATTGGAAGGGTTAGCATGATGAACAAAAATGATTTAGCGTTGAGTACAGGGTTAAGTTATGACAGCGTTGATTGGCACAGGTAAACATATGAAATAAAATCCTTAGTCTAAGGAAGTTCAGAAGGTAAAATTTGGAATAAACCAAAGTCATAAAGGGTTTTTTCCCACTTGCACACTTACGTATCTTTTCGAATATGGTGAGACAGTTGGGTGATTATTTAGACCTATTGGGGCTCGTGGCAGTTGCAGCATACAAACTGCCGCCTAAGAATAATGAGTATCTTCATAAAGATGTGGGGATGCGTTTAATATTATTTAAATCTACAATTGATAGAGGGAGACAAAGCGTCCCCTTTCTTTCTTTTTTTCTTTTTTTCTTTCTTTATTTTTTTCTCTTTTTCTCAGAAAAAGATTTTAATATATTGAAAGATTTTAATATGTTCAAAGAACCTTCAAACATTCTGCTCTAATAAAGAATTTTTAAAGTTATCCTTTTCATAAAAGAGGATGAGGCCTGAAATCGGAATACAATGTCAAATCGATAATGGTAGTAAGGCCATTGACAAAATAAGATTTGTTAGAGATTTCCTAAAAGAAAGATTGTGGTTTATTAAAGCTTCATCTCCAATTGTGAATGCGGAGACTAGGCTTTGTCACCACGAGGCTTTGAGAAAGAAGGGCATAATAAAGAAGATTTTTAAGAGACTGCCTTTCTAGTCAAAATTGGCAATAGTAGGAACTTGCCGATGATGGGCATGACTATTTGCCTTTGACCCTGATATTCCAAGAATGAGTTGGGCTTCTGAATCAAGTTTAACCTATGAACCGGACGGTGTTCAACCATAGAAAGTTAAAACCATGAGGAATGGAATAGAAAAAGCTGTAAATTGTGGCTGTTTAAATTTTCAGAATTATGAGGAAAGAACGCTGTATCAAGCAGAATTTCGGGATCCACCTCCAGAAGGAGACATTGAGTCTTATCCCATTGAGATTAATAGTTCTGATGAAGATGAGGATGAAGTGCAACAGTCCGCTTCAGTAAGTCAGGAATTTCAAAACCTTAATGCTGAGGAGTCTTCCTGAAAACTCGTTAAATACACCACAAATGGAATGAATATTTTGTGGGGTTCTGAGTAAATGTGTACTCCTTCATTTAATTAAATTATTGGAGTTCGTTCTTGGCATTAACCGATTACGAGAACCAAAGTTCATGGGTGCACGCACGAATCTGGAATGTGAAAAGGTGGGGCAGTTATTCACGCCTTATGTTCATAAACGGTTGAGTTTCTAAGAGTGTGTGTATATATATATATATATACAGAGAGAGAGAGAGAGAGAGAGAGAGTAAAGATCAAGAGAGTCCTCTTTGAAGATGTGAGTCCATAAGTCCTCCTATAGACCATTAGATGAAAAAAATGGGTGGCTGAGATTGGAACAAAAAAATGGTGATTAATAAGATGTTTTAGCGCTCTCTCTACTATTCCTAATTAATCACTAATTCCCTCCTAATTTAATATATATATCTCTTTTTCTCTCTCTCTCCCTCACTTTCTTCTCATTTTAAAATACAATCTTTCTCTGAAAACCTAAAAAAATCACCCCCCAAAATCCCAAATAAACCAATAAAACACCCACCCTCCCACCCCGACATCACCTTCCCTCAACCACCACACCGCACACACACCCCGACACCTCTACAACAACCACCCTCCTCTCCTATTTGCCGCTCCCCTGTCCACCACGCCCCACTCTCGCCATCCACTACACCACCTCTTCTACCACCCACACCCACAACCGGCCCCACTACCACCCACAAACCAGATCTGTCGCCCACCACTCCCCTTCCGCCACCTGCTCACGCCGACACCATCATCCCCCACCACACTACCTACTCACAACCCAATGACACACCACCACCCACACCCACCAGCCGACACCACCACCAGCGAACACACCTTCACCCCCGACACCTCCAGCGCACACGACACCACCCGACACCACACCCATGACAACAACAGCAACAACAACAGCAATACCGGATCCCGACAACTCCACCACCACGGATCTAAATCAACTCGGCCTCCAAAACAACTCCACCACCACACGACCACATTAAATCCCGTCACCGAACAAAAAAACAAAAATTCAGATCTACTCAACTTGTTTAGTTGGGCTAAAATTCAAATCTTCTCATTGGTTTTTTAGATCTGTGTTTAACAAACAAAAAAACAAACAACTTGTTTATTTGGGCTAAAAGTATAATGGGGTCGATTTTAACAACTTGTTTAGAAAAGTGTTATTCTCAACTTGTTTACTTGGGCTAATTTTAACAACTTGTTTACTTGCTCTTTTTTCTGTTAGAATTGCTCTTTTTTCTGCTAGAATGACTCTTTTTTGCTGCTAGAATTACTTCTTTTTCTGCTAGAATTACTCTTTTCCTTACTAGAATTACTCCTTTTTCTGCTGAAATTACACTTTTTGTTGTTAGAATTACACTTTTTTCTGTTAAAATTACACTTTTCTTCATTAAAATTACACTTTTTTCTGCTAAAATTATACTTTTTTCTGCTAGAATAACACTTTTTTCGGCTAAAATTACACTTTTTCTGCTAAAATGACACTTATTGTTGTTGTTAGAATTACACTTTTTGTTGTTTGAATTACACTTTTTTCTGTTAAAATTACACTTTTCTCCGCTAAAATTAAACTTTTTTCTGTTAAAATTATACTTTTTTCTGTTAGAATAACACTTTTTTTGGCTAAAATTACACTTTTTCTGCTAGAATTACACTTACTACTATTGGACTAATGTTACATTCTCAATGGACTTGGTCATATTCACATATTCTCATTGGACTAATGTTACACTCTCAATGGACTAAAATTACATTCTCATTGGACTGAAATTATACTTTTCTGGACTAAAATTACACTTTTCTGGACTAAAATAACACTCTCATTGGACTGAAATTACATTTGCCTGGACTAAAAAAATACTTTCCTGAACTAAAATAACACTCTCATTGGACTGAAATTACACTTTCCTTGACTAAAATAACACTTTTTGTCGTTAAAATAACACTCGAAAAATGCTAAAATTAAAATAAGTTGTGATAAAATTAGAAAAATTTAAAATATTATTCGTCAAAATCAGTCAAAAAAGACTGAAGTTAAACTCGTAAGACGCAAAATTCTCGTAAACATTCCTTAAAATTACAAATTTCAAAATAATATCCGTCAAAACCGCTTCGTAGATTAAAGTTACACTTTTTGCTGTTAGAATTACACTCGTAAAATCCTAAAATGTCGAAAACTTGTCTAAAAAAAAAACTGAAACTGGAAAAGTGTTAACAAAATTTTCATAAACCTTAAAGTATAAGATAAATGGTGGTGTTAATTGTGTATGATAATGAATTAGTAAATGTATTATTAAAACTAGAGAGAGAAGTGAATTAATTAGTGTTAAGTGTGTTTCTTACTTTCAATCTCAAGCATCCACCAAGCATGATCTAAGGGATATAGGAGGGACTTATGGACTCAAAAGATATGAAGGACTTAGGAGAACTTTGCTCTATATATATATCTATTGTTACTGGGTAAAAGATACATTTTTACCTTTATCTTAGTATTTCTCACAAATAAATTATATAGAAGTTGTTTCAAGAAACCGTGCAAGAAGTGCGTATGAAAAAGATGAAGGCTTATAGCCTTGGCAAAATAATCAGACGAGTTCAAATCCTTTATTTGCATTACGGTCTGATGAGTCTGTGATGATTCTCCAAGTTTTCTTCAAATTGAAATGGAAAGATTTGGTGATCTGTTCTGGAGTATACAGAGCATGGCATCAATGGATTAAAAGTTAGAATTTTTGGCACAATAAGCTAAAACCAGAGAAGCGCTTAGCGTGGAAACGATTCAGCGTCCAAATATTTTTAAACTAACATCAACCTTTGAAAGCTTTGGGGGGTGGGGGTGGGGTGGGGGGGGGGGGTATTTGTTAGCGCCTAATTTAGTTAAGGTACCAAATTTATTATTTAAGGGTATATGGGCCTATACGATAAAGAATAAGTTATTGGACATGTTTATGCTTATCCACGTTAGAGGTAAATGAAGTGCTGGAAGAAGAACACTGAATGAGGAAAAGCTAAATCAAGCGCCTGAAGGAAGCTTCAAGATACTTGACGGTTAACCAGCATCTCCCCACTAAAGAGTAGTTTTCAAAGACCAAGACGTCACGTATATAAAGAACCATTCGTCGAAGGAGCAAATGACAACTCAAACAACAACAACACTACAACTTAGTCTATCCTTAGATCTTAGATTTTTAGTCATAGAGTAGATTAGCATTGGACATAGACGTAGCGCGGCGAGCCCATCCGATCATGGAGATAATCAGGCAACTATCCTTTAGTTTGTAATTTAAAAATCCACAATTACTCTTGTGAAGACTCTAGTTGATGTTGTGTTATTGGATCTTTCTTGATATATAAGTATTGTTAGATATTCATGTGTTTAACTTTGTGAGTTTTATCATTCAACCTTGAGCGCTAAATTACTATAAGTAATTTAGCGCCGTTTATTAGATTACGTATCTACAATCGTGGCTCAAACCCTTGCATTAAAGGGTGGATCACAAAGTGTAGGAGAGTAGTTACGACTTTCAAGTTACCTTAAGGTACTAATCTTGTTTTCACACAAACAATAGTAAGTCTTATGAGACATCGTCTCTCATTACGTTAATGAAATCTTCTTATTCAAATCTTCTTCAATTACATATAACTGTATAGTTCTCGTAAATTATTTGGTTTCCATATTTTGAAAAATAATTTCGATCAAATAAAATAGAAGTACGAAGAAGTAATTTATAATACCAATGACGAAGCTACGTTATGGCCAAATGGGTCATGCCCAGTGCAAATTTCAGATATAAATAGTATAGCATGTAACAAATTAAGGAATCCTTAGTTAGCAAGTTGGTAAGCGCTAAATTCAAGTGTGCTAGAAGTGTACTCCATGGTCATGCGTTCGAATCAGGCACATGACTTTTTGTACTTGTTTTTACTATTTTTTCTTCCTCACCTGTTACAATTTCTTATATAGCCTAGATTATAGGCCAAATATTTGTCCTTTTATATTTATTTTATAATTAGTAAATAGTACGGAGTATTATACGATGTATCTCGCCTTAATATATAATAAAATCGCCTTATAATAACTTACTACTCCTATTATTTGCTATCACAACGCTAAAATAATGATGTGAATCCTATGATGGATAATTATAGCCATGGAAGAACTTGAAATCGGCCTGAGTGGTACGTTTATCCTAGCTTTATCCCTGCCAATGTTCCATAAAAATCGACGACATCGTGTCACAAACAAACACAAATACTCCCTTATTTTCAGTCAATTGTTGTCCTTTGTCTTTTGGCACAAAGACCAATGAAAGTGGAGGGGCTAATTATAAAATGACAAATGTACCAAATAGAGTGTAAAAGATCAAATTGCTCATCAAATGCAATATTAAAATAGAAAGGACAACAATTGAATGGGATATCCCAAAAAGAAGTAGGACAACAAATAACCGGGATGAAAGAAGTATAAATTATAGAACACAAATTCTCATTTAAGACGGGCACTATCTGTCACAAGCAGAAGACGGATAGTGCCCCTCTCACAATATGCAAGTGGCACTATTCATGGGGTGCTCCATCCCCCCACCCCCACTTGCCTTATTGTGAAAGGGGAACTATCCGTCACAAACAAGACGCTTTGATTGTAGAATGAAACAATTTGTCACATTTTATTTTTTTGTATCTTATGCAGCAATGATAAATTGCTGCATAATTACGTTAATATATTAAGTTTGATAATGATAAGTTGTCAAATTTCGGTTCTTTAATTAGAATGTTTATATTCTAGTACAAATCCAATGAGTATTTGCGATTATTTGTGCTGGAATTGTTCTTCTTAATAGATCATGTGACACCCTTCGATAGGGCATCAAAAGAGAACTAATAAATCTAAGTGGAAAATACGAGATTTTTAAAACCTTTAAAAGTTTAAAGTGCGAAATCCACCATAAGTGATCAAACGGAAATGAAAAGTAAGATAATAAAATTTTACAATTAAAAACAAAGTGCGTTTGGGAAAAGATATCCCACGACTAAGCACAAGTCTAAAGCTAGGTGAGTCTAAGAAAATGATAACTAAAGTCCAAGGGTCAACGTTCTCGCTAGCTCACACGTCTCCCCCATATAATCTGCATCACAAACCTGTCATTTATGTAAACATGAACGCCACAGTCAGTGGGGAGTAACTCAGAGTTCTCCTAGCCACAATATGTAAAAATACAAGTAAGCAAAGACTTAATTAAACATATTGATCATACATCATACTTGAATAATAATGAACAAGGGGATATAAGATAATCATAATGAGATAGGCATATTACATTCATAATGAGATAGGCATGGTACATTATATTAAATATGCATTCAAGGGAGTAGAATAACTAAGTCAACCAATTTCATATTAGCTCGGCTCAACTAGTCATGTGAGATAATTAAAATAATATGGAAGACACGAATACGGTCGTTTAGACAAAAGCACGCATTTCAAGGAAATATAACATAGATATGAGATTAGGCATCGAATCATATGAAGAAGATAAATAACGGGTCAATTAAATAGAAAATACATGGATGGAAACCATAGCCATTACTTTAAAAACCTCTTAACAAACATTGCACAGGACGTGGCTACTAATGTCGCATTCATACTTATGGCTTGCATCTCACCATAAGAACGGATGGGAACATCGATCCCGGCGATTATATCGCAATTAGATGCTTGCATCTCACCTCTAGTATCCGATAGGACCAAGACTCCCACAACCAAACAATACATGGCACGTCTCTTGCCCTGAATGACATATACAAAGTATAGACTCAAACAAGACAACCAACCTAGACTCCAACCTCTTGGTAGGACGACGATCA
This sequence comes from Silene latifolia, assembly GCF_048544455.1. NCBI lineage: Eukaryota > Viridiplantae > Streptophyta > Magnoliopsida > Caryophyllales > Caryophyllaceae > Silene > Silene latifolia. The sequence continues at coordinate 63,527,661 of NC_133537.1, read as the reverse complement.
TAATACGATCCTTGTCTAAACCTGGATCCAGACTCTCGGGATGGACGTCACCCGACTCGACAAACGATATACTAATCGTATCCAAGACTCAAAACATGGCACACATATCCGTAACCAAAGGTCGAGTAACCTCACATAGAAAACATGGCACACATATCCGTAACCAAAGGTCCGATGAAAGGCGGAAGGATAACCCAATCCGGAAACATGGCACACATATCCATAACCAAAGGTCCGAAAGGGGTGGAAGGGTATCCTAATCCGGAAACATGGCACACATATCCATAACCAAAGGTCCGAAAGAGGAAATAAGGAATGTCAAGTAGTCACACAATGTAAAACGTCACACTTGAGTCACAAATAAGAGTAAACATGATTATATAAACACAACGTAAACAATTCATTTGAAGCATGTATAAGTACGAGAGTATAACAAATATAAGGTGCTCCCATGATAAAAAAGAGTGTCAACACACCATACACAAGCATTAGAACCAAGGTTAAGATGCATACCCAACAAGAAACATAAAACCCAATCTATAACAACAAGTTTAGTACTCGACTACAACAAGGGTCAACTTCAAACGGTCATAACTTGAGTTCTAGACATGATAATAGGTAAAAACAGTTGGAGGTGATAGCTTATCCTCTTACGGTTCTAACGGTAGGTCATAAGCCTCAAACAAACAAGTAACAAAGAAGTTATGGCCATTTTACGAAGACTGTGAAGGAAATGTAGATGTATATACATACTAACATATTCATATATGTTAAAATTAATTTGTCATAAAATTAAAGGTGGAACTTATGCATGCAAACAAATAAACAAAATGAGAAAGAAACATGTTCTTACATTGGATTTCGATTTAATGGGCACAAGAGAGATCACCTTTCTCTCTTGTTCTTGAGCTTTCCAAATGGAAGAACAAGGATTCAAGTGTAGAATCCCTCCCAAAAGCATATACCCAAGGAATACATCTTAATAAACCAATACTATTTAGATCTAGTAATAATAATGGTTTTACAATAAAATTGATACAAATAAATTGTATTTTTACTCTTGAGAATTTCGGTCAAGAGATGGTAATATTTGTGAGTTTTATTTCTCTAGAATTATCATAAATTGTAGAGAGTATTGATGAATTTTCTTACACTAGAAAATTTGATGGGAAGAATGAATAATCATCCAAGAGAAAAGCTCTTCTCTCTTTTCATTTGGAGTGGCCGAAAAAATAGGCTTGGGTAGGATGCCCAATACCTTTTCATTTTGCTCTTCTCAAAAGCTTAGGTTTTGCATGCCTACTAGTTAGCTTTTATCATTGTGTCTACCACTAAACAATTAACACAATTTTATTCCACTAACTCCTTCATTATTTCGGTACATACAAAATAAAATGGATGGTCCATTTTATTTTGTCATTTGTCAATTGTAACATATGTGACATGTTACTTGACATATGAAATTGTAATGTATTTTTAACATATTAAAAATCAACATACTCATAAAATATGTCATATACAAAATCGACTAGTAATTCGTAATTACTTGTACCAAAATGGTTTCCAAATTATAAACTACAACATTCTGCATTTATAATAATTTATTCATTCCGTTTCAATTGTTTCTTTAAACAATAATTTCATCCAAGTAATAAAATAATTCGATTACTTAGACCGTGTCTTATTTAATCAGATTTACAATAAGATACGTAAATTATACTCACAAAATCATCCGTCAATTTTAAGCAATTTAATTAACTCATATCGGTATATGATTAATTAAATAATCAATTAAGAGTATTTCCCTATAGGTATGACCTAAGGGGATCAACTGATCACCACCGTCGCACGACAGTAATGTCAAACTCTAGTCAGCCAATCATTACCGATATGTGTGGACCAGTTGACTGTAAAAAATTACATCCCACATGTATTCTTAAAATGAGATTTTAATAATGATATTTAAATCATGTGATCGCACTATTGTTGAGGACACATTTCCCAACAATCTCCCACTTGTCCTCGACAAGTGTGCGTCACCAATTCTCTTGTCCTATTACTATCTCCCACTCAATGCAAGGTGTCTTTCAGGTCGTACTTGCAAGTGATCATATCGAGAGTGGTTTCCTCGATCTGGAGAATAACTGTTTGACCGGATTTATCCACTCTGGATACCTTCCGAGCGTGGCCACGCATTTCCAGTTCATTACTCCTCGAGTGGCCCTGAGATATTGTTTTAACCCTGACAAGGGGATGGACAACTCCTATCGCACTCATTCCCTTCGACTAGCCACAGCCATCATAACCCAAAATATGCCCATTTGACCCCATTTACGAAGGTCGTAGTAACACAAATCAAAGTTAATCTGAAACTGTGCCATCTTAGGTGAATAGTCTTTAGTCAAAAGAATCGACTCATTTGAATACTATAGTAGCTCTCGCCACGACCAGGCTATATAAATTGCCAGAACTCTATAAGCGGTCATAAGGCCCGACAAAATGTTCCTAACAGTCTGCCTATGTGATCGACTAGTCATCTCACATGACTCTATGGCACTTGAACTTGCCATCAATCGCATCACACTCTAGTTACTTCGAGACGTCACCTCATACAAGTAACTATAGGCAAATACAATGTTAATCCGTGTTCACTTTAACGGGGTTCAATTGTCTCTACAACCCGTTTGGATGTAACAAAGTATAATAAAAGAGTTTTAAAGTAAAACTCGAACGACAAATGCGATTATCACATATGAATAGTCAATGCCTGATTACTATTTCATGTTCTATAATCTAATTTGATCTTGTACGTAGTTGTTCATTTCAATTCAATTGAAATGACATGACTCATCATGTTTAGCCTTTGAGAAGGCTTTGGTTAGTAGGTTTTATCAATTTCTTGTACCTTACTCAACCTCACTACATACTCGTTTTCCTTTGTAATGTATACATTTGCATTACAAAACTTTCTGAGTACGTGTCGAGATCCAATCAAGACATAGGTCCTCTAGCCTACGAATAGCTCCCACTTTGTTTTCACAAAGTGTGTGGACTCATCCTCTTGCACATCTCATGATTGCAAGTGTACTCAATTTCCGTTATAAATATCTCTTATTGTTCTTTATTGTCTAGAACGATTCTAGAAAATCTACTTCTTTGTTAACATAGCCACAATGGTATCTTAACCATCCTAATGTGTTTTGATTATGGTTTTGTCCGAAACCATGCGCAACCTCAATTGTCAATTGTCACTTGTGTAACACCCTTACACAAAATTGCATCATAAACACTTTGCTTTACTTCCTTAATGCTTCTGCATGCACTTAAGGGTAATCTATATGGCTTACTTGGCAAGGATTACTTAAATTCGATTTTGAAAATAATTCATCATACTCAAAGCATATGAAGTGTTATACATCATATCATTACTCATTTAATTGATCCGGCAGCGGAAGCAAATGGAATCAATCAAATATGTTCAAATTAATTGAACTAGTCATGAATCTTATCAACATAAGACTTCTTACTGACGCTAATATCATGTGGATTTATCTTCATAAATCCGGATATTCCAGATGTATTATAATACTCCAAAAGTCTTAAATCATTCTCAATGATCAATATGTCATCCACATATCGGACTAATTAAAATTTTCGTAACTCCCACTAAACTTCATGTATAAACACAACTTCTTGACTTATCGAGAAATGTTTTATCACATGATCAAAATGTTGATTCTAACTCATTGATGTCCTACTTAAGACCCTCTCTTAAGTTTCACATTATCTTAGGATTGCAAGAATCTACTAAACTCATGATATGTATTGAATACATTCCTTCTATTGAAGAAGCAGGTTTTAGATTCACTTGCTACGTATTTCATAACCTCATAATGAAACACAATTCTTAAGAAGATCCAAATAGACTTAAGCATTTCAACTAGTGCAAAACCCTTTGCAACCAATCTTGCTTTGAAATATCTCTTTATTAGTGCAAAACCCTTTGCAACTAATCAAGCCTTTTATATTGGATTTTCATGGCTCTAAGCCTTATATTGAGTTGCGACTTAAACACTCTTATGTAAGTCATTTGTTGATTACTTTCCAGAAGTAATCAACTTGAATCAAACAATTTCTTTTGTAAGTTATAAGCTCTTTACTTTCTTAAGAGTAGCATGAATTCATCATCTTTAACAAGTGACGAATTTAACCTCCTAGGTTTTAAAGAAACAATATTTTACACAAAACGTCTCATGTAGCCAAGAAAGACCAGTTTCTTGCGACATAACATTCTCTGTGGCATTCTTTGTGGCTCTTGAATAATTTCTCCCACTCTGTCTTCTAAAATAAACTTGTATTTTAGAAAGACAGCTTCATGAGCCGCAAACCCGTCGTGCTCATGATAATTGCAAGGGAAAAATGAGCATTTGTTTCTTGTGAAAAACTTACAACCATGGTACCCTTACCATTTCATATCTCATATGATTCGATTTAGTGGAAAAATAATTTTAGACAAAATGATAAAATCCCCAAAAGGATCAAGTAACTCAAAGTAACTTGATTGAAGTCCAAACCATATCGAATAGCGTTTGAATTCATATCCAACCACACATTGTCCCATAATGTGTGTTAAGAGAGATTAACTTGTGATACTATATCACATTTGCTTTGGCTTATATCAAAGTCTTCACTTTGATAATCCCATCACGACTAAATCGTGATTTCTTTAACTCTTTAAACTTCTTTAAAGATTTTCTATTTACCTTATTAAGTTAACACATTAGCGTCAACTTAAATCGTTGGTAAAAGAGAATGATCAACCTATTATGGATCAATGATTTATGACCTCGATCTCCTTTTCAACCAAAAGGTACGAGATATCTTGCTTTGAATACAAGATACACATATACCATTAACAATCTAATGGTTTCAAGAGTACTCGATAACTCTTTGCGTTCATCATTCCAAAATTTAAGGTTTTAATCTTGGGTTACCAATTTGAGTCTTGCATCATCTTCATGATATATCATTCTAGCTTGGTTTGGAATATAATCACCTTGATGATGGGCTAGCCATACATCAAATCATGGTGTATAGGGTCACAAAAGTGAAACCTCTTTTGTATCTTAACAAATTGTATTCTTATTTAGAGTTTATGTACTTAATAGTCACAATTAAGTACAACTCCAAACCCGGAAAACTAGATTGAGTACACAATGACTCTATCTCTCGACATCATTGATGCTAGTCGTCATATTTTAATCATTCTATGTATCAAGTACAACGATGTAAACCACCACCGGTTTCAAATATTGACGAAGTGGTACTAGCAAAATTTATGTCAATCATATAAACATTTAAAGAAGAAGATCCTATTAGATGTCCCACAACTAATTTGTTGATTCTTCAATAATTTGGGGTAGTTTCCTTTCTTGTGTCCAACATTTAAGACAATGGAAACTTTATCGGTCGGGATTGATAGGTTTAGTATCGCTATTCTCAACAACTTTACTTTTAACATTACCTTGTATCAATTCCATTCTAATTTTACTTCTTTAACCTCGTCCTTATCTTAACGGTTTAAGAGAATGCTCCCACTCATTTCAATGAGTCTTTGCTTTGAGAAGCAAAATTGAATTCATGAAGATTACTCTTCATTTGTTCGTTTTAGTCTTAAAACTTTCATTGAAGTGGTTGCGTTATTTTGGTCAATTACTTAATTCAAAATCTAATCACCAAAACAATTTATCGCTTCAAGGTACTTAATTCAATTAAGTATATGAAACATAATCCATTGTAAGTAGAAGTGTTAGTCAAGAATCAAAAACCTGTTTGATAATGAATAACTTTAATCTATACTCTTTACAAGAGATCCTTAGCAATGGTTCGTATGAGGTTTTAGAAGCAAATTCATATTTGTCTTTAGTTACGATGTTATAATGGAGATTTGAGTCAAGATCGAAATGATATCGTATATGAATTGTGGTAAAGAAATAGAACAATATGATAATCGGAATAGTGAAAACAAAACATTCATCGTTATATTAATACTTGTAAACAAGTATAGCATTTACATAGTGACCTCTACCCAACTATGATAAATGATTCCAAGATCCAAATTCATATTAACTTGGGCACGGGGTAGCCGATGAAACCCTTATCAATATAACTCGGTGGATTAACTCTTTAATCGATTCTACTTTTAGAACTCTCGGTCGATAAAATTACTCTAATATTTATCTATAGCCCAAAACACATCAACAAGGGCACGGGGTAGCCGATGAAACCCTTATCAATTACTTTTGTTGAGTTCAATCCAAATTTCGAATAAATGTGTCCATTATCCAAACCCACATTAACTTAGGCACGGGGTAGCCGATGAAACCCTCATCAACATGAATTCGGTGGATTAACATTTATCACCCACTTCCCCTACGTAACAAGGTTTGTACCCCGGGGTAGCCGAGTGCACTCCCTCGCGAAATAGGTTTTCATGGTTTCTACTATTTGGTAAGGCTATGTCTCAATTAATTGTTTTAGCGAGAGGTCATGTCAATTTATTATCTATCACGTTTTAAGTGAACTAAAGCGGTGAACTACGATAATTCTAATTGACACGGTCGAAAAACTCGATAAAATAAGGATGCATGTTTTAGTTATGGCGATTTAGCGATGCATGTGACATAAAATAAAATGCAAGCATAAAGATAAATAAATCCTAGTATGGCCTTTCCTAAAATAGAAAACTATTTATCTATTACATATTCGGAAACCAACTCCATTGGTCCCTTGAACTTCGGTTGTGGCACGCATCTCGAGGTAACACCGTCTTTATGTATCGCCATTCTTGAAGAAATCCGTCTTTGGGAACTCCGGAATGAATAAAATTACATAATAAATTACATAATTTCCTATTATACATTTGTAACTAAAATAAAATAAATCTATTAAATTACAAAACGGTGATACGAGATCACAATAAAAATTACAACCGAATCGATATTCCCATACATTTCGGGAAATACCAATTAAAAACTAAGGCCATACTAAGTAAAATTACATAATTCAAAATTACATAAATTAAAAAATATGACAATCATAAAGAAAATGCAGCATTATGATATGTAAGAACATGCCCAATTTAATGCTAAATCGCCTTTAATTAGCCAATATCGTATATTACTCGGTTTTTACGGATTTGCGTGATTTCAACATTTTATAATCACAAAAATACATAAACTCATATTTATGCATAAGTTAATTACCCTAACCTCTTAGGACTCAAAATTTAGTCTTCACTAATAATTTGACCATAATTAACCCGTATTAACAAAATTGTTCATAAATGGACCAAAATTACAAAAATAAGCTATTAAACTTCAAATAAATCACAAAATTTCAAATAAATTCAAACTTTGAAATTTAAACTCATGAACATTCTGGAAAAATTCCATGACACTCATAATGTTCAAAATCTTAGGTTAAAAATTTCGAAAATTTACCGGAAAAACAATGTTGCGGTTTATCGATTTTTTAATAAAATAATCATAAAAACATGGAAAAATTATTTTCACTAACTTTTCAATTTTAGATCTGAAAAAGATAATAAAATGCAACATTAGACGTTTTTCCTAAGTCATAGATTATGTTTTATTAATTTTCACTAATAATGTCACTATTTATGCTATTTTTCTTCAAAAATTCATAAATCATGCAAAAAGACTTCTTTATAGCCAATTATTTTACACACATCTTGTAACATTGCATGTGACAACATATTAATTTTTCCATGACCAGATTCGAAATTTAACTCATATTAACCTATTTTTCACTTAAATCCGAATTTAATAATTTAAAATTCATTTTTCGAGCATAACAAGTCCAAAAATTATGAAAATTTACAGGTTATCTCCAAATAATATATGTGACAACATATCCAAAAACCAAGTGAAAATTCGAAGTATAGCTAATGTTAGACCAAAAATGACATTTTTACTCATAAAATCACATTTAAATGCCATTATTGTAAATTATGAACAATAAAAATCCGAAAAATTAACCAAAATATCCTAAAACATTTTAGGACTAGAAATATTAACATGCATGGATTAATTTCGTGATATATCATAATAACACAAATTTTACAAGTTTTATTTGTTATTCTTATAACTCGGAAAAACTTTTAACCGATTTGCATGCAAACAACCATGGCTCTGATACCGATTGAAGGAAATGTAGATGTATATACATACTAACATATTCATATATGTTAAAATTAATTTGTCATAAAATTAAAGGTGGAACTTATGCATGCAAACAAATAAACAAAATGAGAAAGAAACATGTTCTTACATTGGATTTCGATTTAATGGGCACAAGAGAGATCACCTTTCTCTCTTGTTCTTGAGCTTTCCAAATGAAAGAACAAGGATTCAAGTGTAGAATCCCTCCCAAAAGCATATACCCAAGGAATACATCTTAATAAACCAATACTATTTAGATCTAGTAATAATAATGGTTTTACAATAAAATTGATACAAATAAATTGTATTTTTACTCTTGAGAATTTCGGTCAAGAGATGGTAATATTTGTGAGTTTTATTTCTCTAGAATTATCATAAATTGTAGAGAGTATTGATGAATTTTCTTACACTAGAAAATTTGATGGGAAGAATGAATAATCATCCAAGAGAAAAGCTCTTCTCTCTTTTCATTTGGAGTGGCCGAAAAAATAGGCTTGGGTAGGATGCCCAATACCTTTTCATTTTGCTCTTCTCAAAAGCTTAGGTTTTGCATGCCTACTAGTTAGCTTTTATCATTGTGTCTACCACTAAACAATTAACACAATTTTATTCCACTAACTCCTTCATTATTTGATACATACAAAATAAAATGGATGGTCCATTTTATTTTGTCATTTGTCAATTGTAACATATGTGACATGTTACTTGACATATGAAATTGTAATGTATTTTTAACATATTAAAAATCAACATACTCATAAAATATGTCATATACAAAATCGACTAGTAATTCGTAATTACTTGTACCAAAATGGTTTCCAAATTATAAACTACAACATTCTGCATTTATAATAATTTATTCATTCCGTTTCAATTGTTTCTTTAAACAATAATTTCATCCAAGTAATAAAATAATTCGATTACTTAGACCGTGTCTTATTTAATCAGATTTACAATAAGATACGTAAATTATACTCACAAAATCATCCGTCAATTTTATGCAATTTAATTAACTCATATCGGTATATGATTAATTAAATAATCAATTAAGAGTATTTCCCTATAGGTATGACCTAAGGGGATCAACTGATCACCACCGTCGCACGACAGTAATGTCAAACTCTAGTCAGCCAATCATTACCGATATGTGTGGACCAGTTGACTGTAAAAAATTACATCCCACATGTATTCTTAAAATGAGATTTTAATAATGATATTTAATCATGTGATCGCACTATTGTTGAGGACACATTTCCCAACAGACTGGTCCAGGTTGTAGCGCAGCCTGCGCCGAGATGCGCTGCCTGCGCAAATCACTGATTTGCACGACACAACAAGTTCATCTTCATCCCCAAATCAACTTTTATCATACCATTACCATAAAAATTCCATTATATATTACCCAAGTAACTTCAAGCAAGTATTAAGGGTGAAATCAAAGTATAAAAGAGGGATTAAAACATAAGATTTGATTCAAATTCAAACAATTCCAAACTAACAACTTCATGCCATAATTAAACACAAGTATTAAGCATGAATAATACGGTTGATTCACTAATTCATCCATGTAAACAAAAGACTAGAAACTTTCTCAAACCCCCAAGAGAGATTTCACACAAAAACCCATTCAACAACAAACAAGTAAAAACATGTAAAGAAACTAACTTTAACACACATATGAACAAACTATAACATATAAACACCCAAATTGACATATTGTCGAGTAACACATCACCGTTACCTTTTAGCTCATCAAAGAACATGATTCCGACTCAATATCACCCCGGAATGCTAAAGCTTCATCCTAGAACAAGTTTAAGGCAAAAAGGGTGAGAAAACTCATCTCACAAAAAGATGGATTTTCTAAAAGATACAAAAGGCTAGAACTTTCTTACCTAGAAAGATGGAGGGAGAGGAGAGGAAGATGATGGTGTAAAAATGGTTCCAATTGGTGAAGAATTGAGTTAGATATGATGAATCTAGGTTTTGATGGAAGATGAGTGTTAATGGTGTTTGTTGAGAGGAAAATTTCAGAAAAATAATGAGGGAGATGAAGTTGTGAGGTGTTATGTGAGGGTTTTATGAAGATAAAAGAGAAAGAGAAAAGCCCATAAGTTATAAAAGGCCCAACAACTCAAATTGAGCCGGATCTCGCTAAAAACACGACTCTAGACTAACTACGCATTTTAAAAGGCTAAGATGGCTATTACTATTATTACCATAATTATTATTATACATATAAAGTAATATTGTTATAAAAGTGGGTTTAAAATATAAGTAGGATAATAAAATAGCTAATTAAATTATAAATGCCAAAATGGGAATTTCGCGGGTGTTACTGATCACCTTCGTATAATTGGAAGGGTTAGCATGATGAACAAAAATGATTTAGCGTTGAGTACAGGGTTAAGTTATGACAGCGTTGATTGGCACAGGTAAACATATGAAATAAAATCCTTAGTCTAAGGAAGTTCAGAAGGTAAAATTTGGAATAAACCAAAGTCATAAAGGGTTTTTTCACACTTGCACACTTACGTATCTTTTCGAATATGGTGAGACAGTTGGGTGATTATTTAGACCTATTGGGGCTCGTGGCAGTTGCAGCATACAAACCGCCGCCTAAGAATAATGAGTATCTTCATAAAGATGTGGGGATGCGTTTAATATTATTTAAATCTACAATTGATAGAGGGAGACAAAGCGTCCCCTGTCTTTCTTTTTTTCTTTCTTTATTTTTTTCTCTTTTTCTCAGAAAAAGATTTTAATATATTGAAAAATTTTAATATTTTCAAAGAACCTTCAAACTTTCTGCTCTAATAAAGAATTTTTAAAGTTATCCTTTTCATAAAAGAGGATGAGGCCTGAAATCGGAATACAGTGTCAAATCGATAATGGTAGTAAGGCCATTGACAAAATAAGATTTGTTATAGATTTCCTAAAAGAAAGATTGTGGATTATTAAAGCTTCATCTCCAATTGTGAATGCGGAGACTAGGCTTTGTCACCACGAGGCTTTGAGAAAGAAGGGCATAATAAAGAAGATTTTTAAGAGACTGCCTTTCTAGTCAAAATTGGCAATAGTAGGAACTTGCCGATGATGGGCATGACTATTTGCCTTTGACCCTGATATTCCAAGAATGAGTTGGGCTTCTGAATCAAGTTTAACCTATGAACCGGACGGTGTTCAACCATAGAAAGTTAAAACCATGAGGAATGGAATAGAAAAAGCTGTAAATTGTGGCTGTTTAAATTTTCAGAATTATGAGGAAAGAACGCTGTATCAAGCAGAATTTCGGGATCCACCTCCAGAAGGAGACATTGAGTCTTATCCCATTGAGATTAATAGTTTTGATGAAGATGAGGATGAAGTGCAACAGTCCGCTTCAGTAAGTCAGGAATTTCAAAACCTTAATGCTGAGGAGTCTTTCTGAAGACTCATTAAATACACCACAAATGGAATGAATACTTTGTGGGGTTCTGAGTAAATGTGTACTCCTTCATTTAATTATATTATTGGAGTTCGTTCTTGGCATTAACCGATTACGAGAACCAAAGTTCATGGGTGCACGTACGAATCTGGAATGTGAAAAAGTGGGGCAGTTATCCACGCCTTATGTTCATAAACGGTTGAGTTTCTAAGAGTGTGTATATATATATATATATATATATATATATATATATATATATAGGAATGAGATCATGTGAGTATTAGTCATATAATTGAGGATTGAGGATTAATACAAGCCGTCAATCTAAGAGATCCAACTCTCCCTATTGTTTGCGGATCATTAAGGGTAAATTTATCATTTCGACGAGCCTATATATACCCCTTCCCCCCAGCAAATTCATTCATTCTCGTCTGATTTATTTCTCTCTCTACCTTCTCTCTTCTTTTCCTTCTTCAATGGAATCCGCCGTTTTCTTACGCTTTATTTCCTGATTTTGAGTTCAATCTCAGCTGTATATTTCTCGTTCTTCAATTTCTCGTCAATGAACATACTCTTTCAATCATAATCGCAATGTCAGGTACTTCTACTACTTATTTAATTCGTAATTACAGCTTTATTTTCATGTAATTGTTCTTTTTTCATAGAAATATTTGCAATTACTAGTTCCTTAGTATTCATATTAGTGCGTTTCTTATTATTTTATGTATCAATTTTCAGTTTCATCTAGATTTATTCTGATTTTGATGTTTTAGTTTTGTTTGACCTAATTTGTTGTCATTGTCCTGCATTTCCCCTAATTTTGTTTTCTATCCTTTGATTTTTAAATTATTTCCATATTCCTAGGTTTTATTTAATATCTACTACTTTTTTCCCTCATAAATGACTTTTAACTGGTATTTTGTTTGACTATCACCATTTCATCTTGTTGAGCAGTAAGCACAACATAAATTTTAAGATATTGTTGTCGATTCTAGGTTTTGTTCTGATTTTCGCCATTTTTATTTTTCAGATTTGTTGAATATATGTTCAATTTATGTTAAGCAATGTGTGTGCATTTCACAATCTGACGAATATTTGATTATGGATCTTGTTGAGGTACATGTTGTACTCTTTCGAAAGCTATTTGTTTTTTAGTGCAAGCTAGCTCTTCAAATTGGGGCAATTATCAGTTTGAGTATTCTTTGTTTTCAATTGGGGGTCTTTTTACTATTGTTGCGAAGGTTTTCGGTTCTTCAATTATTGATCAATGCCGGCATCAATATGAAATACAAAGTGTAGCGTTGGCAAAGACAGGGAGTAAGTTATTTGCAAGGCACTGAGTGTAGTATCTTACTATTTGTTTCACTATTTATGTTATTTGATAACTAGACATAGTCATTCTAAGTCAAATCAGAGTACTTAAGGTAGTAGTCTAGTTGACACAACTAGTAGTTTAGTTAACACTTGGTTCATGTTTTGAAGAGTGACTCTTGCATCTCTTACGGAGTCTAGTTTAGGAATTTGATGTATAACTCTGAACTTAAATGCAGTATAAATACCGACACAACATCAATTTTCCCTTCGTTGTAAAATGAGTGATCCATTTCGACTGTTAGTAGACTCTAACTTAGCTTTTGCTTGCTAGTAGCTTGTATGTAGTATGTCCAATTTGATGTATGTAGTATGTCGTTTTGACTGTCCAAGTTAACCTGGTAAATATTGAACATGGTAAGAATCTATGTTACTCTGACACTTCTAATTCCCAACAATCGACACTGATAAGGGTATGACACTTTAACATCTTTCTTTAAGCCAAGATATGGATATTTTTCATAAAAATGGCAGAGTCCAACACTTGAACACGCATTCGGCCCGTATCAGATACCTCAATACGGATCTAAGCAACATAGGTAAGAATATCGTCATTGTATTGGTGTTTTTGAGTGATTAGTGAAGAAGTAGTTGTATTATTCAACTTTTATTTTCCTTGAATAGTGAAGTACATAGGATTAATGTTCATAGGCACTTGGCAGTACAACGTAAGTGGCTTTAAAAGCTTAAATTATGAGTTTAACTTAAGAGTAAAAGGTAAGAAAGACAACATAATTCATCCATAGTTTATAGTTAAACCTTAAGTGCTATACCGAGGTACTATAGCAAATCTGATGAACTTGATATGATAATCAGATTAGTGTGTTACTTTCTCTTAACCCATCATTAGTGTCGATGTTAATATGTCATCTTTTAGCTCAAATGGCAGAGCATGTGTTATTGCACAAGACGTGGGTTCGAACCCCACAAAGATGAGATTTCTTGGTAAAGTTTGGTAAAGTGTGATATTGTTTCAAATATCATGTGATATTTTACTTTAATGGTTGTGATATTGTTTCTCATATAACAAAAGTGGATAAAGATTTAAAAATCCTTTTTACTTCAATATTGTTTTGTATATAGTGTGATATTGTTTTACATACAGTGTGATTGTTCCTAATGACTTGTGGTATTTTATTTACCTGGTTATGATATTGTTTCACAATAGCACATAATTGGAGACTCCATTTAAATTACTTTTAACCGTGATATTGTTTTGTATACAGAGTGATATTGTTTATAAGTACATGTGATATTGTAGTATTGTCTACAATTAAGCGTGATGTGATGATATTGTTTCAGAAGAATGGTGATATTGTTTCAAATGAAGTGTGATATTGTTTACATTAACGTGTGATATTGTAAAATACAAAAGGCAAATCTTGGTTACACTATATTATTGTTTCTGAAGTTTTATGATATTGTTAACCAAAAATGGAGAAAGAATACAAAATTGTTGACATTTGGAATTACATCTAAGTATAAAAGAATTTGTATTTGTGCGTATAATGAGTAAAAAAAGACAATTTTGCTAAGTTGATGATGTAATATAGATTTTCTCAGCATGCATACAATCTCTTAATCAACATCCGCAAGTGAAGAAATCTGCAAAAAAAAAACAAAACAAAGAACAAAAACATAATGTCACTAGTAAGTTTAACACATTAATAACAAAACTGTGATATTATTTCTAAAGACTTGTGGTATTTTATTTTAATGGTCCTGATATTTTTCACAGTATCACAAAATTAGAGAGTCATTTAAAGCACTTTTGAAATAGTGATATTATTTTGTATAATGTGTGATACTGTTTCTAATAACGTGTGATATTGTTTCTCAGTATCACAAAAGTAAAATACAAGTAACAAATCTGCTTGAGGTTTCCTGATATTGATAAGCAAAAAAAAAACTACCACAAGTCCTTACAAATAATTTCATGCTATGCCATACGGGATATAATACCATCACATATAAATTTTTTTGAAGATGTTGACATTAAAATTCCGAAAACTGAGTATTCTAGAGTCAAAATACCAAGTGTTATCCAATCCAATTTCTGAGAACTAGGTAAGGATACATCTTTTCTTCTCTTCTCTTGGCAACGATTAACAAGGCTATAATGTCTTGGCTGCATGTATACCAACGTACATTGACAGGGTATTAGTAACTGTCATTAATATCTTGAATGAGTGTTGTAGAATTCACTATTAAGGGTCGAACTAAGGCCTTGGACCAGTGGTGTGGCACAACACAGACGACTAATTGTTCGGCGAGCACAAGCCACAACACGTCAAGGTGCAAGCTAAGTCATGTCGTAATTTTTGATAAAATCTGAGTGTGGCACATTAAATGGCACCCTCACTAGCGGCATAGCTCGACCCATTTTCACCCATATTTAATGCATAAAATGTACCACCGGTGAATGACATATACGAGGAACCTGCCGAATTGGATCTATTCATATTCTGTTTGAGTTATCCTGTATCTCCAACATGCTCCAAATTGGCATAGAAAAGCATGATCAATTTGTACACCTTTTTTCTGCAATACTCATCTCATATTCCTGCAATAATAACACTTCAGTTCCACATTGTAGTTAGAAGCAAACAATAAGCGGAGAAGGGAACCCGTAAGGCCCTAAACGGTTACTCTATTCCGTTGTAAGGGATAATCATACTTTAGGGAACATATCATATCCGCCTCGACCTGTGTTAATTAAGGCCAGTTATTATATGGCTACCTTATTGCGTAATGCTACCTAAAAAACTGACATCTACACCACTGACAAACAGAATGATTGAAGTGAGTTATTTGTGCTTGTACAAGAACTGCCAATCCTTGAAAACTATACAGATGAATTGCGTGAAACTCATGTTCTTCATCTTTTATTTGACGTTCTTGATGTTGAAAGTAAATGGTCCACAAATTTTGACGTTTGAATCTCTTGAAATTGTGCAGCAATGAGAGAAAAAAGTATGGAGGTGAGAGAAAGTAATATGGAAGAAAATGAGAGTTGAGATCTGTTTTTTTAATCGCGCGTATGTTTTGCATTGTTGATTAGTTAAATCCAACGTCTCTCTTTAATCCTCAATCCTCAAATATTTAGGAGTTCTCACCGGATCCCGACTCTATATATATATATATATATATATATATATATATATATATATATATATATATATATATATATATATATATATATATATATATATATATATATATATATATATATATATATATATATAGAGAGAGAGAGAGAGAGAGAGAGAGAGAGAGAGAGAGAGAGAGAGAGAGAGAGAGTAAAGATCAAGAGAGTCCTCTTTGAAGATGTGAGTCCATAAGTCCTCCTATACACCATTAGATGAAAAAAATGGGTGGCTGAGATTGGAACAAAAAAATGGTGATTAATAAGATGTTTTAGCTCTCTCTCTCTACTATTCCTAATTAATCACTAATTCCCTCCTAATTTAATATATATATACCTCTTTTTCTCTCTCTCCCCCTCACTTTCTTCTCATTTTAAAATACAATCTCTCTCTGAAACCTAAAAAAATCACCCCCCAAAATCCCAAATAAACCAATAAAACACCCACCCTCCCACCCCGACATCACCTTCCCTCAACCACCACACCGCACACACACCCCGACACCTCTACAACAACCACCCTCCTCTCCTATTTGCCGCTCCCCTGTCCACCACGCCCACTCTCGCCATCCACTACACCACCTCTTCTACCACCCACACCCACAACCGGCCCCACTACCACCCACAAACCAGATCTGTCGCCCACCACTCCCCTTCCGACACCTGCTCACGCCGACACCATCATCCCCCACCACACTACCTACTCACAACCCAATGACGCACCACCACCCACACCCACCAGCCGACACCACCACCAGCGAACACACCTTCACCCCCGACACCTCCAGCGCACACGACACCACCCGACACCTCCAGCGCACACGACACCACCCGACACCACACCCATGACAGCAACAACAACAGCAATACCGGATCCCGACAACTCCACCACCACGGATCTAAATCAACTCGGCCTCCAATACAACTCCACCACCACACGACCACATTAAATCCCGTCACCGAACAAAAAAACAAAAATTCAGATCTTCTCAACTTGTTTACTTGGGCTAAAATTCAGATCTTCTCATTGGTTTTTTAGATCTGTGTTTAACAAACAAAAAAACAAACAACTTGTTTACTTGGGCTAAAAGTATAATGGGGTCGATTTTAACAACTTGTTTAGAAAAGTGTTATTCTCAACTTGTTTACTTGGGCTAATTTTAACAACTTGTTTACTTGCTCTTTTTTCTGTTAGAATTGCTCTTTTTTCTGCTAGAATGACTCTTTTTTGCTGCTAGAATTACTTCTTTTTCTGCTAGAATTACTCTTTTCCTTACTAGAATTACTCCTTTTTCTGCTAAAATTACACTTTTTGTTGTTAGAATTACACTTTTTTCTGTTAAAATTACACTTTTCTCCGCTAAAATTAGACTTTTTTCTGTTAAAATTATACTTTTTTCTGTTAGAATAACACTTTTTTTGGCTAAAATTACACTTTTTCTGCTAGAATTACACTTACTACTATTGGACTAATGTTACATTCTCAATGGACTTGGTCATATTCACATATTCTCATTGGACTAATGTTACACTCTCAATGGACTAAAATTACATTCTCATTGGACTGAAATTATACTTTTCTGGACTAAAATTACACTTTTCTGGACTAAAATAACACTCTCATTGGACTGAAATTACATTTGCCTGGACTAAAAAATACTTTCCTGAACTAAAATAACACTCTCATTGACCGAAATTACACTTTCCTTGACTAAAATAACACTTTTTGTCGTTAAAATAACACTCGAAAAATGCTAAAATTAAAATAAGTTGTGATAAAATTAGAAAAATTTAAAATATTATTCGTCAAAATCAGTCAAAAAAGACTGAAGTTAAACTCGTAAGACGCAAAATTCTCGTAAACATTCCTTAAAATTACAAATTTCAAAATAATATCCGTAAAAACCGCTTCGTAGATTAAAGTTACACTTTTTGCTGTTAGAATTACACTCGTAAAATCCTAAAATGTCGAAAACTTGTCTAAAAAAAAACTCGAAACTGAAAAGTGTTAACAAAATTTTCATAAACCTTAAAGTATAAGATAAATGGTGGTGTTAATTGTGTATGATAATGAATTAGTAAATGTATTATTAAAACTAGAGAGAGAAGTGAATTAATTAGTGTTAAGTGTGTTTCTTACTTTCAATCTCAAGCATCCACCAAGCATGATCTAAGGGATATAGGAGGGACTTATGGACTCAAAAGATATGAAGGACTTAGGAGAACTTTGCTCTATATATATATCTATTGTAACTGGGTAAAAGATACATTTTTACCTTTATCTTAGTATTTCTCACAAATAAATTATATAGAAGTTGTTTCAAGAAACCGTGCAAGAAGTGCGTATGAAAAAGATGAAGGCTTATAGCCTTGGCAAAATAATCAGACCAGTTCAAATCCTTTATTTGCATTACGGTCTGATGAGTCTGTGATGATTCTCCAAGTTTTCTTCAAATTGAAATGGAAATATTTGGTGATCTGTTCTGGAGTATACAGAGCATGGCATCAATGGATTAAAAGTTAGAATTTTTGGCACAATAAGCTAAAACCAGAGAAGCGCTTAGCGTGGAAACGATTCAGCGTCCAAAGATTTTTAAACTAACATCAACCTTTGAAAGCTTTGGGGGGGTGGGGGGGGGGGGGTATTTGTTAGCCCCTAATTTAGTTAAGGTACCAAATTTATTATTTAAGGGTATATGGGCCTATACGATAAAGAATAAGTTATTGGACATGTTTATGCTTATCCACGTTAGAGGTAAATGAAGTGCTGGAAGAAGAACACTGAATGAGGAAAAGCTAAATCAAGCGCCTGAAGGAAGCTTCAAGATACTTGACGGTTAACCAGCATCTCCCCACTAAAGAGTAGTTTTCAAAGACCAAGACGTCACGTATATAAAGAACCATTCGTCGAAGGAGCAAATGACAACTCAAACAACAACAACACTACAACTTAGTCTATCCTTAGATCTTAGATTTTTAGTCATAGAGTAGATTAGCATTGGACATAGACGTAGCGCGGCGAGCCCATCCGATCATGGAGATAATCAGGCAACTATCCTTTAGTTTGTAATTTAAAAATCCACAATTACTCTTGTGAAGACTCTAGTTGATGTTGTGTTATTGGATCTTTCTTGATATATAAGTATTGTTAGATATTCATGTGTTTAACTTTGTGAGTTTTATCATTCAACCTTGAGCGCTAAATTACTATAAGTATTTTAGCGCCGTTTATTAGATTACGTATCTACAATCGTGGCTCAAACCCTTGCATTAAAGGGTGGATCACAAAGTGTAGGAGAGTAGTTACGACTTTCAAGTTACCTTAAGGTACTAATCTTGCTTTCACACAAACAATAGTAAGTCTTATGAGACATCGTCTCTCATTACGTTAATGAAATCTTCTTATTCAAATCTTCTTCAATTACATATAACTGTATAGTTCTCGTAAATTATTTGGTTTCCATATTTTGAAAAAATAATTTCGATCAAATAAAATAGAAGTACGAAGAAGTAATTTATAATACCAATGACGAAGCTACGTTATGGCCAAATGGGTCATGCCCCAGGTGCAAATTTCAGATATAAATAGTATAGCATGTAACAAATTAAGGAATCCTTAGTTAGCAAGTTGGTAAGCGCTAAATTCAAGTGTGCTAGAAGTATACTCCATGGTCATGCGTTCGAATCAGGCACATGACTTTTTGTACTTGTTTTTACTATTTTTTCTTCCTCACCTGTTACAATTTCTTATATAGCCTAGATTATAGGCCAAATATTTGTCCTTTTATATTTATTTTATAATTAGTAAATAGTACGGAGTATTATACGATGTATCTCGCCTTAATATATAATAAAATCGCCTTATAATAACTTACTACTATTATTTGCTATCACAACGCTAAAATAATGATGTGAATCCTATGATGGATAATTATAGCCATGGAAGAACTTGAAATCGGCCTGAGTGGTACGTTTATCCTAGCTTTATCCCTGCCAATGCTCCATAAAAATCGACGACATCGTGTCACAAACAAACACAAATACTCCCTTATTTTCAGTCAATTGTTGTCCTTTGTCTTTTGGCACAAAGACCAATGAAAGTGGAGGGGCTAATTATAAAATGACAAATGTACCAAATAGAGTGTAAAAGATCAAATTGCTCATCAAATGCAATATTAAAATAGAAAGGACAACAATTGAATGGGATATCCCAAAAAGAAGTAGGACAACAAATAACCGGGATGAAAGAAGTATAAATTATAGAACACAAATTCTCATTTAAGACGGGCACTATCTGTCACAAGCAGAAGACGGATAGTGCCCCTCTCACAATATGCAAGTGGCACTATTCATGGGGTGCTCCATCCCCCCACCCCCACTTGCCTTATTGTGAAAGGGGAACTATCCGTCACAAACAAGACGCTTTGATTGTAGAATGAAACAATTTGTCACATTTTATTTTTTTGTATCTTATGCAGCAATGATAAATTGCTGCATAATTACGTTAATATATTAAGTTTGATAATGATAAGTTGTCAAATTTCGGTTCTTTAATTATAATGTTTATATTCTAGTACAAATCCAATGAGTATTTGCGATTATTTGTGCTGGAATTGTTCTTCTTAATAGATCATGTGACACCCTTCGATAGGGCATCAAAAGAGAACTAATAAATCTAAGTGGAAAATACGAGATTTTTAAAACCTTTAAAAGTTTAAAGTGCGAAATCCACCATAAGTGATCAAACGGAAATGAAAAGTAAGATAATAAAGTTTTACAATTAAAAACAAAGTGCGTTTGGGAAAAGATATCCCACGACTAAGCACAAGTCTAAAGCTAGGCGAGTCTAAGAAAATGATAACTAAAGTCCAAGGGTCAACATTCTCGCTAGCTCACACGTCTCCCCCATATAATCTGCATCACAAACCTGTCATTTATGTAAACATGAACGCCACAGTCAGTGGGGAGTAACTCAGGGTTCTCCTAGCCACAATATGTAAAAATACAAGTAAGCAAAGACTTAATTAAACATATTGATCATACATCATACTTGAATAATAATGAACAAGGGGATATAAGATAATCATAATGAGATAGGCATATTACATTCATAATGAGATAGGCATGGTAATGGTCGACGATGTTCACGGTGGTAATGGTAACGATCAATGATTTATCAATTGTTGATGTCGATCTGGGTAAAAGAAGGGAACAGAATTGATTTATCAATTGGGTGATGTTGATGTAGATCTAAGTTGATGTTGATGTCGATCGCTGATGGAATATAGGAGATACTTGATGATCGATGATGTCACACCGCCAATGATCGATGACTCATTTTGATAGGACATTTGCGAAACAATATGTAAATAAGATGTCGATGAATCGATTTGGGATGGTGACACTACGCCAAATCTGGCCATCAATAGCGAGCGTATCATAACGGCTTAATGCATATAATAACGGCACTTAGATTACCGTTTTCAAATATTGGCAGAAACCTAGACCGCGCTAATAAGAATAACAGTTTCCCTCGAAAACCGTTGTTATTATAATGTGACAACGTCTGTTTAAGAGACCGTTATCAAAAATGTTTAACGGTTTCCAAAAACTCGTTATAGAATCACCCTTATCAACGGTTGTTAGACAACCGTTACCAATTTAAGAAAACGGCGTTTCGAAAACCGTTACTAAATTAACACCAGCAACGGTTTTTGGTACCCGTTGTTATGTTATAGGTACGGGTTTCTTGTAACCGTTATCATATTCTATTATGAAAGAACGGTTCCTCTATACCCGTTGTTATTTATCATCTAGGGGTTAAGTATAACCGTTGTAAATATTTTTTTCAATGTTTAATATTCAACCAATGCATGTATGATAAATAATGAACCGTTGCATGCATTGTTTTGTTTGACCATTATTATTTTCCGCCCATTATTATATTCACACATGCATACATATTTTCCTTTAAATATCACTTATAATGTGATCAATTAACCATATCTACCAATTCAAAGTTCAATTAATTATGGCCTGTAATTTAATTAAAAATATTACACTTCGATCACCATGTCGTCGTCGTCTTCTACACCCGCGGAATCACAATCAAATACTCGATATGTCCATCCTATTACCTGTATTATACACAACTTTCCAATCAAATATGATGACAATGGTAAGGCTTTTTCGAGAAATTTTACTTGGATGAGAGATATGCTTCATCAAGGTGGTTATACGAACGTTAAAAAGGTCAACCCAGCTTGGCTAAAGATTGTGGTTTTCTTGGTTACGCAATGATCGAGTTTGAAGGTTTTAGGAAGAAGTTGGACTCTTTTCGTCAAGCGAGAAAACTCCAGGCAAGATACGAGGATCATGATGCTCGGAAGAAAAATTATTATACTGATGATGGGTTACAAGCGCAATATTTATGGATTGCAACCGATTGTGACATTAATCTATTAAGAACATATCGGCACTATATTGACACTGTGCCTCGTTCATGGGAGGCGGAACAAGTGCCTCTTAATAATCCATATATTGAATTCCCAATATTTATTTCAATCGCAGGGGAACTACAAGATGATTATGTTAATTAATTATTATTATTATTCTAATTAATGTTGTTGAAACCGCGGGTCTTTTAATTTCTTGTTATGTATGTGTTTTTCTTGAATATGCGTGGTAGTGTATTTTATTTTCTAATTATTTATTGCAAATTACGTAGGTTTAAAATATTTGTTAATAAGTCAACTTTTACATTAATTAGTTAATTTATGCTTAGGAATTAATTACCAATGGTTTTGAAAAAAATTATAAATGTAACTAGAAATGTTAAAACATCCTTTATTAATATCCATTAATCAAATCACAATATTTCATCCCCATTACACAAATTTGAAACAACTTGGCAATGAACCCTAATTTTATCAACAACGAAGAATGACTTACACAAACGATTGCAGATGATGAGAAGGTTCTCACCGGGCTTCCCGCCGATCAACATCCATTAATCAAATCACCCCTTGAACATCAACGGAATTATTGGATTAAGAGGCGTGAAGCAGTCCGGCTAGTCAACCAAGCCTCATCATCATCATCATCTTCATACCCTCGTCGGCCTATTACTTGCAACTTGGCTGCAGCGAGAGATATGTTGAGTTGTACTCCTCCAACCTTATCTCCATATGCAAGTCGTGTCCATATGCAAGTCGTGTCCTTGCATATATTCAATCTGTTATTGCAAAATATGAAGCTAATTACCCGGAAGTTAGCGGTATACCAGAGTGACGTAGTTGGTGGCAGGTTGAGAAGTGCTTTTTACTCTTAACCGGGGTTGTTCCGGCTTATTATACATCTTCTGATTTCTGATAAATGTTGTAATTTATTTGGTTTAAAATTAAATAAAATGATAATTTTGAAAGTGTTGAGTTATGCTTGTCTGATTTGGTTCCATTTTTTGAACTCAATAGATCAGTTAGTAATCAAGATTGCTGCTACATAATACTCATTAACAACGGTTCTGCTACAACCGTTATCAATTTGTTCATTAACAACGGTTCTCCTACAACCGTTATCAATCGTGACGTTCTAACTTCAATGCGGACCGTTCATTAATTGTTTGACCATACGACACAATATATTAAAAAAATAAATACATGTAAGATATGACCATACGACTCAATATATTAAAAAAATAAGTACATGTAAGATATGACAACGGGATGTTTTAAGCCGTGGCGAATATTTCTCATTATTCTTGATTTGACCAATGCCCGGACTGTTCATTTATTTTTTATTGAATCAACGCTGCATCTTAACAATAATTTTAATTTTGTTCCAAAATTATGGCCGTTAACCAAGGTACAAATATTGCGAATCCATGGGTGCAGAGGGATCGTAAGTTGTTAAAAGAAACAGAAAATAAAAGATTAAGGGAATTACGTCATCAACCGAGCTATATTGAAAGCGAGAGGAAAATGGATGCGTTACGAGAAAGGTTAAAGGAACAATGTCCTTTCCATATCATTAAATTCCCCCCTAAACATATAATTCTTAAAGGTACATATGAGAATTTATCAGCTTTCGAAGTTGGTTCTTCTGAGGATTTGATGGTGGGGTATATATTAACCAGATGCGATTGGTATGTATCTACCGTGAGTGAAGCAACAAAAGCTTGGCGTCAATGGTGGTTTAGGTCATCGAAGGTGATGTCGGATTTGGAGGAAAAGACTAGAGTTGAAATGGACTCCTACACCATCATTAATGGGAAGAGATATTGTCCATGATGTAGTGTATATTGGGTCATTTGATTAATGTATATTTATTAATTGCCCATTGGGTTGTAATTAGGAAACTAAATAAGTAAGGAAAGAAATTTTTAATATATTCATTAATTGCATTGGGTTGTGTAAAATTTAGTCTTGAATTCCTAACTTAATACCAAATATGGAAGTTATTTAATGTTTAAATACAGCCCAATTCTGTTTAATTAAAAAACAACGGTTCCACAAAAGCCGTTGTATAATAATTAAGAAGATGCTTTTATTTTTTAGCGGGAAAAACTGGACACAATGAAAGATAAAAGACGACGGTTACACACCAACCGTTGTATTATAATGAAAACAATTACGGGTTTTTATTCAACCGTTGTCATATTGTAATATAAAAAAGGCGGTTTGGCTTCACCCGTGTTTATTAGTTTTAATTAAATCAATCCTCAACAACCAACACGTGCAAATCTTCTCCTCGCTCACTTAAAACCTTCCAACACTGAGTTTCCCTAGAACCACTAGTCTTCTCCGTCGCCGTCACTATCCCCATTGCCTCCGCCGTCCCCTCCGTCATTGCCAGATCAACCCGACTTGTCTTCTTTGAAGAAGTAATAAACCCTACTCCTTCGTCTCATTAACTTAATGTCTTTATTTTCTTTTTTAGTTGTGATATTATCCCCTAATTATATTAGGTTTATTGTGTGTTAAACAACACCTATATTTTTAGGTATACTGTGTGATCATTTATTTGAGACGGTGCTCCTACTATGTCGACTTAATGCTTAAAGTTTGTAGTTTATTAATTTCTGGTTTAGATATGGGTGGAAAGCGGAAAAGAAAAGATAGGAAATAGTCAGGCGAAGAAGATTCAGGTGACGAGCATAAATTGCAATCGGTTACTGGGCGAAGGTGCCATAAGGTTTCCCTAGAAGCAATAGAGAGAGGGATACCTAATAAAATTCAATGGGATCCATTAACGGGACTGCCAGATGGTACCTATGCTGCAAATTTCATGAGTTGAATTGGTTGTTGTGTAAGAGAGTATGTGAATCTCGATTTGTCGCGTAATATCAATCGTTTGAGTGAAGACCTGAAGGAAAAACTAAGGGAGAGAATAAAGGTATGTATATACAATAATAAATGCTTTAGATGAAATTATCTTAGTATTCGATATGTGCTATTAGCTGAAACTAATCAAATATGGTCACCATATATGCAGTTAGCTTATACTGTCCCCAAACAAAATGATGGTTACCTACAAAAAAAGATAGGGGAATCCTTCAGAGCATGAAAGTTAAAGGTTGCTCGGAACCACTTGTTCAACAAGAAGACCGGGGATATGAACAAGAAACCACCAACGAAGAAGTATCGGCATGTCAGCAGCCAGGAAGATTGGGATAACTATATCGCTTATAGGCAGTCTGACAAGTTTAAGGTAATTTATCTGCGACTCATTGGGATCACTTTATTAGTAATCACTTTATAAGTACAGAAATATGCTTACGTTACTCGATACAATTCATTTTATGAAGACTATGAGTAAGCAGAACATAGAGAACATGTCAAAGAAAGAGAGCGTCTTTCATGGCTCCAGAGGTGGTTATAGATTGATTAAGAAGAAGCTTGTAAGTATTTAATTCTTATATTATTAGGTGTTTTATACCGATGTTATATATATATATATATATATATATATATATATATATATATATATATATATATATATATATATAAAATCATACATATTTTGAGAGGATATCATTATGATGAATGAATATAAGCTAAAGCTTGGAACTGTGAATTGTCACGACGCTTGGGTGGCCGGTCACACTCCTAAGAATGGACAGTTAGAATCTCCATATGATAAGGTCATCAAAGAGAAAATTGTAAGTTTGAATAAATATGTCACTCCTACCACTGGTGGTCGGTTATATAATTGTGAGTTTCGATAAAATTTAGATGCATAATGGTTTTTTGTGTATGTAGAGGATCTTTGAGAAGGAGGTTATGGACATGGGGGGCCCACGGGGGCGCTTGAGAAACAAGCGTTTGCATTTGTGGAGTCGTCACCAATTTTTATGGGAAATCGGAACCGTTCGAATACTTCGCGTCATGTCAAGACACAAAGTAGTGACATAGACACTAAGAACTCGTTACCCTTAGCATTCTATGTCTAGAATGACTCTCGTGGATGCCAATGAACATGGATGTTCACAGAGATCTGGAGTAAGGGGTGAGGGTACGTATTAGGAAGTCCTTTTAATGAACACCTAATCCCGCCCGCCTCGATAGCGGCCTCTATTAATGATTAGGGAAATCGTTTGTACTCGATATGCTGTCAGTTATATGCATGCAATGCAACATCCATCATTTTGATCCTAGTATGTGAAGATTAAACTATGTCGGTTGACAAATAATTTAGCACTCAATTATGTCGAAGTAGGGTTTAGAATTAATTACAGTGAAAAACAAGTGAATAAATTATACAAAATAATATAAATAAATTGCTATAATTAAAATTACAATAATTACAATGACTTAATGATTTACGTCAAAAATATATTTAAGACGGATAATTTGAGAAAAACAAGGGAAATAAATTAGGTTAGAAAATACGGACAGATTAGTGGTGATATTAGGATTAATAGTCGATTAATATGTAATTAACGAATTAGGGTCAAAGAAAGAACGGAAGTTCAGAGACAAAAATCAACCCGGAACAGGCGCGCAATGCCGCGCCCTTGAAAGAGGCGCAGTGGTCACTGCTCAGTTCCTGAGGTGAGTTATGGCTGTGAAGTCAGAACTGCTATTCGTTAATGCTCGTTGGTGTATTTAATGGTTGATTATGGATATTTGACTCAAATGAAAGTGATTTAGCATATTATTTACATATGAAATTGTCATAAAAGCGATAAAAACGAATTAAAACTAATTAGAACAAATTAGATGGATTAAAACTAATTAATTAGGTCATTTACGAAAACGGAAATGAGTTAGACAAACTGGTAATAAACGGTAAAAATATGTACAAAGGCGAACCTCAGAAACTTGATATGAACAAATCGAGTCTCTAAAAATCCGGGTTTGATTTAATGACGAAAACCCGCAAATATCAATTATAAGGGATTTAAGTCGGAATTAAAGCGTGATATTTATTATGAATATGTATTAAAGTTATTATGTACGAATGAAAGAGAAGAAAATAAGAAAACAAAGGAAAAGGGAACGGATTCACAGAGAAGCGAGGAAGAAGAAGAAAAGCAGGAACTACGGTAGCCTCTGGAAGAGGCGCATCAGTTGCTGCGTTTCTTCCCGACGTCTGCCCATCATTAATCCGTAAAAACAATTTAACAAAAGGGTTTAAGAAATCAGAGTTAAGCATACTTTTGACGTAAATCTTACATTAATTGGTACAAAAATAAAATACAATAATAAAAGATGGGATTTACACCCTAAGACTTACATGTTTGATGAAACGAGATTAACTAAGTTAACGTTTTAGTGATTGCTCGACTCAAATGTATGGCGAAAGTGCCCTCGTAAGAGGATTTAGATTAAATTGATTAATTAATTGAGGTGTAGTTGGTCAAATTGGTCGGTCATGAAACGTGACTGGTACTCATAATGATCCGAGCTTACGTGGTCGATTGATCAAGCACGTAGACGTCAAAAGCTTAGAGCACGGTGTTAGAATGCAAAGGGAGAAGATAAGGGCGGACACTCGCGCGAGAAATATGTGGAACAAATGTCCCTATTTATACTAGAAAATACGGAGAATTATGGAATGACTCAAACTTTGGAAACAAATCATGGAAAAATCTGAAAATACGCAGAAAAGAGTTGGGGAAGAGGCGCAGTAGCTGCTGCGACTCTTGGAAGAGGCGCAGCAGGTGCTGCGTCCTTTCCCTAGAGGTTTCCTCCTGCGGTAGAAAGAATTCCGCGTTTCTTTTATGGAATTGCGGTGGATCTAAACTTCCTTATTCCTTAAAATAAGATTTTCGGGATATATTTTACCAAAAGGATATAAAATTATTTTATGGAATGAACATATCCGGAATATTCTAGGACATTTCGACTCGGCATTTTAAATGATTTATTAGAAAATGAAGCGGTTTTTGACCCGAGCTCCAAATGAACACTAATTACTGTCAAAACGACCGTATCGGTGCATAGATGACGACCAAGGGGTAGACACAAGTATTTGAGCTATCACTTGACGATAAACTTACGAACTGTCATAAATCGTACCGTGTACCAAACATGCGGCTCAATCATCACCAGGTAGTTTGCGGGAGGTGCAGAAACGAGGTATCTACAGAGCCCGCACTTTGACTGAGGCTTGGACAAGGCGAAAGTCAAAGTATAGCCATCAGGTCAATCAAAGATTACAACCTGACGACTATGGCGACGCGAGGCGGCTCAAGGGGTCTGAGCCAAGGACTTGTCGCCGAGAACATTTTAGAGTCTGTCGACTATCGGGGAGGGTCGTTTAAAGTCCATTAGACTACGTAAGGAGGCTCGCAAGCCATAAGAAGAAATCATACCTGAGACTTCTTTCTCGAAACGAATAATACTAAGGACAGGAGAAGGTCGGTAGAGACTGCTGGGGGAAATCTGCTGATGATTCTGTCTGGATTGAATCATTTCTGGGAATCTGCTTGTGTTTGCTTCCAAACAAACCCCACCTCTCGAGAAGTACAATTGGCTGTCATGAACTCTCGGTGGATAAAAGGTATTGATAAAGGCAAAACCCGCTCGTTGCTGCAAGCGAAGTTCTGATGAAGGATAAAATACTGTGACGGCTAACAGTCTACTTGAAGATAAAATACTGCGACAGCTCACAGTCTGCTCGAAAATAAAATACTGCGATGGTTCACAGTCTGCTTGAAGATAAAATACTAGTCCGGACAAAAATAAATGCCCAATAGACCAAATATATGATATATGGTGTTGGAAAAAAGGCGCACCAAAGATGGGCCCACAAATAACCAACTTATAACGAACTTTCGAAAATTGAGCTGGAGGGAAGCTGGGGAAGAGGCACAGCAAGAGCTGCGACTCTTGGAAGAGGCGCAACAGGTGCTGCGTCCGTGCTGCGTCCTTTCCCAAGCTCGTCCCTATCTGAGTAAAACTTGACAAAAAACCGTGTTTATTCATAATAAACAAAACACAATTCTTATTAAAACTCTCTCAAATCTTAACCAAATTCCATCAAAATTTGATCAAATCGTGCCATTAATTATGACTAATCGAGGTATGTGTCACGTTCTTGCATTAATTCTTGTATTTGCTTGATTTTTGATCGAAAAAATTAGGGTTTTCAACCCAAAATGTCGAAAATTTGGGGCTTTTTCCCCAAATGGATTTGCCTTGTAAAATTGACATTAGAAATGGATAATTGGCAATGTTAGGAACATAACCATATATTCTTTTTGAATTTTTGTCAAGTATTGAGCATTTGAGTGAAATTAAGACGGTTTCTCAGCTGTTTCGAAAATTGCTTCGAAAATGGCCTTAGGATTGCCCATTCTTTTATGAAATTTGGGTTTTTAGAACCCTTGTGTAATGGGTAAACTTCCTACCATGTCGGATTCGTGATTTGTGATAGCTCTTTCAGGACACTTTTCTATGGCATAATCGCCATTATAACGAAATACTGCCGAAATTTCGACTCAAACTCGTGACTAGGCTTGGACTTAGACTTGACTTGAACCAATTAAGCACATCAGTGGTCGGGTTTCGAATAAATAGCCAAAGATGGCGAGAAAAGGCTGTTTTCGGGGCTTAAAAGGCTTGAAACAAACCTCACCGAGGCTTGTCGTCATTTGGTGCGGCCTAATTTGCTTTGATTTTGCATGTGACGTTGCTTTTACGTCAGGGAGGGCTCCTATGGACTTAGACTTTGACCCATCTCTCGTTCTTGACGAGGTTTTTGAGGAGGTTTTCGAGGAGGTTGTCGAGGAGGTCCCAAGGCAGGCCAACATTGGACGAGGTGGTCGCCAGCTAGTGGGGGAACCTGAGTGGGCCGAGAAATGGGATGGTCGACATCTTATTTGGGCAGCAGAGAGCCACCTGTCTTACAGGACGGCGAGAGGTTTGGTAATTTGTGAACTCGTCACTTCCTATCACCTTTCCTTATTCAATTGTTGTTTCATTTCTCTTCTGCTTTGTGCTAAAGATAGCTTTGTGTCGAATTGACACAGGAGGCCGGGAACATGAGGTCCTTTTCTGGCTACACGATGATGATAGAGGTCTACGAGAGACTGACAGAGGAGGAGAAGGCCATCATCGAGCTGGTAGCCTTCAGAGCTTTGGTGGGAGCATGGAGGGCGATCAAGGAGAGGAAGATTCGGGCTAACCTTTGCCTGATTCGAGCTTTCCTCGATCGGTACTGGGACACGACCTCGACCTTTTACATGCCTTTTGGGTAGGTCGGGGTCACTCTGGAAAACTACGGCATGATTTCTGGTCTGCTGTGTGGAGAGGAGGCTGTGGTGTGGCCGTTGACGGCCATAAGAGTGGACTCGGCCGAGGCGAGGAGGCTGATCGGCTGGAACCTGGCAGCAGGTGCTGCTACCGTTGCCGGGTTGGTGCCGAGTACTTACGTCAGGGACTACTTTGCGGGTAGGACCCCGACGACGGTGATGATGGATGGGAGGAAGGTGGCTCCTCCTGCTTGTACTGCGGAGCAGAGGGCTGATAGTCGGATGTCGTGGTCCCACCAATCAAACAATATTTATAAGAGCTCAATACCAAACTAATGAAATGTAGTAGGGTAAGGTGGTCGGTCCCAAGAGATGGTGAGGTTAGAATTGATTATAAGTCTCCGTCCTTGTTTTAGTCTAGCCAATTAATAATGAGATTAATGTTGGAAATATTCTAAAAGTAACTAAAACAAGAAATGAATGAATAACTGACAAGTAAACAATGAAAGTAGATATAAAATGACTAATTAAGGGAGTTAGGGGGATTAAGGGAGTTCATGTATCTAATTGAGTTCTCAATGGGGTTTAAAGATTCATTAATCGACAAAGTATAAGTGTTAATTCGAGGTCTTAATACTCTCTCGAGTCACTAATTACCCAACCACCCTATTACTCACTCTCGTGACAATAATAAGAAACGGTCTCATCCTAAATGCGCCTAATCAAGTCCCGGGTCTCCCACATCGACTCAAAAACAGGTCAAATAACACTAATCGTCATTAGGGTTACACGACACATTAAATTATCAATTAAGTGACAAATTAACACAAATGACTTAACGATTAACGATAATAATGACTACCCATTAAATGAAATCCCAATTTAATACACTAATCCCTTCCCCCTAACTAATTATTCTACTCTAACATGATTTAGGACACAATAATTAAGCTACCCACTAATAATAAATATGTAATAAACATAATTAAACTAATAAAGTAACAAACTTGGATTGAATTAACAAGTAAGACTAACATAAATAATGAAATGAAAATGATAAGAACAATAAAAAAAAAGATGAGAAAATTATACCATATGAAGGGAGATTGCATAGATGAGATAGATCTATAACTTGAATACAAAAAGATTAAACCTTGAACCGAATTGATGAACTAAATTAATATCTAATTAAACTAATAAGGAGGAGAAATAAGAGGAGGTTTTATTTAGAGACCTACTGTTTTTCTAACTACTGCTTTCTACTCTATTGCTGTTTATTTAGTGCGGCTCCCTCTTATAAAAATGAATGCTGCTCCTTTTTAAATAGGTCAACAATACAAGATACTGAAAAGTCCTAATTACCCTTCACTTAAAATCCACAAAAATAAAGAAAACAAGGGTAAGCATCGTCATTTCACTTCTTCTAATCTTTCAAAACCAAGCTATTTCAATTAGCTGTACTTGAAAAAGAGACGATTGAATTCTGGGCTGCTGCAAAGACGGCTAGCGCAAGGTCGTGAATGGGGGTCGCCTCTGGTGATGCGAGTTCGTAGCGGTGCTGTCGAGTGGTGATTTGAGGGGCGATGAATCGAGTTATGGTGGTTGTAGAACGGAGCACAGAAGAAATGGAGGTCGCAGGGAGTAACCACGGTGGCTGGCGGTTGGTGGACGAATTGGGATGAAGGCATGGCTGCTCACGGTGGTAATGGATGTCGGGTTTATTAATGTTGTTGCTGTTATTTGCAGGTGATGTCGAAGGTGGAGTTGTTGTGTGTTGTTGTTGATGTCAAATCGGGTTGGTGTCGGGTTGAATTAATGTCGGGTGGTGTATGAAATTGATGATGGGATGATGATGGAAATGGCGATGGTATGGTGGTTGTCAGGCTGGTTCAGAGGAGAGGCAAAGGATGGCAGAGGAGCATCTGGTAGTTATGTTGGGTTGATGGTGAGTGAAAATGGTGATGGTGAGCGGCTGTTGTGGGGTAATATCCGTATAAAACCCTTAAATTTTAGGACTATAACGCAAATTTTACATGTGATAAAATGTCATAATCGACAAACAATAGAGAAACGATAAAGAACAAGAATCAACCTCGGGTCCTTGTGAATGCGGCCTAAGAACAGAAATCAAAGTAGATTTCCTCCTAATCGTTGCACCCAAGACCGTCTGAGACTATGCCCCTTGTGCTAGAATTGCTCTCTAATTGCCTTGCAATATTGAGAGAGCTTTTGTGAATTTTCTTGATGTGAGATCTAGGATTTTCAGAGGAAAAATGCTCTCAAAACCCTAATTTTTCTTTCAAAATGAATTAGGTCACAAAAGGAGAGAAAGCTCTCCTTTTGTTCTCCTTGGTTCGGCCAAACCGAGAGCCTCATGGGGAAGTGGGCTTTCACTTCCTCTTTATTTTAACTCGTGGTCCGACTCGAAAATGCTAAATGTATATGACGCGATTTTATTATAAATCGTCATCGGTTATCGGTTATTAAAATATCGTCTAGTAACATGAATTAGTCGATATAATAATACATGTCCGGTAATGACAATATTGTATAATTAATTTATTCAATATACATTAATCAAATATAATCGTTTATATTTAATTTACGAATTAACTGCTAAATTCGCCTTAGCCATTATTATTTAATCCGTTTTAAATAAAATATCTCAACATCGCGTTTGACTAATTATTAGTCAATAACTCCGACTAACTGCTTAGTCATATTAGGCATCAACATGACTGTATTTTCATACCGTCACATCTCTCAAACGTATCCTATAGGTGTGACATTTAGGGACCAGTTGATCACCGCCATCTGTATGACAATAACGTCAAACTTATCTAGCAAGCCAACCGTTATTGATAAACGTGGACCAACTGATAATAATACAAAAGTATACCCTTTGATCCTTTTAGAGATTTAAATGTTATTGCACTAATCGTGAGAGGACACCAGCCCCAACAAGCTCCCACTTGTCCGTACAAGTGTATGTGTAATAACGTTATCCGCACTAACTGGAGGACATAGCTCCAACAAACTCCCACTTGTCCGTACAAGTGTATGTGCGATAACCGATTCTCATATTCATTTAAAATTTCTCCCACTCAATGTAAAACAATTTGCAGATCCGGATCCGCAAAGGTCGTATTTTACAATCGATCTGTATCATGAGTGGTTTCCCCGACTAGAGAGTAACTTAACGGATAAAACGAATTCGTATTCGAGCATGGCCATGCATTTCAGTTACAGCTCCTCGAGTGGCCCTGAGAAATATCGAGTACCTGATAAAGGCTGAATATTTCCTTCAACTCGACTCTTTCCGATCTAAGCACAGCATGAAATGACCCAGAAAAAATCTACTTGGCCCCCTGTTACGGATGACCGTGAGAAAGAAACCAAAGTCACCCAAAATCTGCCTTAGTCTCAAGAGACAGTCGATAGTCAAAAGAATCGACTCTTAGGATCACCATGGAGGTCCTATCCATGACCTGGCACCGAATGTTATTAAACATTTAGGACTCCACGTCGATGTCACAATTGTGTCCTACGAGATATCCGTATAACTCGCCTCTGTGATTGGTCAGTCAACCTTTTGACTTATGGCTCGTTGAACCCACCATCAACCAACGTCACAAAATAATTGCCAGAGTTATCAGCTCACGTGGGCAATTAAGGACCAAAAATATAATGTTTGTTCAGTTCACTTTGTGGTGTTCAAAATTGTCGTACAAATCCACATGAAAAACAAAATATATAAATATCAAAACGATGATGTCGTATAGAGTACAAAAGAGAATTAATCTAATCCATAAAAGAGTACTACAACTCAGGAACACGTTTAATTCCCATGGAATTAACATGCCCTTCATGCTTATCTTGTCGTAATGGTTTAGTGAGAGGATCTGCTATGTTATCATCTGTAGCAATCTTTTCTATCACTACCTCCTTTTGCTCCACGTAATCTCGGAGTAGATGAGCTTTCCGTTGTACATGTCTAGACTTGTTGCTAGACTTAGGCTCCTTAGCTTG
This sequence comes from Silene latifolia, assembly GCF_048544455.1. NCBI lineage: Eukaryota > Viridiplantae > Streptophyta > Magnoliopsida > Caryophyllales > Caryophyllaceae > Silene > Silene latifolia. Next base: position 63,492,748 of record NC_133537.1, on the reverse strand, counting down.
GAAGATGGCACCTCTATTGTCGCAATAGATGGTGATCGGGTCATTCGAACTAGGCACGATAGTCCTTGTAAGAATTGACGCATCCATATCGCTTCCTTTGCGACTTCGACGCGGCATAGTACTCGGACTCGTCGTAGAATCTGCTTTGTAACACTTTGTTTGGAACTCTTCCAGTGATCGCAGCGCCATTAAGAGTAAAAACGAATCCAGACCGAGATTTCGAGTCATCTCGATCCGTTTGGAAGCTAGCATCTGCAGAACTTCTTCATAGCTTTTGATCTCCTCCATGAGTCAATGCCCAATCTTTAGTCCTCCGTAGGTACTTAAGAATGTTCTTGACAGCCATCCAATGTGATTCACCTGGATGCTGTTGGAATCGACTTGTCATACTCAATGCATATGCCACGTCCGGACGTGTGCATATCATGGCATACATGATTGATCCTATAGCCGAGGCATAAGGAATCCGTGTCATGCGCTCTTTCTCTTCCGGTGTCTCTGGTGCCTGAGACTTGCTCAAATGCACCCCTGGAGCCATAGGGAGAAACCCTTTTTTGGAGTTAGTCATGCTGAATCTCTCTAGTATCTTGTCTATATAAGACTCCTGACTGAGAGATAACATCCGACGTGATCTATCTCGATAGATACGGATGCCTAAAATTCTTTGTGCCTCACCCAGATCTTTCATCTGGAAATGGTTCTTCAACCATACTTTTACCGAAGTTAAGAGAGGTATGTCATTCCCAATCAGGAGTATGTCATCGACATACAATATTAGGAAGACAATCTTGCTCCCACTCGACTTGATATATAGACATGTTTCCTCGACCGATCGAGTAAATCCATTTTCTTTTATCACTTGGACGAAACGATGGTTCCAACTCCTAGAAGCTTGCTTAAGTCCATAAATGGAACGCTTAAGCTTGCATACTTTCTTAGGATGTTCAGGATCGATGAAACCTTCGGGTTGTACCATGTACAACTCTTCCTCCAAAAAACCATTTAAGAAGGCGGTTTTCACATCCATCTGCCAAATTTCATAGTCATGAAAAGCGGAAATCGCTAAGATAATCCGAATGGAACGCAGCATGACTACGGGTGCAAATATTTCATCGTAGTGCAAACCTGGCACTTGGGTGAAACCTTTAGCAACTAGTCGTGCTTTATAGATATCTTGTTGACCTTCCACAGAATGCTTTATCTTGTAAATCCATTTGCATTTCAGGGGACGAACCTTAGCAGGTAAGTCAACAAGATCCCATACGTTGTTCTCATACATAGAGTCCATCTCGGATTGCATGGCCTCAAGCCATAGCTTTGAGTCAGAACTAGTCATGGCACCTTTATAGGTTGCGGGTTCACTACTCGTTAAGAGTAGAATGTCATCTATGTCATGTTCCTCGACCATACCAATGTATCTGTCTGGAGGAATAGAGACTCTTCCCGACCTCCTAGGTTCCTCAGGAATATTAACCGCAGCCGGGATTGAAGGAATTGGTTCCTCCAATGGTTGCTCGGTATTTGGTTCGAATCTCCCGACGATTCGAAGGTTCTCATTACTCTTTGCATTCTCGAGAAATTCCTTCTCTAAGAATGTCGCACTTGCCGCAACAAATACACGTTGTTCGGTTGGCGAATAAAAGTAATGACCAAGCGTTCCTTTTGGATAACCTATAAAGTATGTCTTGACCGATCGCGGGCCGAGCTTATCCTCGTGTCTCCACTTGACATAAGCCTCGCAGCCCCAAACCCGTATAAAGGACAAGTTAGGGACCGTTCCTTCCATAGTTCATATGGAGTCTTGTCAACGACTTTAGACGGACTTCGGTTAAATATTAGAGCAAAAATGACAGAAGAGCATAACCCCACAATGAGTCGCAACACGGTGTGACTCATCATGGATCGAACCATATCAAGTAGTGTTCGATTTCTCCGTTCGGACACACCATTCAACTGAGGTGTTCCAGGTGGAGTTAACTGCAAGGCAATCCCACAGTCTTTGAGGTGTTGATCAAACTCGTGAGAAAGATACTCGCCACCACGGTCCGAGCGCAAAGTGTTTTAATCTTTCTACCCAAAGAGGTTCTGTACCCGATTCTGGTATTCCTTGAATTTCTGAAAGGATTCACTTTTGTGCTTCATTAAGTAGACATAGCCATATCTACTTAAATCATCCGTGAAAGTGATGAAATACCTATAGCCTTCTCGTGCGGTGATTGACATAGGTCCACACACATCCGTATGTATGAGACCTAATAGGTCAGCAGCGCTTATTCCAACACCTTTGAAGGAAATTCGAGTCATCTTACCAATGAGACATGATTCACACGTGCCAAATGATTAAAAATCAAAGGCCGAGATAGCTCCATTCTTTATGAGCTATTTTACGCGTTTCTCATTAATGTGTCCCATACGGCAGTGCCATAGATACGTTTGATCTTTGTCACCAACCTTTAACTTCTTATTCATTACGTGTAATATTTCGGTGGTCTGATCTAAAACATAAATTCCATTCATGGAGACTGCCTTGCCATAAATCATATCGTGTAATGAGAAAATGCAAGTATTATTCTCTATTACAAATGAAAACTAAGTTTGTCAAGTGCGAAACCAAATAATGTTTTTAGAAAGACTGGGTACATAATAGCAGTTATATAAAAATAACTCAAATCCGCTAGGAAGCTGGATCACGTATGTTCCCCTCGAGACGGCAGCCACTCGTGCTCCATTCCCGACACGCAGGTCCACCTCACCCTTTACGAGGGGTTCGATGTTTCGGAGCCCCTGCACATGATTACACAGATGAGAACCACAACCAGTATCTAGTACCCAAGTTCCGTAACTTGCGTGGTTAATCTCGATCATATGAATAAAAGTAGAAGAGGAAGAAGACATACCAACAGGTTTAACGCGACCTGCTTTTATGTCCTCATGGTAAATAGGATATGTACGCCTCCAATGCCCAGTCTTGTGGCAGTGATGGCATTCCATGTTTTCGGTCTTGCTCTTTGTCATGCCTGATGAGTTGCTCGACTCACCAGGCCCACTCTTACCTGATCCCGACTTCTTAAACTTCGGTTTACCTACCGCTAGGTCTGCCTGAGCTTTGCCCTTACCCTTGCCCTTGTTTGACACAACGAGAACATCCTGTTTCAAGCTCCCATTGAACTTCATATCCTTCTCGGTCTGTACGAGTAGGGAGTGTAGTTCATGAGGACTTTTCTTCAAATCATTCATATAGTAATTCGCTCTAAAGAGCGCAAAACCATCGTGGAGTGAATGAAGCATGCGGTCAATCACGATGTTCTCGCTGATTTTACAATCAAGCGCCTCCAGTCTCTCGACATTCTCAATCATGCTGAGAATGTGTGGGCTAACCGGTTGGCCCTTCTGGAGTCTCGCATCAAAGAAGCGAGTGGTATGCTCATAGGTCACGATTCTCGGTGCTTTCGAGAATTCCTTAGTGAGCATGGTGAAAATCTTGTTTGCACCTTGGGCTATGAAGCGTTTCTGTAAATTGGATTCCATTGCAAAAATGAGTACGTTTTTAATCGCACCTGCTTCCATGACGAAATCGTTATACTTGGCGATCTCGTTAGCTCCAGCCGTGGGGCCTGGGTTTGACGGGATGGGCTCTGTCGGATATTTGAGCTTCCGTCGCCAGCGGCAAAGATTCCGTAATCTTTGCCTCCCGATCCCGCAAGTTTGATCCATCATTCTTACGTCGAGTAGACGATTCATCCGATTCATGAAGATCCGGCCGGACTCACGGTCCAATGTGGCACTTGGCATTGGGTCGTCAGCACGGCCAGCCATTTTGTTATTAGCAGTTTAAGTGATCGTGATCTACACTGAAAAAGAAAGGAAAAACAAAACGAAATAAGCAACTCATCGAGGTGATTTAAGTCTATTTAAAATTCATTTTAATCGTGTAGACTCATTGCACTTGCATAATTGATCTCCCTCAAGAATAATACAAGTGATCCCAAGACTCAATTTCCGTAAAAATGATAAGCCAACTGTTTAGCTAGTTCTATCGTTAGAACTCTTGGTCGATAGATTTCCGTAAATCCTATCTATAGTCCACCATAATCACAGGATCGCATTTGAGTGACCATAGTGTTGAGATAAAATAGGTCAATCAGTTCCAACTTACCCAACGTAGAAGGGGTCATATTATGCCTACCGACGAAGAAGGGATTCATTGGAGTTTGACCTATAAAGACTATTCTCAATTTTTGGTTATACGAGGAAGATCCCATCAACTTAGTTTTAATTCATTTTAAGTGAACGAAAAACTAGCATTACGTGAATGAATTGACTTAGGTGATGGCTTAATTAAAAACATGTGATATCTGTATATCAAAGAAAACTAACGCGTGACCTCTATATGAGTCAGTTTTCATGCAATTATTAGGTGGTTTGGTTTTAGGCGGAAAATGATGCAAACTATCGTTACGATAAAATAAATAAAAGAATGCAAAACGTAAATAAAAATTCCTAGTGTGGCCTATCCTAGTAAAAAGAACATAATACAACTTTGGAATCCACCGTTGGACCCGAGAAGCTTGTCTTGATGTTCCATCTTGATCCATGCAGCGGGAGTGAGCATCCGGTCTCCATCTTTGGTCTTCTCAAAATTACAATTAAAATTTACAAAATATAAACCTATTTACATTCTAAATAAAAACTGTAATTACAAGGAAAAAACCAAAACGGAGATACAAGATCTCAAAATACAACCAAGACCGTGTTCCATCATTACGGTAACACGTTCTACTAAGGCCACACTAAGTTACAACCGTTTGTAAAAATTAAATACGTAATTTAAACATTCAAGGCATTCAATAGTACCGATAAATAAAAATGCATCAACTAAAATAAAATTTATTCGTGACATAATTCCGTAATTATGTTAAATTTATCCAAACCACCTATGATTATTAAAATTATGTGACAAAACCGCTTTAATCAACTTAATTTTAATTCATTACAATCCGTTACTTTAAATCGCTTTAAAATAACTAAATGGTACGTGAGTGAACCGTTTCACTATCAAGCGAATGCATAAAATCCGTATTATGCACAAAACATGGCCGAAAAAGAAAAAAAAATTGAAACATGAAATTTTTTTTTTTCTTTTTCAGGGTTAAACCGTGACAAACAAAATTTTTTTTTTTTTTAAAATCCAGCAGCAATGCCGAGACCAAGGAAAAAAAAAAATTCAGTAGCTAAACCGTGAGCCACAACAGTCCCAAAACAAAAATCGATTTGATAAAACCAATTGCAAATTAAACCTAATCCGTATAGAAATGAATTTACAATTGATAATACTTCAACATATTGCTATGATTATCGTTTAAAATAACAATATGCAAAGAACAAATTGAAAACAAAACATCGTCTGATCAGCATAAAGCCGTGTGGCACGATTACCAATGCAAAAATGTCACGGTTTGCTCAAAAAAAAACAAAACAGCCGAGACAAAAAAATTCCGCCGCACGGAATTTTATGAAAAAAAAAAATATCGATTCAAATTCGTTTGATGAAAATCACAAAGAAAAATTTACGTGGCCTCGCTCTGATACCACTTGTGGGGTAATATCCGTATAAAACCCTTAAATTTTAGGACTATAACGCAAATTTTACATGTGATAAAATGTCATAAACGAAAAACAATAGAGAAACGATAAAGAACAAGAATCAACCTCGGGTCCTTGTGAATGCGGCCTAAGAACAGAAATCAAAGTAGATTTCCTCCTAATCGTTGCACCCAAGACCGTCTGAGACTATGCCCCTTGTGCTAGAATTGCTCTCTAATTGCCTTGCAATATTGAGAGAGCTTTTGTGAATTTTCTTGATGTGAGATCTAGGATTTTCAGAGGAAAAATGCTCTCAAAACCCTAATTTTTCTTTCAAAATGAATTAGGTCACAAAAGGAGAGAAAGCTCTCCTTTTGTTCTCCTTGGTTCGGCCAAACCAAGAGCCTCATGGGGAAGTGGGCTTTCACTTCCTCTTTATTTTAACTCGTGGTCCGACTCGAAAATGCTAAATGTATATGACGCGATTTTATTATAAATCGTCATCGGTTATCGGTTATTAAAATATCGTCTAGTAACATGAATTAGTCGATATAATAATACATGTCCGATAATGACAATATTGTATAATTAATTTATTCAATATACATTAATCAAATATAATCGTTTATATTTAATTTACTGAATTAATCGCTTAATTAAGCCTTAGCCATTATTATTTAATCCGTAGTAAATAAAATATCTCAACATCGCGTTTGACTAATTATTAGTCAATAACTCCGACTAACTGCTTAGTCATATTAGGCATCAACATGACTATATTTTCATACCGTCACATCTCTCAAACGTATCCTATAGGTGTGACTTTTAGGGACCAGTTGATCACCGCCATCTGTATGACAATAACGTCAAACTTATCTAGTAAGCCAACCGTTATTGATAAACGTGGACCAACTGATAATAATACAAAAGTATACCCTTTGATCCTTTTAGAGATTTAAATGTTATTGCACTAACTGTAGAGGACACCAGCCCCAACAGCTGTGTATGGTGTTAGAGTGGAAGGCGAGTAGAAATGGTGAAGTTGAGTGTGTCGATTTGTGTGATTATGGAGGATTGGGTTTGTACAGTGGGTCGTTGACTATGACTTCAAATTATCATGCTTTGTTCATTTGTTTACGGTTTGACTTGTCTTGAACCGCTTGCTTCATTCCTCTCATTCATTCAACTCGTTTTATTCAACTTGACACCTACAAAATTAAATAAGAAGAGGAATACCGAATTCTTGAAATATAACAATTATTATTAATTATTTTAATTAAGCTAATTAGATACTAAAATGAGCTATTAGACAATTAAATCGTACAAAATCGAGTAAAAAATAAGATATAAGTATGGGTAAAATGACCCTAATTTATTACTTATCAAACCTCCTCACACTTAAATCTTACTCGTCCTCGAGTAAGCTCATTTAATAAACTAAGACCCGTAATATAAAAGGACTCCCTAAACTAATAATATCCGATGAAAGGCAATTAACGGGCCTTCTCCGTCCCTTCAACTCACACCGAAATACAATGAGGTATGCATTCCGATGCAAGGCAAGTGGGGGCTTGCGGAAAACTGGACACATCTTAACATGAAGCACATAACAAATAATAAGATGCATCAACAAAAGGAATAGCCACTTCCTCTTCAAGTGGCGGAGTCAACTAAAAGGGAACAAATTTAAGAGCGTATACTCCGTCACAAGTACTAGTTCAACAAATCACTAAGGCTAAGAGGATGGCACTAAATCACCTCCAAATGGTGTTAAACTAGACTACTTTCGTCCTCCATTTCCAAATACTTTCGTCAAGAGCGATCGGATGGCGTGGAATGATGATCCCCATGATGCTAGTAGCATATGACATGACAAGTCTCGAGTTCTCTACAAAAGTAAAGGTCATGGATCCTCCCAAGCTCGACAAAGTGGCTTGACAAAAAGGTTTTTTTTTGGGAATGAAATGCTCAAATCATTGTAAACAAGGGTGGATATGACTAGCATTCAAAATTTGACCTCATTCAACTTTCACATTTCAAAAATTAGAGATGGGGTTTGTCCCTTCCGTGCTAATGTCCTTTGCTTTCGCCAATCGCTTATTAGGCAACCGGTTAACCTCTAGACAATAGCTTTTCAGGGTGATAGTCACTCTGTCTTTGGGCGGTTGAATTCACAACCGTGTGGGGGCCCAATTCAATGGATCCCTCTCCAAAGCACATCGAAGTGGTACGCCTCCATCAAAACGACTAAAATTCTCAACATTTCAACATTTCAAAACATTTGAAGTTTCCTTGGCAATAAAACGTTTCCACATAACAAAATCTTTGAAATGAGCACTTCAAACTTATTGATAGAAAGTATTTTTGGGTTGCCATACCGCAAGGTCAATCAAGGTCACCTAGACAAGTTAACCAAGTCCATATCGCATCACGGGGTTGGATAGGTGACTCACATGCAAACCTTTGACTAGGCTTTGGGTCATGGGTCGAAAGACACTAGTATGACACAATCTAGGGTGTTTTACATCCATTCTAGTAGGCAAAGTCTTAAGTTGAAAAAGTATTTGTAAAGGTCTAATTGCTCTTGTCAAAGTTCCCAATTAGGCACTTTTCAAAACATTTTACCTAAATGCAACTATATGCAATGATGCAACTAGTACATATATGTTATAATACAAGTGCAACTATCAAGCTATATGTTAAGTAAACCAATGCAATCTAATCCTAGCAACACATAGGCACATATCCATCAAGTCCCAAAATATGGAACATTCTCCTCAACATACAAAGCCCAACCTCCTCAATTATAAATAAGAGAAAAAGAGAGGGAGAAAGGAGAAGAGATAGGAACGATTATACCAAGCATCTTCTAACTCCTTAGCATATACCTCCGATATTCCAAATGTACCTATGCATTTTATCACACAAACAACGATATATAAAAGACATGTTAGGGGAGTTTCCTCCCCACACTTATTCGTTTACATAAGGAAATGCAAATAAATGAAAGCATGTTTTTGTAATTTTTGAAAATTTTCAATTTTTTTGGATTTTAAGGAGTAACTCCCCTCCCCACACTTAAAATTTACATCGTCCTCGATGGAACGAGATGTAGGGAAGAAATAGGAAAAATAAAAGACATGTTTTTGTATTTTTAAATAATAGAATTTCCTGCCCACACTTATTTATTTACATAATTTCCAATGGAAATAAATGTGTGGAGGAAATTCGGAAATGAAATACATGTTTCTGAAAATTTTTGAAATATAAAATTTCCTCCCCACACTTATTTATATACTATGTTTCAAAAAGAAATAAATGTGTGGAGGAAATTGAAATTAAATGCATATTTTTGGTTTTTCAATTTTTTTTCAATGAAAAGAACATGTTTTTGGGTTTTTAGAAAAATTTATCAAAAAGAAAAAGAATCATGAAAAGCTTGGGTTGCCTCCCAAGAAGCGCGGTTTTGAGAAAACCGCCAAACCTACAATCAAACACAACAAACAAGTGAGTTATTTAAAAATCCCATCAAAGATCTCATTAACTTATCAAAAGAAGATGACCAATTTTCAACAAAATGGTTATATGCAATGAAGAGCAACAAGCATGACAAATGGCATACATAAGAGACAAGATGAGTCATAAGCAATTTGTAAGAAAAGGCGAGCACACCAAGTGTGTCATACTCACCCCAAGCCTTATCATTTTCTTCCAAAGACACAAGAGGTAGACTCTTCAAGTCATGCACATCATCACAATCCTCTTTCACATCTTCTCCAAGAGTGGTGATTATGTCTCCATTCTCAAATTTCTCCATCAAGCAATCATCAAGAGACAAATCACCCTCTTTGAAAAGATCGTCACAATCATACTCAACAACCACATATTCAAGTAAAGGGGTAAGAGAAATGAGGTCTAAATGATCGGTAGATGAAAAGAACTCATCATCAACACAAAAGCAAGCCTCAAATTTCTCCAAAATGGGTTTTTCAAAGAAGTCAACCTCATAATCCCATCTATCACAAAGATCCACACTCTCCTCCTCATAGGAAATATCAATAGTTGCATACTCATCCCAAGGAGTTTTCTCACTGATAAAATCATCAACACAAAGAAGGGTGGGTGTTTCAATCTCCTCAAGCATAAGGTTCTCTTCTAAATCCACATCAAGATCGTTGTAAGTCAAGCCTATAAACTCTTCATCATAAGGCTCATCAACAATCTCAAATTTCTCACAATCATTGACATCATTTTTCCTTTCTAACTCAAGAATCATTCTCTCGCCATACTCTCTTCCCAATGACTCATGATCAACCTCAAATGATACACACTCCAACTCATTCAAATACAATTGCTCCACAACTTTCTCTTCAAGTAAACGATTTGCCTTAATTAATCCATAATCACATTCAAACATCATAACCACCACCTCACACCCATTACTAGATAATTTAGAATTCACATGGTGTGGTGTAGGTTGGCATAAGGAGTGTGAAAGTTGTCTAGAAAAATGGTGAGGTGGTTCATAAGAAGTGTTAAAGACATGCAAATCATCAACATCATTCACCATATAATCATCCATGGGGTTTTGGGGAGTATAAGAAGGGCACAAGTCAAAACTATCTCCAAAACCACCACATGACACATAATTTGATGAATAAGCATGCATAAAATCCATTGGGTGAAAAGGAGCATGGTATGGTTGAACATCGTGCATATTATCTTCATTATTCATCACATTCATCAACATGGGAGGTGGGGATGCATATAAAGAACAAGCAAAAGAATCATTTTCCAAATAACCACATGTATCACAAGAATATGAAAATGAAAATGCATGCAGATCATTCTCAATTATGGAGGGAGGGTTAACACGATTTTGTTGAACATTTTGAACATAAGAGGGAGAATAAACCTCAACTTGTGGTTCAATCAATCGTGTCACTCTCCCAAACCCATAATTAGCATCCGTCTTAGCCACTTTCTCAAGCAAAGATCTTGCCTCATCATCAGCCAAACTATCAAAGGCACCTCCGGCCGACGCATTTATCAAATTTTTAACGGCATGATGCAAATTGTTAAAGAAAGTTTGTGTGATTAGCCAAATTGGGATCCCATGATGAGGGCAAGCTATCAAAAGTTCATTTAACCTTTCTCAAGCCTCACTTAAGTTCTCAAACTCGCCTTGATGGAAAGTAAAGATCTCATTTCTTAGTTTGGCGGTTTTAGAAGGTGGAAAATATTTGGTAAGAAAGGGTTGGACAAGGTCATCCCAAGTAGAAAAAGTGCTAGGAGGGTGAGAATATAACCATCTCTCGACTCGATCCCCAAGAGTAAGAGGAAAGAGCATGAGTTTTATAACATGTAAGGACACACCATTCTTCTTCACCAAAATGCATTTCCTATTAAACCTCTCCAAATGGTCCAACACATTCTCATTTGGTAGACCAAGAAACACATCTTTTTGAAATATTTCAACCCAATCCGGATGCAAGTCAAGCTCCACATCCTCTCCAATATCAATAGGAGAGGCAAACAAGTTCGGATCGGGTCTACTATGATCACGTAAAGACATGGATGAAGACATTATTGAATACTAGACACTAAATGCAAGTGACTAACAACTATAGCTAAAGATGCAAGTAAACAAACAACATAATTTTTTTATTTTTTCAAATATTCATTTTTTTCTTTTCTTTTTCAAAAGCAATAAAATGACTAATCCCAAAACTAAACTAAGACTTATATCTAACAAAGCACCATCCCCGGCATCGGCGCCATTTTGGTAGTAGGATGTCGTGGTCCCACCAATCAAACAATATTTATAAAAGCTCAATACCAAACTAATGAAATGTAGTAGGGTAAGGAGGTCGGTCCCAAGAGATGGTGAGGTTAGAATTGATTATAAGTCTCCGTCCTTGTTTTAGTCTAGGCAATTAATAATGAGATTAATGTTGGAAATATTCTAAAAGTAACTAAAACAAGAAATGAATGAATAACTAACAAGTAAACAATGAAAGTAGATATAAAATGACTAATTAAGGGAGTTAGGGGGATTAAGGGAGTTCTCAATGGGGTTTAAAGATTCATTAATCGATAAAGTATAAGTGTTAATTCGAGGTCTTAATACTCTCTCGAGTCACTAAGTACCCAACCACCCTATTACTCACTCTCGTGACAATAATAAGAAACGGTCTCATCCTAAATGCACCTAATCAAGTCCCGGGTCTCCCACATCGACTCAAAAACAAGGTCAAATAACACTAATCGTCATTAGGGTTACACGACACATTAAATTATCAATTAAGTGACAAATTAACACAAATGACTTAACGATTAACGATAATAATGACTACCCATTAAATGAAATCCCAATTTAATACACTAATCCCTTCCCCCTAACTAATTATTCTACTTTAACATGATTTAGGACACAATAATTAAGCTACCCACTAATAATAAATATGTAATAAATATAATTAAACTAATAAAGTAACAAACTTGGATTAAATTAACAAGTAAGACTAACATAAATAATGAAATAAAAATGATAAGAACAAGAAAAAAAAGATGAGAAAATTATACCATATGAAGGGAGATTGCATAGATGAGATAGATCTATAACTTGAATACAAAAAGATTAAACCTTGAACCGAATTGATGAACTAAATTAATATCTAATTAAACTAATAAGGAGGAGAAATAAGAGGAGGTTTTATTTAGAGACCTACTGTTTTTCTAACTACTGCTTTCTACTCTATTGCTGTTTATTTGGTGCGGCTCCCTCTTATAAAAATGAATGCTGCCCCTTTTTAAATAGGTCAACAATACAAGACACTGAAAAGTCCGAATTACCCTTCACTTAAAATCCACAAAAATAAAGAAAACGAGGGTAAGCATCGTTATTTCACTTCTTCTAATCTTTCAAAACCAAGCTGTTTCAATTAGCTGTACTCGAAAAAGGGACGATTGAATTCTGGGCTGCTGCAAAGACGGCTAGCGCAAGGTCGTGAATGGGGGTCGCCTCTGGTGATGCGAGTTCGTAGCGGTGCTGTCGAGTGGTGATTTGAGGGGCGATGAATCGAGTTATGGTGGTTGTAGAACGGAGCACAGAAGAAATGGAGGTCGCAGGGAGTAACCACGGTGGCTGGCGGTTGGTGGACGAATTGGGATGAAGGCATGGCTGCTCACGGTGGTAATGGATGTCGGGTTTATTAATGTTGTTGCTGTTATTTGCAGGTGATGTCGAAGGTGGAGTTGTTGCGTGTTGTTGTTGATGTCAAATCGGGTTGGTGTCGGGTTGAATTAATGTCGGGTGGTGTATGAAATTGATGATGGGATGATGATGGAAATGGCGACGGTATGGTTGTTGTCAGGCTTGTTCAGAGGAGAGGCAAAGGAGGGCAGAGGAGCAGCTGGTAGTTATGTTGGGTTGATGGTGAGTGAAAATGGTGATGGTGAGCGGCTGTGTATGGTGTTGGAGTGGAAGGCGAGTAGAAATGGTGAAGTTGAGTGTGTCGATTTGTGTGATGATGGAGGATTGGGTTTGTATAGTGGGTCGTTGACTATGACTTCAAATTATCATGCTTTTTTCATTTGTTTACGGTTTGACTTGTCTTGAACCGCTTGCTTCATTCCTCTCATTCAACTCGTTTTATTCAACTTGACACCTACAAAATTAAATAAGAAGAGGAATACCGAATTCTCGAAATATAACAATTATTATTAATTATTCCAATTAAGCTAATTAGATATTAAAATGAGCTATTAGACAATTAAATCGTACAAAATCGAGTAAAAAATAAGATATAAGTATGGGTAAAATGACCCTAATTTATTCTTTATCAAACCTCCCCACACTTAAATCATACTCGTCCTCGAGTAAGCTCATTTAATAAACTAAGACCCGTAATATAAAAGGACTACCTAAACTAATAATATCCGATGAAAGGCAATTAATGGGCCTTCTCCGTCCCTTCAACTCACACCGAAATACAATGAGGTATGCATTCCGATGCAAGGCAAGTAGGGGCTTGCGGAAAACTGGACACATCTTAACATGAAGCACATAACAAATAATAAGATGCATCAACAAAAGAAATAGACACTTCCTCTTCAAGTGGCGGAGTCAACTAAAAGGGAACAAATTTAAGAGCGTATACTCCGTCACAAATACTAGTTCAACAAATCACTAAGGCTAAGAGGATGGCACTAAATCACCTCCAAATGGTGTTAAACTAGACTACTTTCGTCCTCAATTTCCAAATACTTTCGTCAAGAGCGATCGGATGGCATGGAATGATCATCCCCATGATGCTAGTAGCATATGACATGACAAGTCTCGAGTTCTCTACAAAAGTAAAGGTCATGGATCGTCCCAAGCTCGACAAAGTGGCTTGACAAAAAGGTTTTTTTTGGGAATGAAATGCTCAAATCATTGTAAACAAGGGTGGATATGACTAGCATTCAAAATTTGACCTCATTCAACTTTCACATTTCAAAAATTAGAGATGGGGTTTGTCCTTTCCGTGCTAATGGCCTTTGCTTTCGCCAATCGCTTATTAGGCAACCGGTTAACCTCTAGACAATAGCTTTTCAGGGTGATAGTCACTCTGTCTTTGGGCGGTTGAATTCACAACCGTGTGGGGGCCCAATTCAATGGATTCCTCTCCAAAGCACATCGAAGTGGTACGCCTCCATCAAAACGACTAAAATTCTCAACATTTCAACATTTCAAAACATTTGATGTTTCCTTGGCAATAAAACGTTTCCACATAACAAAATCTTTGAAATGAGCACTTCAAACTTATTGATAGAAAGTATTTTTGGGTTGCCATACCACAAGGTCAATCAAGGTCACCTAGACAAGTTAACCAAGTCCATATCGCATCACGGGGTTGGATAGGTGACTCACATGCAAACCCTTGACTAGGCTTTGGGTCGTGGGTCGAAAGACACTAGTATGACACAATCTAGGGTGTTTTACATCCATTCTAGTAGGCAAAGTCTTAAGTTGAAAAAGTATTTGTAATGGTCTAATTGCTCTTGTCAAAGTTCCCAATTAGGCACTTTTCAAAACATTTTACCTAAATGCAACTATATGCAATGATGCAACTAGTATATATATGTTATAATACAAGTGCAACTATCAAGCTATATGTTAAGTAAACCAATGCAATCTAATCCTAGCAACACATATGCACATATCCATCAAGTCCCAAAATATGGAACATCCTCCTCAACATACAAAGCCCAACGTCCTCAATTATAAATAAGAAAAAAAGAGAGGGAGAAAGGAGAAGAGATAGGAACGATTATACCAAGCATCTTCTAACTCCTTAGCATATGCCTCCGATATTCCAAATGTACCTATGCATTTTATTACACAAACAACGATATATACAAGACATGTTAGGGGAGTTTCCTCCCCACACTTATTCGTTTACATAAGGAAATGCAAATAAATGAAAGCATGTTTTTGTAATTTTTGAAAATTTTCAATTTTTTTGGATTTTAAGGAGTAACTCCCCTCCCCACACTTAAAATTTACATCGTCCTCGATGGAACGAGATGTAGGGAAGAAATAGGAAAAATAAAAGACATGTTTTTGTATTTTTAAATAATAGAATTTCCTGCCCACACTTATTTATTTACATAATTTCCAATGGAAATAAATGTGTGGAGGAAATTCGGAAATAAAATACATGTTTTTGAAAATTTTTGAAATATAAAATTTCCTCCCCACACTTATTTATTTACTATGTTTCAAAAAGAAATAAATGTGTGGAGGAAATTGAAATTAAATGCATATTTTTGGTTTTTCAATTTTTTTTTCAAAGAAAAGAACATGTTTTTGGGTTTTTAGAAAAAATTATCAAAAAGAAAAAGAAGCATGAAAAGCTTGGGTTGCCTCCCAAGAAGCGCGGTTTTGAGGAAACCGCCAAACCTACAATCAAACACAACAAACAAGTGAGTTATTTAAAAATCCCATCAAAGATCTCATTAACTTATCAAAAGAAGATGACCAATTTTCAACAAAATGGTTATATGCAATGAAGAGCAACAAGCATGACAAATGGCATACATAAGAGACAAGATGAGTCATAAGCAATTTGTAAGAAAAGGTAAGCACACCAAGTGTGTCATACTCACCCCAAGCCTTATCATTTTCTTCCAAAGACACAAGAGGTAGACTCTTCAAGTCATGCACATCATCACAATCCTCTTTCACATCTTCTCCAAGAGTGGTGATTATGTCTCCATTCTCAAATTTCTCCATCAAGCAATCATCAAGAGACAAATCACCCTCTTTGAAAAGATCGTCACAATCATACTCAACAACCACATATTCAAGTAAAGGGGTAAGAGAAATGAGGTCTAAATGATCGGTAGATGAAAAGAACTCATCATCAACACAAAAGCAAGCCTCAAATTTCTCCAAAATGGGTTTTTCAAAGAAGTCAACCTCATAATCCCATCTATCCCAAAGATCCACACTCTCCTCCTCATAGGAAATATCAATAATTGCATACTCATCCCAAGGAGTTTTCTCACCGATAAAATCATCAACACAAAAAAGGGTGGGTGTTTCAATCTCCTCAAGCATAAGGTTCTCTTCTAAATCCACATCAAGATCGTTGTAAGTCAAGCCTATAAACTCTTCATCATAAGGCTCATCAACAATCTCAAATTTCTCACAATCTTTGACATCATTTTTCCTTTCTAACTCAAGAATCATTCTCTCGCCATACTCTCTTCCCAATGACTCATGATCAACCACAAATGATACACACTCCAACTCATTCAAATACAATTGCTCCACAATAACTTTCTCTTCAAGTAAACAATTTGCCTCAATCAATCCATAATCACATTCAAACATCATAACCTCCACCTCACACCCATTACTCGATAATTTAGAATTCATATGGTGTGGTGTAGGTTGGCATAAGGAGTGTGAAAGTTGTCTAGAAAAATGGTGAGGTGGTTCATAAGAAGTGTTAAAGACATGCAAATCATCAACATCATTCACCATATAATCATCCATGGGAGTTTGGGGAGTATAAGAAGGGCACAAGTCAAAACTATCTCCAAAACCACCACATGACACATAATTTGATGAATAAGCATGCATAAAATCCATTGGGTGAAAAGGAGCATGGTATGGTTGAACATCGTGCATATTATCTTCATTATTCATCACATTCATCAACATGGGAGGTGGGGATGCATATAAAGAACAAGCAAAAGAATCATTTCCCAAATAACCACATGTATCACAAGAATATGAAAATGAAAATGCATGCACATCATTCTCAATTATGGAGGGAGAGTTAACACGATTTTGTTGAACATTTTGAACATAAGAGGGAGAATAAACCTCAACTTGTGGTTCAATCAATCGTGTCACTCTCCCAAACCCATAATTAGCATCCGTCTTAGCCACTTTCTCAAGCAAAGATCTTGCCTCATCATCACCCAAACTATCAAAGGCACCTCCGGCCGATGTATTTATCAAATATTTAACGGCATGATGCAAATTGTTAAAGAAAGTTTGTGTGATTAGCCAAATTGGGATCCCATGATTAGGGCAAGCTCTCAAAAGTTCATTTAACCTTTCCCAAGCCTCACTTAAGTTCTCAAACTCGCCTTGATGGAAAGTAAAGATCTCATTTCTTAGTTTGGCGGTTTTAGAAGGTGGAAAATATTTGGTAAGAAAGGTTTGGACAAGGTCATCCCAAGTAGAAAAATTGCTAGGAGGGTGAGAATATAACCATCTCTCGACTCGATCCCTAAGAGTAAGAGGAAAGAGCATGAGTTTTACAACATGTAAGGACACACCATTCTTCTTCACCAAAATGCATTTCCTATTAAACCTCTCCAAATGGTCCAACACATTCTCATTTGGTAAACCAAGAAACACATCTTTTTGAAATATTTCAACCCAATCCGGATGCAAGTCAAGCTCCACATCCTCTCCAATATCAATAACAGAGGCAAACAAGTTCGGATCGGGTCTACTATGATCACGTAAAGACATGGATGAAGACATTATTGAATACAAGACACTAAATGCAAGTGACTAACAACTATAACTAAAGATGCAAGTAAACAAACAACATAATTTTTTTATTTTTTCAAATATTCATTTTTTTCTTTTCTTTTTCAAAAGCAATAAAATGACTAATCCCAAAACTAAACTAAGACTTATATCTAACAAAGCACCATCCCCGGTAACGGCGCCATTTTGATAGTAGGATGTCGTGGTCCCACCAATCAAACAATATTTATAAAAGCTCAATACCAAACTAATGAAATGTAGTAGGGTAAGGAGGTCGGTCCCAAGAGATGGTGAGGTTAGAATTGATTATAAGTCTCCGTCCTTGTTTTAGTCTAGCCAATTAATAATGAGATTAATGTTGAAAATATTCTAAAAGTAACTAAAACAAGAAATGAATGAATAACTAACAAGTAAACAATGAAAGTAGATATAAAATGACTAATTAAGGGAGTTAGTGGGATTAAGGGAGTTCTCAATGGGGTTTAAAGATTCATTAATCGATAAAGTATAAGTGTTAATTCGAGGTCTTAATACTCTCTCGAGTCACTAAGTACCCAACCACCCTATTACTCACTCTCGTGACAATAATAAGAAACGGTCTCATCTTAAATGCGCCTAATCAAGTCCCGGGTCTCCCACATCGACTCAAAAACAAGGTCAAATAACACTAATCGTCATTAGGGTTACACGACACATTAAATTATCAATTAAGTGACAAATTAACACAAATGACTTAACGATTAACGATAATAATGACTACCCATTAAATGAAATCCCAATTTAATACACTAATCCCTTCCCCCTAACTAATTATTCTACTCTAACATGATTAAGGACACAATAATTAAGCTACCCACTAATAATAAATATGTAATAAACATAATTAAACTAATAAAGTAACAAACTTGGATTGAATTAACAAGTAAGACTAACATAATTAATAATGAAATGAATTGAAAATGATAAGAACAATAAAAAAAAGATGAGAAAATTATACCATATGAAGGGAGATTGCATAGATGAGATAGATCTATAACTTGAATACAAAAAGATTAAACCTTGAACCGAATTGATGAACTAAATTAATATCTAATTAAACTAATAAGAAGGAGAAATAAGAGGAGGTTTTATTTAGAGACCTACTGTTTTTCTAACTCCTGATTTCTACTCTATTGTTGTTTATTTGGTGCGGCTCCCTCTTATAAAAATGAATGCTGCTCCTTTTTAAATAGGTCAACAATACAAGACACTGAAAAGTCCGAATTACCCTTCACTTAAAATCCACAAAAATAAAGAAAACAAGGGTAAGCATCGTTATTTCACTTCTTCTAATCTTTCAAAACCAAGCTGTTTCAATTAGCTGTACTCGAAAAAGGGACGATTGAATTCTGGGCTGCTGCAAAGACGGCTAGCGCAAGGTCGTGAATGGGGGTCACCTCTGGTGATGCGAGTTCGTAGCGGTGCTGTCGAGTGGTGATTTGAGGGGAGATGAATCGAGTTATGGTGGTTGTAGAACGGGGCACAGAAGAAATGGAGGCCGCAAGGAGTAACCACGGTGGCTGGCGGTTGGTGGACGAATTGGGATGAAGGCAGGGCTGCTCACGGTGGTAATGGATGTCGGGTTTATTAATGTTGTTGTTGTTATTTGCAGGTGATGTCGAAGGTGGAGTTGTTGCGTGTTGTTGTTGATGTCGAATCGGGTTGGTGTCGGGTTGAATTAATGTCCGGTGGTGTATGAAATTGATGATGGAATTGGCGATGGTATGGTGGTTGTCAGGAGAGGCAAAGGAGGGCAGAGGAGCAGCTGGTAGTTATGTTGGGTTGATGGTGATTTAAAATGGTGATGGTGAGCGGCTGTGTATGGTGTTGGAGTGGAAGGCGAGTAGAAATGGTGAAGTTGAGTGTGTCGATTTGCGTGATGATGGAGGATTGGGTTTGTACAGTGGGTCGTTGACCATGACTTCAAATTATCATGCTTTGTTCATTTGTTTACGGTTTGACATGTCTTGAACCGCTTGCTTCATTCCTCTCATTCAACTCGTTTTATTCAACTTGACACCTACAAAATTAAATAAGAAGAGGAATACCGAATTCTCGAAATATAACACTTATTATTAATTATTCTAATTAAGCTAATTAGATACTAAAATGAGCTATTAGACAATTAAATCGCACAAAATCGAGTCAAAAATAAGATATAAGTATGGGTAAAATGCCCCTAATTTATTACTTATCAAGGGCTCGTTTGTGGCTCTGGTGGTTCTTGTCTTCGCTTTACCTCGAAGACAAGGGGGAGAGGCTGTCGACGAAGCTTCTTCCGTTCCTTTCTGACTTGAGTGACCTAGGTCGGTGGGACTGGGTTACTCCTGGCTTTGCGGTCCTCACTCGCTACATGAGGGCCTTGGTTCGTCCTGAGCTGATGGAGAAGGGGACTTCTCCTGCTATTGTCGGTCCTGGACTGTTGCTGGAGCTATGAACCTTCATTACTTATTATGAAAGATCATTACTTCTTCTTTTATTTCCATTTCTATCGAATTGTGAAAGATCATTATCGAATATCTTGTTTTGCAGGCGTGGGTTTACTCCTACTTTCTGGGCTTCGCGCCCAAGAGGACGGAGCCTGAGCCGAGGGCTTACTCGGTCGTGAGGGACTGGGTGGTGTGTCGTAGGAAGAGCCAGTGCTTTTCTTACGACGTTTGTCGACAAGGCGTGAATGCCCTGAAGTTTAGCGACGTAAGTATCTTGAACTACCTTTCTTCATTGTTATCTTCACTTAGGAACAATCATAGAAATGACCCCTTTTCCCGTTTAGAGTCGATTATAGGAATAACCTTTCGTTTGCTTGTTTTAGTAGGTGCCTAGACCTTGGGTGGACTACCCTGACGCTCCGTCCTTCGTGGCTGAGGTCCTTCAACCCTGGAGCTCGAGTCGGTTGCTATTCAGGACGCCCATGGGACTAGTGTTGTACCTGGGCGAGCGTTTGACTCGTCAGTGCTCTCGTGACACTTTTACGGTTCCCATCGATCCTCCGCGGACGATGTTTAGGGAGCCTTCGAACGCTGAGAGAGAGAGAGGCTGACTTGGCGGACGTTGGCGGTGACGCCCTTCTCCTTCCTGGTGAGGAGTACTCCCTGTTTTTTCGCCAAAGACTGGCGTACTGGCCGATTGTGGTAAGTATTTTACTTTCCCTTTTTGAATCGATTTGACAAACTGACGAATGATCGTCGAATAAAGAATTCATTTGAATTTTGTAGGAGATCGAGGTGGCAGGCGTCGAGCCCCCAGCGTTCCCAGAGACCCTTGAGTACACCGACGCGGCGGGGATGACGATGATCTCCGAGATCCGTGACTTTGGCGAGGAGGTGACGGATGCTGGCCTAGAGGAGTGGCAGCACTTAATGAGGAGGGTAAGCCCTCAGCTTTGGCTGTCTTTTGTTGTCTCTATTGCATAAGAATGCATTCATTATTTTGAAAACCTTTTGTTTATTGAAATACAGGTGGCGACGTCTCAGCATGTGGCGCTGTGGAGGGTGGCCAACCGACTGCGGGCCACGACCATCGAGGCGCTTGCTGGTGGCCGAGGACGACAGGTATGAACCTCTTATTCTCTTTACTTTGAATTTTTGTTGCAATTTCTCGCGTTTTGTTTGAAATAGTTTGAATGAAATGATTGAAATGAGGCATTTCTTTATCACTTGCAGAGGGAGCGTGACCCGGAGCGCGAGCTGGCGCAGTCCCAGGAGGAGGCAGCTCGCCTGTTGTGGGAGTTAGAGGTCAGGGACGCTGAGATCGCTGCTCTCGAGGCGACCGTAGCTGAGCTGAGTGGCAAGCAGGAGTAGTTGCGTTTCTTTTTTGTTGTTGTCTTGTATATACTTGTACATTTTGGACTTTGTTTTGTACTTTTCGGACCTGTTTTGGGCGAGATCCCCCAGTTTGATGTACATATTGCATTTTGGTTGTATATATGATGGCATGAGTGCCTTCACTGCTGGTTGTTTGTTGTTCTTGCAGGTTAGCTTAGAAAACAGGTTTGGTAGATGATGGTTTGTGCCGTCATGCTGCCAAAAATTTACATAGAATTTGCACATAAAACACATAATATACACGTGACTTAAATTAGCGCAAAATGAGAAAAATGACCGAAAATGCGAAAAAATTGCCCAGAAATGAGCAAAAATGATCAGACTGTAGGGAGGGCTACCCCCTAAAAAAAACTTAAAAAAGAAATGTATAAGTGTGAGATGAGGAGTGAATTGATTCCCCTAAAAAAAGAAAATAAAATAAAAATGGGTAATTGTGCTCGTTTGGCCAAAATGTCGATTTCGTCTCGAGAAGCGAACCCGAAAATATTTGGGAAATATAAAATTTGGTAATTTGACGGAATTTACCAAAATAATAACCTATAGGAATAGGAAATTACAGCCAAAATAAATTAGGAAAGATCCAAAGCTGAAAATCACGGAAACCAGCCTGGGGAAGAGGCGCAGCAAGAGCTGCGACTCTTCGAAGAGGCGCAGCAGGTGCTGCGCCCTTTCCCCAGTTGGTCAGACCTTAACGGAAATTAGGAAACGACTTTTAGTATAAATAGAGACGTCGGGGAAGCTATTAATCACATAATTCCTCCGTCTTTCTTCCGTCTATCTCATAAAAACTCTCCTATCTTCATAAAAAACATTCAAAATTATGGAAGACTTTGAAAACCATCTCAAGGAATGGACGAACGAGTTCACAAATGTCGAGAAACATGACATGAATGCTTTTAATTTGGGATCAATCTTGAGTCTCAAATTGGTGAAAATTGTGAAGCCTTTCTTGGATGCTTGTCTTGAATATTGGGGCCCTTATTTCCATGTATTCGCCTTTCCTGGAGGCGATATTTGCCCTTTCCCGGAGGAAATAGCTGTTATTGGAGGATGGGATCTAGAAAATGCGCCCGCTATACCTTTTAGCTCTCAAGGGTATAAGAGTAAATTTAGAGACTTGCTTGGACTGACCAAGGCTGAGATTGACCGTCTTGTGACCTCAAAAAGAGTCCGTATGTTTGACTTTATCGACTGATTCATAAACAGGGAAGACCCTTCTATTTCTTATGTTGCGAGACGCAGGGCGTTCGAGTTTTGTCTACTACACTGTTATGTCCTTCAAGGGCATGTTGACAAGGAGATGAGAGGGGACCCTCGTTTCATGAGCTTAGTGGAACAAATGGAGCTGCACAAGAGCTCAGCATGCCTTTGTTTAGGAGAGATCATTCTGGGGTTGGACAACAGAAAAGCCAACCGTGAGCTTCCTTATTTGGGAAGTCCTATTATTTTGCAGGTAAGAACCCTCTTTCCACGTGCCAACTGTTTTTTTGTTTTCTTTTTCTTTTTCTTTTTTTTTCGTTGTTTTTTTTCTGTTC
Source organism: Silene latifolia (assembly GCF_048544455.1). NCBI lineage: Eukaryota > Viridiplantae > Streptophyta > Magnoliopsida > Caryophyllales > Caryophyllaceae > Silene > Silene latifolia. The sequence goes on along the minus strand of NC_133537.1, from coordinate 63,469,706 downwards.
TTTTTTTTTTCGGTTGACCATGTGGGCATTATTTCCCGTCTTCTTTTCAGGTTTGGCTTATGGAGCGCCTGGGATTGATCGAGCCCCCAGTTAATATGCCAGGATACCATGCTCGGTCAATTGCAATGAGAACTAGGCTCTACATGGTGGACTTCACTCGGGTTTGCAACTATTGGGAAAATAAACTAAAGAGTGAAGGAGGCCCCTTGATCCGGTGGATTGTGCCATGGTGGCATCTCAGATCAGTCACTAGAGTTTTGATGTGACCATAATTGGCGCATATTTAGCCCCCGAATTAGCCTTGTTTCCATGCTTTTTAGTGCTTATTTGGGTCATTTCTTATCTATAGTTCTTTGTTTTGCATATTCTTTGAGATTTTGATCCCTTGGTAGGAAAGGAGTAAGAATCTTGCATTTTCATGGCAAAACGAGACTAAATTGATCGAATTCAATGACCAAGCATCAAGGAGAGACAAGATTAGAAGGCCTTTGTACATATCATAGTAGAAGAGCAATGTTGAGGAAAGATCCTTGAGTCCCCAAGGAAATCCCCAAGGAATTATGAAGAAAAGGGAAGAAAAGAAGAAGTTACTATCTTTGGATCGACAATCCGAGCGGATTGTCAACAATCCGCCCGTCCGCCTCTGCACAATCCGAGCGTCCCGTGCTGAATCCGCTCGGATTCCCCCTCAACAATCCGTCCGGATTCCCCAGAATCCGCTCGGATTCCATCGCCCAAATCCGGCCGTCCCGACCTTATTCCGCTAGGATTTCTTCACAGCACGGGTTGTCTTCTTCAAGCTACGAAAAGAGAAGCCCTTCTCTCAGAAAATACCGGGTCCTCCTTGCTCAACTTAAAAAGTGTAATTACTAGTTTAGCCCTTAGTTAACCCTAATGCATCCTCCCTAATTTTCACTATAAATACCCCATTAGGCTAATTAGAGGAGCATGTTCTTCTTATCAATAATTAGTGTAGTTAATATCAATCAAATCTCTCTTTAATATTGTAATCAAGTATTAATCAAGTATTAATCAAGTTTTAATCCAAGTTTTAGTTCTTTAATCTCTCTTTTGTTCATCCTTTATTTTGGGTAATTGAAGATTATTTGGGTTATTATTGGGAGATTGACAACCTCTCAATCTAGCATTCAAGTACTTCTATTATTCTTGCTTTATTATTGGAATCATTAGTAGGTATAATCTCTTAATCCCTTTTTAATTATTGTTAATTACTTTCATTTATTCATCATGTTTCATATTGTTAGTATGATTGACAACCTTGCTAGCATGATCAACATGATAATGAGTGAGTAGTCTCTTAGCTAGGGTTAATGGGTGATTAGGGGAAACCAACATGGGGAATGATTCATGCTTAAATTAATATGCTTTCATGTTTTATTTGCTTGCTTGTTTTGATCTCAACTCATGCACATGTTATATTTGATGAAATGCTAAGCCTATGAATCCTTGCATTTACTATCATCTCCTATCTTTTCAATGAGACTTGTAAGACATAACCCAACTCGAGTCTCATTAGACCATGCATGTTGTTGAGTAGGGAAGATTAAGTTGACTTGTAGGTGTTGTACAATCTAATCGATTCGGCTCCGGGACCCAAACTTTCCTAGGATTGTAAGAAATAACCCAACTCAATCCATCACAACAATAATTGCTTGCTTATAATTTGAGAACATGTTTGTATGATCATATCCCATGATTCCCCTTTGATCCCATGATACCCTAGTGCCTTTAATCAATTGTTTACACCCCCTTTAATTCATCTTGCTTGTTTATTTTCATTGTTATTCTAGTTTAGTAACCTTCTACATCAACCCAATTTGTTACATCCCTTAGACACCACTAGTTACAATAGAAATCTCATTTCAACTCCCGTCCCTTGGGATCCGACCTTTACTTGCCTCTTTACTAATTGTAGAGTTGCTTGTTGAGCTATAAATTGTGTTTTGATTCGACCGTGACCAACGACCCCATCTCAATTTGTGAACACTTAGCGGGATCGCATCAAAAATGGCGTCGTTGCCGGGGACGGTGTTTGTTTGATTTAGATTTCTTTTTATTGTTATTAGTTGTGTCTTTCTTCACCTTGAGGAAGTAAAAATCCTCAAGGTTTGTTCTAATTGTTTTTGAGTTGTTTGATATTTTGCATGTCTAGAAGGTTACAAAGTGATTTGCTATCTTTTGACCGTGAAATCGAAAGAACCTTGACGAACAATAGGAGACTTGTTAGGAGGAATTTGAGAGGTGTTAGTGAAGTTGTTCAACCCACTAGTGAGTTTGTCAATCCTTTCGCAATAGAAGGAGAAGAAAACCCATTACACAATACCCCACAAAATCCACCTACAATGCCAAAATTCTCGTCACACTCCGTACCCACCGAGGAGAATCTACCAAATGGTACTCCTACACCGCAACATCTCACCGGAAATTTTATTGCCAAGTCCGCCTTCATCCAACTAGTTGAGAGGAGCCAATTCGGGGGAATGCCTAGTGAGGACCCTCATTCTCATATGGAAACCTTTTGCGATTATTGTGATGCTATCTCTCAAACGGGCGTGACTCAAGACCAAATTAGATGGGTCTTATTTCCTTTTTCCTTAATCGGCACCGCAAAGCAATGGTTGAAGGGCCTTGATAAGGCCACCCTTGGAATAGATTCTTGGAAGAAGTTGGCTCTAGCTTTCTACAAAAAATTCTACCCACCGGAAAAGACCAACATGCTAAGAGCTCAAATTACGGGTTTTAAGCAAAGGGATGAAGAGTCTTTGTATGAAGCTTGGGAGCGGTTCAAGGAATTTGTCGCTCATGTCCTCACCATGGACTTAGCGAATGGTTTTTGGTGCAACAATTTTGGAATGGTTTATATGAAGATTCTAGGAACATTCTCAATATGGGATCGAATGGGATGTTCACCGAGGTTGATGACAACCAAACTTGGAGCAAAATTGAAGAGATGGCAATCCACAATTCACAATATAGTAGGCCTCGCAAGGCTACTAGAGGAGGAAAGTATGAAGTGGACGCTGTTACTCAATTAGGTGCCCAACTAAGCTCCCATATCGATACAATCAACTTGAAGTTTGAACAAGCTATGGCTAGACTTGAGGAAAACTCAAAATCATCGAAGCATCATGTCAATGCCATGACGGCATCCTCATCAATCTCGAGTGGGATATGTGAGAATTGTGGAACTTTGGGTCATGACCCAAGTGAGTGTATGGGAACAACCGAACAAGTGAATGCTTTCCAAGCATATAAAAGTGGTACCCCTTATTCAAATTTTTACAATGAAAACACCAAGTTCCATCCAAATCTCTCATACAAAAGCCAAAATGTTCAAAACCCTCAAACAACATACACTCCACCACCCATGAGAAACCAAAATCAAAGACCCTTTTACAATCAAAACCAAGGTTACCAAAATCAAAATCCATACAATCACCAAAATGACCAAGGTTTTGATGTCCAAAAAGCGGTCCTCCAAATGCAAAAGAATCAACAAGAATTTTTCACCCAAATGCAAAAAGATAGCCAAGCAAAAGAAACCACCATCAACAACATTCTAGCTCACACCAAGATGTTGGAAACACAATTGACTCAACTAGCATCTTCAAGCTCACAAAGACAAAAGGGGCAATTACCACCTCAAAGTAATCCCCCTAGACATGAAACGGTTAGTGCCATTCACTTGAGAAGTGGTACAAGGTATGAAGCAAGTTGAGGATGAAGTTGTGGAAGCTAGTGAAAAGGAAGAAATTGTGCAAAACTCCAAAGATGGAGAATCATCAAAAGAAGAAAGTTCAAAGAAAAATGAAGACAAGGCCAAAGAGAAGGAGCCCATTGTGATTAGACTTCCTTTTCCAAGTCGTCAAGCCAAGCCCAAATTTGATGATCAACTTGGAAAGTTCATGGAAATTGTGAAGAATTTAGAAGTCTCAATTCCTTTCACGGAATTAATCAACCACGTTCCGGCCTATGCGAAGTACATGAAAGATATCCTCACAAAGAAGAAGTCGATTCGGAAACTTGAGACTATCGCCTTCACTAAGGTGAGTAGTGCAATACTTCAAGGGAGTTCACCTCCAAAGTTAAAGGATCCGGGAAGCTTCTCAATACCGTGTACCATTGGCGACACGACGATCAACAAAGCCCTATGTGATCTAGGGGCTAGTGTGAGTGTCATGCCGTACTCGGTGAGTAAAAGGTTGGGAATGGGAGAGCTTAAATGCACCAACATCACACTCCAAATGGCCGATAGATCGACGAAGACACCGTTAGGGATATGGGAAGATGTCCCCGTGCGAATTGGGAAGTTTTTCATCCCGGTGGACTTTGTCATTGTTTATATGGAGGAAGATTCCAACATTCCAATCATCCTAGGAAGACCTTTCCTACACACCGCCGGTGCGGTGATTGATGTGAAACATGGTGAGCTCACTCTAGAAGTGGGAGATGAAAGCATAACTTTTAATCTTGACAAGACTATGAGAGCTCCTCGTTTGCATGAGCCATGTTTCATGATTGATCATTATAGCCGAAAAGATGAAAGGAAGAAATCGGAACTCTAATGGAGGAAGAAAATTGAAGATGCTCCATTCAAAGAGCAAGTGAATAGTAACAAGGAGAGCTTGCAAAGCTCATCAAAATCAACCAAGGAAGAAGAGGATGGCCTCATTGGCCAAGAGAAGAAATTGGGAGAGTTGTCTCCATCTAAGCAAGAAATTTTCAATGATCAACTCAATGAAGTTTGTGGTCTTTGGGACGACGAATTTGAAGGGATTTTTAATCCCTACATTGGGCATGCCATCGATCATGATCAACAACAAGGGCCACGGTCTATTGAGGACCTCTACCATAATAATGAACAAGCTTTTGATTACTTCTTCAAGGTGTTGAGCAACATCAACAACACCTTGAACATGCCCCATTGACATCTTATCGAGAATGAGAGTTTGGTGGAGTCCTCCCTAAACCACCACTTGTAAATATTTCTAACTCCCTAACTTGCATTTCAATTCTTGTATTGCATTTTTGTCATTTTTGGATTTGTATTTACTTTGATCAAAATAATTGTCATGTAAGAGAGAAGTGAGGGAGGGACTAACAATTTCAATTGATGTGTAGTGCTTTACCTTAGTGTGGGGATGGCAATTGCCTAGGCTATCCATGCCTTAGTAGTGCCCCCACAATGAAGAACACAAGACTTGAAAGAAAGAATGGAAGAATGATAAAGGGAATGCGCTGTGCACGGGTGGAACTGAATCCGTGTACATAGGGGAAGAATCCGAGCGGATTCCCAAGAATCCGCCCGTCTTATGCAATCCGAGTGTCCTGCAGAAAAGACGCCCGTCTTGAACTAAGCTGAATTTTGAAATTTTCTTGATCAAAAGAATCCGAGCGGATTTCTCTGAAATCCGCCCGTCTGAAGAATCCGTCCGTCTTGTGAGAAAGACGCCCGTCTTTGCAGCTGAGGAAAATAAGCAAATTTCTCTGGATAGAAATCCGTCCGTCCTTGAGCAAATCCGCCCGTCCCGTGTTCAGCAAATCCGAGCGGATTGTACCAAATCCGCCCGTCTTTAGGCGAATTTTTGCAAAGGTAGAAGAAGCAGATTCCGCACGGATTAAGCCTAATCCGCATGGATTACCCCTGCAGTTTTGAAATTTTCGGTCTCTTTAAAACCCCTCCCACCTTCATTCATTCATTCATTCATTCATAAACACTACCCACAACATCAAAACCCTCATCCTCTCCATCATAAAAACAAAAACCCTCAACAACATTCACCAAAATCAAATCAAACCATCCTTCCAACAACAATTTAATCACTCCTTCTTCAACAAAAATCAAAACCAAGAACAAAATCTTCAACCTTTGAGTCGATTTTTGTTTTCATAAAGGCAAAGCCTTTCACCTTCAAATCGATTTGGGCATACTACAAATTGAAGATTTTTCACTCTTTTCTTGGTTAAGCTCATCAATGGCAAGGACTAAGGGAGCAACAAAGGCAACAAAGGCACCAAAGGCTAAGGCACTCTCACAAAGGCAAAAGGCTCTTCAAACAAAGAAAGCTTTGGCTATGGTGGTGGCAACACCAAACTTGGAAGTGCAACAACAACAACCTTCTATGGGACCATCAACATCTTCTACTCCGGTAATTAATCAACTTTTGCATTATCCAGAGGTAACTTTTATTTCCGATACCCATAGAAATACCTTTGTCAAGTTTGCTATGAAATCTATTCAATCCACCAAATTCATATGTGAGGATACCTTGGAAAAATTGGGTGTTCTTGAACAAACAAAAGCCTTTTTCAAAGCCATGGGGTTGAAGAAATTGTTTGAAACAAAGGAATTGACATACCCCCTCCCTTGTCTTGGAATTTTTAAGTTCTTTGAAAGTCACCAAAGTTGAGAATAGAGAAAATCTCGAGTTTCGTCTAGCTAATGTTAGTAGACGCATTACCTTTACGGAATTAGGTGAAATTTTGGGTCTTAGTGATGAATCGAGTTATCTTAAGCATTATGGAAAGTATGACCCCGAGCCTCTTTGGGAGGCAATCTCCGGGAAGAAATTTGAGGATTTTCATGCATGTCGTGCTCTTTTGGTCCATCATCCGGGCATAAGAGTATGGCACAAGGTTGTGGGAAATACCATAATTGCTAGGAAAGACACCAATCATTTCACAAGACTTGATTTTATTCTCCTTGAATCGGCTTTGAATATCGTAAGAATTCACACCAAGCCTAACAATTCTTTGAGGCTCTTGGTAGATAGATGGCTTAATGTTGATAATGGGAAGAAGGGCACGACCGTTATTGTCAATGGCGGCCTAGTCACGGTCCTAGCTAAGCACTTTGATCCTAATTTCAATAAGGATAAGAAGTACAAAGCAAAGGAAGGTGGCCATCTTATTGATATGCATATTATGATTCACAAGTTCAAGTGGGTTGCCCATAACCCCCTTGACACTAAATATGGATGGTTAACTAGTGAAGCTAGATCGTTCACCTTGCCCTCGAAGATTTGTCGCCTAAGCGTCCACCGGACCAATTATCTACTTCCCCTTTCCGAAGAAGCCGAGTATATCATTCAACAACAAAATGGTGATCTTGAAACCCCCTCCTCTTCCATTGTCATACCACCTTACCCCTTTAAGTATGAAGAGTTCAAGCCGGAAGGAATTGAAATTGGGAAAGACTATGTGACTCTTCTCATGCAAGCAATGCACAAGCAAGCCCATGAAGATCGGAAAAATGCGTATTTGGCTCAATATCCACCCCTCCTACATCTAGCTAGGCAAGGACTCCTTGATCCATCTTGTCCTTTGCCTAGTTGGGCGGATAGAGAAGTCTTATTTCCGGGTGCATCTAGGGACGTGGTGGGAGACAATGAGGTTGTTGGAAATGATGAAGAAGTTGATGATAATATTGAGGAAGAAGCAATGGAAGAAGAAAGAAATGGTGAAGATGATGATGAGCAAGATGAGGAAGAAAGTGAAGAAGCAAATGACAAAGAAAGTGGCAATGTGACCACTTCTCATGAGGGAAGTGGTGATGATGATAGCATGATGGAAGACTAGCAAGCCTTGGAGACTCCTACACTCCCATGGTTTGTCTATATCTCTTTGTATTTTATTTAATTTTGATCATTGTTGGAGTAGTCCTAGCAACATCAAAGGACTCACACCTCGGTACCATTGAGGTGTTCTTATTTTATTGTTCCCATTTGTAAAATCCAAAATGACAAAATTAGTTTCATGCATAGCATAGTGTGTGCATAAACTATACCCATCCTTGGACATTAGCAATAGTGTCTTACTCGGTTTGGGGAAGTTAATGCATAAGCAACGGGAGGTAATCTAAATTATCCTCTCCGTCATAACAAAAACCATGCATTATGTAGTGTAGCTTAGTATAGATTGCATTTAGTATAGAAATCATACATCATCTTTGCATAATTTCCATCATTTTGGCCATTGAGGACAATGCCCATATTAGTGTGGGGATTGGAATTCTAACATTTAACTCTTATTCAAAAAACCCATAAAAATTGAAAAAATTGAAAAACCCAAAAACAAGTTCATTTCCTTTGTATATATTGTCTTGTATATATTGTGTTTGTTTTATCCTTGTTCACATTGATTGACTACGCCACATCCGAGACATGAGGATATTGAAGACCGCATGGTATGATCTTTCCAATCTCCTTTTTCCTCTTTATGTTAATGACTATGTGGCTTTATTTTGATTGATGTGGTATAACAATGTGAATCTAGGACTTGCATTTAGATTATATGTCATATTAGTTGGTAGAATCATATGCATTAGGATGTTTATATGTTAGTTGCATCATGGCATGTAGTTTGCATGTTAGAAAATTTTGCGAAACCGTCTACTTGGGAAGCTTGACTAGTGTATATAGGCCCTAGTAGATGCTTTTTATTCTTAAGACTTTGCTTGTTAGAATACTTGTAAAACACCCTAGGATGTGTCATGCTAGTATCCTTTGACCCATGGATTAAGGCCTAGTCAAGAGTACCTTGTGGTGTGATAACTCCTTGGCTACCGTTTATTCCAAGGTGACCCTTGAAACCATGCACCCATACATCCATCATCCATGTTCTACCACATTTTTGTCAACAAAAGGGAATGGGCACAAAAAGAAATTAATTTGAGTTCAATGAAAGGAAAAGTGAAAGAAAGTTTGCAAAAATGCATCAAATGAAAAGAGGAGCAAAAATAGAACTCCTAAGCTTCAAATACAAGGCACCCTCGTTACTAATTGGCGTGACTTTGAAAATGTTCAAAAAGAAATGGAAAAAAGTTGTCAAGTATTGAAATGCCAAAAATCAAAAAGAAATGGCAAAGAAAGTGTTCTCAAATGTCAAATGCCACAAGAAATTGGGGGGAAAAACAAAAACAAAAGCAAACTCCCAAAAGTGAAACTCAAATATCTATTGATCCCTTTATCCATCATATCTATTTTTGTGCATGGTAGAGAGGGGACGACCCTTCTTCTTGTCTAGGCAAGAGGGGGAATTCCGCGATCCTCCAGTGTTTCTAACACCATAGGGAGTCTATTCTTGACAAAAGCATTTAACGATTGGGGACAAAGGTACCTTAGCTTGACACATTTTGGAGGTGATTTATTGGTATCCTTCTTGGCCTAGTAGTTTGAACAAATTGCATCTATGAAGGATTGTGTACCCTTGAATTGCTTCCCTTGTAGATAATTTCCGCCACTTGATGAGGGAGTGGCTATTCTTTTTGTAGATGCATCCATTATGTGTTTTTGTGTGCTTAATGTTTGGATGTGTCGCCATTTTGGCAAGACCCACCTTGCCTTGCAAGAAGGCATCCTACCTCATGGTTGTCTTGTTGTGAGTTGAAGGGGCGGAGTGAGACCCGCTAATTGTCTCATATCGGCTATATTATTAGGATAGGTTAGTATTAGTCCTAGTCTTTGTCACCTCTTTACTCGGGACGAGCAAAGGTTCGGTTTGGGGATATTTGATGTGACCATAATTGGCGCATATTTAGCCCCCGGAATTAGCCTTGTTTCCATGCTTTTAGTGCTTATTTGGGTCATTTCTTATCTTTAGTTCTTTGTTTTGCATATTCTTTGAGATTTTGATCCCTTGGTAGGAAAGGAGTAAGAATCTTGCATTTTCATGGCAAAACGAGACTAAATTGATCGAATTCAATGACCAAGCATCAAGGAGAGACAAGATTAGAAGGCCTTTGTACATATCATAGTAGAAGAGCAATGTTGAGGAAAGATCCTTGAGTCCCCAAGGAAATCCCCAAGGAATTTATGAAGAAAAGGGAAGAAAAGAAGAAGTTACTATCTTGATCGACAATCCGAGCGGATTGTCAACAATCCGCCCGTCCGGCCTCCTTCCTCGCACAATCCGAGCGTCCCGGCTGAATCCGCTCGGATTCCCCCTCAGCAATCCGCCCGGATTCCCCAGAATCCGCTCGGATTCCATCGCCCAAATCCGGCCGTCCCGACCTGAATCCGCCCGGATTCCTTCACAGCACGGTTTGTCTTCTTCAAGCTACGAAAAGAGAAGCCCTTCTCTCGAAAAATACCGGGTCCTCCTTGCTCAACTTAAAAAGTGTAATTACTAGTTTAGCCCTTAGTTAACCCTAATGCATCCTTCCTAATTTTCACTATAAATACTCCATTAGGCTAATTAGAGGAGCATGTTCTTCTTATCAATAATTAGTGTAGTTAATATCAATCAAATCTCTCTTTAATATTGTAATCAAGTATTAATCAAGTTTTAATCCAAGTTTTAGTTCTTTAATCTCTCTTTTGTTCATCCTTTATTTTGGGTAATTGAAGATTATTTGGGTTATTATTGGGAGATTGACAACCTCTCAATCTAGCATTCAAGTACTTCTATTATTCTTGCTTTATTATTGGAATCATTAGTAGGTATAATCTCTTAATCTCTTTTTAATTATTGTTAATTACTTTCATTTATTCATCATGTTTCATATTGTTAGTATGATTGACAACCTTGCTAGCATGATCAACATGATAATGAGTGAGTAGTCTCTTAGCTAGGGTTAATGGGTGATTAGGGGAAACCAACATGGGGAATGATTCATGCTTAAATTAATATGCTTTCATGTTTTATTTGCTTGCTTGTTTTGATCTCAACTCATGCACATGTTATATTTGATGAAATGCTAAGCCTATGAATCCTTGCATTTACTATCATCTCCTATCTTTTCAATGAGACTTGTAAGACATAACCCAACTCGAGTCTCATTAGACCATGCATGTTGTTGAGTAGGGAAGATTAAGTCGACTTGTAGGTGTTGTACAATCTAATCGATTCGGCTCCGGGACCCAAACTTTCCTAGGATTGTAAGATATAACCCAACTCAATCCATCACAACAATAATTGCTTGCTTATAATTTGAGAACATGTTTGTATGATCATATCCCATGATTCCCCTATGACCCCATGACACCCTAGTGCCTTTAATCAATTGTTTACACCCCCTTTAATTCATTTTGCTTGTTTATTTTCATTGTTATTCTAGTTTAGTAACCTTCTACATCAACCCAATTTGTGACATCCCTTAGACACCACTAGTTACAATAGAAATCTCATTTCAACTCCCGTCCCTTGGGATCCGACCTTTACTTGCCTCTTTACTAATTGTAGAGTTGCTTGTTGAGCTATAAATTGTGTTTTGATTCGACCGTGACCAACGACCACATCTCAATTTGTGAACACTTAGCGGGATCGCATCAAGTTTCATCTTTAGACCCGACTCGGTCAGTTCGCATCCCGGGCTTGGAATTCATGATTTGTATCTTCTCAGAGAGATTGATGAGGCAAGTGGGCCTTAAGCAGAAGATCCCGAAGCTTGACATTGTTCCTCAGGCTGCATTAGCACACACTACAGAGTCTCATCGAGAGTGGGCACTCAAGTGGGCTCAGAGGAACATGTGGTTCATACTCTCTCCAATTGGCTCCTTATGGGTATCTGATTCGTACTTGCAATGGAGGAAGGCAACTACTTCTGAAGAGCGTGATAAATTGAGGAAGCACGAGCCTGTTGACTACAAGATTCACAAGGTAGCAAAGGAGAACCAGAAATATTTGACTGAGGAGGAGGAAGAGGCCGGGTTCCGAGTTGTTCAACCGTCGAAGAAACCGAAGACTGCTCGTGCCGCAGAGATAGTGGTGGATCGAAATGGTAAGGCTAGACCGCGAGAGAGACCTTTGGTAATTAGGTCGGAGATAGCGCAAGAGCGCCCGACTCGTGGTCGAGACAAGAAATATGATAGAAATGACAAAGGAAAAGGGAAGATGGAAGAGTAGCCTTAGTCGTAGTACTATTTATTATTATTATTATTTGTAATAAACGGCGGGGTTTTTAGAATCCTAGCCTAGCATTTATTTTCAGCATTTTATATTAAGTGGCATGTTATTATTATTTATGGAACAAATGAATAAAAGATTTATTAGTTAAGAAACTATTGTGATTTTTCTCTTATTATTCTTGTCGAATTTCAAATGCAAATGCAAATGTCTTCCTATTTACATTTAAAATAATGGGTTGTATCCTGTGAAGGATTGCCTACTTATTCATTTAAAAAATTAAATCAAACCCTTGTGCGTAGTTCGAATAAATGTAAAAGAATAATTGTTCTAAGCAAGAGCTTGTGCGAACAAGAAAATAAGCAGGAGCTTTACTTATTCCTAAAATACAACTCAATTTATTTGATGATATGAGGATATCGAAGTGTCAGAATGCATGAGCTTTATTTCAGCGGGCCAAGGGCCATTTTTATTTCGTATCGCAAGAGCGGCACGTGGGTGTTACGCGAGGTGCATTTCTTGTGCTACAATAGGCATAATATCGTTTCAGTTGGTCGAGGTTAGTTGGGTTAGCAAATTCATTCCCATCTAGGTCTGTAATCCTAACCGCACCCCCGAGAGTATGGACTTGACTAAGAAAGATCCGGCCCAGTTGAGTTTAAACTTTCCACGTGGATCGACAGGTAGTAGAGCTCTGACTGATTTGAGCACCAAGTCTCCTTCTTTGATGTTCCTGGGTTTAACCCGTTTATTGAAGGCTCGTTTGATACGTGCCTGATATGTTTGCACATTATGCAATGCGCACAACCTTCGTTCATCCAAGAGGATGAGTTCTTCATATCTATCCCTCTTCTAATCAGCTTTTGGAATTTGACTTTCAAGCAGAATGTGTAAGAACGGGATTTCTAGTTCAACTGGTTGTACAGCTTCCATGCATTAAGTCAAATAGAAAGGAGTAGCCCCAGTGGGCATCCTAACTGATGTGCGATAACCCCACAATGCGAATGGTATCTTACTGGGCCAATCGTGATAATTGTAGATCATTTTCTTGAGGATTGTGACGACATTCTTGTTAGCTGCCTCTACCGCGCCATTTGTTTGAGGTCTTTGATACGTGCCTAATGTATAGTCTTTTTGGCCTATTTCAGCACGTATTTCTATGCATTTCTCTACTATTTTTATAGTATTTTGCCCCGAATTGGCTACTTTGGTGTATTTTGTCCTTTTTGTAGGAATGATCGCGAAAGTAGCGGAACCATGCTCTTTTCTGTCCTTTTTTTGTATGCATTTAGAGGAGACGGGATTGTCCCAGAGTGAGATGTTGCACTTGGAAGTGTCGTTGCACGCATTACGAGGTATTTGAGTGAAGACGTAAGCTGAATTGAAGATCCAAGTGGTCTATCGAGCTGTTTGGAGGACGATCGAAGGGTTCCTAGGCTCCCTGAGGCTCGATCGAGAGGCTCCTTCCTCGATCGAGTAGGATGCACATGACCAAGTCCTCGATCGAGTGCCCTGCTGGTCGATCGAGGGACTCCTGCTGAGATGATGGTCGATCGAGTGGTTTAATCCACTCGATCGAGGGGTTTTTCACGGGCATGGGCTTTGCTTCAGTCCGTGTGTTTAATTTTCGCTAAACATTGCTTTGTTTCCTATTTAACCTATGTTTACTAGGTTAATTAGGCATCTTTTTACTTACTCCTTTACTATCTCTTTTACTCTCTAAGTTTTACATTAGAAACCTACTGTTACTTTCGTTTTCGGATTTGCTTCACTCGGATTACGAGTTCTTTACGCCGGATTTTGCTTGGATTGTAATTCTCTCTTCTCTTAATAATAATTAACCTTTCGTTGCATTAATTTCTTGTCGCTCTTATTTATTCTTCTGCCCTAGTTTTATTATTATTGCGCTTTATTGTTATTTCGTCATGTCTTCTGCTGGAATCTTGTTTGCTGTTAGATTAATCATGAATATGAGTAGCTAAACCCTTTCATGTTGGGATTAGGGGATCTGCGGTAGAATAATGACGACATAGTGAATGAATTAGACGAATTGACTAAGAGATCCTGTCACTATAGCAATATAACTGTAATTACCGACCTAGTTGAGTGCACGCTTCTATGTCACCCATTAATCTGGCTACAATTAATCCTGGATCGAAAGATTGGATTAAATAGGCCTGCTATAAACAGTAGACTACCCTAATGAGGACGAAAGTTAAGTTAGTGGTATTTTAGGGTGGGAAGTGGACCGAAAGGACCTTCTAATATCCGTCTCGCATTAGTTCGTCTGAGTCATTTACTGCTAAGTTGTTGAACTACCGTAGTGAACCGAATTCCCGGCATGTCCCTCTCTTATTGATAGTTTAAAATCATTTTATTGCCTTTACTGCTCTCTGCCTTATCTCTCTTTCCTTCAACTCCGTAGTTTAGAAACCAAAAATTCAATCAACCCCCATTGTTATCGTAGGATTAGAAATAGATAGCTGTAGTTGCATTACCTCCCTGAGGATTCGATACTCGACTGCCTCTACTACATTTTTAGTTGAGACCGTTAGGTTTTATTTTTGACAGGTACGCGACAGACGTGTCAAATTTTGGCGCCGTTGCCAGGGAGGCAATTGTTAAATTTACTAGCTGTTTTATTTTTAATTCTCCTTTTAGTTTAAGGAACATCGTTCCTTAAACTATTCTCATATCTTGTCTTTAGTTTCGTCTTATGCGCGCAGTCGCGGGGTGGTCCACTACTACCTTTTGATCCCGAGATTGAGAGATCTCTGCGCGTAAAAGGAGACTATTTCAAGAGCAACAGTAGAGGAAGAGCCCGATTCTCGTGGTAACTTTTACGAGAACGAGCTTTTCGAAGACAATCCACCATCTTCTCCAGTTTCCAATTCATCACTTGAGTCTATCACTTTCCCAGAATTTCCCGAAATGGCCGAGGAAGCTACCATTGCTAGTCACTCCGAGCCCACTGCTGACAATCTTTATAAAGGGTTCGAATGCCGGAGATGCTAGGAAGTTCGAGCCCAAGCCTCGCATACATCAATATGGTCGAGAAGAATCGAGTTCGGGAGCTGCAATCAAGACGCAACTCGGATATGGAGACCTTCATTGATTATCGCTGCTCCATACCTCCCCCCGGCGTGACAAATGATCGATCAAAGAAACTATGTTCATTTTCTCACTCCGCGATCTTTGCAAGGGAGTGGTACAGGGATTTAGACAAAGTCGCTCACGGCATAACAGATTGGAATTCGCTAGCATTGGCGTTTTATAAGAAGTATTTCTTGCCTCGAGAACTATCGCCATCGAGCTCGGATAACAAGTTTCAAACAAGGGCCCGACGAGAACTTCCACGAGGCATGGCTTCGATTTAAGAAACTAGTGCGAACCATACCGCACCACGGTTTCGAAAGATGGAGTCTGTGCAACCATTTTTACAATGGTTTATATGATGATCAGAGGGCTATATTAGATGCGGCAGCCAACGGTCGATTTTCTGACAACTTAGGGCCGACGAAAGGATGGAAAATCATAGATGATTTAGCCACTCATAGGGCTGAATACGGGAATTCAAGGGGAAACCAAAGGAGAGCTGCTGAATCCTCTTCGATGCCGCATTAGAAGCCCTTCTTGCTAGGTTCGACAAGTATGAACTAGGGGGAGCTCTCAAGCCAGGGATGTACCAGGTTAATGCCATGACAGACGGTCCTTTCGTGCATGCGAGATGTGGGGTAGATGGACATGTCGCTGATTATTGTCCTAGTCCTTATGAGCAATGTGCTTTGCCTTTCAACATTACGGGCAAAACAACACTCATTACGAGCAGAATATCCACCCCAATTTGAGGTGGAGTAATCGAACAACGTACTCAATCCCACCGCTCCTCCAAATCGCGAAGCAGCCCTATATTCCACCACACCAGAAGCAACAAGGCTATCAGAAGCCTCCGTCTTTTAACCCTCCTAACCACGGTTCATCTTCAAGTGGGGTGAGTGAAATGGGCGAGTTGAAGTCTATGATGCAAGCCATTACAAAGCAGCTTCATGCGAGTGATCAACAAAGAAGCACAAGTGATCAACAGAGAGACGCGACCATAAAGGCACTTGAGACTCAAGTTGCCCAACTCGCCGCGAATCAATCCTCGAGGAAGCGGTCATTTACTGACTCAAAATGAGAAGAACCCAAACGAGACGGTACATTTGATAGAGTTGAGAAGCGGTCTTTCTTATGAGGGACCGAAATGAAGAAATCGGACACGAAATAGTCAAATCGATGATGAACAGTGTTCACAAAGAAGAAGGGGCTCACGACAAAGCGATTACTCGATCGACTGAAATTAGGTGTTCGATCGAGTGGAAATGGTGAAGAATCAGTCGATCGAGTAGTCCTTCCGCTCGATCGAGTGAATCGAAGTCGAAGATGGTCGATCGAGTGGGAATGTTGCTCGATCGACTGAAGTTGCTGAAGAAGGTGTTCGATCGAGTGACCACATTGCTCGATCGAGTGATATTGATGACGGGAAGCTTATTCGAGAGCTGCTAGTGCTCGTATAAGCGATGAATTACGAAAAGGCCTCGTTCGAGAGGTAAGAAGCGTCCGAAGGATACTGAACTTGCTCCGGAAGACACTTTGGAGGCAAGAAACAAGGGACTCGAGATTCCACCATTCGTTTTCCCTTCCCGAGGCGGCTGCAGAATACCAAGATTAATCAACAGATTTAGCAAATTTGTTGAGCTTTTGAAGAGTTTGGAAGTTTCCGTGCCACATCAATTGCGACTAAGGTACCTTCTTACTTGAAATTTATGAAAGAGATTTTAGCACGTAAGAGGACCATTAATGATAATGAGACCGTAGCTTTGACTGAGATGGGGTCAACCCTATCTCAAAATAAGCTACCTATTAAGCAATCAGACCCGGGTAGTTTTTCGATCCCTTGTCACATAGGTATGCAATTGATTGATAATGCACTATGCGATTTAGGCGCTAGTGTAAGTGTTCTACCTTTGTCTCTAGCTAAGAGACTTGGTGTGACAAAACTAAGTTGCACCAACATGACTGTCCAGATGGCCGACCGTAGTTTATCACGGCCACTAGGTGTAGCGGAAGACGTACCTGTTCGGATCGGGAAGTTCTTTATTCCCGTCGATTTTGTCGTCCTAGATATCCCCGAAGATGTGCACACCCCTATCATTTTAGGGAGACCATTTTTGTCTACTGCCCGTGCAGTGATAGATGTCAGTGGGAAGACTTTGACATTTCAGGTAGGGGATGAGGAACTGATTTTTCATCAGTCCAAATTCCGGAGGGCTCCCATACAAGCTCAGCCTTGCAATGCCCTCTCTTCTGTTGACCCTATTATTGACACTCCAGATGATAATTTGGAGGATCTTGTTGTTATTGCTAACCCTCCGCCTCACACTGAGAGCAAAAAGGAGAAAAATTCGTCTGTTGTCCTTACTGCAGGTACAGATGAAGGCAAGAAAGGAGCTGTCAAAGGACAGGGTGCAACCATTATCAATCAAGCTGGAACCAAGGATGCCAAAGGAGATGACAGAGGGGCGAGAACGAAGGCAGTTCGCACCTACATAGATGGGAACTACATTCCTCCTCTCCTCACAAACAAGAATTCAAGCTCATGGAAGTCAAAGAGGACGGTCGGTATCGCCAAGTGACGTCCTCCATCGAAAGCCCACGAAGGGGCTACTTGAAAAGCTGATGGGAATTAAACGGGGAAATGCCCCGTGTAACAAAGTGTAATAGATATTTATTTGAATTTCTTTTGAATTCTTTTATTTACATTTTTATTAGGACAATTAGTTTAGACATTTCTTTAGTTTAGACTAAGACTATAGACTGTGTTTTCTGCATTTTTGGTATTTTGTGATATGTTTGGATATGTTTTACGCAGGTTTGGGGAAATGTCACGCATTTCGAGGAAATAAAGACGGAAATCCAAGAGTCAACGAGAAGAAGCCCTCGATCGAGTACTTTTTGTACTCGATCGAATGGCAATAGGGTTGATCGAGCTGGCTGGCTACTCGATCGAGGAAGACCAAAAAGAAGCAGCTCGATCGAGAGGTTGATTACTCGATCGAGCAAGGGACATCAAAAAGTCCTCGATCGAGTGACTTAAAATCACTCAATCGAGTGAAATGAACAGTGAACGGGAGTTTCTTCTATACTTAACTCCTTATTATTTCAGTTTTCATTTCTAATTGTTTTAACCCCTAATTTCCGTCTAAACCTCCCCTAATTGCGATTGATTTTCCCCCAAATCCCCATTTCTTGCCCAAAATCCTCAAATCAATCACCTACATTCTATAACTAGCTAATTATTCTTCAATAGCCCCTTGTTTTTCCCCTCTTTTGTGTCCGTTTTCACGGTTTTCAAAGGGAATTAGGGTTTCGCGGGTTTTCGATTAAAAATCCGCCTTGCTTGCTTGTTTTTGAAGTTTTATTGCTTGTTTTAGGATAATCATCATCAAGTAAGTGTTTCTATCACACTCTTTGCAATTTCTCTTGATTTAATTCGAATTTTTGAGGTGATTTTGAATTAGGGCTCGAAAATTCCATGTCTAGTCGAATTGTTTCGATTTGGTTGTGTTTATATGCCCTTAATTTGCTTCTTGATGATCTTTTCGCAATTCCTCGCTATGTCTACATGATTAATTCGAATCTTGCGCGATTTCCGCGATTAGGGTTCCTGTGAGTCGAAGTTTATCGACTGTAAGACGGTTTTATGCTGCCATGATATGCCTAACTGCAGTTCTTGACTACCTTTTGCTGCTGTTATCTGTTTTCCCCGTCCCCTATCGCCTTTATATGCTGTGAATTATTAGGAATCTCGCGCTGTGAGTGGTTATTCTCGACTGCCCAGAGTCATACATGCCCCAATTTCTGGTTTTCATGCTGTATTAGCTCTTTTGCAGTCACTGCTTTATCAAATTATCACCACTCACATGCTGTAATTCGAAATGTTTGAGGAATTGCTGGGTTTTGCATTCTGGAAGTCGAATTTTTCGACTAATAGGGCCATTCTTTTTGCTGTCACATGTTGGTTAGCGGTTGTTTTAGCCACGGTTAGCAGCATCCTTCCTTATTCATGCCCTTTGATACTTTGCAGGATGGACGCGAGTTCTCTGTCTTCTACTAGTACGTCCTCCAGCTCGTCAGTGAGCGAGTCAGTGGCCCTGTTGCCACTAGCTCGCCTTGGTCACCACCGCAGCACCGGTTCTACTTGTCTCACCGCGGGGGACAGGTGTACGCGCCCGCCCGGCTCAGCCAGGGAGCTCGGTTCGGACTTCACCACCACTACTCCTAGGCCCTTCTCTCTGCTGGATCGTTCAAGCCCGTTTCCCGGCAGCTGGTATCTTGCCACCGAGACCACACCAGCAGGCTAGCTGCAAATAGCCATCACTTCCCGACCCTTCCGAGGTCATTGTTACGAGGGAGGGCGCTCTCACACCTCTACCGAAGATGCCCACGGTACGTTTCACTTCAGAGGCTCACCGGAAACGGTTAGCCGCCTTACTTCGTTGCCCCCTCTCCTCCACCCGTTTCCTTGCGCGGACTGACCTAGAGACCTTAGGCATTTACGAGGAGGTCTGTAGTTTGTTGAACGGGATGGGTATGTCGGTCGATTACCATGCGGGAGGCTACTATTCGTACCCTTACTTACGAGTTCTTTAGCTCCTACTCCTTTGACACCGACTCCTACCAGTGACCACTCCAGTTCTGCATTTACTTTCGACTCCGCAATGAGTCGCACCATCGGACTTTGGCCAAGTTTGGCCAAGTTTTAGGCCTAGTTAGTGACGGTCCCACCGCCCCACCTAGAGACCTCCTTCAGCCACTTTGGGCTGCGCTTACTCACACTCCCTTCCACTCACGGAAGGGAGCTCACATTCACTTACTGCGCCCGTTACTACTTGCGTCTCGTTAGGAGAGACCATTTTTGGGCGCCCGAGTCCAACAACGTGACCAACACCGAGCTAGCGATTCTCGCAGGTACCTCAACATTGACTACGGTACCCGTTTGTTCTAAACATTGCCTATCCGGTAGCTCGGCATTGGAACGGATTGGGACTCGGGTCAAGACCGCTATTGTCTGCGGCGGGCTAGTGACTAGGATCGCCCGCGACCTTTACCCCGCTGACCCTTCACTTGCTGCACCCGATAGGGATGCTTCTCACCTTGACCTGGATGCCATGGCTGACTTGACCTGGTTCCCAAAGGCGAAGGGGAGTGCGAGGACGTGGAAGATCTGTGGTTCCACGTCTGTTACCTTGCCGTGCTCTACCCTTCCGCCACTTTTACCGCTCTCTCTGCTGGCTGAGGGAGCGAGGCCACCTCCACCTACCTACCACCTCACCTTCACCGCTCCTTCTTCTTCTAGGAAGAGGAAGCGGGAGGCCGAGCATCTTCTAGCTCCCGGACTCCGCCCGGACTCGGCCCAGCCGGACCGACCCCCACGCCTCAGCCTACACCTTCACTCACTCCACCCCCACTTGACCCTCCTTCCTTTCGGTTTTTCCGCCAATTTTGTCCGCCTCCCTCGCTTTAGGCGCCCGAGGTCATGGACCAAGGGCGTCGTGATGCCGTGCTTTCGGATATGTGCGGGTACATTACGAGATGAGACGGGATATGGCTTTGGCTGTATTTCCGCTCTACGAGTTCCATATCCGAGCCCGGCGACCGATTCCGGAGGGGTGGCCGCATCCTTCCTTCTACCGATACCCGGGGACGGGTACCCTCCACTTTCTTCGACTCAGGAGGAGGTGGAGGAGACAGCGATAGCACGAGAGGTGCGGTTACGGGCGGAGCGGCGGCAACGAGCTTCCAGAGAGGAGCAGAGTGACCCTCCGTTCACACCCGGTCCGGAGGATCAGGTGGAGATGACGACCGAGTCTCCCCCTTGTTTGTTCTTGGTTTGGGAGACTGTTTTGTTGAGTCGGAGTACACGAGAGACGGCGGTGCCGACGACGAGTAGCTCTTGGTCTACTCACTTCCCGCTTTTACGGCTGGTTTGGGGAAGTTCGTGTTTTGTATGTTCTCTCACTCTTTTTATTTCGTCTCCTTTATTTTTATTTTATTGGTTGTATACTCCCATCCCCCATTTTTCTGCTGGTGTATGCTGGAGGACAACGAGGGCGTTGTCCGTTTTGGTTTGGGGAGGGTATTGCATCCTTTTGAGTCTGCATCTGCATTTGTCTTGCATTCACGTTTAATTTTTCAGTTTGCATTTGTTGTTTATTTTCAAAAAATCAAAAATCCAAAAAAAAAAAAAATTTAGAAAAATTCAAAAATTTTCACGTTTATTTATGCATTTAGGTTGAGTCGGAACGGTAGATTCCCGTGATGAAATTGCACTATAGCTTGTCATCTTACTTGAGCCTTGCACTTGTATTGATAGTTTTAGCCTTGTCATACGCATAATCTACGAATTTCTGTTCAAATAATAGCTGACTGTTTAGACTTGACCTAATAAACTGGCAAACCACTTAAAAATTCTGAGTTTTAGAGCCATAACTGGTGACATTCATGACCAGTTCATTAGGAATTTTGAGAGTAGTACTCCTTGCATAGCATGTTTGTTTCATTTGCACATTTATGACATTCAATTTCTCGTCAAATGCACATATTCGGGTTTGTGGTTGGTGTCACATGCAGGGAGGGTCTTGCAATTTCCCTTTCTTTACATCTTTCACCCATTTAGCTCCACATTGACCAAAACTTGCCCTTTTGACCCATTAGCTACATTCCAAACTGAGCCTGCCTAGTCAAGCTAGTTAGTCTGTCCTTTTGTGGTATGTTTTCCATTGCAGTTTGGTCTGTCATTCCTGGTTGGAGTTGGTGTTGTATTAAGGAAGGAGGAAAGAAGAGAAAGAAAAAAAAAAAGTATAAAGAAAAAAGAAAGAAAACGTGAAAGAAAGAAAAAGAAGAAAAAAAAAAATAGAAAAAAAATGATGAGATTCACGTGTACAATGAAAAAAAAAAGAAATAGAGATTGTGTAAGATGTTGCCCCCTCTTGTCAGAGTTGAGAAGATGTTCGAAGATGTACAATCGACAAGAGGGTTGGTTGTTTCAGTTAGCTGTTTCAGACGATGCGTTTAAAAAAGGGAACTTTGTGACCGTCTGACTCCTCCGCTCTTATTCCAATATTTTTTTGAGGAGATTGTGTTTGAGTCTAGTGAGTTTTGTGCCAAGTGAAGGGCACCCGTACTTAGTCTTTCAGTCAGTTTGAGATCCGGATGGTCTATTATGGTCCTGTTAGGAACTAGCTTGACGCTTTTACCTCCACATTTCCATAACTTGTTTTGCCTTTTCTCACCTGAACCTCACTATTCCCATATTATTTGCAACCCCTCGGCTGTGACGGACATTATTGGTTGGAGTGTGTGCATTAGTACTTGAATTGTCTTTCATTTTTGTTGCATGCATGCTATGTAGGTCGCAGTTAGGTGAGTGACTGTCTTTTCTTCTCTCTTTTACATATAACATTTGCCCTTTGCTTCATGAGAGAAGAGTGACCACGTGAGAGTCGATTTTGTTGGTCTTGCAAGGTCGATAGGTCGACTTTATTTATGAACAGCTTATAATTTGTTTGCGTATTGACTGCTTGGCTCAACTGTTGATTTTTGTTGCATTAAATTGGTTCAAGTAGACAAGTTAAGCTAGCTCTGAGTTATCATTTCCGTTCCATTAGTTTAGTTTTGAGTTTACTCGAGGGCGAGTAAAGGTTTGGTTTGGGAGATTTGATACGTGCCTAATGTATAGTCTTTTTGGCCTATTTCAAAGACGTATTTCTATGCATTTCTCTACTATTTTTATAGTATTTTGCCCCGAATTGGCTACTTTGGTGTATTTTGTCCTTTTTGTAGGAATGATCGCGAAAGTAGCGGAACCATGCTCTTTTCTGTCCTTTTTTTGTATGCATTTAGAGGAGACGGGATTGTCCCAGAGTGAGATGTTGCACTTGGAAGTGTCGTTGCACGCATTACGAGGTATTTGAGTGAAGACGTAAGCTGAATTGAAGATCCAAGTGGTCTATCGAGCTGTTTGGAGGACGATCGAAGGGTTCCTAGGCTCCCTGAGGCTCGATCGAGAGGCTCCTTCCTCGATCGAGTAGGATGCACATGACCAAGTCCTCGATCGAGTGCCCTGCTGGTCGATCGAGGGACTCTCTTTGAGATGATGGTCGATCGAGTGGTTTAATCCACTCGATCGAGGGGTTTTTCACGGGCATGGGCTTTGCTTCAGTCCGTGTGTTTAATTTTCGTTAAACATTGCTTTGTTTCCTATTTAACCTATGTTTACTAGGTTAATTAGGCATCTTTTTACTTACTCCTTTACTATCTCTTTTACTCTCTAAGTTTTACATTAGAAACCTACTGTTACTTTCGTTTTCGGATTTGCTTCACTCGGATTACGAGTTCTTTACGCCGGATTTTGCTTGGATTGTAATTCTCTCTTCTCTTAATAATAATTAACCTTTCGTTGCATTAATTTCTTGTCGCTCTTATTTATTCTTCCGCCTAGTTTTATTATTATTGCGCTTTATTGTTATTTCGTCATGTCTTCTCATTGGAATCTTGTTTCTTTGTTAGATTAATCATGAATATGAGTAGCTAAATCCCTTCATGTTGGGATTAGGGGATCTGCGGTAGAATAATGACGACATAGTGAATGAATTAGACGAATTGACTAAGAGATCCTGTCACTATAGCAATATAACTGTAATTACCGACCTAGTTGAGTGCACGCTTCTATGTCACCCATTAATCTGCTACAATTAATCCTGGATCGAAAGATTGGACTAAATAGGCCTGCTATAAACAGGAGACTACCCTAATGAGGACGAAAGTTAAGTTAGTGGTATTTTAGGGTGGGAAGTGGACCGAAAGGACCTTCTAATATCCGTCTCGCATTAGTTAAATCCGAGTCATTTCTTGCTAAGTTGTTGAACTACCGTAGTGAACCGAATTCCCGGCATGTCCCTCTCTTATTGATAGTTTAAAATCATTTTATTGCCTTTACTGCTCTCTGCCTTATCTCTCTTTCCTTCAACTCCGTAGTTTAGAAACCAAAAATTCAATCAACCCTCATTGTTATCGTAGGATTAGAAATAGATAGCTGTAGTTGCATTACCTCCCTGAGGATTCGATACTCGACTGCCTCTACTACATTTTTAGTTGAGACCGTTAGGTTTTATTTTTGACAGGTACGCGACAGACGTGTCAGTCTTTAAGGCGAGGAATGGTGGTGCTTGATCTTGTATTTGGCTAGCAATTGCTGAGTCTCAGCCTGGAAATGGGATCCATTGTCACTGATGATCTCATTTGGGCAACCATATCGACAGATGATATTAGTTTGTATGAACTTTTCCACATTCTTGGCGGTGAGACTAGTGTAGGATGCCGCTTCGACCCATTTGGTAAAGTAGTCGACGGCTACCAAAATGAAACAGTGACCTCCTGTTCCGGCTGGAGTGATTTTCCCGATGATATCGATTCCCCAAGCAGAAAACGGCCAAGGAGATGCCATGGTATAAAGCAGTGAAGGAGGGACATGTTGTACATTCCCAAAGATTTGGCAGTTATGACAATGTCTGACGTATTTGATACAGTCCGACTCCATCGTGGTCCAGTAATATCCTAGGCGCGTGATTTTTTTTGCCATCATTGGTCCACTCATGTGAGGACCACATTCTCCATCATGAACTTCTTCCATCACTTTTTGTGCCTGTGAATGATCAAGGCAATGCAAGACTACACCAAGAGGTGTTCTTTTGTATAATTCAACCTGTATGAGGAGGTATTGAGAGGCTAGTAGGCGTATAGCACGTTGTCTCCTCTTATCCATATCTGGCGGATATGTACCATTGAGCTTGAAGTTTAGAATGGCTTGAAACCAAGGTTCCCCTGGATTTTCTTCTTCATCTGTAAGGTGGTGCACATAGGCTAGTTCTGACCGTCGTTCAATGCATAAAGGCATTTCTACCATGTTATCTGGCATATTAATCAAAGATGCAAGTTTCACAAGAGCGTATGCAAATTGATTCTCTTCACGAGGTAGGTGTAAATAAATGACCTGATTGAAGAATTGGGCAACTTGATCTATCATAACCTGATAGGGTGCTAGACTTTCACTTCGAATTTTCCAAGACCCCGTAATTTGGTTGATGATCAAGGATGAGTCTCCGTGAACTCAAAGATTCTTGATGCCTAAACTTACTGCTGCTTGTAGCCCAATGAGGCAAGCTTCATATTCTACTGCATTGTTTGTCACCTCGAAGTAGAGTTTGACAGAGAGTGGTGTATGCTCGCCTTTAGGAGAAATGAGCAACACTCCTATTCCAAATCCTCCTAAATTTGAGGCTCCATCAAAGTAAAGGTCCCAAGAGTCTACACTAGTTTGTAGTATGTTCTCGTCTGGGAACGACCATGTGTCTACTGCTTGGGCGTCGTTGATGGGATTATCTGCGAAGAACTCGGCAACGGCGCGCCCCTTTATAACCTTCAAAGGAACATACTTGAGATCGAACTACGAGAGCATTAAGGTCCATCTTGCCAAGCGTCCGTTGAGAACGGGTTTTTCGAAGAGGTATTTAACAGGATCCATCTTGGAATACACTTTGACAGAGTAGCTAAGCATGTAGTGACGTAGCTTCTTTGTTAACCACACAAGAGTGAGGCATGTCTTTTCGAGAGGTGTGTACTTGCACTAATACTCCAAGAACTTCTTACTGAGGTAGTAGATAGCTCTTTCTTCTTTCCCAACAGTTTGTGCGAGCATAGCCCCCATGGCTGTTTCGATGACTGTGAGGTATAAACCAAGAGGTTGATCTCGTTGAGGAGGCATGCGCACTGGTGGCTTGGCTAGTATCTCCTTAATTCTGTCAAACGCCTTTTGGCAATCGTTGTCCCATATGGTATGATCTGTTTTCTTGAGCTTTTTGAAAATGGGTTCGCAGATCATAGTAAGCTTTGATATGAATCGGCTTATATATTGCCTTGCCTAGAAATCCTCTAACCTACTTCTCTGTTTGAGGTTGTGGCATTTCGATTAGAGCCTTGATCTTGGATGGATAAATTTGTATTCCTCTTTGACTGACAACATATCCCAGAATTGGAAGGCTATTTGCAAGGTAAAAGAACTTTTTAAAGGGGGATACCATAATGGTGTTTGGCTTGCTGATCAAAGAGGGTATAGTGTTGGCTCTGGCTACAATTGGGTCAGACATATGGAGCAGAAAGTGGGGTGGGCTAAATTGATTTGGAATCCTAGAGTTCTCCCTAAGCATAGCTTTCTGTGTTGGCTAGTCTTCAGGAATGCTTTGAATGTGAAGGATAAGCTTTGTAGGATTGGAATTTGTACTGATGATAGATGCTGTATTTGTGATGCAGACACAGAAACTATTAGCCATCTTATTATGCACTGCAGATACAGCAGACAAGTCATACATAAAGTCTGCTCGTGGCTGTACATTCCTACCCCTGGTGGAAATGCAATCATCTGGATTGGACGCAGGAAATGGAGACCAGTTCAGAAGGGCATCTGTCTTGCTGCTGTCATGGCAGTTTACTTCCATGTCTGGCAGCAGCGTAACTTAGCTAGAATTGAAGGCAAGCTGATGAGACCTATGATTTTGGTATATCAAATTCAGCAGATTGTTAAGAGCAAGGTGCATCAGCTAGATTTGAGTACTGTATCTGTAAGAGATAGGGAATGGCTTACTTTAGTTGGCCTTAGTTAATGTACTTAATCTTCTCTTGATAGTTTGTAATACTTCTTTTGAGCTTAATGAGAATGCTTACATTCTACCAAAAAAAAAAAACATATCCCAGAATTTTGCCCGATGTCACCCCGAATGCACACTTCTGAGGATTGAGCCTCATGTTGTATTTTCGCAGTCTTAGGAAGAATTTGCGAAGGTTATCAATATGTCCTTTCCTATCTTTGGACTTGACAATCATATCATCAACGTATACTCCTACTTCTTTATGCATCATGTCATGTAGCAACGTGGTCGCAGTGCGTTGATATGTAGCTCCAGCATTGATTAGCCCGAATGGCATAACAGTATAGCAGTAGGTGCCCTATTGAGTGACGAAGGCGGTCTTATGCATGTCTTCTATGGCCATTTTGATCTGATTATTTCCTGCATACCCATCCATGAAGAATAATAACGCGTGGTCTGCTGTATTATCTACCAATATGTCGATGTGTGATAGAGGGAAGTCGTCTTTGCGACTCGCTTTGTTCAAGTCTCTGAAATCAACACAAACTCGGATTCGCCCATCCTTTTTGGGTACGAGGACTATGTTAGCCACCCAGTCTGAATACTCGAAAACTTTGATGAACCCGGCTTTGAATTGTTTATCAACTTCTTCTTTGATTTTAAGAGCCCATTCGGTTCTCATTCGACGAAGCTTTTGTTTTACAGGTTTGAAACATGGTTTTATTGGAATTCAATGTTCTGCAATGTCACTGTCGATTCCTGGCATGTCTTTTTAGGACCAAGCGAAAATGTCTTTGAACTCGTGTAGGAGGTCTATGAAATTGGCCCTTTCATTTGGGTTTAAGGTCGTCCCTATCCTATGTTCTTGGGGTTCTAGTTCGGTTCCTACATTGATGGGTTCGGTGTTCTATATAACTGGTGCCCCTTCCCCCTTTTGTAATATTTATTTAGCTATGTAGGGAGGTAATTCAATTGAGTCTGCGTCAGGATCATCCTCATTATCATCGTAAATAGAATTGCATTCAGAATAACACAAAGAGTAAGCAGAATCTGATTTATTCATATTAAATTTTGAAAAGAGTTGAAACAAAGAAGCCATCTGTTCAGTAGTCAGTGGCGCTAAAGGTGCAGCTGCTGGGCATTTCCCGAGCTACTGTTACTACTCGATGCTATGCTAGGAGAAACAAGGGGATTGGGAGTGACGACAGCAGGAGACTTTCTAGGGACTTCTCTAGACTTAGACTTAGACTCTGACTCCGACTCCGACTCCGACTCCGACTCTGACTCGAATTCGTTGTCTTCAGGTTCTCCTTTGAACATCTCTCCTTCTCCAGTGGTGACTTTGAAGAGTTTTCCTTGGTTGTTCGTCCACTTGATCGACTTTCTCCATCCTTTCTGCTGATTCGAGCTGGTTTCGGTGATTAATGTCGTGGGATTGAAATGGTCATCCTGAAGTATCATGGTCATGATCTCATCCTGTCCTGCTCTAAAAAATCGGTCCTCCCCAAACAGAAGACTAACAGCGTGTTCGTCTAAGCAAGGTGTTTGACGAGTCTTGACGGTAGGAACCGTTTTTGAGGGAATGAAGTAGCAATCGTGGAAGATCTCGATTCCAGCTAGTTGCATTCCTTTGTAGTGTCAAGGTTCAGGAAACCCGTGAAAATACTCCTGATTCCCTTCTCTAACGAAGTATCCATTTAGGGTAGGGAGGTAGGGTCGCATTTGGATTCCCTTGTTCTTTCGATTTTGAAATTGAGTGAGCATCTCCAAAGCTTCCTCTTTTGGGGGTTTGTATCCCAATCCCAATGGTATCCTTTGAGAGTTTCTTTCTTTGTAGGGTGCGAAGGTATTTTTCTTGGTAGGATTCAGTGGCATTCTCGGGAAGTATCCCTGAGACTTGTGTATGTGGTTGACCACTATATTGGAGTATGGATCGAAGTATAGGGGTGCCAGTTCGCTCTGTATAAGGTTTATGCTATGAAAGCCCCCAAGCTCATATACTGGATCTGTGACTACTTGGTTGCTTGACATCTTTTCTATTACTGCCTTGATAGGTGACGAAGTGATCGTCACTACTTTGCCATCTAGAGGAATCTTGATTTTCTGGTGCAAGGTGGATGTTACTGCTTTGGAAGCGTGAATCCACGGCCTTCCAAAAAGTATATTGAATGATGCTTCGATATCCACTATTTGAAAATTAACCTTCCGCTCAATTGGCCCTATGGCTATAGTGAGGTTGATTAATCCTACCACTTTACGTCGTGTTCCATCGTATGCTCGAACACCTTGGTTAGTAGGAGTCCATTCTGACTCTTTCATGCCCAATTTATATGCCGTTTTTAGTGGTATGACATTGACTGCGGAGCCATCGTCTACCAAATTCATTGACACGTTCTTCTTTAAACATATGACAGTAATGTACAGGGCTAGGTTGTGACTGGCGCCGAAAGGAGGCAAATTCTCATATGAGAAAGTAACTGGGTTACTTAGCTTAGCTGAATCTTGGAAGACCAAGTTGACTACATCGTCAGGCGTAGAGTTGTGTGCCACGTTCAATTTAGCCAAGGCTTGCAGTAAAGCTTGGCGATGAGGAAATGAACTTGCCACTAGTTGCCAGACTGAAAGATCAGCCTTTGTTTTCTGCAGTTACTTTAGCAAGTGGTCAGTAGATGTATCTTCGCTATCATTTGGTGTGATGAGATTGGTGTTTGTAACTAGACCATTAGCTATAGGACCATTCTGAGAAATTTTTGATATGGACGCCCTGAACGAGTATGGTGGTCTATATCATGATCTTTGCTAGCTTTGACTATATCCTCACTAACCTTGACTAGATAGTGTTCGGTGAGGTATTCATCTTCATCGTCATCGGTCCATATTCCGTTGACAATGGTAAGCTCTCTTTCTGATGATCTCGGCTTCTAAACTGATTATTTGGTCTATTAAACTGTCAACTACGGCGACTACCTCTTGCATTGTAGAATTTTGAGACAAATTTAGTAGCACACTCTCCTTGGGTATGGTGCTTGGATTTCGGAGGGATGCTACTACATCTTCTAGTTCTGAAACTTGCCTACTTACACTCTTTGCCCATGCAATAACTCCCCTCATCTTCTAATGCATGAATCTCATCTTCGATTGGAGAAATGAGGTACGAACAATCCAAGGTGGATTCTTCATCTGTAATCATTAGGACTCCAAGAGGATTCTGAGTATTGTTAGGCTTACCTCCAGGGGGTATGGGTAAACGACCATCCTCGATCATATCTTGAAGGACATGTTTTAGCTTGAAGCATTTCTCGGTATCGTGTCCCTTGCCTCTATGATATTCTCAGTATGCATTTTCGTCCCAGAATTTAGACTTCTTTTCTGGGTCAGGTGTAGGTCCTATTGGTTGGAGTTTACCCTGTTTCATCAACCTTTTCAGAGTATTGGAGTATGTGTCACCAATGTTCATGAACTTCCTTTGTGGGTTATTCTTCTTTGACGATTCGACAAGGTTAACCTCATTTGTCTTGCTAGTAGAGCCATAAGAACTACTCGTTGAGCCTTGATATCCATGACCCACAGTTTTGGACAAGGGTCCTTTACGGATGTCAACTTCAATTCTCGTTTCTAGCACAGTCAGATCTTTGAAGGTCTTAATGTTTTGGTACCTCAAGTGGTTTGCATAAATGGGTCTCAAATTATCCACGAATTTCTCCACAAGGGTAGCTTCATCTGGACGTTCAACAAGTTGTGTGCTAGTCTTCCTCCACCTACTTAGAAAGTCGGTGAAGCCTTCTTTCTTATTTTGGGTAAGAACCTCTAAAGTACGCATGTTGACTTGGATTTCAGGATTATCCGCGTATTGCTTAATGAACTCGATTGCAGCATCATCCCAAGTGGCAATCTTTTTGTGCTCCAAAGAGTAGAACCATTGCTTAGGAATGGTGTCAAGAGATGAAGGAAAGATCCTTAAGAACATCTCAGGTTTGATGCCTTTGATAGACATATAGTCTTTGAAAGCACGGATGTGGTTCAAAGAGTTTTCATGCCCCTTGAATTTTGGGATGTCTGTCATGTTGAAGTTGGTTGGCAATTGAGCATTTACGGCCTCATGCTTGCGATTATTCTCCTTGTAGATGTCATCTCCCTTAAGGTACATTAATTGCTTCTCCAAATATTGGAGTCGCTTTTCAGCTTCAGTAGGACCTATTGGAGGGTTGTGTTAGGCCCAAATTAGCCTGGTCTGACTGTAATTTAGCCTGATCCTGTTAGGCTGAATGAAGCAACCAAGGCCAGGACAAATCCAACTACTATTTGGCAGACGAAGGGAACCACAAAATAAGCAAGCTACTAAACCCTAGAAGAAAAGCCTGATGGTAAGTGCAGAATAGCCTGGCAGGATACTTAAGTAGGCTGGATCAAGTTGAAGAGCAACAAGACGGTTATATAAAGATAAATGCTCACATCCTATTCTCAAGGAAGACCAAGTCTAACTATAAGACTACATCATTCCCATGAATCAAGACGTGCAAAAGGAGAAAAGCTAAAGATTAGTTAGAGAAGAACGAGTCAACCGGATTAATAGGGAATGTGCCCTATTAATCGTGTAATGACTCAAAAATTGAGAAGAACGTTGAGATTGAATACAACGTTAATATTTGTCGAACTATAAATAGCATGATCTAGTATTTGTAAATAAATTCATGATTCATTAGTTATTTATAATTTATCTCTCACTATTTCCTGAATATTCAATTATATACACGAGTTTGTACTCAGTTTATCAAAATAATACAAGTAATATTCTTTATACTTATTCCTTCCTTGTTATTTACTTAAAATATTATTCCAAACTTATAGAACTAGATACCCTAATCACTCTATAATCAAGCCGGATCCTTTCAGGGAAAATCCTGCTAAAACAATTGGCGCCCACCGTGGGGCATCTAGTTCATTAATAAAAAAAATTCCTTTTGCCGTTCTTCATTTAATATTCACATACAAAAATGGTAGAACTCACTCCAGAACAACAATTGGCGGCTGCCTTGGCTAAAATCAAAGAGTTGGAGACAATTCAAGAAAAGGCAGCCCAAGCAGAAAATGAAATGAGATCAAGGAATCGAGTCTAACTCAAGAAAAATTGGAAAATCAAAGCTTGTGCTCCAAGACCAGATTCGAACCAGGAACCCCATTCTCATCCATCATCAAAAACATTGGCTTTTCCAATTTTGGAACTCCGGAGAAGGATACCCCATCCGGCACTCAAATCATTCCCAATGATGAAACAAACAAAACTGAAGCAGCAATAATGATGGCTATGCTTCAGGAAATTCAAAAACTCCACAACAAAATAGAAAATATACCTGGAGTGCCAGACCCCGTGGTGAAGTAGAAGTTGATGACTTGATTCACCCTTTGCAGATGAAATTGCAAAAATTGATCTCCCCAAGAAATTTACCGTCCCATCCATGAGAACTTATGATGGAACGTCTGATTCACAAAATCACGTTGCCATATTCAAACAAAAGATGTTGGCTGCCTCAATACCCAGTGAACTCAGGCAGGTCTGCATGTGTAAAGGCTTTGGTACAACCCTGACTGGAGCAGCATTACAATGGTTCATCAATCTCCCAAATGGAAGTATCAAGAATTTTGCAGAACTGGTCAATGCCTTCAATCAACAATTCGCAAGCAGCAGAGACATTGCCAAGAGACCCAAGAACTGCTTCGGGTAAAGCAACTTCCTGAAGAATCTCTCAAAGAATTCCTGGCAAGATTTGTCAAAGAGAAGTTAGCCATTCCCAAGTGTGACGAAATGACAGCGGTAGAAGCCTTCAGGCAAGGAGTCCTCCTTGACAGTGACATCTATGCAGACTTAACAAAAAAAGCCTGCCCAACCTTTCCCACTGTTCAATCCATCGCCTTAGAACATGTCAGATTGGAGGAAAATCTCAACTTCAGAACAAACTCGTCCGGAGGAAAGCAAGGCTATGGACACACTAACAGGAAAAGCTCCTACCAGAAAGGAGGCAACCCCAGATCATCACCCTATTCCGGCCCGAACGATCCAAGTCAACATGGCACAAGAACACAAAGGTAACCTTTCTTGCCTACCAACTATTCCTGAATATAACTTCTCTATAAATACTGCAGGATTAATCAAACGCCTGGAAAGCTTGGGGGACACGGTCAGATGGCCCAAAAAATCCGACAACCCCAGGAAAGATCCAACGAGATGGTGTGACTTCCACCAGGACATCGGGCACACCACAGAAGAATGCATCCAACTCAGCAAACAAGTGGCATACCTCCTAAAGAAAGGTTATCTGAAAGACTTAATCCAACAGCCAAAGAACAAAGTTGAAGGACAAAATAAGAGAGATTCAGGGAACGACAGAGATCCTCCTCCTCCTTCCCCCATCTATGAAGTCAAGTTCATAAATGGAGGATCAAAAATCTGTGGTCTAACCAGCTCGGCTGCCAAAAGAATATCCAGGGAGTCTAGACTTCAATCCCCCCTTAGATCTAAGTCATTACCTGCTATTACTTTTGATGACTTAGACTTGCAGGGAATATCAGATCTACACCATGACAGCTTGGTAATTACCATGCAAATTGGTAGATCTAAGGTATCAAGAATCCTGATAGACTGGGGCAGTTCAATCAATTTGGTGATGCTTGACGTCCTCAAAGCTATGAAGATAGATGAAGAGAAAATCATCAAAAAATCCAGCGTCCTGGTTGGGTTCAACGGAGAAACAAAGAACACCCTGGGAGAAATTAGCCTGCCAACCTATGTGGAAGGCGTGGCTTCCTATGAAAGATTCGTGGTAATGGATTGCCTATCCTCATATAACGTAATCCTGGGCAGACCATGGATCTACAACGTCAAAGCAATCCCATCAACATACCATCAATGTGTGAAAATACCAACCGAATGGGGGATAACCACCATCAGGGGAGAACAAAGGACGGCTCAGGAATGCTACACCCAGGCTTTGAAACCCTCAAAGTCAGGTAAGTCCCTTGCATAGCAATTAAAGTCACTTGTCAGGAAAGAATATATTGCACAATCACAGATGGAAATGTGGAGAGGTCATTCGGACCCGCACTCCCTAACAGAAGGTACTTGTAGGTTCAGATGCACCAGACTCGGTCAGACCCAATCTGGTCAGCTTTCTCAAAACTAAAATGTCTTGTTTTGCTTGGTCACATTTTGATATGACTGGTATAGATGCTGATATTATAACCCATAAGTTAAATATTGACAAATCCTTTAAGCCTGTACAGCAAAAAGGAAGAAAATTTGCTGTAGAAAGGCATGAAATCATCAACCAAGAAGTTGACAAGCTATTGGACATGGGAATGATCAGGGAAGTAATGTACCCCGACTGGCTTGCAAATGTAGTAGTCGTCCAAAAGAAAAATGGCAAATGGAGAGTCTGTGTAGACTACACCGACCTAAACAAGGCCTGCCCCAAAGATCCATTTCCCCTGCCACACATCGATGCAGTGGTGGATGCCACTGCAGCCGCGAGATGTTAACATTCATGGATGCCTCCAGTGGATTCAACCAAATAAAGATGCACCACTGCAGATCGGAAAAGTACACTTTCATCACTGAAAGAGGAATATCTTTGTTATCTTTGCTATGCCCTTTGGATTAAAAAATGCAGGTGCAACCTATCAAAGGTTAGTCAACATGATGTTCAAAGATCAAATAGGAGATACCATGAAAGTCTACATAGACGACATGGTAGTCAAGTCAAAAAAGGCAAAAGACCACGTCAAAGACCTGGAAGTAGCCTTCCAAATTTTTGAGAAATTCAATATGAAGCTCAATCCACAGAAATGCCATTTTGGAGTCTCAGCAGGCAAATTCTTGGGCTATATGGTGACAAAAAGAGGAATAGAAGCCAGCCCTGAACAGATCAAAGCCATTCTGGAGCTAGAACCACCAAAGACAGTCAAAGATATACAAAAGCTGATCGGAAGAATAGCAGCCCTGAACAGGTTCATTTCAAGATCGTCAGAGAGGTGCAAATCATTCTATAATCTGCTAAGGAAAAACAAAGACTTTCAATGGACCCCTGATCATCAGGCTGCCTTTGAAGACCTGAAAACATATCTATCCTCTCCTCCCTTGCTGGCAAAACCAATCAAAGATGAACCCCGACAAGATATACCGTCGATCCACGGAAATCTTCTGTCGGTGCGAGTCCTGGTCAAAGAGGCGGACGGACAACAACACCTGTCTATTACGTAAGTAAAAGTCTACCGGATGCAAGAGATCGGTATGGCCTGCTTGAAAAATACGTTTTAGCTTTAATTATGAGTTGCACAAAATTAAGACCATACTTTGAAAGCCACCCTATAATAGTCGAACCAATCTTCCTATCAAGTCTGTACTTAGGAAACCAGAATTGTCCGGACGAATGTGCAAATGGTCAGTCCAGCTAAGCACATACAACATAACGTTTGAACCAAGGACAACAATTAAGTCACAAGCACTAGCCGACTTTGTGGCTGATTTTAGTCCAGCCCTAGTACCCGACCTAATAAAAGTAGTAAATAGACTGACCAACGACCAAACAGACCTAGAATGGACTCTATTTGTCGATGATGTAGCCAACATGAGGGGCACAGGCCTGGGGGTAGTACTAAAATCGCCACAGGGGGATAAGATAGTACAAGCTATAAGCTGTGCATTTGAAGCTACCAACAATGAGGCAGAATATGAAGCCCTAATAGCTGGATTAAAGGTGTGTATTGACCTTGGCGTACAAAACCTAAAGGTACGTACTGATTCCCTTCTTATTTCAAACCAAGTAAATGGAGTATATACTGCAAAAGACTAAAAAATGATGCTTTATTTGGAAGTTGTCCAAAATTTAAAATCAAAATTCCGCAATTTTAATATTGACCAAATTCCTAGGGACTTGAATACCCAGGCCGATGCCTTAGCCGGCCTAGGATCCAACTTCAGTCCCCTTGACTTTGATAAAATACCCATCGTACACTTATTAGAACCTGCAATAAACAAACAAGATGAAAGTTTCCCAATATATATTGCCAATTCATGGACGAAACCTTACTATAATTGACTACAACAAGGAATCCTTCCCCTAAATAAGCAAGATGCTAGAGCACTCAAAATCAAAGCTGCTTCATATACTATTATTAACAACGTGCTTTTTATGAAATCGCAGGCAGGGCCATACCTCAGATGCCTGGAACGACAAGAAGCTGAACAGATATTATCATAAATCCATGGAGGATACTGTGGAAATCATAAAGGCGGAAGGAGCCTGGCAACCAAGGTACTCAGAACAGGTTATTATTGGCCCACTTTGAGGGCCGATTGCCTGGAATTTAGCTCTAAATGCAAAGCCTGCCAGATTCATGGACCATATATTCATCAGCCATCTGAGGAACTACATTCCATATCCGCACTCTGGCCATTTATGAAGTGGGGCATGGATATAGTAAGGAAACTACCTCTAGCACCCGGACAAAAAGTTTTTATGCTAGCAATGATTGACTACTTCTCCAAGTGGATAGAAGCTGATTCATACAGGCAAGTCAAAGAGAAGGATGTCATAGCATTCATCAAACACAACATCATATGTAGATATGCCGCCCCTCTGAAATAGTATGCGACAATGGCATGCAATTCGTGGGAAAAAGAACAGCAGCCTTCTGTGCTCAATGGAACATCAACCTGGTAACCTCCACGCCAGGGATATCCAAAAGCTAACGGCCAGGCAGAATCCAGTAACAAAGTAATAATTAGCTGCATAAAGAAGAAGCTAGAAAGAAGGAAAGGCAGATGGGCTGAAGAGCTCCCCTTGGTCCTCTCGGGCCGACGAACCACGCCTAAAACATCCACAGCCAAACCCCTTACTCTTTGGTCTATGGATGTGAAGCGATAATCCCAGTGAGGTCGACATTCCATCACCAGATGCGGCTGAATACAATAACGAGCAATATACCTCTAACGGAGGACAACCAGACTTGACGGAAGAGCTAAGAGATGCGGCCGAAGATTAGATTGGCGAAATATCGGCAAAAAAGAGTTGCAAAAAGCTACAACAAGACTGTCAAAGCTAGAGTATTCAGGGTAGGAGACCTTGTTCTCAGAAAAGTTTTTCAAAACACAAAAGAGAAGAATGCTGGCAAATTGGCCCCAACCTGGGAAGGTCCCTACCTGATTGACTCAATAGTCGGGCAGGGAGTTTATAGATTACAAACCCTGGACGGCGAAATGATCCCAAGAGTTTGGAATATTGCACACTTAAAACTACTTCACATATAAAATATATCTCCCAGTCCAGGTATAATCTTCATCTTAACATTTCTTGCCTGACCTGATATGAAACTAAATGTATGATATTTGCCATTATATGAATAAATGCCTTATATAATTTCTTCCATTATGTGCCCAAGTACTTGTCAATATTCTCATATTTCCTTTTACCGAGTAGAATCTTCAATACTTGTTTTACATACTACACTTTACTTAAAACAAATTTTAAAGATTGGGGGCCACCCCACTGATATCCAACTGATACCCAACTTTCAGTTGCAAAAACAGGCCTTAAAATATTGAGCTCAATTTAACATACAAATCTGGAAAACCTTCTCCTGGCTTGTATAACATAGATGGGTCATAAGCCCTCCGGACAGGCAAGGGACATAAGCCCTCCAGACAGGCAATAACCCCACCCATAACACAATGAACTGGCCAGATCCAGCGCAAAAAACTGGCCCGATCCAGTCGAATAACTGGCCAGATCCAGTACACATCCAACACCACAAATGTACCTTATCAAAACACAAAAAGAAACCAACAAAGACCAAATATTTATTCATCCATAAAAGCCGCCCTTACCACATACCTAATAATTATCCATTCCAGGAACATCCCCTCTGGATGGGCCAAAACATACCTAATAAATATTCATTCCAGGAACACCCCTGGACGGGCCAAAACGAAAAGGAAAAACACGAATCTAAACAGGCTTCGAACCTGTAACCGACTCACAATTATCCACCATTTCCTGATCACCAGATTTCTCCTTGGAAGGAGGAGAATCCACTTCTTCTTCTTGACCCATATTGGCCAAATCAGGATACGGGGTGTCCAGAGCTGTCTCATCCCTATCCGGATCCCAATTAGCCCGGTCAGATTCCGGATCCCTCATAGCATCAACCCGGCCTTTCCCAAAGAAGTACTGGGCCGCATCAGCAAGCCGCGCCTCCACTAGCTCTTTTTCAGCACCAAGCTCTTCAGTTTTCCTCAGCTGATCCTGCATTGCCTGCTTCTCGGCAGCCTGCTCTTCCTTGGCAGTCTTCAGCTCTTCCCTTGCAACCTCCAACTCTTGCCTGACAACTTTCTCAGCGTTTTTCGCAGCCACCTCGCAAACCAAAGCAGCCCTGGATGCCTCTCTAGCTGACCCCAGCTGAGATTGAAGTACTACCTCGTTACCCCTGGATGTGTGCAGCTCACGGTTAAGTTTATCTAATTTTTCTTCCAAGCCAGAAATCCTAGCCTGGGCATCCCTAAGCTGACAAGCAGTGACCAACCCAGCGTCCAAACCCTACAGAAAAACAAAAGATAGTCAATCAGCCAAACACAAAGCAACACAAAGAACACATAAATATTGAAAGCCCCTTTGCAACTAACCTCCTTAGCTTGGGAGACAAAGGCAGCAGCCTTTGTCACAAGGGAAGACAAAATAGAAACCACTTTAGTAGAAGATTCATTATCAGATAAAAGCTGGGCGCTCATACCAGCAGAGAAATCATTTATCTGCGCCGGCAGCATCCATATCGTCAATCCGAGCAGACACACTTCGATTGGGCGAGCTGAATAGGCTCTTTCTCTCTTCCTTCTTCTTCAGAATAACACTTCCCTCCTCCTTTTAGAAGCCCGAACGACCTCTCGTGATACTAGCACAGGCGGTTCCTGGGAGGCCGGACATCGAAACCAAAACATCAAGCGTCTTGTCACTCCCACTAGCCTCCCGGCTCTTAGACTGCTTCAAATAATCCTAGCAACCCCAGACCTTCAAGTCTTTGGCGAAAGAAAGCCGGCCAACCTAGCGAAGACCCGAATACCGAATATATAAAGAATATACACAAATATCAGAAGAGAAGCGATAAGAAGACAACAATCGACATAGAGACATATAAAAGACATACAAGAAAGAGCAGTGGAGCTAGGCTTGCGTTTGGGTACTTTAACCACACTCAGCTTAGTCTTCATATAACGGGGCAATAAATCCCTGCCCAGACTAGCAGGCCAAGCCCTCTCTTCCTCAGGAATAGAAAGAAAAGCCTCTATCCTTGAAACAGCCTCCTCGTCAAGAGGGTCGAAGTTCCAATCAGGAGCTACAAATATTACCAAAAATGCGCAGGTAAAACTTAAATATCCTAATTTCGTATAATATAAATTGCAAATTAAGAGTACAGGAAACCTACCACTCTCCAGAGGAGGATATCTCAAATAATCAAAGCCTGACCCCAGACTTTCAGTCCGGATAAACAGAAAAGTCTTCGCCCAGCTTTTATCATCTCCAGAGTCCAGGTTAGTGATTAATGGAGACATTTTCGACTTGATTCTCAAATTGAAACGACCAGTAGAAGGATTTTTCATATGATATACTGCCTTTATATCATTAATAATAATTACAAGTTTATGCTTGGCACATAAATTTTCAATAGAGTGGATAAGTTTCCAAATCATTGACATGATTTAGAAAGGTGATACTTCCATAGCACGAATAGTATCAATCATTAAAGGAGTAAAAGGTAACTTACAACCTGCCTTGAACGCCCATTCATAAATACAAAACCAACCAGGTGACACCCAATTAGCTCTCGGACAAGACTCGAATCCAAACCTCGGTCGAATCGAATTAATTTTTCTCCCTTAAAACCCTATCATAGTTCGTTTTCAATAGGTTTTCTTCAGGGAAATAAGGATCCAGAGATTGAAGAGCAGAAAAAATAGAGTCTTGATATTTAAAAGCTATAGCACGAGCAGGAGGATCAATTTCAACCACCTCCTCCTCATGGACATCTTTGGGTTCGGGCTCGCCAGCCAGCTTTTCGGGGAAGCGGGCGCTTTTGGCTCCCATATCCTTTGTTGTTTTGTTTATCATGATGAATTTTACTTAATGAGAAATTATAAGTCAGCAAACTAGAGTTCCTGGGAAATAGGGGAGAATTTTAGAGAAGATTTAGCAAGGAAAGTGGAAGAAATTTGGTGAAAGATAAACTCATCACAAATACCGTATTTATAGAAGAGGAGTAACGGTGCAAAAACCCTAAACAACGCAAAACTGTTAGCATGACATCATGCAGTTAGCCGTTGCAGTGTTTAACGGTCACTAGAAGTCTAAGAGTCCTTAAATAAATGTGATTCTTTTTATTGTTTAGCCCGGTAAATTGACATCTCAC
Organism: Silene latifolia; assembly: GCF_048544455.1. Classification (NCBI taxonomy): domain Eukaryota; kingdom Viridiplantae; phylum Streptophyta; class Magnoliopsida; order Caryophyllales; family Caryophyllaceae; genus Silene; species Silene latifolia. The sequence goes on along the minus strand of NC_133537.1, from coordinate 63,429,645 downwards.
CCCTGGCCTAATCCAGCACGGGTAAAATGTCAAGGGGCAATTGTTAGGCCCAAATTAGCCCTTGTCTGATCTGTAATTTAGCCCGATCTGTTAGGGCTGAATGAAGCAACCAAGGACCGGACAAATCCAACTACTATTTGGCAGACGAAGGGAACCACAAAATAAGCAAGCTACTAAACTCTAGAAGAAAAGCCTGATGGTAAGTGCAGAATAGCCTGGCAGGATACTTAAGTAGGCTGGATCAAGTTGAAGAGAAACAAGACGGTTATATAAAGATAAATGCTCACATCCTATTCTCAAGGAAGACCAAGTCTAACTATAAGACTACATCATTCCCATGAATCAAGACGTACAAAAAGAGAAAATCTAAAGATTGGTTAGAGAAGAACGAGTCAACCGGATTAATAGGGAATGTGCCCTATTAATCAGGTAACAGCTCCGACAATTGAGAAGAATGTTGAGATTGAATACAACGTTAATATTTGTAGAACTATAAATAGCATGATCTAGTATTTGTAAAGACATTCATGATTCATTAGTTATTTATAATTTATCTCTCACTATTTCCTTGATATTCAATTATATACACGAGTTTGTACTCAGTTTATCAAAATAATACAAGTAATATTCTTTATACTTAGTCCTTCCTTGTTATTTACTCATATTATTATTCCAAACTTATAGAACTAGATACCCTAATCACTCTATAATCAAGCCGGATCCTTTCAGGGAAAATCCTGCCAAAACAGGTTGGTTTCTGGTTGTCCAACAAAGGGTGGAAGGTTATCATGCATGGCCTCGCTAGGAATATCACTTTTTGTAGGAGGGAGTCTAGTTTCTACAGCAACAATTCGGCCTTCAATAGTGTTGAGGCGATCATAAACTTGGTCTTAGCTTGTTTGGAAACGAGCGAGGGCAACTAGGATTTGATCATTACCATTTTGGGGTTGACCACTCTGACTTGTGGTACTAGTTCCAGGCATCTTGGAAACCGGATAAGAGATTGACGACGAATAAAACATGATCGACCATTCTAGCACACTTACTCAAAGAAAGACTCGACTTGTGAAGTGGGAGTGTGCCACTGTGTTAAGTGAGGTTTGTAAATGACAAAGATCTTGAAATGTTTGTCCTAGGCAACTGTAGTGTAGTCGTAGGAGTGCTGACTCGAAGTGGGGTTTTGAAATGGGTTTGAGGCCCGAATTTTGACTGGACATTTGGACAGAGTTTTGACTCATTTTGCGCTATTTAGGCCATTTTTTGAAAATGTTTACATCTTGAAAAGGTTTTTTTTTTTTTTTTTTTAAAAAAAAAAAATTTTTTCATGGTTTTGTTTACGAAATGGTGATCACATATGATACAAGAATTCATACATGCATTATAACGGTATGCTGAGTGCATTTAGAAGGGTTTTGGCTTAAAATGGTGGGTTGCCAAGCAATCAAACCCTGGTTTGTGGAGAGGTCCGTGCCAAACATGAGTAAGGTCGGTTCCTAGTCCATTTCCTCGAGTAGTGAAAGCTCTTGATACAAACATGAGTAAGCATCAGAGTATGGTTGACGTCAATCGTTATCTATCCTTAGGCCCAGATAAGAATTTGGACCGTCCAGACGGGACGATTGGTCGAATGAGTTTGGTTGGGCCTAGGAAGGCCGAATAAAAACACCTACGAAGGTCGAGTAATGAAAACCGACAACTGTCTCATATAAACTATTCCCTAACTTTGTTCAAGTTTTACCCTTGGCAACACGTAAGTGTATTACTCCCCAGCGGAGTCGCCAAACTGTGGACACGGGGGGCCCACGGGGGCGCTTGGGAAATAAGCGTTTGCATTTGTGGAGTCGCCACCAATTTTTATGGGAAATTGGAACCGTTCGAATACTTCGCATGTCAAGACACAAAGTAGTGACGTAGACACTAAGAACTCGTTACCCTTAACATTCTATGTCTAGAATGACCCTCGTGGATGCCAATGAACACGGATGTTCACAGAGATCTGGAGTAAGGGGTGAGGGTACGTATTAAGAAGTCCTTTTAATGAACACCTAATCTCGCCCGCCTCGATAGCGGCCTCTACTAACGATTAGGGAAATCGTTTGTACTCGATATGCTGTCAGTTATATGCATGCAATGCAACATCCATCATTTTGATCCTAGCATGTGAAGATTAAACTATATCGGTTGACAAATAATTTAGCACTCAATTATGTCGAATTAGGGTTTAGAATTAATTACATAAGAAAAACAAGTGAATAAATCATACAAAATAATATAAATAAATTGCGATAATTATAATTACAATAATTACAATGACTTAATGATTTACGTCAAAAATATATTTAAGACGGATAATTTGAGAAAAACAAGGGAAATAAATTAGGTTAGAAAATACGGATAGATTAGTGGTGATATTAGGATCAATAGTCGATTAATATGTAATTAACGAATTAGGGTCAAAGCAAGAACGGAAGTTCAGAGACGGAAATCAACCCGGAACAGGCGTAGCAATGCTGCGCCTCTTGGAAGAGGAGCAGTGGTCACTGCGTCTGTTCCTGAGGTGAGTTCTGGCTGTGAAGTCAGAACTGCTATTCATTAATGCTCGATGTTGTATTTAATGGTTGGTTATGGATATTTGACTCGGATGAAAGTGATTTAGCATATTGTTTACATATGAAATTGTCATGAAAGCGATAAAAACGAATTAAAACTAATTAGAACGAATTAGACGGATTAAAACTAATTAATTAGGTCATTTACGAAAACGGAAACGAGTTAGACAAACTGGAAATAAACGGTAAAAATATGTACAAAGGCGAACCTCAGAAACTTGATATGAACAAATCGAGTCTCTAAAAATCCGGGTTTTTAATGACGAAAACCCGCAAATATCAATTATAAGGGATTTAAGTCGGAATTAAAGCATGATATTTATTATGAATATGTATTAAAGTTATTATGTACGAATGAAAGAGAAGAAACTAAGAAAACAAAGGAAAAGGGAACGGATTCACAGAGAAGCGAGGAAGAAGAAGAAAAGTAGGAACTGTTGTAGCCTCTAGAAGAGGCGCAATAGATTCTGCGACTCTTCGAAGAGGCGCAGCAGTTGCTGCGTTTCTTCCCGACGGCTGCCCATCATTAATCCGTAAAAACAATTTAACAAAAGGGTTTTAGAAATCGGTTTTAAGCATACTTTTGACGTAAATCTTACATTAATTGGTACAAAAATAAAATACAATAATAAAAGATGGGATTTACACCCTCAGACTTACATGTTTGACGAAACGCGATTAACTAAGTTAACGTTTTAGTGATTGCTCGACTCGAATGTATGACAAAAGTGCCCTCGTAAGAGGATTTAGATTAAATTGATTGATTAATTGAGGTGTAGTTGGTCAAATTGGTCGGTCATGCAACGTGACTGGTACTCAGAATGACTGAGCTTACGTGGTCGATTGATCAAGCATGTTGACGTCAAAAGCTTAGAGCACGGTCTTAGAATGCAAAGGGAGAAGATAAGGGCGGACACTCGCACGAGAAATATGTGGAACGAAGGTCCCTATTTATACTAGAAAATATGGAGAATTATGGAATGACTCAAACTTTGGAAACAAATCACGGAAAAATCTGAAAATAAGCATAAAAGAGCTGGGGAAGAGGCGCAACAGGTGCTGCTGATGTGACTCATATTTAAACATATTTAGTCCCCGAATTAGCCTCGTTCCTATGCTTTTTAGTGCATAATTCGGTCATTTACTATATTTAGTTTCCCGTTTTGCATATTCTTTGAGGTTTTATTCCCTTGGTAGGAAAGGAGTGCAAACCTTGCATTTTCATGGCAAAATGGAGCTATATTAATCAAATTAAATGACCAAGCATCAAAGGGAAGATGATACTAGAAGGCCTATGTAGATAATAAAGTAGATTGGGCAATGATGAAAGGATCCTTGCATATCCAATAAGATCCCCGAGGATTGTTGAGGAAAGAAGAAAAGAGAAGTGTTGACCCAGGATCCGAGCGTCTCCCTGCCCAGAATCTGAGCGTCCCGATGCCAAGACGCTCGTCTTGAGGCCAACGAATCCGAGCGTCTCTCCCCTGATCCACTCGAATTCCCTTGCAGAACCCACCGTGCCTACTTCCTAGACGCTCGGGACGAGCAGATTTCCTGGAGACTACCAAAACGGAGATGAGCATCTCCTTGGAGAGGAGCACTTCCTCAACTTTTCTTAAGGGTCTTAATAGTCATTTAAGCCCTTAGTAACCCTAATCCTTGTACCTAATCTCTAGTATAAATTCCCCATTGTACTACCTATATTAGCATGTCATCTTAATAGGATCTTAATCTTATCTTAGTCAAGTCTTAATACTCTCTTAATCTTGTAATCAACTCTTAATTTAGCATTAATACAAATCTCATTTCTTAATCTTTCCTTAATTTCTCTATTGTTCATCATTTATTTTGGGTAATTAGAAGATTATTTGGGTTTATTTGGAGGATTGACAACCTTCCATCAATCATCTAGTACTTCTATTATTCTTTGCTTTATTATTTGGAATCATCTTTATAGGTATAATTCTCTCTTAATCCCTTTTTAATTATTGTTAATCATCTTCATTTGTTCATCATGTTTTGCCTTGCTAGTATGATTGACAACCTTGTTAGCATGATAAACTTGATAATAAGTGAGTAGTTTCCTTAACTAGGGTTAATGGGGAATTAGCGGAAACCAACATGGGGATTGATTCATGCTTAATCTAATATGTTTTCATAATTAATTTGCTTGCTTGTTGTGATTTCAACTTATGCACATGTTATGTTTGATGAAATGCGAGCCTATGAATCCTTGCATTTTTTACCCATCACTTACCATTTCAATGAGACTTGTAAGACATAAACCAACTCGAGTCTCATTAGACCATGCATATAGTTGGATAGGGAGGATTAAGTCGACTTGTAGGTGTTGTACAATCTAATCGATTCGGCTCCGGGACCCAAACCTTCTTAGGGATTGTAAGATATACACTAACTCGATCCCATCATAACAATAAGTGCTTGCATCTAGTAGAGAACATGTTTGTATGATCAAATCCCATGAATCCCCTATGAACCCATGACACCCTAGTACTTTTAATCAATTGTTTACACCTCATTTTAATCATCTTGCTTGTTTTCATTGCTTTGCTTTTATATTGTTGATTAGTTTAGTTGATCTCCTACCTCAAACCAAATTGTGACACCCTTAGACACAACCATTTGCAATCGAAAATCCTACATCAATACCCGTCCTTTGGGATCCGACCTTTACTTACCTCTTTACTAAGAGTAGAGTAGTTTGTGAAGTTATAAATATTGTTTTGGTCTAGGTAACTTTTGACGACGAGTAACAAAACCGATACTCGACCAAAAATGGCACCGTTGCCGGGGACGGTCTTAACTTGATTTGATTTTCTTTGCTTGTTTTTAGTTGTGTCTTTCTTTGCCTTGGGGAAGTAAAACTCGTCAAGGTACTTCTCATCTTTTTCTCTCTTAGTGCATTTTGCAAGATGTATATTATAGATTGTTTTCTTGAGTACCACTTGAGTATACCTTTCTTCAAAGACCCCATGCAAGCATTGGAAGCCTTAGAAGCAAGTGAGGCCAAAAATATGCATTGGGAATTGGAAGTAGATCTTCTTGAGGCCGCTCTAGCCAACAAAGAACTTTTTCATGAGCAATCCGTATTAGTATATAACATTCTTATGGAAGCATATCAACCCATAGAAGAAGAACAAGCAACCGAAGATGATATCATACAAGCCGAGGAGCCAGAAGAATTTTTCATGGAATTCGAGTATGATGAGATTAGTGAGCTTGAAGAACAAGTTGAATATGCCATGAGAATGGAATGTCTAATGGAAATGGAGTAAGTCCTTAATGAATCTTCAATGAAAGAAAGTGAGGTACAAGTTCCAACTCTAAAACCCCTTTCCCCAAATTTGAAATATGCTTTACCTTGATGAATCTAAGACTAAACCCGTGATTGTTAATGACATACTTGATGAGAACCAATTGGGAAAATTACTTGATGTGTTGAAACAACATGAAAAGGCTATAGGTTATAGTCTAGATGATCTTAAGGGGATAAGTCCCAATTTTTGCATGCATAGGATTCATCTAGAAGAAAACCATAGACCTACCATCCAATCTCAAAGGAGATTAAACCCCCACATGAAAGAAGTTGTAAAAGCGGAGGTTATGAAGTTACTTGATGCGGGAATCATATATCCTATATCGGATTCCTTGTGGGTTAGCCCCGTTCAAGTGGTACCTAAGGAAGGAGGTACCACGGTGGTAACAAATGATAAGAATGAGCTAATACCCACAAGGAAGATCACCGGTTGGCGTATGTGTATTAACTATCGAAAATTGAATTCCGCAACAAGAAAGGATCATTTCCCCCTACCATTCATTGACCAAATGCTTGAGAGGTTAGCCTCTAACAATTTCTTTTGCTACCTTAACGAGTATTCAGGATTCTTCCAAATCCCAATACACCCGGATGACCAACATAAGACCACCTTCACTTGCCCTTATGGTACTTTTTCATAAAGGAGAATGCCGTTTGGCTTATGTAATGCCCCCGCTACTTTCCAAAGATGCGTGATGAGTGTCTTCTCCGACTATCTAGAAACCATAGTGGAGGTTTTTATGGATGATTTTAGCGTTTATGGAAAAGACTTTGACTCTTGCTTGCATAATCTTTCTTAGTCTCGTTTTGAATTGGGAAAAGTGTCACTTTATGGTCAATGAAGGTATTGTTTTGGGTCATTTAATTTCGGAAAAAGGGCATCGAAGTCGATAAAGCTAAGGTTGAAGTGATAGAGAAACTCCCACCTCCCCTGAATGTTAGAGGGGTGAGAAGCTTTCTCAATCACGCGGGTTTCTATCGCCGTTTTATAAAAGATTTCTCAAAAATCGCGAAACCCCTCACTCAACTCTTACTTAAAGATGCCCAATTACACTTCACTAATGAGTGTGTTGAAGCCTTTAATAGAATTAAGGAAGCACTCATCTCGGTACCATCATTCAACCACCAAATTGGGAACTACCATTCAAGATCATGTGTGATGCAAGTAACTACGCCGTTGGAGCGGTTCTTGGCCAACGGGTAGGAAGGACTTTGCATGCTATATATTATATAAGTAAGACTCTTGATTCCTCCTAAGTGAATTATGATACTACCGAAAAGGAACTCCTTGCCATTGTGTATGCATTAGACAAATTCCGTTCCTATTTGCCTTTATCAAAAGTGATTGTTTTCTCGGATCACCGTGCTCTTCGACATCTCTTGATAAAGAAAGAAGCATAACCAAGATTGTTGAGATGGATTTTGCTACTTCAAGAATTTGACTTACAAATAAGAGATAAGAAGGGGACCGAAAATGTGGTAGCAGATCACTTGTCGAGAATCGGATTTCATGATGAAGAGGGAGAGACACCGATCAATGACTCTTTCCCCGATGATATTTTGATGGCCATTCAATCACAACTTGAGAGGCATACTACTCCATGGTTCGCCGACTATGCCAATTATATTGTTGGAGGAGTTCTTCCTTCTAATTTGAACTACAACCAAAGTAAGAGATTCTTGTTCGAGGTAAAGAGATATTTTTGGGATGACCCCAATCTTTACAAAGAGTGTAGTGATGGACTTTACCGGAGGTGCATACTCCAATGGGAGATTCATGGTGTTTTGGAAGGATGTCACTCATCACCTTATGGTGGACACCATGGAGCACGAAGGACTATTGAAGGGAAATATCCGTAAAATTCCCTTAAATTTTAGGACTATAACGTAACTTTAACATGTGATTATTGTCATAAAACAAAAATACAAGAGAAAACGATAAAGAACAAGAATCAACCTCGGGTCCTATGCAATTCGGCCTAGTGAACAGAAATCAATGTAGATTTCCTCCTAATCGTTGCACCCAAGACCGTCTGAGACTATGCCCCTTGTGCTAGAATTGCTCCCTAATTGCCTTGCAATATTGAGAGAGCTTTTGTGAAATTTTTCGATGAGAGATCTAGGATTTCAGAGAAGAGAGCTCCAAAACCCTAATTTTGTGTAAAATGAAATGCATTAGGTCAAAAGGAGAGAGGCTCTCTTCTTTTGTTGCTTCGTCCAAACCGAGATCACAAGGGAGGGAGTGGGCTTTCACTTTCTCCTTATTTGTAACTCGTGGTCCAACTCAAAATGCTAAAATGTATATGACGGGATTTTATTATAAATCGTCATCGGTTATCGGTTATTAAAATATCAACTAGTAACATGACTCAGTCGATATATTAATACTTGTCCGACAATGACAATATTGTATAATTAATTAATTCAATATACATTAATTAAATATAATCGTTTATATTCAATTTACGAATTAACTGCTTAATTCGCCTTAGCCATTATTATTTAATCCGTATTAAATAAATATCTCAACATCGCGTTTGACTAATTATTAGTCAATAATAACTCCGACTAATCGCTTAGTCATATTAGGCACCAACATGACTGTATTTTCATACTGTCACATCTCTCAAACGTATCCTATAGGTGTGACGTTTAGGGACCAGTTGATCACCGCCATCTGTGTGACAATAACGTCAAACTTATCTAGCAAGCCAACCGTTATTGATAAACGTGGACCAACTGATAATAATACAAAAGTATACCCTTTGATCCTTTTAGAGATTTAAATGTTATTGCACTAACTGTAGAGGACACCAGCCCCAACAAGCTCCCACTTGTCCGTACAAGTGTATGTGCAATAACGTTATCCGCACTAACTGGAGGACACGGCTCCAACAAACTCCCACTTGTCCGTACAAGTGTATGTGCGATAACCGATTCTCATATCCATTTAAAATTTCTCCCACTCAATGTAAAACAATTTGCGATCCCGATCCGCAAAGGTCGTATTTACAATCGATCAGTATCATGAGTGGTTTCCCCGACTAGAGAGTAACTTAACTGATAAAACGAATTCGTATTCGAGCATGGCCATGCATTTCGATTCTGACTCCTCGAGTGGCCCTGAGAAATATCGAGTACCTTATAAAGGCTGAATATTTCCTTCAACTCGACTCTGCCGATCTAACCACAAATGATGAAATGACCCGAGAAAAAACTACTTGGCCCCTGACATTACGGATGACCGTGAGAAAGAAACCAAAGTCACCCAAAATCTGCCTTAATCTCAAGAGACAATCGATAGTCAAAAGAATCGACTCTTAGGATCACCATGGAGGTCCTATCCACGACCTGGCACCGAATGTTATAAAAAATTTAGGACTCCACGTCGATGTCACAATTGTGTCCTACGAGATATCCGTATAACTCGCCTCCGTGATTGGTCGATCTACCCGTTTGACTTATGGCTCGTTGAACCCACCATCAACCAACGTCACAAAATAATTGCCCGAGTTATCAGCTCACGTGGGCAATTAAGGACGAAAAATATAATGTTTGTTCAGTTCACTTTGTGGTGTTCAAAATTGTCGTACAAATCCACATGAAAAACAAAATATATAAATATCAAAACGATGATGTCGTATAGAGTACAAAAGAGAATGAATCTAATCCATAAAAGAGTACTACAACTCAGGAACATGTTTAATTCCCATGGAATTAACATGCCCTTCATGCTTATCTTGTCGTAATGGTTTAGTGAGAGGATCTGCTATGTTATCATCTGTAGCAATCTTTTCTATCACTACCTCCTTTTGCTCCACGTAATCTCGGATTAGATGAGCTTTCCGTTGTACATGTCTAGACTTGTTGCTAGACTTAGGCTGCTTAGCTAGGAAGATGGCACCTCTATTGTCGCAATAGATGGTGATCGGGTCATTCGAACTAGGCACTACGGATAGTCCTTGTAAGAATTGACGCACCCATATCGCTTCCTTTGCAGCTTCAGAAGCGGCATAGTACTCGGACTCGATCGTAGAATCTCTTTGTAACACTTTGTTTGGAACTCTTCCACCGATCGCAGCGCCATTAAGAGTAAAAACGAATCCAGACCGAGATTTCGAGTCATCTCGATCCGTTTGGAAGCTAGCATCTGCAGTTTTGCGCATAGCTTTTGTTCGCCTTTATAAGTCAATGCCCAATCTTTAGTCCTCCGTAGGTACTTAAGAATGTTCTTGACAGCCATCCAATGTGATTAACCTGGATACTGTTGGAATCGACTTGTCATACTCAATGCATATGCTACGTCCGGACGTGTGCATATCATGGCATACATGATTGATCCTATAGCCGAGGCATAAGGAATCCGTGTCATGCGCTCTTTCTCTTCCGGTGTCTCTGGTGCCTGAGACTTGCTCAAATGCACCCTTGGAGCCATAGGAAGAAACCCCTTTTTGGAGTTAGTCATGCTGAATCTCTCTAGTATCTTGTCTATATAAGACTCCTGACTGAGAGATAACATCCGACGTGATCTATCTCGATAGATACGGATGCCCAAAATTCTTTGTGCCTCACCCAGATCTTTCATCTGGAAATGGTTCTTCAACCATACTTTTACCGAAGTTAAGAGAGGTATGTCATTCTCAATCAGGAGTATGTCATCAACATACAATATTAGGAAGACAATCTTGATCCCACTCGACTTGATATATAGACATGGTTCCTCGACCGATCGAGTAAATCCATTTTCTTTTATCACTTGGTAGAAACGATGATTCCAACTCCGAGAAGCTTGCTTAAGTCCATAAATGGAACGCTTAAGCTTACATACTTTCTTAGGATGTTCGGGATCGATGAAACCTTCTGGTTGTACCATGTACAACTCTTCCTCCAAAAAAACGTTTAAGAAGGCGGTTTTCACATCCATCTGCCAAATTTCATAGTCATGAAAAGCGGCAATCGCTAAGATAATCCGAATGGAATGCAGCATGACTACGGGTGCAAAAATTTCATCGTAGTGCAAACCTGGCACTTGGGTGAAACCTTTAGCAACTAGTCGTGCTTTATAGATATCTTGTTGACCTTCCACAGAATGCTTTATCTTGTAAAGCCATTTGCATTGAAGGGGACGAACCTTAAGCGTAAGTCAACAAGATCCCATACGTTGTTCTCATACATGGAGTCCATCTCGGATTGCATGGCCTCAAGCCATAGCTTTGAGTCGGAACTAGTCATGGCACCTTTATAGGTTGCGGGTTCACTACTCGTTAAGAGTAGAATGTCATCTATGTCATGTTCCTCGACCATACCAATGTATCTGTCCGGAGGAATAGAGACTCTTCCCGACCTCCTAGGTTTCTCGGAATATTAACCGCGGGGGATTGAAGGAACTGGTTCCTCCAATGGTTGCTCGGTATTTGGTTCTGGAATCTCCGACAGCTCGAAGGTTCTATTACTCTTCGCATTCTCGAGAAATTCCTTCTCTAAGAATGTCGCACTAGCCGCAACAAATACACGTTGTTCGGTTGGCGAATAAAAGTAATGACCAAGTGTTCCTTTAGGATAACCTATAAAGTATGTCTTGACCGATCACGGGCCGAGCTTATCCTCGTGTCTCCACTTGACATAAGCCTCGCAGCCCCAAACCCGTATAAAGGAAAAGTTAGGGACCGTTCCCTTCCATAGTTCATATGGAGTCTTGTCAACAGACTTTAGACGGACTTGATTAAGTATTAGAGCAAATGACGAGAAGAGCATAACCCCACAATGAATCAGGCAACACGGTGTGACTCATCATGGATCGAACCATATCAAGTAGTGTTCGATTTCTCCGTTCGGACACACCATTCAATTGAGGTGTTCCAGGTGGAGTTAACTGTAGGGCAATCCCACAGTCCTTAAGGTGTTGATCAAACTCGTGAGAAAGATACTCGCCACCACGGTCTGATCGTAGTGTTTTAATCTTTCTACCCATTCGTTACATACCCGATTCTCGTATTCTTTGAATTTCTCAAAGGATTCACTTTTGTGCTTCATTAAGTAGACATAGCCATATCTACTTAAATCGTCCGTGAAAGTGATGAAATACCTATAGCCTTCTCGTGCGGTGATTGACATAGGTCCACACACATCCGTATGTATGAGTCCTAATAGGTCAGCAGCGCGCATTCCAATACCTTTGAAGGAAATTCGAGTCATCTTGCCAATGAGACATGATTCACACGTGCCAAATGATTGAAAATCAAAGGCCGAGATAGCTCCATTCTTTATGAACTGTTTTACGCATTTCTCATTAATGTGTCCCATACGGCAGTGCCATAGATACGTTTGATCTTTGTCACCAACCTTTAACTTCTTATTCATTACGTGCAATATTTCGGTGGTCTGATCTAAAACTTAAATTCCGTTCATGGAGACTGCCTTGCCATAAATCATATCGTGTAATGAGAAAATGCAACTATTATTCTCTATTAAAAATGAAAAACCAAGTTTGTCAAGTGCAGAAACTGAAATAATGTTTTTAGAAAGACTGGGTACATAATAGCAGTTATATAGAAATAACTCAAATCCGCTAGGAAGCTGGATCACGTATGTTCCCCTCGAGACGGCAGCCACTCGTGCTCCATTCCCGACACGCAGGTCCACCTCACCCTTTACGAGGGGTTCGATGTTTCGGAGGCCCTGCACATGATTGCACAAATGAGAACCACAACCAGTATCTAGTACCCAAATTCCGTAACTTGCGTGGTTAATCTCAATCATATGAATAAAAGAAGAAGAAGAAGACATACCAACAGGATTAACGCGACCTGCCTTTATGTCCTCATGGTATACAGGACATATACGCCTCCAATGCCCAGTCTTGTGGCAATGATGGCATTCCATGTTACCAGTCTTGCTCTTTGTCGCGCCTGATGAGGTGCTCGACTCACCAGGCCCACTCTTACCTGATCGCGACTTCTTAAACTTCGGTTTACCTACTACTAGGTCTGCCTGAGCTTTGCCCTTACCCTTGCCCTTGTTTGACACAACGAGAACATCCTGTTTCAAGCTCCCACTAAACTTCATATCCTTCTCGGTCTGTACGAGTAGGGAGTGTAGTTCATGAGGACTTTTCTTCAAATCATTCATATAGTAATTCGCTCTAAATAGCGCAAAGCCATCGTGGAGTGAATGAAGCATGCGGTCAATCACGATGTTCTCGCTGATTTTACAATCAAGCGCCTCCAGTTTCTCGACATTCTCAATCATGCTGAGAATGTGTAGGCTAACCGGTTGGCCCTTCTGGAGTTTCGCATCAAAGAAGCGAGTGGTATGCTCATAGGTCACGATTCTCGGTGCTTTCGAGAATTCCTTAGTGAGCGTGGTGAAAATCTTGTTTGCACCTTGGGCTATGAAGCGTTTCTGCAAATTGGATTCCATTGCAAAAATGAGTACGTTTTTAATCGCACCCGCTTCCATGACGAAATCGTTATACTTGGCGATCTCGTTAGCTCCAGCCGTGGGGCCTGGGTTTGACGGGATGGGCTCTGTCAGATATTTGAGCTTCCCGTCAGCAGCGGCAACATTCCGTAATGCCGCCTCCCAGTCCGCGAAGTTTGATCCATCATTCTTCAGTCGAGTAGACTGATTCATCTGATTCATGAAGATCCGAAGCCAGGACTCACGGTCCAATGTGGCACTTGGCATTGGGTCGTCAGCACGGCCAGCCATTTTGTTATTAGCAGTTTAAGTGATCGTGATCTACACTGAAAAAGAAAGGAAAAACAAAACGAAATAAGCAACTCATCGAGGTGATTTAAGTCTATTTAAAATTCATTTTAACGTGTAGACTCATTGCACTTGTATAATCGATCTACCTCAAGAATTATACAAATGATCTCAAGACTCAATTTCCGTAAATTGATAAGCCAACTGTTTAGCTAGTTCTATCGTTAGAACTCTTGGTCGATAGATTTCCGTAAATCCTATCTATAGTCCACCATAATCACAGGATCGTACGAGTGACCATAGTGTTGAGATAAAATAGGTCAATCAGTTCCAACTTACCCGACGTAGAAGGGGTCATATTATGCCTACCGACGAAGGAGGGATTCATTGGAGTTTGACCTATAAAGACTATTCTCAATTTTTGGTTATACGAGGAAGATCCCATCAACTTAGTTTTAATTCATTTTAAGTGAACGAAAAACTAGCATTGCGTGAATGAATTAATTTAGGTGATGGCTTATAAAAACGTGTGATATCTGTATATCATAGAAAACTAACGCGTGACCTCTATATGAGTCAGTTTTCATGCATATATTAGGTGGTTTGGTTTTAGGCGGAATATGATGCAAATTATCGTTACAAAAAAATAAAAGAATGCAAAACGTAAATAAAAATTCCTAGTGTGGCTTATCCTAGTAAAAAGAACATAATACAACTTTGGAATCCACCGTTGGATCCGAGAAGCTTGTCTTGATGTTCCATCTTGATCCATGTAGCGGGAGTGAGCATCCGATTCTCCATCTTTGGTCTTTTCAAAAATACAATTTAAAATTTACAAAATATAAACCTATTTACATTCTAAATTAAAACTGTAATTAAAAAAAAAAAAAAAACGGAGATGCGAGATCTCAAAATACAACCAAGACCGTGTTCCATCATTACGGTAACACGTTCTACTAAGGCCACACTAAGTTACAACCGTTTGTAAAATTAAATACGTAATAAAACATTCAAGGCATTCAAAATAACGATAAATAAAAACGCATCAACTAAAACTAAAATTTATCCGTGACATAATTCCGTAATTATGTTAAATTTATCCAAACCACCTTTTAATGATTAAAATTATGTGACAAAACCGCTTTAATCAACTTAATTTTAATCCATTACAATCCGTTATTTTAAATCGCTTTAAAATAACTAAATGGTACGTGAGTGAACCGTTTCACTATCAAGCGAATGCACAAAATCTGTATTATGCACTAGTTATGGCCGAAAAAAATAAAACAGGAAATTTTTTTTTCTTTTTCACGGCTGAACCGTGGGAAAAAATAAAATCAAATTTTTTTTTTTTTCAGCTGCTCAAAACCGTGAGCATAAACAAGCCAAACAAAAACGATTTGACAAAATCCAATTGCAATTTAACCTAATTCGTATAGAATTGAATCTACAATAGATAAATCTTTAACATATTGCTATGATTATCGTTTAAAATAACAATATGCAAAGAACAAATCGAAAAACAAAATCAGACGATTGAGACTGATCAGCAGTAAGCCGTGTGGCATGGCTTCCAATGCAAAAAAATTAAAACCAACCGTGCATAAAAAAAATTTCTACCGAGACGAAAAAAAAAATCTGCCGCACGTTTTTTTTTTATGCAAAAATTTATCGATTCAATTCGTTTAATGAAAATCACAATGAAAAATTTACGTGGCCTCGCTCTGATACCACTTGAAGGGAAATATCCGTAAAATTCCCTTAAATTTTAGGACTATAACGTAACTTTAACATGTGATTATTGTCATAAAACAAAAATACAAGAGAAAACGATAAAGAACAAGAATCAACCTCGGGTCCTATGCAATTCGGCCTAGTGAACAGAAATCAATGTAGATTTCCTCCTAATTGTTGCACCCAAGACCGTCTGAGACTATGCCCCTTGTGCTAGAATTGCTCTCTAATTGCCTTGCAATATTGAGAGAGCTTTTGTGAGATTTTTCGATGAGAGATCTAGGATTTCAGAGAAGAGAGCTCCAAAACCCTAATTTTGTGTAAAATGAAATGCATTAGGTCAAAAGGAGAGAGGCTCTCTCCTTTTGTTGCTTCGTCCAAACCGAGATCACAAGGGAGGGAGTGGGCTTTCACTTTCTCCTTATTTGTAACTCGTGGTCCGACTCAAAATGCTAAAATGTATATGACGGGATTTTATTATAAATCGTCACCGGTTATCGGTTATTAAAATATCAACTAGTAACATGACTCAGTCGATATATTAATACTTGTCCGACAATGACAATATTGTATAATTAATTAATTCAATATACATTAATTAAATATAATCGTTTATATTCAATTTACGAATTAACTGCTTAATTCGCCTTAGCCATTATTATTTAATCCGTATTAAATAAATATCTCAACATCGCGTTTGACTAATTATTAGTCAATAATAACTCCGACTAACTGCTTAGTCATATTAGGCATCAACATGATCGTATTTTCATACTTGTCACATCTCTCAAACGTATCCTATAGGTGTGACTTTTAGGGACCAGTTGATCACCGCCATCTGTATGACAATAACGTCAAACTTATCTAGCAAGCCAACCGTTATTGATAAACGTGGACCAATTGATAATAATACAAAAGTATACCCTTTGATCCTTTTAGAGATTTAAATGTTATTGCACTAACTGTAGAGGACACCAGCCCCAACAACTATTGCTAAGATCCTTCAATCGGGCTTCTTTTGGCCTACCATGTTCCAAGATGCTAGGGAATTCATTCTCCATTGTGATGCTTGTTAATGAACGGGAAATATTTCTTAGAGGAATGAGATGCCACAACGAGGAATATTGGAGGTGAAAATCTTCGATGTTTGGGGTATCGACTACCAAGGACCGTTTGTGACATCTAAGGGAAACAAATACATTTTTGTGGCCGTTGACTATGTTTCAAAATGGGTACAGGAAATTGCTACCCCAATCGATGATGCCAAAACGGTCACCAAACTCTTCAAGAAAATAATCTTCCTAAGGTTTGGAGTCCCTAGAGCAATCATAAATGATGGAGGGACACATTTTCATGAAAAGAAACTCACATCCCTTTTGATCAAATATGGTGTTCAACATAGAACCGGCTTGGGATATCATTCTCAAACAAGCGGTAAAGTTGAAGTTTCAAATAGAGAGATCAAGCAAATTCTTGAGAAGGTTGTCAACAAGACTCGTAAGGATTGGAGCATGAAGCTTGATGACGCTCTTTGGTCTTATAGGACGGCCTATAAGACTCCCATAGGAGCGTCCCCTTACAAACTTGTCTATAGGAAAGCATGCCACTTGCCAATTGAGCTAGAATACAAAGCTTTTTGGGCAATCAAAGCTCTCAACCTTGATCTCAAACTAAGTGGTAAAAAGAGAATGATGCAAATCCAAGAGTTGGAGGAATTTTTACTACAATCTTATGAGAATGCCAAAATCTACAAAGAGAGGACAAAGTTGCTTCATGACAAGAGAATCAAGCAAAAGGCCTTGCACAAGGGAGACAAAGTCCTTCTTTTCAACTCCCGATACCGACTCTTTCCCGGGAAATTGAACTCTAGATGGATGGGTCCCTATGTGATCACCGAGGTAGGAAAATATGGAGACTTCGAGATAAGGTCAGAAGATGGGACAATTTAAAGTCAATGGCCAAAGATTGAAACTATATTATGAAGGAGCATTCATTAGAGAGGTCGAGGTCACCTACCTCGGGCCTCCTCCCCCATGAGAAGATCATTAAAAAGAGAGTTTGGTGGAGTCCTCTCCAAACCACCACTTGCAAATATACTAACTCTTCTTACTTGTATCTTTAACTTTATTGCATTTTTTTCATAAGCATGATTCTTGCCATGAGAGTAAGTGAGGGAGGGTCACTAACCACTTTTTATGAATGAAGGATTTAGAAATTCAAGTGTGGGGGAAGCACTTTCACCGAATGAAGAATAAAGAAGAAATAGGATCAATCCGAGCGTTCCGTAAGGAATCCGCTCGACCTAGTTGAAGATCCGAGCATTCTGGGAGAAAGACACTCGTCCTGAGAGAGCTGGAAAAGAAATTTTTGGTCTGACTAAAGATCCGAGCGTCTCCATAAATAATCCGCTCGTCTCAGTCAAGACGGTCGTCTTACCATGTATCCGCTCGTCCTGATTGTATCAATTTCTGGGATTTCATCCTGACAGAGAATCCGAGCGTCCTCAGAAGGATCCGCTCGTCTCCGTGCAGAAATACGCCCGTCCCGTGAAGAATCCGCTCGTCTCCAAGAGCTATGATTCGAGCGTCTCATGCTCGAGCCGCTTGTCGCCCTACCGTCCTTTTCTTCTATTTTCTCGCCAATTAAAATCCCTCCCCACCACACATTTCCTGACACCTCACTACTACAGATACAGCCTATAACAACGGGTAAAAACCGTTGTAAAATCAAAAAGCGGACGTTGTTAAAGCGGCCGTTGTAGAAGGTATTTACAACGGTTTGCTTATTTAGTGAAACCGTTGTCTAAAGTATTCACCACGGTTAAAAGCCGTTGTTGTTGGGTGTTCTCCGTTGTGGAAAGTGTTTCAAAATTTTGGAGGGAATAATATAACAACGGTTGTCGTATGTATAACCGTTGTTGTAACTTTCCCTCCAAAATTGTGAAGTCTTTTGACAACGGGTTTATGGTACATACCCGTTGTTGAAATTTTTAGTAACAACGGTTCTTTGTTTAATACCCGTTGTTGTAATTTTACCTCCAAAATTGTGAAGACTTTTAACAACGGTTCTTCGATTAAAACCTGTTGTTGAATATTATGCTTGGGTATTTGTGAATGTCATTCGAAATCGGTGTTATTTTTATTAACCGTTGTGAAAGTTATTCACAACGGTTTTTTTAGTAACCGTTTTTATTACAAACTCCTAATGTTTTGAAAAAATAAATTTGTTTCATGCTATTCAAAAACCTGCGTATATGTCGCAAGAAACCATATACCAAAGACCAAAGATAAATCACAAATTTGGGTTCATCGAACTCAATAGATTCAATTCAACCACAACAAAGAATCGCATCATATATATATATATACTTACAAGGAGTTGAATTTACATGAATTAATCATTCCCTAACTTCAACAAAAAATTTACTAATAAGTTGATCTAAACTCTGAGTATCATGCATTTCTAATATATTCTAAGACGTAGTTGCCCCACATGTCTCTTACCTCGTCTATATCTACACTTGAGTACTTGCTCAATCTGTTGACGGGTTGATTGCATACTCATGGGAAAAACAAAGAGAAGACATTATGGTATATATAGCAGAAAGCAAGACAACATTAGCAACATCATGGTATATATAGCAAAGAAGCAAGACAACATTAGCTCTAATTTAAAAAAAAAGTAATAAACACATGTTTAAATTATTACTAACCTTTTCTGGAATAACGAGATATCTTCGCCTAATAATCTCCAACATGAACCGACAAGTGTAGTATCCACATTGTATGCTATCCGGCTGGCGAGGGGCCTATTATTACATAAAAAAACAGACGAGAGAAGGCTCACATCGTCAGAATCTTGAACTTTAGGTATTGTATTAGTATTAAACACAGATTTTGCACTTAATGTTATTGTATTTGAGCACGTACCCTCGTTATCGTAATATAATCGGGGCCAACATCGAAATCTTCCGTGGGTTGATCCTGCTCGTTTGCTCTTTTCTTCTTAAAGGCCATTTTTTTAAAAAATAAAAAAGGAGGCAGAAACTAATTTTTTTAGGGGCAAAAATATGAAAGAGCTTTTTTCTATAAATAAAAAATGAAAATGTTATTATAAATAAATCAGTATTATAAACATACATATTAATCAAGTGCTTAAAAGTCTCGCTTGGTTGATGATGTAAAGAGTCCAACCGTAAAAACTTTATTCCTTGTCGGCATGATGGCTGCTAGCACCCAATGAGTCCTACATCAAGAGACATCATCATTATTAACAAGTACATATATTAGTTATGAAAATGCAATTGTAGGGGGAAACGTAATATTAATTTGTTTATTACCCTTTTTCATTATAAGCGCCAAAAATCAGCTTCTTGGTTGTCGCCAATTGCTGAGCAATATAATCTACCCGTTGTTCGAACGAGAAATCCGGAATAAATAAAGATAAAACATAGGGGCACAGGAATCCGTATTGATCAGATGGAATATTCTTCTCGGGGATCACTCTCAATTTCAATATCCTACATTATTACGGTATTAATTCCGGTATTTAAAACACTATCTAGTAGTCCGAATATTAGACTATGAAATTATTTATTAAGAAACTTACTTCATCCAAACAAATATGTGTGCTATATCAATCTGGTCTAGGCCAGCCCATACGCTAGCGGATCCCATGATATAAGCGCTTGGCGCTCATCCCCTAGAATATCCTCCTCGAGCGGAATAACTATCAATTGCTCGGTGGCTATGCGATGGCCACCTCCTCATGCGTCTCATCATCGTCACCGTTCTTACTTTTTGCATGTAATCCTTCCCTTTATATTGTGTGGAGTTTAAACTCCTAACTTTCGTGTCCGGAAAGAATGAGTCTTTGATTTTGTGCTACTACCACCAGCCTACACATGTAGTAGATAATTAAAATAATAAAAAATCCAAAGGTAACATATCCTAGTTGGAGTAACAAAAATAAAAGCGTACTTAATTAAATACCTCGTCAACCCGCTGCTTTTCTCAATGATGAGGTAGTAGTAGCAGGTAAGACTGGTGGGGACTTAGGCTTATCAGTCTTTTTTGTCCCCTACACAAAATTACCATGCTTTTTATAAATACAGACAAAATATAAATAAAGGGAGCGAGGTTAATTTTTTAAAAAATGGAGAAGTTAATTAAATACCTCATCAAGTTGTTGTGAAGTCGAGGTCGTTGGCATGTCTGTGGACTTAGGCTTATCCGCCAAAGCCGTCTTTTTTGTTCCCTACAAAAAAAAAAATAACATATAAATTTAACATATAAAAACATTCAACAATTAAAAATGTAACATATATATAAAGGTATTTCTTCTAACCCCAACTGCTTTCCGCTGCTGAGGCGGCGGAGATATCTTCGCCAAGTAGATGTGAGTTTCAGGCCATTGGATGAAACTTCCAAGCGCATCTCCCGTAATGGTAATGTCGTCACGAATCGGGACAGGCGGTTGAAAGTTTTCATGGCCTGGAAAAACGTAGTAGTTATCTCTACTATTCTATGATTCGGCAAAAGTTTTTCGCCATGAACTACGCTTTCATTATTTGCAGATTTGGTTTCTACGAGACCCCGCCAACACGCACATGTGGCTTTTCGGTTTTAGGGTCGCAAGAATAATCGGCCTCTTGTTTACGGCCTAAAGAATATACACATACATTATTATATCTTTGCAAAACGCTTGACAAAGATTCAAAAGATTTTGCAAAAACGCTTTCTGTCTGAGGCCGATTTTTGCACAAACTTCAGCATTCATATAAATTTAACTAATTAAACACTTCATGCATACCTTACAAAAACAGGAACTGACTTGAAGGGGATGTATGCTGTTTTCCATCAGCCGTCTTCTCAAGTTGCATCTCCTTTTCAGACCCATTATTTACCTAATAAAATTAACCAATTCAATGGCACCATGTCAGAAGTTATAGCATTAGAGCTGGCAGTGAACACACCCCCTGATCTTACCCAAAAAAAAAAAACAAAAGAAAAATAAGGAAGTATTAGGTACCGATCGGCTTTATTTGTTACAACTTCGAAGCATTATTAGGTACCGATCTTTCTCGAATCTCGTTGACCGATACTTCCTTCTCATGTATTGCCAAGGTAGTAGCGGCCTCTTGACCAATCTGTTGTACCTTATTATTACCCCCTTTAGAAATGACATCCTCCATCATCTTCACTTCTTCTTCGAAAGCTTACCTCCAAAGATTCACTTTAGTAGTACGGATGCCATTAATCAAGTCGCTTGCCAAGAATGTAATGTGTCAGCAATTTTATCCCAACAATAACATGTGAATTGAACTTAAATGAAAATAATAGAATAAATGTTACCATGTCACCTTCTCGGACTTAGTCTTCCTTTTCTTCTTTACCTGGCGTTTTCCCATAATATTTCGTTACTCCAACCTGTAACGGACGCCCCTCAAACGACCTGGATGTTCGGGTCGGCCGATCGCTCTAGCAAGAACGTCATTACGACCACTGGGAGTGAATTTCCCTTCTTCTACCTCTTTCAATACGTTGTCCTATAATATATTAAATAAACTTCAAATTATATTTGTGACTAAAATAATAAAGTTAGTAATGAACTCGTCTTAATAAAATAATGCTTACTATGTTGGCCAAAACTTCCTCATCATATTTGTCACGCGACGACCGGGATCCTTTAGGCGTGTGCCCTTCTTTATAACTTACATGCCGATCCACCTCTTTCACTCCCTTTGCCACCTACACATTAACATGGTAACATTTATACACGTAAATGTGTATCAATGCAAGTCCAAGTGTGATTAAAAAATAAAGTCTCACAGGGAATAATGCATGCTACTTACGAGGTCCTCTTCTATCTTTCTCAGAATCGCCTCGAGAACCATAGAATTTCCCCTTCTTGCATGAAATGTTAGCACGATTTCTTCTGCTAACGGCCTTCAAATAATTATATAAAAGCGCAAGTAGATGAGATAATAAAAAGATTATATAAAGGACTCATTAATTAAAAAAATGATAGGTAAATCGTTAAAAGGCGAGGATATTTAACCTGAAACTTCTCAGTAGTTCTCATCTTTTTGAAAAGATCCCATTCTTCCTGCTTGATGGTGGGACACTTGTTTTCCGGTGGGCTCTTACGCATCTCCCTCGTTGCCTTGTCCACATACAACCAATCCCTAGCAACGCCACTCCTCCACCGCTCGTGGACATCCGCTGCCTTATGCATTAAATACTCATCATGGCTTTTATCGGGTATAATAAAGCCTTCCTTTACACGAGCCAAGTATAACTCCGCCAATTTTGGATTCAAAGTTCTAACATCATCTAAATGGATAGGCACAAACTGTCTTGTGCAAGCACCAATCCAACTGGAGAAAAGACCCGCATTTGGACCAGTAGGGAAACCCATCTCACTCCATGTTATTTCGAACGGCTGTTTAGCGGCTATAGCTGCAAGGACTTTCTGGCACTTCGTAGCACCCCTCTCACCAGGCTTATTATCACCAGGCTTATTATTCTTTTGACTTCTTTTACGTTTTTCACCCATGATAATCCTAAAACCCAAATATGAATGATATAGGAAATGAACAACTTAACAACGTACATGCAGAGTATTATCTAAAACCCTAAACCCTAATAGGAATGAAAATTTAAAACAACAGATTGAGCTTCTAAAATCCTAAACCCTAATAAGAGGAGTAAAGTAGATGATGCGGGATGATAAAGATAACAAAGAAGACGAAAAACAAACAGATGCATGAAAAAGAAACAAGATGATCGTCTTAAAACCCTAATGACGAAACACAAAATTAAAGTGAACATACCTGTTGATGTTGATGATAAAGAGAACGAGCAGGATGATAAGGGAAGGCAACAGAATCTGGGCTTGAAATCAAGGCGGCAGTGGCGACAAGAATGTAAAAAGCGAGGAAGAGAGAAGAATTAACACAGGATACCAACGGTTGAACTAATAATGTTGTGTGTGTTTGTGTATGGCATGTTGTATGGGTTTCTATATTAGTTTTTTATTAAGACAAACTATTGACAACGGGTGCTCAAAGAAGAACCGTTGTTATATGTTAATAACAACAGGTCAATAAAAGTAAACCGTTGTCAAAAGTTTATTACAACGGTTAAAATATACCCGTTGTAATATATTTTCACCAAATTTGCGCCAAAATGAAATATGTCAAAAAAATAATTGACAACGGGTAGAAGTACTACACCCGTTGTTGAAAGTATTAACAACGGGTAATTTAAATATAACCGTTGTTATTGTTGAACCTCTTTTTTTTTTAAAAATTATCAATTCCATTACGGTCAAACTCAATAATAATACATATTTATGAATGTTGAAGCACCATATACTGCAACATTATTCAAAGCAATTTCAACACCAAAGATCCACATCTAATAATAAGATTAAGAAAATAAGACAACACCAAAGATGCATGCATACTTTGTGTCCTGATGAACTATCTCGGGATCGGGGACGTTTCTTGGATGTCATAGTTTCTTCGTTAACCCAAATACCTTCACCATGGTCATCACGCATATAGATGCTTTCAGTGTCCTCATGATCAGTGTCAACATCGTCGAAATAAGATACAGTGGTAGACTGATCCATTCCCTCAAAAACGACATCCTGATCATCATCACCATTATCGGATGGACTACTCCTTCTTTTCCTTATAGACAGACAACGCACCACTTCTTATCCATAGGATCGGTGACATAGAACACTTGTTTAGCTTGGGATGCCATTATGAATGGATCATCTTTATTATTGCCAACCTTACCCAGATTGACCAACGTAAATCCCATCTTATCCTTTCGGACACAATGGATGTTGTTATCAACCCAGTTACATCAAAACAAAGGCATTGTGAAATCAATGTAATCTAGTACCAATATTTCTTGAATAACACCATAATAAAGGCATTTTCCCCAAATAGGCTTTTTATCTTTTGAAGTAGCAAAGTGCATTGCCTCAAATTCAGAACTCACACCACTATTTTGCATTGTGCTCACCTCATCTTGCTCGCGGGTGTAAAAAGTATATCCATTAATGGCAAAACTGTTGTAAAAGGTGACCCTTGCATTTGGACCTAAACCAAGACGTAGTAACCTAGGAGAGATGTCATCACCAGTTTGATCAGTACACTGTAAGACAATATTCCTAAACCACTCTGGAAACGTCTTCGTATGCTCGTTCGCAATCCACTTCTCGGTCTTGTTTTGGTGATCGTATTTGAGCTCATCTTTGTGTTGTTGAATATAAGGTTCCACCTCATCTTCGTTGTTTAGCACATACATGTGTGCTAAATGCAACATTTCACGTGTCACAATTTTTTCAACCCGGCCCCTAATACCTTTTCCGGTCATCCAGTCACTATGACGATTCTTAGGAACGCCAATCAACTCCTCAGGGGAGAGATGAGCATAACAATATGAAAGAGCTTCGTCTAAAATAGCGCGTTCAGCAATACAACCTTCCGGACGATACCGATTAGATGTATAGTCCTTGTAGACTTTCATCAATCTTTCGAAAGGATACTGGTATCTCAAGTACACGGGCGCAAGGTACAAAATCTCCCTAACCAAGTGAATGGTCAGATGAATCATGATAGTGAAGAAAGAGGGTGGAAAATACATTTCCAACCGACAAAGAGAGGTTACAACGAGGTCCCGCAATGAATCCGCGTCATCGGGATCGATGACTTTCTCGCATATGGACTGGAAGAAGAGACAGAATCTAGTTATAGCATATCTTACCTTTTCAGGTAAAATGGAACGAATAGCCACAGGTAGTAATTGTTGCATCAAAGTGTGACAATCATGTGACTTTAACCCGGTGAGTTTTAGGTCTTGCATCGACACTAGGCTTTTGATGTTCGACGAATAACCATGTGGCACTTTAATTCCATTCAAGCATGCACAGAACTCTTTTCTCTCATTCCGTGAAAGGGTAAAAGCTGCTGGCGGTAAAAATGTACGATTACCTCTCTTCTGTGGTGCCAACTCTAGCCTAATACCCATCATTTTCATATCTTCCCTAGCTGCGGCGTTATCCTTTGTTTTACCAGGAACATTCAGAAGGGTATTGATAATATTATCACAGACATTTTTCTCAATGTGCATGAAATCGAGGCAATGCCGACCTCCAGTCGTCGGCCAATATGGAAGTTTATCAAAAAATATGGATCTTTTCTTATACCCACGAGTAGACAATTTAGAGCCGCTCTTCTTCCTATAATCTATCTCAATATGCTTTACTTTCTGATAAACTTCATGCCCACTCAAAATTCTAGGAGGTTGACGAAGTTCTTGTCTTCCATTGAATGCTTTCTGCATCTTGCGATAACAATGCTCATGATACAAGAACCTCCTATTTCCCATATACACATACTTACGAGAAGACTTCAAGTATTCAGACTCGATATCCTCCCCACACAATGGACAAGCCTCTTTCCCATGAACTGTGTGCCCAGAAAGGTCGCCATAAGCCGGATAGTCAGTTATTGTACACAATAACATCGCTCTCAAATTGAAAGTTTCGTTCTTATATGCATCAAATACTTCTATCCCACTATCCCACAACAATCGCAAATCATCTAGAAGAGGTTCCAAATATACATCTATATCATTTACAGGTTGTTTAGGGCCGGAAATTAACAACGACAACATCAAATACTTTCTTTTCATGCACACATATGGAGGTAAGTTATAAATAGCCAACACTACGGCCAAGTACTATGTTGGCTACTCATGTTTCCGTGTGGGTTCATTCCATCAGTGGACAGCGCTAGACGTAAGTTTCTAGGTTCATTGCCGAACTCGGGATACTTAGCGTCGAACGATTTCCATTGCTTACCATCTGCCGGGTGTCTTAGCTTTCCATCATTTATTCTTCCTGTTTCATGCCAAGTTAACATTTTTGCATCATCGGGATTCGCATAAATCCTTATGACTCTTGGTATCAATGGAAAATACCACAACACCTTAGCCGGGATCCCTTCCTTATCCTTATAACGCCACTCCAAACATTTAGGGCAATTAGTTAAGTTTTGATATAATTTCCGATACAATATGCAATCATTTGGACATGCATGTATTTTCTCATATTTCATACCCACTCCTCTTATTAGTTTTTTTCGCCTCATATGTCTTAACAGGTAGAACATTACCATCAGGAAGCAACTCCTTTATCAAGGCTAAAAACTAGTGAAACACGTGTCACTCACCCCATTTGCCCCCTTGATATTATACAACTTCACCACAAAGGACATTTTTGTGAACTTACAACCAGGATACGAGAGGTGCTTCGACTCACACAACTTCTCATACATGTTGTTAAGGTCATCCCAATTACTAGTGTCATCACCTACATCTTCAAAAGCAATGGACTCATCATCATTCTCTTCATTATCTATAGACCCAACATTAAACTTCTCTACTTCCAACTCTTCCAACTCAAAAACTCGGCAAACTCGGGATCATCGATTAGCCTTTCGTGTACCTCAACATCATCTTCTTCCGAGTTATTCTCTTCCTCTAATGATTCCCCATGAAAAATCCAAAGTGTATAGGATCGACTAAATCTCCACTTTTCTAGGTGTATTTTAACGTCCGGAAAAGCCATATAGCTAATATTACCACATCTTTCACAAGGACATGCAATACTAGAAGAACCTTTCAAATTTTTCGAAACGAATTCATAAAATTCAGCTAAACCATTCTTGTAGGTGCGGTCACTCATATTTGCATCAATCATCCAAGTTCGAGTCATTATTCTACATTCGTAATAATAGGCAACTAATTCAGAAAATACAATAATAGGCAAACAAATAAACGAAATTCAGGAAAGCAATTAAGCTAAATTATCAACAAATTAGATAATAACCCAAAAAATCCTATATCTAGTTATAAGAGTTGCTAAGAAACATATATATACCTGATTGATAAACACGATGAGGGAGAGAAGACGTGACAACAGTGACGGAGATGAAGACAGAGAGACGATCAGGGAGGAATGGAGGATGATATAGTAGCAGTACTATTAGCTTGTGTTTGTGTTTGTAGCGTATAGCAGAATAAAACAGTATGTTGTTCTTAAGATTTTCATAATATTAATAACAACGGTTATTGAGTCTACAACCGTTGTTAAAACGTATTAAAAACGGGTTTTAATATAACCGTTGTGATTACTTTTCACTAATTTGGCGCCAAACCATTAACAACGGTTAAATTTTAACCGTTGTTATTAGTTTTCTCAATAACAACGGTTGTTTAAGTATGACCCGTTGTTAAAACTAATAACAACGGTTAACAACACATAACCGTTGTAATTAAGTTTGGTAAAATTCGCGGAATAAATTCTACAACGTGTTTTGATGATTTTCGTGAATAAGCGTTGTTAAAGGGCCGTTGTGGTTGCCTGTATTTGTAGTAGTGCCTCATCCTTTCTTCCACTTTAAAACATAAAACCCCCTCTCATATAACTCAAATCATATCTCAAGCACTCATTTACCCCTCAAAAACGAAAAAACCCCCAAAATCTAGGGTTTCAAAAGATTCAAAAGAAGATCTAAATCACAAGGAACATCCCCATATTTCAACAAGTCTAATTCTAGATCTACATTCAAGAATGGGGCCAAGAAGATCATTATATATAGAGAGAGAAGAAGACCAAGGGTGAGGGGGAGCTCATCTACTTCTCACCTTAATACTTTGAGGAGGGAACATGAAGAGATAATTGATCTTACAAAACTTGATGAGTTTTCCAACATAGAGTTCGTCAATGATGTTCAAAGGCTTGTTTTCCATCGTCTTCTTGGTAAGAACATTCTACCCACTAAATTTATGTACCATAAGACTTTGAGGAAACTTGGAATCTTTAATCAAACCGAAGCTCTCTTTAAATTGTTTGGTCTTTCAACCTTATTTCACATGCATGAGCGTACCTATCGATCTTTAGTTCTTGAATTCTTGAGCTTCTTGAAAATCACTACCTTGAACAAGACCATATGTGTGGAATTTAGATTGGAAAACACCACTAGGATGATGACCCTTGTTAAATTCGCTAGTGTGCTTGGGCTAGATGTTTCGCTTACCCGAACATCAAAGCCAAGAAAGTATAGCGTGGCACCTCTTTGGAGAGCAATGACGGGTCGGGATTTTTCATACATCAAAGAATGCTTGGCTTTTCACATTCAAAATCCTATCATTAGGCTCACATATCGATTTCTAGTCGGCACTCTTCTTGCCCGTCGAGATCCCGCAATAGTGAATGAGCTTGACCTTGTCTTCATGTAGTCTTATGTAGAAATTCAAGGAAGGAGCGGGTACCATTTTAACGCCCCCCTTGTTCTTCTAGAGAAATGGGATAAATTCCGAAACGGGGACGATGATGGTGTAAAACATATTGTCAATGGGGGACTTATCAAAAGACTTGCCAAGTTTTTCAACCCCAAGTTCAATGAAAACAATGAATATGTACCCCTTCCGGGCAACACAAGGATCAATGAAGAGCTAATCCTTAGGCAACACCATTGGATGACCCTTGAGGGATATGAAAAGAAAATCAAATGGCTTATTAAGGGGAACACTCCCATTTACCTACCAATAGAAGGATTAGCAAGAGTTTCACCAAGACGAGGCCCTCTCTCTCCAATACCATCATATCTCATCCCAACAAGTACAAATCAAGCAAATCAAGCACCACCTCCAACACAACATCAACAACATGAACAACAAATGAATGACAATGAAAAGATTGTGATACCACCCTTCCCCTTTCAATACCAACCTTACAACCACCCGAATCATTTCATCCTCCCTAGGGATGATTTTGTGACGGGAATCCTTCAAGATATGCATCTCCGACAATTTGAAGCCAATGTGGATAATTATTATGCCTTGTATCCACAATTTCACCAAATGGCTCAGCAAGGAATCATTAGTGAAGAGGGAATGCTTCCCTCTTGGGCTCAAATGCATATTCTTTTCCCAAATTCGGAGAAAGATAAGACGGGAGCACATGGTCAAGGGGGTGAAGGGAGTGAAAACTCAAATGGTGGAGACACAGTGGAGCTAGATAGCGAAGGGGATGAGTTTATGGATTTTCATGGAAGCGATGCATCGAGGGAAGCTTGATGGTGATTTGGGAAGGGATGATGACGACCTTTGAAGAACACTTCATAAGCTAGATGGAGCGGGCACGAGGCACCCATCAAGGCCAAAGTGAAGTTTCTCTTATTCCCCCTCATTTCTTTCTTTTTCATGACAATAATTTCATGTTTTGTTAACTTGTTACATAATTTATTTTTCCATCTTTGTGGTGTCCTTGTAAAATTGAAGGACTATTATCTCACCTCGGTTCCATTGAGGTGTTTCTTTTATTGTTCCCACATTCAAAATCCAAAATGACAATTGTAGTTTCATGCATAGCATCCTTATGCATGAACTCCCTCAAGTTTTGACATTAGAAATAGTGTCTATTTTGGTTTGGGGAAGTTTATGCATATGCATTTGGAGTTAATCTAAATTATGCTCTCCAACCAAAACAAAAACTCATGCATCATATAGCATAGCTTAGTTTGCATTCACTTGTTTATATGTCATATAGTTTGCATTTAGTTTAGAAATCATGCATCTTCATATAAATTGCATAATTTCCTATCGTATTGGCCATTGAGGACAATGCCCATACTAGTGTGGGGATGAGAAATTCTAACATGACTTTTTAAAACAAAAATAACAAAAATTGAAAATTTTTGAAAAATACAAAAACATGTCATTTTATTTCATAAATCATAAAAACCATAAAAATTTGAAAAATTCAAAAACCCAAAAACATGTTCTTTTCCTTTATAGTGTAGTCTTGTATATATTGTGTTTGTTCATCCTTTTTCACATTGATCGACTATGGCACATCCGAGACATGAGGATATTGAAGACTGCATGGTATGATCTTTCCAATCTCCTTTTTCCTCTTTATGTTGATGACTATGTGGCTTTATTTTGATTGATGCGGTATAAACAATGTGATTATAGGATTAAATTTATATTATTTGGCATACTAGTTGGTAGAAGCATATGCACTAGGATGTATATATGTTAGTTGCATCATGGCATATAGTTGCATGTTAGGAAAACTTTTGTGAAACCATCTATTTGGGAAACTTGACAAGTGTATATAAGGCCCTTGTAGATACTTTTTCTTCTTAAGACTTTGCTTGTTAGAATACTTGTAAAATACCCTAGGATGTGTCATGCTAGTATCTTTTGACCCATATATTAAGGCCTAGTTGTAGATACCTCATTTCTGCACCTCCCGCAAACCACCCGGCGATGATTGGGCCGCATGTTTGGTACGCGGAACGATTTGTGACAGTTCGTAAGTTTATCGTCAAGTGATCGCTCAAACACTTATGTCTACCTCTTAAATGTCATCTGCGTGCCGATACGGGCGTTTTGACAGTAATTAGAGTACATTTGGAGTCCGGGCCTAAAACCGTCTTCATTTTTGACAAACATTAAAATGCCGAGTCAGAATGTTCTGGAATGTTCCGGATATTTCTATTCCATATTTTATAAATCTTTTATAAATCTTTTAATCTTTGGTAAACAATTTCTCGTAATATTCACACAAAATATTAAGGAAAACCAAATTATTCCGTTATTCCATAAACTAAACACGGAAATCTTTCTTCCGCAAGAGGAAACCACTTGGGAATAGACGCAGCAGGTGCTGCGCCTCTTCCAAGAAACGCAGTGCCTGCTGCGCCTCTTCCCAAGTCCTTTTCTGCGTATGTTTTCGTATCTTTTCATATCTTTTCGAGATTCACTTCCAAAGTCTCTCCGAAAAACCCTACTTCCTCCACGTGATTAGTATAAATAGAGACCTTCGGTCTCACATATTTCTCACGCGAGTGTCCGCCCTTCTCTTCTCCCTTTTCATTCTAGACCACGTTCTTACTTTTTGGCGCCTACGTACTTGAACTTTCGACCACGTAAGCTCGGATCTTTCTGAGTACCAGCCTCGTTTTGCATGACCGACCAATTTGACCAACTCCACCATAATCAACTTTAATCAATCTTAATCGTGTTTCCACTTACGAGGGCACTTTCGTTACATTCGAGTCGAGCATCACTAATCGTAAACTTAAATCATCTCGTTTCGTCAAGCATGTAAGTCTGAGGGTGTAAATCTCTCTTTTATTTATTGTATTTATCTTTTGTAATCATATTGTAAGATTTATGTCGAAAATACAATTAAAACCGATTTCTAAAACCCTTTGCTTAAAACCCTTTTTACGGATTATCAGAGGACAACCGTCGAGAAAGGACGCAGCAACTGTTGCGCCTCTTCGAAGGGACACAGTATCTGCTGCGCCTCTTCGTGAGGCTGCCGCAGTTCCTGCTTCCTTTCTTCTTCCTTCGTCTTTTGTTCGTCCTTTTGTTTTTCACTTTGTTTTCGAATGTTCATTGTTTCGTTAACACGACAATTTAAGCATGATAATTTTAACCTGTAATTCATAATTCTTCATAATTAATTCATCTCATTAATTCCCGACTTAAATCCCAAATAACCAACATTTGCGGGTTTTCGTCATTAAAGTCAAATCCGGGTTGTAGAAATTCGATTCGTTCATGTTGAGTTTCTGGAATTCGATCTTTGATATATTTCCATCTGTTTATTATCATGTTCATCATTAGTTCATCATATTTAACCTAATTAATTAGTTAGTTTCTTAATTTGTTAATTATTAACCTCATAAATCTTGTATTAATTCGTCCTATTTCGTTTGTTCCATGTTTATCGCTTTCATGACCGTCAATCATGTGTGAATAACCTACTAATCACTTTCATCCGAGTAAATAATATTAATCAAGCCTTAAATTAACCAACGAACATTAACGACTTGCAATTCCGGCTTCACAGCCAGAACTGAGCAAAGGAACAGACGCAGCGACTGCTGCGCCTCTTCCAAGGGACGCAGCTCTGCTGCGCCTGTTCCTGGTTGACTTCTGTCTCTGAACTCCCGTTTTGCCTTGACCTAATTTATTAGTTTACGTATTTAATTAACTATTAATCATATTATCACCCTTAATTCCTATTCGTTAATTTGTTTATTTATTCTTTTTCTCAAATTATCCGTTTTAGATGTATTTTCGACATAAATCATTAAACCCGATGTAATTATTGTACTTTTCATTATTGTAATTTTCTGTTATTGTATTTATCATTGTACTTTGTATCACATGTATGCTTTCACATGTAATTGAACTTAAATCCCGATTCGACCTAATTGTATGCTAAATTACTTGTTTACCGACTTAGTATTAATTCTCACATGTTAGGATTAAAACATTGGATGTTGCATTGCATGCATATAATCGATAATATATCGAGTATAGATAATTTCCCTAATCATTAGTAGAGGCCGCTATCGAGGCAGGCGGGATTAGGTGTTCGATCAAAAGAGCTTCCTAATACGTACCCTCACCCCTTACTCCAGATCTCTGTGAACATCTGTGTTCATTGGCATCCACGAGAGTCATTCTAGATATAGAATTCCAAGGGTAACGAGTTCTTGGTGTTCATGTCACTACTTTGTGTCTTGACATGACGCGAGGTATTCGAACAGTTTCCAATTTTCCACAATAAATTGGTGGCGACTCCACAAATGCAAACGCTTGTTCTTCCCAAGCGCCGCCGTGGGCCCGCGTCCACAGTTTGGCGACTCCGCTGGGGATAATACACTTACGTGTAGCCAAAAGGGTGAAACTTGAACAAGGTTAGGGAATAGTTTGTACAAGACAATTGTCGGTTTTCATAACTCGGTCTTCCTAGATCGTTTATTCGGCCTTCCTAGGCCCAACCCAACCCATTCGACCAATCGTCCCGTCTAAACGGTCCTAATTCTTATTTAGGCCTAAGGATGGATAGCGATTGACGTCATCCATACCATGGTGCTTACTCTTATTTGTATCAAGGACTTTCACTACTTGAGGAAATGGACTAGGAATCGGCCTTACTCTTGTTTGGTACGAGCCTCTCCACAGACTTCGGGTTTGATAGTTCGATATGGCAACCCACCCTTTAAACCAAAACCCTTTTAAAAGCACTCAGCATCCCGTTATAATGCTTGTATATTGTTTGTACCATACGTGATCACCCTTTTTTTCTAAACAAAACCATGACGATTTTTGTAAAATTCAAAATCCTTCTTTAACATGTAAAATTTCGAAAAATTGGGCCTAACATTAGCGCAAAACAAGCCGAAACTCTGTCCAATTGTCAAGTCAAAATTCGGGCCTCAAAACCCATTTCAAAACCTCACTTCGAGTCCACTCCTACAACTACACTAAAGTTGACTAGGACCAACATTTTTCAAACTTTGTCATTTCCTCAAAGCTCACTGACACAAGTGGCACACTCCCACTTCACGAGTCAAAATATTTCTTTTCAAGTAAGCATGCTAGAGTGGTCGATCGTGTTTTGATTCATCGTCGATCTCTTATTCAGTTTCCAAGATGCCTGGAATAAGCGACGCGAACTTCAATCAACTCCAAGATAGTAATGATCAAATCCTAACCGCGCTAGCTCGTCTCCAAGTTACTCAAGACCAAGTGTATGATCGCCTTGACACCATTGAGGGCCGAATATATGCCGTAGAAAGGGAGGATGCCTCCTCGAGAAAGTGAAATCGTTGATGACTTCGTGAATGACTTCGGGGATGAAAACCCTCCCATGGGTATAACTGCAACTGAGAAACAACTCCAGTACCTAGAGGAGCAATTGATGTATCTTAAAGGGGATGACATTTATAGGGAGAATAATCGCAAGTATGAGGCCGTGAGTTCCAAGTTGCCAACCAACTTCAACATGACGGATATCCCTAAATTCAAGGGGCATGAAAACCCTTTGAACCATATCCGTGCCTTCAAGGATTACATGTCTATCAAGGGCATTAAACCCGAGATGTTCTTAAGGATCTTTTCTTCATCTCTTGACACCATCCCAAAGCAATGGTTCTATTCGCTAGATCACAAGAAAATTGCGACTTGGGACGATGCCGCAATCGAGTTTGCTAAACAATATGCGGATAATGCTGAAATCCATGTCAACATGCGCACTTTAGAGGTTCTTACCCAAAATGACAAAGAAGGTTTCACCGATTTCCTAAGTCGGTGGAGGAAGACTAGTACTCAACTTGTTGAACGTCCGGATGAAGTTACCCTTGTGGAGAAATTCGTGGACAACCTAAAGCCCATCTATGCAAATCATTTGAGGTATCAAAACATCAAGACTTTCAATGATTTGACCGTACTAGGGACAAGGATCGAAGATGACATTCGTAAAGGGCTCTTGTCCAAAACGACAGCTCGTGGATATCAAGGCTCAACAAGTCGTTCTTACGGCTCTACTAGCAAGACTGATGAAGTTAACCTCTTTGAACCATCTAAGAAGAGTACCCCTCCAAGGAAATTCACAAATCTAGGGGACACATATTCCAACGCTCTGAAAAGATTGATAAAACTCGGGAAACTTCAACCCATAAGCCCTACGCCTGAACCAGAATAGAAATCCAAGTTCTGGGATGAGAATCCGTACTGCGAATATCATAGAGGTAAGGGACATGATACAGAGAAATGCTACAAATTGAAAAATGTACTTCAAGACATGATTGAAGACGGTCGCCTACCAATACCTCCCGGAGGTAAGCCCAACAACACTAAGAATCCTCTTGGAGTTCTAGTGATTACAAATGAAGAATCTACCATAGATTGTTCACATCTCATCTCCCCAGTCGAAGATGAAGTTCATGCAATAGAAAATGAAGGGAACTACTCCACCATTTCCCCAACCATCACTGATTTCATCGCATGGGCAAAAAGTGTGGATAGACAAGTCTTGGAACTAGAGAGTGCAGTGGCAACCTTACGTGGCCCCAATGCCACACCTAGAAAACGTGCACCACTAGTTTTCCCTCGAAACACTACAATGCAAGAAATAGTAGCCATGGTTGATGAACTAGTCGACCAGATTATCCAATTAGAAGCTGAAATCATAAGAATGAGGGAACTTGCTACTATCAATGGAATATGGGACGACGATGACGAAGATCTGTATCTCACTGAACACTACTTAGTCAAAATCAGTGAGGAAATAGTCCAAAATTGTGAAGATCAAGATGTAGATCACCTCACTTGTTCAGGACGCCCATACCAAAATACTTCTCAAAATGGTCCCATAGTAAACGGTCCAACCAATGTAGTCACACCAAGTGATAATGAAGAAGGCTCTACCGACCATCTACTAAAGCAACTACAAAAGACAAAGGCTGATCTTTTAGTCTGGCAACTAGTGTCAAGCTCATTCCCACATCGCCAAGCTTTGCTGTAAGCTTTGGCCAAACTAAATGTGGCACATAACTTCACACCCGATGACGTGGTCAACTTGGTCTTCCAAGAATCACCAAAGCTAAGTAATCCTATTACTTTCTCGGATGAGGATTTGCCACCCTTCGGTGCTAGTCATAACTTGGCTCTTTATATCACCGTCATTTGCTTAAAGAAAAATGTGCCAATGACCTTAGTAGATGATGGCTCCGCGCTCAACGTCATACCCTTGAAAACGGCATATAAATTGGGCATCAAAGAATCAGATTGGACTCCTACCAATCAAGGTGTTCGCGCATATGATGGTACACAACGAAAGGTGGTGGGACTTGTTAACCTAACCATAGCCACATGGCCAATTGAACGAAAGGTCAATTTTCAAATAGTGGACATCGAGGAATCCTTCAACATACTTCTGGGAAGACCCTGGATTCACGCTTCCAAAGCAATAACATTCACACTCCACCAGAAAATCAAAATCCCACTAAATGATAAGGTGGTGACGATCACTTCGTCGCCCATCAAGGCAATCATCGAAAAGAAGTCAAGCAATCAAGTCCTTACAGATCCAGTACATGAACTTGGGGGCTTTCACATCATAAACGTCATACAGAGTGAATTGGCACCATTATACTTCAATCCCTACTCTAACCTAGTGGTCAACCACATACTCAAAACCCAGGGATACATCCCGGCAATGCCTTTGAATCCTATCCGAAGGAGCACCATTGCCCCCTACAAGGAGGGTAATTCACAAAGAATACCCCTTGGATTAAGATACAAACCTACCAAAGAGGAAGTTCTCGAGATGCTCGCTCAAATTCAAAACCGTAAGAATGTGGGAATTCAAATACGACCCTACCTCCCTATCCTAAATGGATACTTCGTTAGGGAAGGAAGTCAAGAATTCTTTCATGGATTTCCCGAACCTTGGCATTATCTCGAAAGGAAGCTAGCCGGAATCGAGATCTTTCACGATTGCTACTTCATTCCTCCAGAAACGGTTCCTACCGTCAAGACTCGTCAAGCACCTTGCCTAGACGAACAAGCTGTGAGTCTACTATTTGGAGAAGATCGATTTGTTAGAGCCGCGCAGGACGAGATCATTACGATGATACTTCAAGATGATCACTTCAACCCTACCGCATAATCACAGAAATCAACACCAATCACTAGAAGGGATGGAGAAAATCGATCAAGTGGACAAACAACCAAGGAAGACTCTTCAAGCTCACTACTGGAGAAGGAGAGATGTTAAAAGAAGAACCAGAAGACGATGAATTCGAGTCAGAGTCAGAGTCGGAGTTAGAGTCGGAGTCTAGAGAAGTTTCTAGAGAGTCTCCTCCCGTCGTCGTTCCCACTCCCCTCGTTTCTCCTAGCCTAGTATCGAATAGCAACAGTAGTTCGGGAAATGTCCAAACCGCTGTCCCTTTACCGCCACTGACCACAGATCAGATGGCTTCTCTGTTTTAACTTTTCTCAAATCTTAATATGAATAAATCAGGTTCTGCTTACTCTTCGTGTTATCTTGAATGCAATTCTATTTACGATGATGATGAGAATGACCCAGACCATGACTCAATCGAGATACCTCCCTACATAGCCAACAAAATACTACAAGAGGGGGAAGGGGGACCCGTGATAGAAGATACGGAACCCATCAACGTAGGAACTGAACTAGAACCCCAAGAACTTAGGATAGGGACAACCCTGAGCCCCACCGAAAGGGCCAATTTCATAGACCTCCTACACGAGTTCAAAGACGTTTTCGCTTGGTCCTACAAAGATATGCCAGGGATTGACAGGGAGATTGCATAGCATAGAATCCCAATCAAACCAGGGTTCAAACCCGTGAAACAGAAGCTTCGGAGAATGAGGACGGAATGGGCTCTCAAAATCAAAGAAGAAGTCGATAAACAATTCAAAGTCGGGTTCATCAAAGTTTCCGAGTACTCAGACTGGGTGGCTAACATAGTACCCGTACCCAAAAAGGATGGGAGAATCCGTGTTTGTGTTGACTTTAGAGACTTAAACAAAGCAAGCCCTAAGGATGACTTGCCTCTACCACATATCGACATATTAGTGGATAATACAGCGGATCACGCGTTGCTATCCTTCATGGATGGATACGCGGGATATAACCAGATCAAGATGGCCTTAGAGGACATGCATAAGACCGTCTTCGTCACTCAATGGGGAACCTACTGTTACACGGTCATGCCGTTTGGGTTAATCAACGCCGGAGCTACATACCAACGCACCGCCACTACGCTCTTACATGACATGATGCATAAAGAAGTTGAGGTATACGTAGATGACATGATTGTCAAGTCCAAGGAAAGAGAGGGACATATTGCGAACCCTTCGCAAATTCTTCTCGAGGCTACGGAAGTACAACATGAGGCTCAATCCTCGGAAATGCGCATTCGGAGTGACATCTGGCAAACTCATGGGATACGTGGTTAGCCAACGAGGTATAGAAATAGACCCTTCAAAGATCAAAGCTTTAATCGAAATGCCGCAACCTCAAACAGAGAAAGAAGTTAGGGGATTCCTTGGCAAGGTACAATACATCAGTCGATTCATATCGAAACTCACCATGATCTGCGAACCCATATTCAAGAAGTTAAAGAAAACAGATCACACCATGTGGGATGATGACTGTCAGAAGGCTTTCGACCGAATCAAGGAAATACTAGCCAAACCGCCAGTGCTCATGCCACCTCAACAGGATCAACCTCTTGGTTTATATCTCACGGTAACTGAAACGGCCATGGGCGCCATGCTAGCTCAAACCGTAGGAAAAGAAGAAAGAGCCATCTACTACCTTAGTAAGAAGTTCTTGGAGTAAGAGTGCAAATACACACCACTCGAGAAGGCATGCCTCGCTCTTGTGTGGGCAACGAAGAAGCTACGCCACTACATTCTTAGCTACTCCGTCAAAATATTCTCCAAAATGGACCCTGTCAAACCCGTTCTCAATGGACGTCTAGCGAGATGGACTTTGATGCTCTCTGAGTTCGATCTTAAATATGTACCTTTGAAAATCATAAAGGGGTGCGCCGTTGCCGAATTCTTCGCAGAAAATCCCATCAATGATGCACAAACGATAGACACTTGGTCATTCCCAGATGAGGATATACTCCAAACAGATGTAGACTCCTGGGACCTCTATTTTGATGGAGCATCGAACTTGAGAGGATTTGGAATAGGAGTGTTGCTCATTTCTCCTGAAGGTGAGCATACACCAATCTATGTCAAACTCGACTTCGAGGTGACAAATAACGCTGCAGAATACGAAGCCTGTCTCATTGAATTGCAAGCGGCAGTAAGTTTAGACATCAAGAATCTTCGAGTACATGGGGATTCCTCTTTGATCATCAATCAAGTTACGGGATCTTGGAAAATCCGAAGGGAAAGCTTGACGCCTTATCAAGCTAGAATAGACCAAGTAGCCCAATTCTTCGATCAAGTAACCTACTTACATCTACCTCGAGAAGAAAATCAATTTGCGGATGCTCTTGCAAAACTCGCATCTTTGATTAACATGCCGGATAGTATGGTAGAAATGCCTTTATGCATCGAACGACGATCAGAGCCAGCTTATGTGCACCAAATCACTGATGAAGAGGAAATTGCGGAGGAAACCTGGTTCCAAGCAATCCTAAACTTCAAACTCAACGGCACCTATCCACCAGAAATGGACAAAAGGGGACAACGTGCTACCCCCTTACTAGCTTCCCAATACGTCCTCATGCAAGGAGAGCTATACAAAAGAACACCTCTTGGTGTAATCCTACGTTGTCTTGATCATTCACAGGCACGAAAAGTGATGGAAGAAGTCCATGATGGAGAATGTGGCCCTCATATGAGTGGACCCATGATGGCAAAGAAATCACACGTTTAGGATACTATTGGACCACGATGGAATCTGATTGCATGAAATATGTGAGACATTGCCATAATTGCCAAATTTTCGGGAATGTGCAACATGTTCCTCCCTCATTGCTTTACACCATGACGTCTCCCTGGCCATTTTCTGCTTGGGGAATTGAGATCATCGGCAAGATCACTCCAGCCGGAACAGAAGGTCACTGTTTCATCCTATTAGCAATCAATTATTTCACCAAGTGGGTAGAAGCGGCTTCCTACACCAGTCTTACAGCCAAGAATGTGGAAAAGTTCATACAAACCAATATCATCTGTCGATGTGGTTGCCCACATGAGATCATCAGTGACAATGGATCACATTTCCAAGCTGAGACTGAACAATTGCTAGCCAAGTACAAAATAAAGCATCACCACTCCTCGCCATATAGACCACAAACCAATGGCGCGGTAGAGGCAGCGAACAAAAACGTTGTCACAATCCTCAAGAAAATGATTGACAACTATAGAGATTGGCCGAGCAAGATACCCTTTGCTTTATGGGGATACCGTACATCCATTAGGACGCCCACTGGGGCTACTCCTTTCTATTTGACCTACGGCATGGAAGCCGTACAACCAGTCGAGATAGAAATACCATCCTTGCGTATTTTACGCGAAAGTCAAATACCCGAAGCCGATTGGAAGAGGGATAGATATAAGGAGCTCATCCTCCTGGATGAGCGAAGGTTACGTGCATTACATAATGTGCAGACATATCAGGCGCGTATCAAACGAGCCTTCAACAAAAGGGTTAAGCCAAGAAACATCAAAGAAGGAGATTTGGTCCTCAAATCCATTAGGGCTCTTTTACCTGTCGATCCACGAGGAAAATTCAAACCCAATTGGGCCGGGCCATTCCTAGTCAAGTCCATACTTCCAGGGGGTGCGGTTAGGATCACAGACCTAGACGGGAACGAATTTACTAACCCAACAAACCTTGACCAATTAAAACGTTATTATGCCTAGAATAAGAGCAAAAAACGCGCCTTGCGTAACCTCACATGTCGCTCTTGTGGCACGAAATAAACGGCCCCTGGCCAAGCTGAATCAAGCTAATGTCATCTTGCTCTTGCATTTGACAATTTGTCATTCTCATATCATCAAATAAACTAAATTGCATTCTCAGAGTAAGTAAAGCACATGCTTATTTTCTAAAGTTCATTACAAGCTCTTGCTTAGAACAATTATTCTTTTACATTTACTCGAACTACGCACGAGGGTTTGATTTCATTTTTTTAATGAATACGTAGGCAATCTTTCACGGGATACAACCCACTTTATCGCTTCAAATGTAAATAGAAGGACATTTGCAAATGCATTTGAAATTCGACAAGAATAATGAAAAGAAAACCACAACGGTTTCATAACCA
Source organism: Silene latifolia (assembly GCF_048544455.1). Classification (NCBI taxonomy): domain Eukaryota; kingdom Viridiplantae; phylum Streptophyta; class Magnoliopsida; order Caryophyllales; family Caryophyllaceae; genus Silene; species Silene latifolia. Next base: position 63,388,538 of record NC_133537.1, on the reverse strand, counting down.
ATTAACCTCTTTTATTTCATTTCATAATAATAATACGTTACATAATAAAATCATAATAAAAATAAATAGGCTAGGATCCTAAAAACTCCACCTTCTAATTACAATAATAATAATAATAATAATAATAATAATAATAATAATAATAATAATAATAATAATAATAATAATAATAATAATAATAATAATAATAATAATAATAATAATAATAATAATAATAATAATAATAATAATAATAATAATAATAATAATAATAATAATAATAATAATAATAATAATAATAATAATAATAATAATAATAATAATAATAATAATAATAATAATAATAATAATAATAATAATAATAATAATAATAATAATAATAATAATAATAATAATAATAATAATAATAATAATAATAATAATAATAATAATAATAATAATAATAATAATAATAATAATAATAATAATAATAATAATAATAATAATAATAATAATAATAATAATAATAATAATAATAATAATAATAATAATAATAATAATAATAATAATAATAATAATAATAATAATAATAATAATAATAATAATAATAATAATAATAATAATAATAATAATAATAATAATAATAATAATAATAATAATAATAATAATAATAATAATAATAATAATAATAATAATAATAATAATAATAATAATAATAATAATAATAATAATAATAATAATAATAATAATAATAATAATAATAATAATAATAATAATAATAATAATAATAATAATAATAATAATAATAATAATAATAATAATAATAATAATAATAATAATAATAATAATAATAATAATAATAATAATAATAATAATAATAATAATAATAATAATAATAATAATAATAATAATAATAATAATAATAATAATAATAATAATAATAATAATAATAATAATAATAATAATAATAATAATAATAATAATAATAATAATAATAATAATAATAATAATAATAATAATAATAATAATAATAATAATAATAATAATAATAATAATAATAATAATAATAATAATAATAATAATAATAATAATAATAATAATAATAATAATAATAATAATAATAATAATAATAATAATAATAATAATAATAATAATAATAATAATAATAATAATAATAATAATAATAATAATAATAATAATAATAATAATAATAATAATAATAATAATAATAATAATAATAATAATAATAATAATAATAATAATAATAATAATAATAATAATAATAATAATAATAATAATAATAATAATAATAATAATAATAATAATAATAATAATAATAATAATAATAATAATAATAATAATAATAATAATAATAATAATAATAATAATAATAATAATAATAATAATAATAATAATAATAATAATAATAATAATAATAATAATAAGAGACATAGGCTACTCTTCCATTTTCCCTTTGCCTTTGTCATTTTTATCATACTTCTTGTCGCGACCTCGAGCCGGACGCTCCTGCGCCACTTCCGACCTAATCACAAATGGTCTCTCTCGTGGTATCGCTTTGCTATTCTTGCCAACAACCATCTCGACGGTAGGAGAAGTCTTCGGTTTCTTCTAAGGATGAACAACTCGAAACCCGGCTTCTTCCTCTCCCTCGGTCAGGTGCTTCTCCTTCTCCTTTTCCACCTCGCGAACCTTTTAGTCAACTGGTTCACGCTTCCTCAGTCTCTCGCGCTCCTCTAGAGTAGCAGCCTTCCTCCACCGCATATAGGAATTTGACACCCATAGAGCACTGACAGAAGAATTCAAGAACCAAATGTTCCTCTGAGCCCATTTGATGGCCCACTCTCTTCGACTCTCCGTAGTAAGCGCCACGGCAGTCTGCGGGACAGTGTCAAGCTTCGGGATCATCTGCTTCAATCCAACCTGCCTCATCAACCTCTCCGAGAAGATGCATATCATAAACTCCAAGCCGGGAATACGAACAGCTCGGATGGGATCCAAGGAAGATACTCCAGTAATAGATTTGAGGTGCCACCATGGTACGATCCATCTAATTAAGGAGCCATCTTCACTTTTCAACTTGTTTTCCCAGTAGTTGCACACTCGAGTGAAGTCCACCATGTAAAGCCTGGTCCTCATTGCAATCGAACGAGCATGGTAAGAAGGAACATTAACTGGGGACTTCCCAAATACGGTAGGTCGCGGTTGGCTTTCCTGTTATCCAAGCCCAATAGGATCTCTCCTAAACACAGACAAGCTGGGCTCCTGCGCAGCTCCATTTGCTCAATCAGGCTCAAAAGACGAGGGTCGCCCCTCATGTCCTCATCAACATGCCCTTGAAGGACATATAAATGCAGTAGGCAAAACCCGAATGCCCTTCGTCTTGCAACATAAGAAACAGTAGGATCAGCCTTATTGATGAAGCGATCGATGAAATCCAACATTCACACTCCTTTAGAGGTCACAAGACGGTCAACATCAATTCTGGCCAATCCAAGCAAGTCTCTAAACTTATTCTTATACCCTTGAGAAGTGGAGGGAATAGCAGGCAAATGTTCCGGATCCCAACCACCAATCGCAGCAATCTCCTCAGGAAATGGGCAAATGTCTCCTCCAGGAAAGGCAAATACGTGATGATTAGGGTCCCAATAGTCAAGACAAGGATCGAGAAACGGTTTGACTACCTTGATTAATTTCAAGCTCAAAAGTGTTTCAAAATTATAAGCACCCATGTTATACTTCTCCACACTAGAGAACTCATTTGTCCACTCTTTTAGACGAATTTCAAGAGTGTTCATGATGTAGGCTTATTTTGGGAGTTTTTGTGTAATAAGACGAAGAAAGACGGAAGAATTATGTGAATAAAACCTCCTTCGACGTCTCTATTTATACTAAAAGCTGTTTCCTAAAATCCGTCAGAACGGACGCACTGGGGAACAGGCGCAGCAGGTGCTGCGCCTCTTCCTCAACTCTTTTTCTACGCTTTTCCGCGTTGGATTTTTCCTAAATTCCTCAACGAATAATTTCCTATTCATATGGGTTATTATTTGGGTAAATGCGTCAGGTTACCATATTTCGTGTTTCCTAAATCCGCGGGCACGCATCTCGAGACGATATCGACATTTTCGTCGTTTTAGCACACTTATACATTTCTTTTTAATTTTCTTTTTTCGGGAATCATTTCACCAATTTAATTTCATTTATTCTTTTTTACATTTTGATATTTAATTATATCATTTTTTCGAACTTTACATTTCTCTTTTGCTTTTTTCCTTTTGGGGAGAATCATTTCACTCTCCACTTCAAACTTATATGTTTTTATTTTTTCTTTTTTTTTAGGGGGTAACCCTCTCTACCATCCGGTCATAACCGACCAAATTTTTGCATTTTTACTATTTCCGACCAAATTTTTGCTTTTCATTTCTGGTCATACTTTTTTGCATTTTTGAGTCATTGTTTTGCGCTAATTTAGGCCATATGTACAAATATATGTTATGTGTGATTTCTGTGTAAATTTCGGCAGCATGACGGCGTAAACCGTCATCTACCAAACCTGTTCAAAGCTAACCTGCAGGTACAAACAAAGCAACCCAGCAACAAAGGCACTCAGGCCATCATATATACAACCAAAAAAGGGATATGTACACCAAACTGGGAGCTCGAGCCCCAAAACAAAATCCGAATGTCCGAAAATGTATAAATGTACAAAAATACAGCCAAAAACAAGAAAAAACAAGAAAGCTACTGCTCGTCGCCATCTAGCTCAGCAACTCTCGCCTCGAGAGCAGCAACCTCGACGTCACGAACCTCGAGCTCCCTCAGCAAGCGAGCCGTCTCCTCTCGGGACTGGGCAAGCTCTCGCGCTCTCTCTGCAAACAACAAAGCTGACTCATGTCAATCATTTCAAGCATAAAGGAAAATTAGAAAACTGAAAAATAAAGTAAACGGAAGGTTCATACCTGACGTCCACGGCCCCAGCAAGTGCCTCGACGGCAGTAGCCCGCAGCCGGTTGGCTACCCTCCACAAAGCCACGAACCGGGATAGCGCGACCTGTATTTCAAAAGGAAAATGTTTAGCAATTGAGCAAACTCGAGCAAATGTGTTCTTACACGAAAACTATATAGACTAGAAGACTTACCCTCCGGATTAGATGCTGCCAATCGTCCAAACTAACATCTCTCACCGCCACGTCAAAGTCGCGTAGCTCGGAGATCGTCGTCATTCCCGTCGTGTCGGTGTACTCAAGGGTCTCGGGGTACTCTGGGGGCTCGATACCCGCTGCCTCGACCTCCTGCAAAGTCAGATAATTTCCGTTAACCGATGATCTTTCATCATATGCTCAAACGATCAAAAAATGAAAGAGGGCAAAACACTTACCACAACCGGCCAGTACGCCAACCTCCCGTAGAGGAACACCGAGTAGTCCTCACCAGGAAGGAGGAGGGCGTCACCACCGACGCCAGCCAGGTCAGCCTCCCTCTCAGCCTCAGAAGGCTCCCTAAACATCGTCCGAGGAGGATCGATGGGAACCGTCAAGACATTACGAGAGCACTGCCGAGCCAAGCGCTCGCCCAAGTACCACACAGGACCCATCGACGTCCTCAGCAGCAGCCGGCTCGAGCTCCAAGGTCGAAGGACCTCAGCCACGAAAGGAGGAGCGCCAGCGTACTCCTCCCAAGGCCTAGGCACCCACTAGAAAAGCAAACGAAGGATCATTCTTATGATCAGTTCTAAAAGAAAGAGAAAACACAGTCAAATGTAAGGTAAAATACTCACGCCGTCCAGCTGAAGAGCGTTCACCTCCCGCCGATAGACGTCGTGCGGCACATCACCCAATCCCTCACGACGGGATAGGCCTTCTCCACCGGCTCCATCCTCTTGGGCGCGAGGCTCGAAAAGTAGGAGTACACCCACGCCTGTATATCAAGATAATCAACAACGATCTTTCGTGATTTGATAAGAAAAAGAAATGATCTTTCATGAGAAGAAGTGAAGGTTCATACCTCCAACAAGAAATCCAGGGTCGAAACGACGGCGGGAGAAGTTCCCTTCTCCATCAACTCCGGACGAACCATGGCCCTCATGAAGCGGATGAGGACCGAAAAACCAGCAGTGACCCAGTCCCAACGGCCTAGGGAGCTCAGGTCAGAAAGGAAGGGAAGAAGCTTCATCGAAAGCCTCTCGCCCTTGTCTCCGAGGTAAATCGAAGACATAAACCACTGGAGCCACAAGCGGACTCTCTACTCTGCAGTGTAGGGAGGAGTAGTCGTCTCTCTCCCCTCGATCACCACCAACGTCGGGGTCTTCCCCGCGAAGTAGTCCCGCACGTAAGAACTAGGCACCAAGCCAGGTACCGCAGCCGCCTTCGGTGCCAAGTTCCAGCCGATCAACCTCCTGGCCTCCGCCGAGTCAACCCTCATGGCCGTCTTTGGCCACTCCACCACCTCAGTCCCACACGACAGACCAGAAATCATGCCGTAGTCCTCCAACGTGACCCCCACCTCACCAAAAGGCATGTGAAACGTGGAGGTCGTGTACCAAAACCGGTCCAAGAACGCTCGGACGAGACTGAGGTTAGCCCGAAGCTTCCTCCTCGCAATATCCCTCCAGGCCTGCACCAAGGTGTCGAACGCTCCTCACCCGATCATGGCCCGCTCCTCAGCCGACAGCCTCTCGTAGCACCCCATCGCTGTCGTGTAGCCCGAGAACGACCTGATGTTCCCGGCCTCCTATGTGGATTTGAAACAAAAGCTATCTTTAGCTCAAATGAAGAAGAAAAGGAATGATAAACAGAAATAAAAAAGATGAATGAAGAGTTATGAATCCTATTTACCAAGCTCTTCACCGTCCTGTAGGACAGGTGACCCTCCGCAGCCCAGAGCAGGTGCCTACTGTCCCAAGTCTCAACCCACGCAGGTGCTCCCCTCAGCTGGAGACCACCTCGTCGAATGTTAGCCCATCTCGGGGCCTCCTCCTCCTCAACAGCCTCCTCCTCCTGGACCTCGTCCTCAGCAGCCATCACCGCAGCGGTGAAAGCCTCCTCCAACGCCTCCTCAAGCACCTGAGAGGGGTCAACAGAAGTGTCTATGTCCATGGGAGCCGTCCCAGATGTGGAAGCCTCGTCACCTGCAAAATTAAGACAAATTTAGGCCGCGTCAAGTGACGATAAGCCTTGATTAGGGGATTTTCGAGTTTTCGAAGCTCCGAAATCGCTCTTTTCTTGCCATCTTTGGCAATTTTATTACAAACCCGTCCACTCATGTGATAATTTGGATCAAGTCAAGCCTAAGTTGAAGCCTAGTCACAGGTTCGAGTCGGAATTTCAACAGCATTTCGTTATAACGGCGATTATGCCCTAAAAAGTGTCCTGAAAAAGCCGTCACAAACCAAAATTCCGAGATGGTAGGAAGTTTACCCATCACACAAGGATTCCAAATATCAAGTTTCGTCACAAATGGGCAATCCTAAGGCTATTTTCGAAGCAATTTACGGTTTAGCTGTGAAACCGTCTCAATTTCACTCAAATGCTCAAAACCCAACAAAAATTCAAAACAAATACATGGTTATGATCCTTATATTACCAATTAGCCATTTACAAAGTCAATTTGGCAAGGCGAAATCATTTTGGGGAAAAGCCCCAAATTTTCGACTAATTAGGGTCGAAAACCCTAATTTTGTCGATCCCATTTGAGCAAATACGGAAGATAAATGCAAGATTGATACACATACCTCGATTAGTCATGGCAAATGCAAGCTTTTAGATCAAATTTCGACAGAAATGGTTGGAGTTCGAGAGAGTAATTGAGATTTTGTGTTGCGAATAAATGAAATGAAACCCCTGTTTCATCGGGTTTTTACGCAGAAAACACACGCCCATGAATAGACGCAGCAGGTGCTGCGCCTCTTACAAGGGACGCAGCTCTTGCTGCGCCTCTTCCTCAGCTTTCCTTCATACGAGTTTTTAAAAATTCGTTATGAGTTCGTTATTTTGTGGGCCCATCCTTGGTGCGCTTCTTCCTTGATGCTACATCGCGTATTTGGTCCGTTTGACGTATGTTCTTCACTGGATCCACATCTTCCAAGCCAACAACAAATTATCGCCTTTCTTATCCAAGACTTAGCTTGCCACATCGAGCGTTCCTTCTTTGACAGGTGTTTTGACACGCCTTTATTATGTTCCCCCAGCGAGAGTACACGGATATACTTTCCCTCTCGAGACATGGAGATCAGTTCCCGATTATGTTACCCCAGCGAGAGTACACAGATAGACTTTTCCTCTCGAGACATGGAGATCAGTTCCCGATTAAGTTTCCCAGCGAGAATTCACGACCGACAGTCACTTTCTCTCGAGACATGGAGATCAACATCGACCCCAAATTCTTCCGAAGTTTGTTTGAAGCTGAACACAAGCAGATTTCACCCAGCAGTTCCAGACTGTGTCCTGCTGTCTTTCCCAAAATCATCGTTTTATCCCCCAGGCGATCCTTCATCCCATTAGGTAGCCCTTTTCAGGATAATCCCTTCAGATCTTTCAGAAACTTACCTTAAGATAACCTTTGGGATAATCCTCCCTTCAGATAATCCTTTATTTCCTCACACACTTCAGGATAATCCTTTCAGTATCCTTTCAGATAACCCCTTTTCAGTTAAGTCCTCTTTCAGTCCTTTAGAGAGAGTTGTCCTTCAGCCTTTCCTTTAGTGAGAGACAGCCTTCAGAGTTAGCCTTCGGAAGTGTTAAAAAGTTTCTTCATAATCCCTGTGACCCCTAATGCCTTCAGACACCAAGTTATCTTCAGACTAAAGAGCTTTGCCGAAGCGTCTTCAGTCCCATTTCACCCAGGGGTATCTCAGGTATGGTCTCTTCTTATGGCTGGCGAGCCTCTTTACGTAGTCTAATGGAATTTAAACGACCCTCCCCGATAGTCGACAGACTCTAAAATGTTCCCGACGACAGGTCCTTGGTTCAAACCCCTTGAGCCGCCTCGCGTCGCCATAGTCGTCAGGTTGTAATCTTCGATTGACCTGATGGCTATACTTTGACTTTCGCCTTGTCCAAGCCTCATTCAAAGTAGGGGCTCTGTAGATACCTCATTTCTGCACCTCCCGCAAACCACCCGGTGATGATTGGGCCGCATGTTTGGTACGCGGAACGATTTGTGACAGTTCGTAAGTTTATCGTCAAGTGATCGCTCAAACACTTATGTCTACCTCTTAAATGTCCTCTACGTGCCGATACGGCCGTTTTGACAGTAATTAGAGTACATTTGGAGTTCAGGCCTAAAATCGTCTTCATTTTCTGACAACCATTAAAATGCCGAGTCGGAATGTTCTGGAATGTTCCGGATATTTCTATTCCATATTTTATAAATCTTTTATAAATCTTTTAATCTTTGGTAAATAATTTCCCGTAATATTCACACAAAATATTAAGGAAAACCAAATTATTCCGTTATTCCATAAACTAAACACGGAAATCTTTCTTCCGCAAGAGGAAACCACTTGGGAATAGACGCGGTAGGTGCTGCGCCTCTTCCAAGAGACGCAGTGCCTGCTGCGCCTCTTCCCAAGTCCTTTTCTGCGTATGTTTTCGTATCTTTTCATATCTTTTCGAGATTCACTTCCAAAGTCTCTCCGAAAAACCCTACTTCCTCCACGTGATTATTATAAATAGAGGCCTTCGGTCTCACATATTTCGCACGCGAGTGTCCACCCTTCTCTTCTCCCTTTGCATTCTAGACCACGTTCTTACTTTTTGGCGCCTACGTGCTTGAACTTTCGACCACGTAAGCTCGGATCTTTCTGGGTACCAGCCTCGTTTTGCATGACCAACACCACCATAATCAACTTTAATCAATCTTAATCGTTTTTCCTCTTGCGAGGGCACTTTCGTTACATTTGAGTCGAGCATCACTAATCGTAAACTTAGTTCATCTCGTTTCGTCAAGCATGTAAGTCTGAGGAAGCATGTAAGTCTGAGGGTGTAAATCTCTCTTTTATTTATTGTTATTTATCTTTTGTAATCATATTGTATGATTTATGTCGAAAATACAATTAAAACCGATTTCTAAAACCCTTTGCTTAAAACCCTTTTTACGGATTATCAGAGGACAACCGTCGAGAAAGGACGCAGCAACTGCTGTGCCTCTTTGAATGGACACAGTACCTGCTGCGCCTCTTCGTGAGGCTGCCGCAGTTCCTGCTTCTTTTCTTCTTCCTTCGTCTTTTGTTCGTCCTTTTGTTTTTCACTTTGTTTTCGAATGTTCATTGTTTCGTTAACACGACAATTTAAGCATGATAATTTTAACCTGTAATTCATAATTCTTCATAATTAATTCATCTCATTAATTCCCGACTTAAATCCCAAATAACCAATATTTGCGGGTTTTCGTCATTAAAGTCAAATCCGGGTTGTGGAAATTCGATTCGTTCATGTTGAGTTTCTGGAATTCGATCTTTGATATATTTCCATCTGTTTATTATCATGTTCATCATTAGTTCATCATTAATTCATCATATTTAACCTAATTAATTAGTTAGTTTCTTAATTTATTAATTATTAACCTCATAAATCTTGTATTAATTCATCCTATTTCGTTTGTTCCATGTTTATCGCTTTCATGACCGTCAATCATGTGTGAATAACCTACTAATCACTTCCATCCGAGTAAATAATATTAATCAAGCCTTAAATTAACCAACGAACATTAACGACTTGCAATTCCGGCTTCACAGCCAGAACTGAGCCAAGGAACAGAAGCAACGACTGCTGCGCCTCTTCCAAGGGACGCAGCTCTGCTGCGCCTGTTCCTGGTTGACTTCTGTCTCTGAACTCCCATTTTGCCTTGACCTAATTTATTAGTTTACGTATTTAATTTACTATTAATCGTATTATCACCCTTAATTCCTGTTCGTTAATTTGTTTATTTATTCTTTTTCACAAATTATCCGTTTTAGATGTATTTTCGACATAAATCATTAAACCTGATGTAATTATTGTACTTTTTATTATTGTAATTTTCTGTTATTGTATTTATCATTGTACTTTGTATCACTTGTATGCTTTCACATGTAATTGAACTTTAATCCTGATTCGACCTAATTGTATGCTAAATTACTTGTTTACCGACTTAGTATTAATTATCACATGTTAGGATTAAAACGTTGGATGTTGCATTGCATGCATATAATCGATAATATATCGAGTATATATAATTTCCCTAATCATTAGTAGAGGCCGCTATCGAGGCGGGCGGGATTAGGTGTTCGATCAAAAGAGCTTCCTAATACGTACCCTCACCCCTTACTCCAGATCTCTGTGAACATCCGTGTTCATTGACATCCACGAGAGTCATTCTAGACATAGAATGCTAAGGTTAACGAGTTTTTGGTGTTCACGTCACTACTTTGTGTCTTGACATGACGCGAGGTATTCGAACGGTTTCCAATTTTCCACATTAAATTGGTGGCGACTCCACAAATGCCACGCTTGTTCTTCCCAAGCGCCACCGTGGGCCCGCATCCACACTAGTCAAGAGTACCTTGTAGTGTGATAACTCCTTGGCTACCGTTTAGTCCGAGGTGACCCTTTAAACCATGCAACCATCATCCATGTTCTACCACATTTTGTCATCAAAAAAGGAAATGGGCACAAAAATTGTTCAAATTTGAGTTCAAGAATTGAAATGAAAAAATCAAAAAGTTTGCAATTGCATCAAAGAGAAGAGGAGTAACAAAAATGAAAACTCCTATGCTTCAAATATAAGCACCCTCCCTACAAATGGGGTAGCTTTGAAAATATTCAAAAGAAATGCAAAAGTTGAAATTGTCAAGTGTTGAAAATGCCAAACATCAAAAGAAATTGCAAAGAAATGTTCTCAAAATGTCAAATGCCACAAATTGGGGGGAAAAACAACAAAAAAGCAAACTCCCATATGAAACTCAAATTCTATTGATCCCCTTTCCATCGTATCCACTTTTGTGCATAGTAGAGAGGGGACGACCCTTCTTCTTGTCTAGGCAAGAAGGGGAATTCCGTGATCCTTCAGTGTTTTTAACACCATAGGGAGTCTACTCTTGACGAAAGCATTTAACAATTGAGGACAAAGGTACCCTAGCTTGACACAACTTGGAGGTGATTTATTGGTATCCTTCTAGGCTTAGTAGTTTGAAGAAACCATATCTATGATGGAATGTGTACCCTTATATTGCTTCCCTTGTAGATAATTTCCACCACTTAGATGAGGAAAGTGGCTATTCATTTTTGTAGATGCATCCATTACTTGTTTTGTGTGCTTTAATGCTTGGATGTGTCGCCATTTTGGCAAGCCCCGCCTTGCTTTGCAAGAAGGCATCCTACCTCATGGTTGTCTTGTTGTGAGTTGAAGGGGTGCAGTGAGACCCGTTAATTGTCTCACATCGGCTATATTAGTAGGTTAGTTTGAATAAGGGTCCTAGTTTTTGTCACCTCTTTACTCGGGACGAGCGAAGGTTCGGTTTGGGGATATTTGATGTGACTCATATTTAAGCATATTTAGTCCCCAAATTAGCCTCGTTCCTATGCTTTTTAGTGCATAATTGGGTCGTTTACTATCTTTAGTTTCCTGTTTTGCATATTCTTTGAGGTTTTCTTTCCTTGGTAAGAAAGGAGTGCAAACCTTGCATTTTCATGGCAAAATGGAGCTAAATTGATCAAATTCAATGACCAAGCATCAAAGGGAAGACGATACTAGGAGGCCTATGTATATAATAAAGTAGATTGGGAAATGATGAAAGGATCCTTGCATCCCCAACAAGATCCCTGAGGATTGTTGAGGAAAGAAGAAAAGGGAAGTGCTGACCCAGGATCCGAGCGTCTCCCTGCCCAGAATCTGAGTGTCCCGATGCCAAGACGCTCGTCTTGAGGCCAGCAAATCCGAGCGTCTCTCCCCTGATCCGCTCGGATTCCCTTGCAGAACCCACTGTGCCTACTGCCTAGACGCTTGGGAAGAGCAGATTTCCTGGAGACTACCAAAACGGAGATGAGCATCTCCTTGGAGAGAGCACTTCCTCAACTTTTCTTAAGGGTCTTAATAGTCATTTAAGCCCTTAGTAACCCTAATCCTTGTACCTAATCTCTAGTATAAATACCCCATTGTACTACCGAGATTAGCATGTCATCTTTTATTTTATTTTTTTTTGGGAAAATGTAAGCTTTCTCATTGAAAATTAAAATGTCCCTTACACCATTACATTCATATCATTTTCCATACATTTCCAGCAATCTAGAACAAAGACATCATTAAGTACACTGAATATACTGCACCTAATCTAGCACACGTCTATTTCGAGACTTGATACCACAACTTGCTAATCTGTTCTTCACCTACAGTTTAACCATCCTGCAGAGCACAGCAGGCCTGATAACATAATCCTCAATTCTGCATTTGTTTCTGCTAAACCAGGTATGGGCCATCAGACTTGCTATAATCACAGCAACAATCTTCTTCCTGCTCAATTCATGTACCTTCCACTTAACCCACCACTAAATACAATCAGTGATAGGCAACTGCATCAAACACCAGTCTGAAATCATCTGCAGGTAGCATCTACTATAACAGCAGTAAAAAAACAGGTGGTTATGACTCTCCTCAGCATCACCACATAAAAAACAGCAATTTACATGGACAATATTCATCTTCATCAGCCTGTCTTGTGTTAGCAATCTCTGCTGAGCAACAAGCCAGACCATGAATCCATGTTTAGGCAAAATCCACTTATTTAGCAGCCAAGTATACCAACTAACTATAGCCCCCTCTGGTCTAAGCCATTGATATCCATCTTTGATTGAGTAGTGCTCTACAGTGTTGGTTGAGAATAAATTAGGTTTATAAATATTCTTGACTTGACAAATTTTTTTCCATGCCCAGCTAGTCTCATTATCAGGTTCATAATCCTCCCAGGTCTTGGATTTAATGTAAATAGCATGGACCCATCGAACCCATAGGTGATCAGCTTTCATGGCCACCCACCAAACATACTTTCCTATGGCAGCCACATTCCATGCATGTAGGTCCCTAAGCCCCAGACCCCCCATGCTTCTTCTTATGACAAATCTGATCCCAAGAGACCAGAGCAGGAGTGTCTTTGTTCTCAGAGCCATGCCACAGGTAGTTTCTACACACAGCTTCAATTTTCTTGATGACAGCCTTAGGGAGAATGAATATTCTATCCCAGTAGTTGTGAATGTTACTAAGGACAACTTTTATCAACACCATCCTACCAGCATAAGATAACTTTCTAGCCCCAAAACCTCTAATTTTCTCAACAATTTTCTAAACCAGACAATCACAATCCATGATAGACAATCTCTTAGGGGTCACATTAACCCCCAAGTACTTAAATGGGACAGTCCCTCTTTTCATACCAAAGTGATGCTCCAGATGCTTGATAACTGCCTCATCAACCCCATTACAGTAGAAATTAGATTTTCCCCTATTCATGATGAGACCAGAGGCATTAGAGAAATAGTTAAAAGCTCTCAGTATCAGTTCACTAGAATCTCTATCACCTCTACAAAAGAGAATAAGATCATCAGCAAAACACAAATGTGTTAGCTGAATTCTATTGCATAATGGATGAAACCTAAACCTTCTATGTAACAACCCGGATTATAAAACAAAGGAAAAACTTATATAAAATGAATATCAGAGTACGATACTGATAAAAGGGGTCAAGGTGGCGGAAACACCAAGCCCAAATCCGGTTCGCTACTAACTCCAAAACAAACTAATACATTATTCAAAGGTTCTTAAAACATAAAGCAACTCCTAATTTATTATTAAGCTCGCTTCTCACATTCACCAAGCAAGCATCAACCAAACAGCATCAAACTGAACAACCTGAAAAGGGGGTCGACAATCAGTCGGGAGTAACTAGATGCTCTCCCAGTCATGTTTACAACAATTGAATATAACCAACAATTAATAACAATTGAAATGCATAAACGGTAAACATGTGAGATCATCTATACTCATGAAAATCAAACTTTGACTTACTACTCATGGTACCCATAACACTAGACAAATGAGACTATATGAACTTAGACCATATGCAACCACTAGACCATGGACACCTACAAAACCCAAGTAGACACGATCTACAGCACATAAGGCACAAAGCTAGCAACAAAGCATAGCGAATAGAGCGAACGCCGCTAGAACATTTAACTGATGAACTAGCAGATGGAACGTTTAACTGACGAACCATCGGTTGTGAAGTATTTAACTGATACTCCACGGTACTATGTATAGCGTATCACCACTGCCTATATGCCTAAGACCTGCCAGACCTCTCGATGCATTAATCGTACACCGAACGACACTCGGGACCCGAACGTTTAATCGATTTAATCTGGCCACCCCGAACATAGACCAATAAACCTCCTAAGAGCAGCTCTTGATTCATTCCGATAGTATTTAACTGATACTACCGTCATCTATTCGACTTAGCCAACAAACAAATGCACGCTTTAACGATCGCACACGACATGCATGGACCACACCATGACTCAACTCGGAAGAACAGTTTAATCGATCGTCCAACTCATGCAAATGCACGCTTTAACTGATCAGACAACTCATGCGTGAATAACATCACGACTCAACACAATAGAACAGTTTAACTGACTGTCCTACCAACATATGAATAAGAGTAACCAAGGACATATGCACACATTGTCATATAATAACTGAACACAACACAACATATGAAGCAAGCATAAATAACCAATGTTATAGTAACTTCAACCATAACCTTAATATTTAACCATCGAATGTTATAGTAATCCTAACCATAACATGAACTCTGAATGCGAGGTTATAGTAACCTCGACTATAACTTCAACATAAGTAACTTGAAGTTATACTTACCTCAACTATAACCTTGACACGAAACTCAAAGTCATACTAGTTCCAACCATAACCTTGAGCCATAAATCTCAGGATACGTTAGTTCTAGCTATAACCTTAACTCGTACTTCAACGTTATAGTTACTACAGCCATAACTAGAGTAACTACCCAAAGTTGTACTAACTTCAGCTATAACACTTGAATCATCATCAATGTTATACTAGCTTTAGCTATAACTTTGGAAAGAACCCTTGGCTGTTTATCATGCCGCCACTAGGGTTTGATTCGTAAACCCTAATTGCGCTCATGACACCCATAATAAACATGTAAACAATATACGACATATAATTAGTGCGTAAAAACATATACAAACATGCGAAACATATTTAATCATGATAACAAATAATCAAACACATACCAATTACACAAATCAATTATTAAATCATGTAAATTACATCAATTGGCATAAACACAATTAAAGGAAAACACCTAGTTACCTTATTAAGCAATTAATCCTAAAGATCGTCTTCAACGATATAAACTTCTTCTCCAGGAGCAACTTCTACGCCTTTATGAATCATCACGTGCCAAAGATAACGAATCTAATAAATATACTGACTATATATATAAAAACTATAAAAACTATAAAACTATGCGAAACATAAAACTTACGAAGAAGATAGATAAATCCAAGAAGTAGGATCGATCTAAGCACGAAGAACGATGAAGAACGAAGGAGGAAGGCACGAAACCCTAGGTGAGGGTGTGGCGCGCGGCACGAGGAGGAAGAGAGGAGGAGAGAAACTAGGTTTAGGGTTTTTGTGAGAATTATAAGAAAAGAAGAGCAAGGGTTTGGTTTCCCCTTATATTTATAGAGAAGCTCATGGGTTTATTCTAGGTTTAGGCCCAAAACTTACCCATCTATACCAAGATTCACGTGAGACCCAAGGAGGAAACGGGTCTTCATCGTTTTTCGAGCCCAATGAGCCCAAAAGACAACAAACGGATATTTTCCCGAAAATAAAATATAAAATATGGGAAAATAAATTATAGAATTATATTATGGAAATTAGGGGTGTTACAATCCAACCACCTAAAAAGAAGTTTCGTCCTCGAAACTTGATAAGAGAACTACCTCACTCGAAAAGATGTGGATGCTTCTCTCGCATAGACGCTTCGGTTTCCCAAGTCTCCTGCTCAAACTTCTGACTCCTCCACAGAACCCGAACCAAAGGTACAACCTTATTCCTTAACCTCTTCTCCTGACGTTCCAAAATGCGAACAGGACGTTCCTCATAAGTCAGGTTAGGCTCAACCTCGATAACATCGGCTGAAGAATATGAGAAGGATCATCATAGATAACGACGCAACTGCGACACATGGAACACATCGTGAACTTTCGACAGATTTGGAGGTAAAGCCAACCTATAGGCCACCTCGCCAACTCTCTCGAGCACCTCATACGGTCCAATGTACTTAGGACTAAGCTTGCCCTTAAGTCCAAATCTCTTAACACCTTTCATCGGCGAAACCTTAAGAAAAACCTTATCGCCAACCTCAAACCCAATCGGCCTACGCCGCAAGTCTGCATACGTCTTTTGTCGATCCTGGGCTGCCTTAAGCTTCTCGCGGATCAACCTCACTTGCTCAATCGATTCCTGAACCAACTCTGGACCAAGAACGACAGCCTCACTAGAATCGTCCCAACACAAAGGACTACGACACTTCCTTCCATAAAGTGCCTCAAACGGAGCCATCTGAATACTAGCTTGATAACTGTTGTTGTAGGAGAACTCCACAAGCGGTAAACTCTTCTCCCAACTAACATGAAACTCCAAAGCACAAGCCCGCAACATATCCTCAAGCGTCTGAATCGTACGCTCAGTCTGACCATCAGTTGCAGCATGAAAAGCCGTACTCATCTTAAGCTCACTACCCAAAGACAACTGAAGCTTCTTCCAAAACTGAGAACAAAACCTTGGATCACGGTCGGAGATGATATCCTTAGGAACTCCATGAAGACGAATGATCTCTCGTTGATAAGCATTCGCTAGTTCCTCGAGACTCCAAGTCTCCTTCATTGGAATGAAATGCGCTACCTTAGTCAAACGATCAACCACGACCCAAATCGCATTCATTCCTCTCGGCGACCTTGGCAAACCCATAACGAAGTCCATCGAAATCGAATCCCATTTCCAGGTGGGAATCTCCAAAGGTTGCAGTAGACCACCAGGTCTCTGATGTTCGAACTTAACCTTCTGACAAACCAAGCAACGACTTACAAACTCGGCGATCTCTTTCTTCATACCCGGCCACCAAAACTTTAGCTTCAGATCCTTATACATCTTATCACCACCAGGATGAACCGAATAGGGAGTACTATGAGCCTCTTTGAGAATCTTACATTTTAAGACCTCACAGCTAGGCACACACCAACGACCATGGAATCGTAGACCATCATCAGGTCCAACGTCGAAGTCTTTGGCACGTCCTTCGCTTATAGCGACTCGAACTCCTTCTAAGTATTCATCCTCTCTTTGCTTAACTCGGATCTCATGAAGGATCTCGGGTTCAGCAACCATCGCACTCAAATCTAAAGTACCAGGAAGAACTACCTCAAGGCTCATCTTCTGGAACTCTCGACTCAAGTCATCAGGTAACACCAACACAGATCTCAGACTATGGCACACCTTGCGACTCAACGCGTCGGCAACCACGTTTGCCTTACCCTCATGATACTGCAGTTCCATCTTGTAGTCGTTAAACAACTCCAACCAGCGTCTCTGCCTCATGTTAAGATCTTTCTGAGTGAAGATATACTTCAAGCTCTTATGATCCGTATAAAAGTTGCAAGAGACCCCATACAAGTAGTGTCGCCACAGCTTAAGTGCAAACACCACTGCTGCTAACTCAAGATCGTGAGTCGGATAGTTCGTCTCGTGAACTTTCAACTATCGGGAAGCATATGCCACAACTTTACCCTTCTGCATCAAGACACAACCCAACCCAAACTTTGACGCATCGCAGAACACATCGAACTCAACGCCATCTTCTGGTAGAGTCAACACAGGAGCGGTAGTCAACCTTTTCTTCAACTCCCGAAGGCAGCCTTCACAAGCCTCAGTCCAAATGAACTTGGATTCCTTCTTCATTAACTGAGTCATCGGTCTCGCGATCTTAGAGAAATCATGTACAAACCGACGATAGTACCCAGCTAGACCAAGGAAACTCCGAACCTCATTCACATTCTTTGGACTTGCCCAATCAACCACAGCTCGAATCTTCGACGGATCAACCATAACTCCATCGCCAGATATCACATGACCCAAGAAGGTAACTTCCCTTAACCAAAACTCACACTTTGAGAACTTAGCATACCACTTCTGCTTACGCAGAATCTCCAAGATAACACGAAGGTGACGCTCGTGTTCAGCCTCATCTCTCGAGTAAATCAGTATGTCGTCTATGAACACCACGACACACTTATCCAAATGCTCGCTGAAAGTGCGGTTCATCTGATCCATGAAAACGGCAGGTGCGTTCGTCAAACCAAACGGCATCACCACGAACTCATAGTGGTCATACCTCGAACGGTGCGCCTTAGGAATATCCTCATTCCTAACTGGAATCTGATGGTAACCAGACCTCAGATCGATCTTCGAGAACACACTAGCACCACGGAGCTGATCAAACAGATCCTCGATCCTCGGCAGAGGATACTTATTCTTGATAGTAACCTTGTTCAGCTCACGATAGTCAATGCACAACCGCATACTACCATCCTTCTTCTTGACGAACAAAACAGGAGCACCCCACGTGCGAGGCACTCGGTCGGATAAAACCCTTATCGATCATCTCCTCAAGTTGCTTCTTAAGCTCCTCAGTAACTCACCTGGTGCCATACGATAAGGAGCTTTCGAAATGGGACCGATTCCTGTAGCAACTCAATCGAGAACTCTACATCTCGCTCGAGGAATACCGGGTAGATCCTCGGAAAGACATCGGGAACTCCTTAACCACGGGGATATCCTCTAACTTTGGCTCAACTGAAACACCATGAACACTACACAGATAGATCTGATGACCTTTTCTACCCATGTTAACCATCTTCATAGCAGAAACCCACTTGACCGTAGGTGTAACCCTCACACCTTGATAAGAAACCCTCGAACCTGTAGGACTCTTAAGCACGATCTTCTGATCACGACATAGGAACCTAGCGTCATAGCGAGATAACCAATCCATACCCAAAATCACATCAAACTCTCCGAGTTTGAATTGTACGAGATCGGCAGGAAGGATCGCCCCTGCGATACTGACAGGTACGTCCTTGAAAAGAACGGAGCAAGAAACTATCTCACCCGTAGGAAGGGATATAGAGGTATGAACGGATGAAGAAGAAGAGAGTCCAGCACGGACGGAAAAGGATTCGGATACGAAAGACATCGATGCACCCGTATCAAAAAGAACAAAAGCAGATAAAGAATGAACGAGAAAGGTACCCGTGACCACATCTGGGTTAGCATCTGCCTCAGCACGACTCATAACGAACACTCGTCCAGTCTTCGCAGCATCAGCCTTAGGAGCATCAACCTTGGGCTTCTGGGGGCAATCAACAGACTTGTGTCCCGGCATCTTGCAAGTGAAGCAAGTGATCGGATCGCCAGTAGTGCAGTACTTACCAGGGTGGTAAGCCTTTCCACACTTGAAGCAAACCATATCCTTCTTAGCTTGACCTTGATCTCGCGGGGTATACGGACGAGCCTCATACTTTTGCTTCTTCTGGGAAGAACTGGGAGCAACATAAGGCCTCTTCATGAACTTATTCTTCGCACTCTCCTCAGCCTCGGTAGCAAGGACAGAATCATAGATGCTAAGAGCACGATCGTAAGCCTGCTGGAAAGAAGTTGAAGGAATGCCAGACATAGCAGTCCGGACCTTAGGAGCTAGATTCTTCTCATAGCGACGAGTCCTCGAAACCTCGTCCATAGCTACAGAAGTAACGAAACGTGACAGCTTCACGAACTTGTTGGTGTACTCCTCGACGGTCATGGAACCTTGTTGTAGACGAAGGAACTCCTGCTCCTTCTGCCAACGCATCTCCTCAGGATAAAACCTTTTCTTCAAATAACCAGAGAAAACAGCCCAACCATATCCTGGTTGAACTTCCAGACCAGCTCTAGCGAGAGCCCACCAGTTGTCGGCCTCGTCCTTCAGATAATAGGTGGCGATATCTACCATCTGATCCTCAGGACATCCAGTAGCGAGGAACAACTTCTCGATCTCTCGAATCCAAGCCTCCAAAGCAGTAGGATCATTCGCACCATCATAAGTTGGAGGACGGTGACGAGCAAAGCGATCAAACACGGTCGGTTGCGGATGGTTGTTGTTGTTGTTATTGTTGAGGTGATTGGTGAAACCTTCGGCCATAGATGCCAAAGCGGCCTCAAGTCTCCTGATGCGATCGGCATCAGACTCACCATTTCCGTTGCGTACCATCTGCAAGAACGAAATCTCGTTATAAGTGGTAGAACCTAAGTACCACTCCAAACAACTACTCATACACTTTACAAACATAAGAAAAACCAACCAATCCTATTGGTTTCTACCCCATTTACTCTCACTCATTAACTAGGTCATTTATTTTAGTCATCAACTAAGCGAGAGTTGGGAGCGTGTTCGCTCTGATACCAACTGTAACAACCCGGATTATAAAACAAAGGAAAAACTTATATAAAATGAATATCAGAGTACGATACTGATAAAAGGGGTCAAGGTGGCGGAAACACCAAGCCCAAATCCGGTTCGCTACTAACTCCAAAACAAACTAATACATTATTCAAAGGTTCTTAAAACATAAAGCAACTCCTAATTTATTATTAAGCTCGCTTCGCACATTCCCCAAGCAAGCATCAACCAAACAGCATCAAACTGAACAACCTGAAAAGGGGGTCGACAATCAGTCGGGAGTAACTAGATGCTCTCCCAGTCATGTTTACAACAATTGAATATAACCAACAATTAATAACAATTGAAATGCATAAACGGTAAACATGTGAGATCATCTATACTCATGAAAATCAAACTTTGACTTACTACTCATGGTACCCATAACACTAGACAAATGAGACTATATGAACTTAGACCATATGCAACCACTAGACCATGGACACCTACAAAACCCAAGTAGACACGATCTACAGCACATAAGGCACAAAGCTAGCAACAAAGCATAGCGAATAGAGCGAACGCCGCTAGAACATTTAACTGATGAACTAGCGGATGGAACGTTTAATCGACGAACCATCGGTTGTGAAGTATTTAATCGATACTCACGGTACTATGTATAGCGTATCACCACTGCCTATATGCCTAAGACCTGCGGACCTCTCGATGCATTAATCAGACACCGAACGACACTCGGGACCCGAACGTTTAATCGACGAATCTGGCCACCCCCCGAACATAGACCATAAACCTCCGAAGAGCGACTCTTGATTCATTCCGATAGTATTTAATCGATACTACCGTCATCTATTCGACTTAGCCAACAAACAAATGCACGTTTAATCGATCGCACACGACATGCATGGACCACACCATGACTCAACTCGGAAGAACAGTTTAATGATCATCCAACTCATGCAAATGCACGTTTAATGATCAGACAACTCATGCGTGAATAACATCACGACTCAACACAATAGAACAGTTTAACTGAATGTCCTACCAACATATGAATAAGAGTAACCAAGGACATATGCACACATTGTCATATAATAACTGAACACAACACAACATATGAAGCAAGCATAAATAACCAATGTTATAGTAACTTCAACCATAACCTTAATATTTAACCATCGAATGTTATAGTAATCCTAACCATAACATGAACTCTGAATGCGAGGTTATAGTAACCTCGACTATAACTTCAACATAAGTAACTTGAAGTTATACTTACCTCAACTATAACCTTGACACGAAACTCAAAGTCATACTAGTTCCAACCATAACCTTGAGCCATAAATCTCAGGATACGTTAGTTCTAGCTATAACCTTAACTCGTACTTCAACGTTATAGTTACTACGACCATAACTAGAGTAACTACCCAAAGTTGTACTAACTTCAGCTATAACACTTGAATCATCATCAATGTTATACTAGCTTTAGCTATAACTTTGGAAAGAACCCTTGTCGTCTATCATCATGCCGCCACTAGGGTTTGATTAAGTAAACCCTAATTGCGCTCATGACACCCATAATAAACATGTAAACAATATACGACATATAATTAGTGCGTAAAAACATATACAAACATGCGAAACATATTTAATCATGATAACAAATAATCAAACACATACCAATTACACAAATCAATTATTAAATCATGTAAATTACATCAATTGGCATAAACACAATTAAAGGAAAACACCTAGTTACCTTATTAAGCAATTAATCCTAAAGATCGTCTTCAACGATATAAACGTCTTCTCCAGGAGCAACTTCCACGCCTTTATGAATCATCACGTGCCAAAGATAACGAATCTAATAAATATACTGACTATATATATAAAAACTATAAAAACTATAAAACTATGCGAAACATAAAACTTACGAAGAAGATAGATAAATCCAAGAAGTAGGATCGATCTAAGCACGAAGAACGATGAAGAACGAAGGAGGAAGGCACGAAACCCTAGGTGAGGGTGTGGCGCGCGGCACGAGGAGGAAGAGAGGAGGAGAGAAACAAGGTTTAGGGTTTTTGTGAGAATTATAAGAAAAGAAGAGCAAGGGTTTGGTTTCCCCTTATATTTATAGAGAAGCTCATGGGTTTATTCTAGGTTTAGGCCCAAAACTTACCCATCTATACCAAGATTCACGTGAGACCCAAGGAGGAAACGGGTCTTCATCGTTTTTCGAGCCCAATGAGCCCAAAAGACAACAAACGGATATTTTCCCGAAAATAAAATATAAAATATGGGAAAATAAATTATAGAATTATATTATGGAAATTAGGGGTGTTACATTCTATGCTTCTGAATCACTCCAACCACTCTGCTAAAATATTCCAAACATATAGTGAACAGAAGAGGAGAGAGGGGGTCTCCCTGTCTAAGCCCTCTCATGCCATGAAAGAAACCAAAATTTGCCCCATTTAGAGAGATTGTATAGGTAGGGGTCATGACACATTCCATAACAATCCTTAGGAATCTCTCAGGGAACCAAAGACAAGTAAGCATATCTCTAACAAAAGACCACTCAACTGAGTCATATGCTTTATGTAAGTCAAGCTTCATCATCAACCTGGGAGAACAACTCTTTCTTTTGTAAAGCTTGATGAGATCTGGACAAATCAAGATGTTACCCACTATGTCCATTCCCTTAATAAAGGCACTTTGGGAAGAACTAATAATGTCAGGCAACACCTTCCCTAATCTTGCACAAATTACTTTAGAGAGACATTTATAGACAGTGTTGCAACAAGCAATGGGTCTAAATTGCAACACTGTCTCAGGCATTTCAACTTTAGGTATAAGGGTGATGATGGTGCAATTCACCTGTTTCAACAGCTTACCAGAAGAGAAAGCCCCTTTGACTGCTACCACAATATCAGGACCAACAATGTCCCGGTTCTCTTTGAAGAACTAGCTACTGTACCCATTAGGGCCAGGAGCTTTGTCTCCTGGTATATCAAACATAGCCTGTTTTACCTCCTCACTGGTAATAGGAGCAGACAACAAGCTACAGTGATCATCAGTAACACATTTCCTAGAAGTCACAACTCTCCTATTAACTCCTCTCACCTGCTTTGAAGTGTCCAGCAAAGACTTGTAGTACTCTTCAAAAGCCTGCTGGATACTCTCAGGACTAGAACAAATATTGTTATTCATATCCCTCACCTGGAAAAATCTATTTCTATCTCTTCTCCTTTTAATACGAGCATGAAAATAAGAAGTGTTTTCATCCCCCATTTTAATCCAGTCACACTTAGCTTTTTTACTCAAAAAATGTGCTCTAGCTTTCCTCAATTCAGACACCTCATGAGCACAGGCCCTTTCATTCTGCAAAATCTATTCATTAAGAGGATCCAAAGCCAGTGACTCCTGAAACTGTTTCAAGGATAGCTCAGCAACAGAAGTCAAATTCTCAATATCACTGAACTGTTATTTATTTAACTTCTTCAAACCTGATTTTAAGCCCTTCAATTTAAACACCACCCTGAACATAGGAGTGCCCTGGACCACCTTATGCCAGCCAGCTGCCACAATATGCTTGTACTCAGGGGCCAGGGACCACATATTGAAGTATTTAAATGTAGTCCCCTTTCCCTGACAAACTGAATCAAACTGCACCAAACCAGGGCAGTGATCAAACATACCCTCAGGCATAAAGTGCACATAACTCTCAGGGAAAGTATCAACCCAATCATCATTAACAAAAACTCTGTCAATTCTGCTATAAACTCTTGTCTCATTATCATGCTTATTGGACCAAGTATAGAAAGCTCCTCGAGCACTAAGATCAGCTAAGTTACAATCCTGAACAGTCTGTAACATAAGCCTAACCTCAGCATTGGTCACAGAAGCACCCCCAATCCTTTCATCACTTGCCATGATATAATTAAAGTCCCCTCCCATAATCCAAGGATCATTAACACTGCCATGGTAGCTTCTCAAACTATTCCATAGATCTTCTCTCTCATTGTGATGATTCAACCCATAAACTACAGTAAACCAGAAAACAACTTTCCTAGCCTTATCCACAATTTTAGAGTGAATACACTGAATGGTCAAATCACACACATCTACCTCAAACAAATTAGGATCCCAAATGAGCCATATTCTTCCCCCTTTATGAAGGCTAGTATTAGTACATATAGCCCAGTCCTGACAAATATTAATTCTTTTATTCCCATTCCTACTTTTTATTTTAGTCTCCAACAAGCCAAATAACCCTACTTTATTTTGGAGAAGAAAACTCCTTATTTCTTGTTGTTTATTCAGGTTATTCATACCCCTAATATTCCACATACCACAACTACCCATTGTCCTTCAGTTTGCTAGTCTCACCTTTCTCAACTAGCCCAGAGAAACCAATCCTAGAACGCTGCAAAGAAGAAGACAGGGCCTCCATAAAAGAGACACCACCAGAAGGGAAACTCCACTTTTCTCCTTTGTCAGTTCTCATCATCTTTGTGATAAATCTCCTAGGTATAGAGCTTTCCACTGTAGGTGTTTTCTGCACTATAACTGGAGTCATCACCACCCTAGGGGCTACTGGAGTAACAGTAACCACAGGAACAACACTCTTGTCAGGCATGTCATCTTAATAGGATCTTAATCTTATCTTAATCAAGTCTTAATACTCTCTTAATCTTGTAATCAACTCTTAATTTAGCATTACTACAAATCTCATTTCTTAATCTTTCCTTAATTTCTCTATTGTTCGTCATTTATTTTAGGTAATTAGAAGATTATTTGGGTTTATTTGGAGGATTGACAACCTTCCATCAATCATTAAGTACTTCTATTATTCTTTGCATTATTATTTGGAATCATCTTCATAGGTATAATTCTCTCTTAATCCCTTTTTAATTATTGTTAATCATCTTCATTTGTTCATCATGTTTTGCCTTGCTAGTATGATTGACAACCTTGTTAGCATGATAAACTCGATAATGAGTAAGTAGTTTCCTTAACTAGGGTTAATGGGGAATTAGGGGAAACCAACATGGGGATTGATTCATGCTTAATCTAATATGTTTTCATAATTAATTTGCTTGCTTGTTGTGATTTCAACTTATGCACATGTTATGTTTGATGAAATGCGAGCCTATGAATCCTTGCATTTTTTACCCATCACTTACCTTTTCAATGAGACTTGTAAGACATAAACTAACTCGAGTCTCATTAGACCATGCATATAGTTGGATAGGGAGGATTAAGTCGACTTGTAGGTGTTGTACAATCTAATCGATTCGGCTCCGGGGCCCAAACCTTCTTAGGGATTGTAAGATATACACTAACTCGATCCCATCATAACAATAAGTGCTTGCATCTAGTAAAGAACATGTTTGTATGATCAAATCCCATGAATCCCTTATGAACCCATGATACCCTAGTGCTTTTAATCAATTGTTTACACCTCATTTTAATCATCTTGCTTGTTTTCATTGCTTTGCTTTTATATTGTTGATTAGTTTAGTTGATCTCCTACCTCAACCCAAATTGTGACACCCTTAGACACAACCATTTGCAATCGAAAATCCTACATCAATACCCGTCCCTTGGGATCCGACCTTTACTTACCTCTTTACTAAGAGTAGAGTAGTTTGTGAAGGTATAAATATTGTTTTGGTCTAGGTAACTTTTGACGATGAGTAACAAAACCGATACTCGACCAGCTGCGTCCTTTCCCTATAGATTTCCTCCCGCGGAAGAAAGAATTCCGCGTTTCTTTTATGGAATTGCGGTGGATCTCAACTTCCTTATTCCTTAAAATAAGATTTTCGGGATATATTTTACCAAAAGGATATAAAATTATTTTATGGAATGAACATATCTGGAATATTCTAGGACATTCCGACTCGGCATTTTAAATGGTTTATTAGAAAATGAAGCGGTTTTTGACCCGGACTCCAAATGAACTCTAATTACTGTCAAAATGGCCGTATCGGCGTGTAGATAACGACCAAGCTGTAGACACAAGTATTTGAGCTATCACTTGACGATAAACTTCCGAACTGTCATAAATCGTTCCGCGTACCAAACATGCGGCCCAATCATCACCGGGTAGTTTGCGGGAGGTGCAGAAACGAGGTATCTACAGAGGTAGAGGAAGGAAAATGGAAGCCTCAAGGACGTGATGACATTCTTGCTAGAGTAATCGGCAAAGCAGAGCATCCAGGTCATGTGAGAGGGGTATTGATGCATGTTGGTATCACTAAATAATTTGGGAAAACTACTCGAAGGACAATGAGTGGTGATGATAGAGTATATAAATATTGTATTTTATTCAACATAATTTATAAATATATATGCTGAAATTATACTACTTACTTTAATCATATTCATTTCTACTATACGGCTACAAACAATGGGCAGGTTGATACTGAGAATGGTGGAAACGGGGGATAAGCCATCTAAAGAAGAGTCGGTTATGGTTCGACAAGTCATAAAGGAAGTAGGGGAAGAGAAGGGAAAATTGGGCATGCAAACTGAGGATGACATGGCAAAGGAGAATGAGGTGGGAGCCGAAGACATGTCAAAGGATCAAGATCGGATAGTTAAAGAGGAAGCCATGAAGGCCGTCAGAGAGGAGGTGGAGGTAGTTGATGATGACACGTTCTTCTCATCTCTAAATCCGGCTTTTGACGAGGTATTAGCTACTACGACTAGTGTATAATTGTTGTATATATACTAATTAATTAAATTTATTAATTAAATTAGTGCATGTATATATACTAATTAAATAAAAATGTGAAGGGCGTTTGCAAGAAGCTTTGTGTTCTTTACTACAGTGCCCCTAAAGTACCATCCGACAAAAATGTTGTTGCTAGGGGAGCCGCGTTCTATTACGACCAGATTCAAGAAGTTGAGGTTCATGGCATTCCCCTCCGACAGAATTGGAGGAAAGTGGAAGTGACCCACTTATATCTGGAGGAGTATGATACTCTAACAGTACCACTTACTGATTGGTGTTTGCAAGATGTCGTGAGTTCTTTTGTGCAATGGCCTGAAGCATTCATTAATGTTGACATCTCCGGGGTAGTTATGCTAAAGCTAACACATTTTATATAATGAACAAATTTAAATTTATTAGGGTAAACTTATCTAACATATAGTAAGTATTTTAATTTTTACATTTGCAGGAATTACATGAAGCCATTATAGCTGAACTCCGGACTACTACGTCAACACCCAAAGTCACTGATTGGACAGCCTCTCCATCCAAAATTCAAGAGGTAGTAATAATTTGAAAAATTGATTGTGAGTTTTTTTTGTTATTAAAATTATATATGACGTCTCGTGTAATGTATATATATTTTTTTTCTAAATTGTAGACCGAACTTAAAGCAGACGACTTATTATATTATAAACCATCCAATTTTGCTGCACCTGTGGGATTTATCTATATGCATCCCTTTAACTTAAAGGATTATAACGAATTTATAAGACGATTACAAGTCATAAAATGAATTACATAAACAAAAGGTAGAGAATTAGAAATAACCTTCGGTCCTAGCTAATTCGGCCTATGAACAATATCGCAATGATATTCTCCTATCAGTTGCACCCAAGTCGATATGAGATATGCCCTTGCTTCTTGCTAGAATCGATCCCTCAAATTTTCTGTAAAACTTTTAGGTTATTTTGTGTTTTTCTGATGAGAGGCAAGAATGAGTTAGGAAAAATTAGGTTAGAAAATTAATCCCTCTCTTCCCTCTTAAACCGTGAAAGAGGAAGAGCAATAGGGTTATTTTGTTATTCTATTATTCGGCCCATTTACCGAGACAGGCATATCAGTCGATCGACTGACACACCCGGTCGATCGACCATGTATATAATGCATTATTTATAAATTGTCATTTATATTATACCGCATTAATTAATACGGGTCAATAATAATTTATTATGACAATATCGTATAATTTATCATTAGCTGATTAAATATAACCGATTACATTTAATTACGAATTAACATATTAATTCGTCCAAGCTAACATTATATACATTAATTAAATATAACTTATTATATTCAATTTACGAATTGACAGTTAATTCGTCTTAGCTTATATTATTTAATCAGCATTAAATAATCGTCTCATCAACACAGTGACTAACTGTTTAGTCATATAAGGCATCAATGTGATTATATTTTCATACAATCACATTTCTCAAACATATCCTTTAGGTGTGACTTTTAGGGACCAGTTGATCACCGCCATCAGTATGATAATAACGTCAAACTTTCTAGCAAGCCAACCGTTATTAGGTAATCGTTAATCAACTGATAAAATACGAAGTATACCCTTTTGAACCTATAAGAGATTTATAAATGTTATCACACTAATTTGTGGAGGACACAAGCTCCAACAAACTCCCACTTGTCCTCACAAGTGTATGTGCGATAACCGATTCTCATATCCTAAAATTTCTCCCACTCAATGCAAAACAATTTCCGAAATCTGTATTCACAAAGGTCGTATTTTAAAAGCGATCTATATCAAGAGTGGTTTCCCTGACTAGAGAGTAACTTAACTGATAAACAAATCATCATTCGAGCGTGGCCATGCATTTCAGTTACAACTCCTCGAGTGGCCCTGAGAAATAACTATACCTGATAAAGGTTGGATATTTTTCTCAACTCGAATCATGCAGGTGTAAGCACAGTATGAAATGACCCGGAAAAAATCTACTTAGCCTCCAGTTACGGCAGACCGTGAGAAAGAAACCAAAGTCACCCAAAAACTGCCTTAATCTCAAGAGACAGTCGATGGTCAAAAGAATCGACTCTAGGAACACAATGGATGTCCTATCCACGACCTGGCACCGAATGTTTTTAAACATTTAGGACTCCATTACGTTGTCACAAAAATTTGTCCTACGAGGTATCGTTATAATCTCACATCTGTGATCGATCAGTCAACTGTTTGACTTATGGCTCGTTGAACCCACCATCAATCGACTGCACAATATAATAGCCAGAGTTATCAGCTCTTGTAGGCGATTACGGACCAAAATAAATATAATGAAATTCAGTTCACTTTGTGGCGTTCAATGTTGTCCACATGAAAAACAAAATATTATAAAAACGATGAAGTTATAAATAGTCTATGAAAAAGATAATGTATCAAATCCATAATCAACTACTACAACTCAGGAACACGTTTAATTCCCATGGAAATAACGTGCCCTTCATGCTTATCAAAATTCAACGGTTTAGTGAGAGGGTCCGCGATGTTATCATCCGAAGCTATCTTGTCAATCACTATCTCTTCTTGCTCCACGTAATCACGGATCAGGTGAGCTTTCTGATGTACATGTCTAGATTTGTTGCTAGACTTTGGCTCCTTAGCCTGGAAGATGGCACCTCTATTATCACAATAGATGGTGATCGGATCATTCGATCTAGGAACTATCGTAAGTCCTTGTAAGAATTGACACATCCATATCGCTTCCTTAGCTGCTTCCGAAGCGGCATAGTACTCGGATTCAGTAGTAGAAACTGCTACAACACTCTGTTTGGAACTCTTCCAAATGATCATAGCATTTTATTAAGAGTGAAGACGAACCCGGACTGATATTTTGAATCATCTCGATCCGTTTGGAAGCTAGCATCTGCGTAACCGATTGCGCATAGCTTAGTATCGCCTCCATAAGTTAATACCCTATCCTTAGTCCTCCGTAGGTACTTGAGGATATTTTTAACAGCTATCCAGTGTGTTTCACCTGGATTCTTTTGGTACCGACTCGTCATACTCAATGCATATGCCACGTCTGGACGTGTGCATATCATGGCATACATGATTGATCATATTGCAGATGCATAAGGAACATGACTCATGCGCTCAATCCCTTCAGGCGTCGTGGGTGACTGATACTTGCTCAACTGCATCCCAGACGTCATTGGAAGGTTCCCCTTCTTGGAGTTGGTCATGCTGAACTTCTCAAGAATCTTATCCAAATAATACTCCTGACTCAGTGATAACGTCCGTCGTGATCTATCTCGGTAGATACGGATTCCCAATATGCGATGTGCCTCACCCAGATCTTTCATCTGGAAATGGTTCTTCAACCATTCTTTAACCGAAGATAAGAGAGGAATGTCATTCCCAATCAAGAATATGTCATCGACATACAATATCAAGAAAACAATCTTGCTCCCACTCGACTTGATATATAAGCATGGTTCCTCGACCGATCGAGTGAAACCATACTCTTTTATCACCTAGTCAAAACGATGATTCCAACTTCGAGAAGCTTGCTTAAGTCCATAAATGGAACGCTTAAGCTTGCATACTTTCTTAGGATGTTCAGGATCTATGACACCTTCGGGTTTCACCATGTACAACTCTTCCTCCAAATAACCGTTTAAGAAGGCGGTTTACACATCCATTTGCCAAATTTCATAGACATGAAATGCGGCAATCGCTAAGATTACCCGAATGGAACGTAACATGACTACAGGTGCAAAAATCTCATCATAATGCAATCCGTTCACTTGAGTGAAACCGTTTGCCACTAGTCGTGCCTTATAGGTATCTGGTTGCGCGTCTACAGAACGCTTTATTTTGTAAAGCCATTTGCACTGTAGAGGTTTTACCTTATTAGGTAAATCAACAAGATCCCATACGTCATTCTCATACATAGAGTCCATCTCGGATTGCATGGCTTCGAGCCATAGCTTTGAGTCGGAACAGGCCATAGCTCCTTTATAGGTAGCGGGTTCATTACTCTCTAGGAGTAAAACGTCATTCTCCTCGACCATACCAATGTATTTGTCTGGAGGATTAGAGACTCTACCCGACCTCCTAGGTTCCTCAGGAATATTAAACGTATCATCAGTTGGAGGAACCACTTCCTCCATCTGTTCCTCGGTTGTTGGTTCTGGAATCTCCGACAGCTCGAAGGTTCTATTACTTGTGTTGTTCTCGAGAAATTCTTTCTCTAAGAACGTCGCACTAGCTGCAACAAAAACTCGATGTTTGGTAGGCGAATAGAAGTAATGACCAAATGTTCCTTTTGGATAACCTATAAAGTATGTCTTGACTGATCGCGGGCCGAGCTTATCCTCGTGTCTCCACTTGACATAAGCCTCGCAGCCCCAAACCCGAATAAAGAACAAGTTAGGGACCATTCCCTTCCACATTTCATATGGAGTCTTGTCGACAGCTTTAGTCGGACTTCGGTTAAGTATAAGAGCAAAATGACAAAGAGCAAAACCCCATAATGAATCAAGCACTACCGTGTGACTCATCATGGATCGAACCATATCAAGTAAGGTTCGATTTCTCCGTTCGGACACACCATTTAATTGAGGTGTTCCAGGTGAAGTTAACTGCAAAACGATTCCACGATCTTTAAGGTGTTGATCAAACTCATTTGAAAGATATTCGCCACCCCGATCCGAACGGAGTGCTTTAACCTTTCTACCCAGTTGGTTTTCAACCCCGTTCGTATTCCTTGAATTTCTCAAAGGACTCACTTTTATGCTTCATTAAGTAGACATATCCGTATCTACTCAAATCGTCCGTCAAAGTGATAAAATATCTATAGCCATCTCTAGCGGTAATTGACATAGGTCCACAAACATCAGTATGTATGAGTCCTAATAGGTCACTAGCGCGCATTCCAACACCTTTGAAGGAAATTCGAGTCATTTTGCCAATGAGACATGATTCACACGTGCCATATGTTGAAAATTCGAATGCGGGAATAGTCCCATTATCGACGAGTTTCTTTACGCGTTTCTCATTTATGTGTCCCATTTGACAATGCCATAGATAGGTTTGATCTTTGTCACCAACCTTTAATTTCTTATTATTCACGTGTAATACTTCCGTGGTTTGATCTAAGATGTAAATTCCATTCATGGAAACCGCTTTGCCATAAATTATTTCATTGAAAGAGAAAATACCGCTATTATCCTTTATTAAAAATGAAAATCCGTCTTTATCAAGTACGGAAACTGAAATAATGTTCTTAGACAAACTGGGTACATAGTAACAGTTATTTAAAAATAACTCAAAACCACTAGGGAGTTGGATTACATATGTTCCCTTCGAGACAAAGAAGAACTCGGCTCTATTCCCGACTTCAGTCCACATCACCCTTTCCGAGAGGTGTGATGTTTCTTAGGCCCTGCAAATGATTACACAGATGAGAACCACAACCAGTATCAAGTACCCAAGTTCCGAAACTTGCATGGTTAATCTCAATCATATGAATATAAGATGACATACCAACAGGAACGACGCGACCTGCTTTAATGTCCTCACGGTACACGAGACAGTTCCTCCTCCAATGTCTAGTCTTGTGACAATGGTGGCACTCAATGTCACTGCCCTTGCTCTTTGCCTTGCCCTGTGAGCCACTAATCTCACCGGGCCCACTCTTACCGTTTCCTGGCTTCTTGAATTTTGGCTTACCTACAGTTAGGTCGCCTGGAGCTTTGCCCTTACCTTTACCCTTGTTGGAAATCGTGAGAACATCCTGCTTCATGCTCCCACTCAATTTCATATCCTTCTCGGTCTGTACAAGAAGGGAGTGTAGCTCATGAGGACTCTTTTTCAAGTCATTCATGTAGTAGTTCGTCCTGAAAAGGGCAAAACCATCGTAAAGAGAATGAAGCATTCGGTCAATGACAATGCTCTCACTGATTTTGCAATCAAGTGCCTCTAATTTCTCGACGTTCTCAATCATGTTGAGAATGTGTGGGCTAACCGGTTGGCCCTTTTGGAGTTTTGCATCAAAGAAGCGACAGGTATGCTCATAAGTAACGATCCTCGGTGCTTTTGAGAACTCGTTAGTGAGCGTGGTGAAAATCTTGTTCGCACCTTGGGCAATGAAGCGTCTCTGCAAATTGGTTTCCATTGCAAAGATGAGTACGTTCTTTATCGCACCCGCTTCCATAACGAAATCACTATAAGCAAGTGACTCGTTAACTCCCGCATTGAAATGGTTTGACCGGTATTAGCTCGATTAAGTATTTGAGCTTACCGTCGGAATGGCGATTCCGTAGTCTTTCCCGATCCGCAAAGTTGGACCCATCATTCTTCAATCGCGTGTACTGATTCATGTTGTCCATAAAAACTTTCAGCCAGGACTCGCGTCCAAGTGTGGCACTTGGCATTGGGATTTCGTTATTTCCAGCCATTTGTTGTAACAGTAAAATAAACGTGTTCTACACTGCGAAAAGAAGAATAAATAATAAGCATGTGCATCGATTTTAATTTAAGTCTAATGATCTAATGTCATAACGTGAAGACTCAAGCATTTATACAATTGACCTTCCTCAAGAATTATATAAATGATCCCAAGACTCAATTATCTGTAAATTGATAAGCCAACCTTTTGACTAATTCTCTTTGTTAGAATTCTTGGTCGATAAATTTACTAAATTCTATCTTTAGTCCATCATAATCACGAGAAACTCTTCGGACTATAATGTTGAGATAAACTAAGTCAACACAAACTACTTACCCAACGTAGAAGGGGTCATATTATGCCTACCGGCGAAGAAGGGATTCATAGTTGTTTGCCCTTATAACGACTAATCTCAATTTCCGTTTTAGAGGAAGATCCCATCAACTTTATTTTAATTCATTTTAAGTGAACTAATATCTAGCATGCGTGAATGAATAAACTAAGATGATGGCTTAATAAACATGTGACATCTGTATGTCTATGAAAACTAACATACAACCTATATGTGTCAATTTTCATGCATTTTAGTAGGTGGTTTGGTTTTAGGCGGAATATGATGCATTAACTAGCATGTGAATGAAAAGCAATAAGAACGGTAAAACGTAAAATAAAATAAAGTCCTAGTGTGGCCTATCCTATCAAAATGAACATAAATACAACTTTGGAATCCATCCATGGACCCGAGAAGCTTGTTTTGATGTTCCATCTTGATCCATGTAGCGGGAGTGAGCTCCAATCTCCATCTTTAGTCTTCTTTGAAAATTACAATAAATAAATTTACATAATAAACCTATTTATTACATTCTAATTTCAAAACCCAAAAACTAAAGAAAAATAAAGGAGATTCGAGATCTCAAATTACATTAAAAATTATGTTCCCATCATTACGAAAACATAATTTGACTATGGCCACACTAGGTATTACAAATTACAACCGATTGCAAAAATACGTAAATTAAACCATTCAAACGATTCATTCAACTAAATAAAATGCATCAACTAAAAAAAGTTAAACATACAAGACATAATTCTTTAATTATGTAGATTAATTTTATCCAAACCACCTATTTAATTGATCAAATTAAGTGACAATTCCTCAATTAATCACATTAATTTTAATCTTAATTCACATTAAACTTGTAATATGAATTTAATCCATTCATTATTCTAAACTTCTTTAAAATAATTAGGTATCTATGAATTATGAACCGCTTCACAATAATTTATTATACATTGTAAATTTAATGTATAATCTTTCTAGGCCAAAACAAACCAATCAAAAAAAAAATTTCTCTTTTGATCTCGGCAAAACGAAAAAAAAAACAGAAATTTTTTTTTTATTTCTTCAGCTCGGCCGAAAAAGAAAAAACCAGAAATCAAAAACAATTTTTCTTTTTTTCGGTAATTCTGCAAAAACCGAATCCAGTCCCTTTTTTTTCTTTTCTCGGCTGGATAAAAAAAACAAAACAATTTTTTCTTCTTTGGGGCTCTCGGCAAACCTTAATAAAATAGCCGTCATATATTTTTTCTTGCGGCAAAAATGCCCTAAAATAAAAAATTTAAGATGAAGAAAATCGTTTATAGTTGCTGTTAGAACACGATTAGCATATGAATTAATGAAACGTGATTAACCGTATATGCTAAAACTATATAGCAAAAACGAATTTTATATCATCAACATGACGATTCCATTTACAATTTAATTTAATCCGAATTAAATCAAAGCATCTACAAATTCATTTTATTATCATCTTAACTGATTAAAACAACAATATGTATGAATCAAATGGAAATAAAAATATCAAAAACGAAAAAAAATTCGGTTGAACAGACGAGGCATTCGGTCGACCAAGGGTACTGGTCGATCGACCAAACCGTGAAACGAAATCAGCTACGGCTTCAAAAAAAAAATTACAGCCGAAACCCTAATTTTCGAGACCAATTTTGTTTACATCCAATTTTATGAAAATCATCAAAATAAAATTCGTGGCCTTGGCTTTGATACCACTTGTGGGATTTATCTGTATGCATCCCTTTAACTTAAAGGATTATAACGAATTTATAAGACGATTACTAGTCATAAAATGAATTACCTAAACAAAAGGTAGAGAATTAGAAATAACCTTCGGTCCTAGCTAATTCGGCCTATGAACAATATCGCAATGATATTCTCCTATCAGTTGCACCCAAGACGATATGAGATATGCCCTTGCTTCTTGCTAGAATCGATCCCTCAAATTTTCCGTAAAACTTTTAGGTTATTTTGTGTTTTTCTGATGAGAGGCAAGAATGAGTTAGGAAAAATTAGGTTAGAAAATTAATCCCTCTCTTCCCTCTTTTTTTTTTTTTTTTTGAAGGGAAGACCCGTGGGTCTACTGGATTAAAATAGAATCACAAATAACAGCATCGTTCGCAATCGGTGGGAGAACCTCCGACCACACTATTCTACCGACTACTCTAGGAAATAAATGGGCTAACGAATGAGCTACACTATTGTTTACGCGACTAGTAAAAGACCAAACAACCGAATTAAAAGAGTTACATGAGTTTAAAATTTCCAAATAAATCAAAGCAAGCATGTTTCTTCCGATGGACTTCTTTTGAAGTGCTTCCACCACCACCAAGCAGTCACTCTCAAGGATGATTTTGTCATGCCCTCTTCTCGTGGCTTCATGGATGCCTTCCAAGACTGCAACAGCTTCCGCAACCTGTGGCTCCCAATATTGATCCTGCACGAGTGAAACTCCCCATAAAACCCTCCCCCTATCATCCCTACAGACGGCTCCATAACTCACCCCCACCCCCTCCGAAGCTCCTGCATCCACATTGACTTTAACAAACCCCGCTGAAGGTGGCTGCCACCCTCGTTTCTCGCTTTCCCCTCCATTTCTCACCCTCTCGCTCTCCCTCCTTACTTTCACAAACCCCTCACCTTCCATCTCCTCCACAACATCCATAACCCGCTTTATCACGCTCATATGGTCCACCTCCCTCCCCTCAAAGATCACTTTGTTGCGGTGTTCCCATATAGCCCAGCAACTCACCATAAATAAGGCATGTTCCCGTCCCCCTAAGCTCCTCCATTTCTCCTCAATCCAATCCCTGACTCCATCTCCTTCGTACCCCTCCTCGCCTAGACCGACCCCCTCCCAAACCTTTTGAGCAACAGCACAGTCACGAAACAAATGTATACTGGATTCAATAAAAGAATTGCATAAAGAACAGAAAGCAGGCTCACCTCGAACTCGAGAAGCAATATTCGCTCTTGTTGCCAACGCTTCACTGCACAATTGCCAGAAGAAGAGCTTCACTCGGGGCCACACCGGGACATTCCAAAGCCTATTCCACAGCCATTTCCCCTTACTCCAATCCGACGCACCCCCCAAATCCACGGCATCCCTATCTCCTGCAAGTCTCCTATACGCCGACCTCACAGTAAACTCCCCATCCTTTTCCCCTACCCAGTACCAATCATCCGACGGCCTCTCCTGACTAAGGCGTATGCCTTGGATCCTTTCGCATTCAAACGGCAGGAACAACTCAGCAAGCAAACCCGCATTCCACCCCCCGCCATGCTCCATAAACTCTGCAACCTTCATATTCTCGCTTCCCGTAGCCATGGGACTCAAAACCTTCCCCGTCTGAGTCGCGGGCAGCCAAGCATCGTGCCATACACTCGTAGTTAGTCCATCACCAATCCACTTCCTCCACCCTCCGCTTAACACACTCCGTTCCTCCATAATACCCCGCCAGGTATAGCTAGGCGCACTACCCAACTCAGCCCCCATAAACTCTCCCGTCGGGTAGTACCTAGCACGCATAACCCGAGCCCATAACCCATCGGGTTCAGTCAACAAACGCCATACCTGTTTGCCAAGTAGCGCCATATTAAAGAGGTAAAAATCGCGGAATCCCATTCCCCCATAGCTCTTCGATTGACAAAGCCGTCTCCAAGACACCCAGCTTATGCCTTTCTTCCCTTCCTCAAAGCCCCACCAAAACCGAGTAATTAGAGATTTTAGCTCCTCGCAAAAATGAACGGGAATTTTAAAGATACTCATCACATAGGTAGGGAGTGAATTGGCAACAGCCTTTATGAGAACCTCCTTACCAGCCCTTGACAAAATTTTCCCGCGCCATCCGCTAAGTCTCTTACTAATTTTATCACGTAACAGGTCCGTGAGCGCTTTCTTCGATCTGCCCACCACCGTAGGCAACCCCAAATACCTTTCGTGTTCCTGGACTTCAACAATACCCTCTCTTCCCTCTTAATCGCGAATGAGGAAGAGCAATAGGGTTTTTTTTTTCTTCTATTTTTCGGCCCATTTACCGAGACAGGCATATCAGTCGATCGACTGACACACCCGGTCGATCGACCATGTATATAATGCATTATTTATAAATTGTCATTTATATTATGCCGCATTAATTAATACGGGTCAATAATAATTTATTATGACAATATCCTATAATTTATCATTAGTTGATTAAATATAACCGATTACATTTAATTACGAATTAACATATTAATTCGTCTAAGCTAACATTATATACATTAATTAAATATAACTCATTATATTCAATTTACGAATTTACTGATTAATTAAATCTTAGCTTATATTATTTAATCAAGATTAAATAATCGTCTCATCAACACAAAGTGACTAATCTGTTTAGTCATATAAGGCATCAATGTGATTATATTTTCATACAATCACATTTCTCAAACACATCCTTTAGGTGTGACTTTTAGGGACCATTGATCACCGCCATCGTCGATGATAATAACGTCAAACTTTCTAGCAAGCCAACCGTTATTAGGTAATCGTTAATCAACTGATAAAATACGAAGTATACCCTTGTGAACCTATAAGAGATTTATAAATGTTATCACACTAATTTGTGGAGGACACAAGCTCCAACAGCACCCAAGCCTGCTGCTCCTCTTATAGTTAAATATCAGAGCAATGACTATAAGCCAAAATTGAATACTCCAACGCTCGGAGCTTTGCACCAGCTGGCTAAAAGGAAGGCGGCTACCAGGGATGTACTTATTATTCAGATCGAAGAGGCTATTGTGGGCGAAGGTACAGTTCCTATATTGGATGGGAAATCACTGTGTCAGATTCTCGACCTAAACGAGTTAGATGCTATGCACATTTTAATTTGGATAAAGTAAGTTCATTAAAAAAACTTGTCATTTGGTTTTACGAATAGTGATTTTTATTTAAATCATCAATGAAAATAACATTCTTCATTCCATTTGACGTAATAGGTACCTGTTTACACACATCGCTGAGGGGAAATACGTTTCTCATGACTACAGATTCTTGAAACCTGATGTGTTCTCTCTAAAGGTACATGTAGATACATATGAAGATCACATCGATAAAATTGCTCAACGGTTGACGACGCCCAAAAGCCTATGGCATGCCCCATACAATGAGAATCGGTATGTATAGTATTTTATTATAATGAATCACGATTCTATTCATTTATTAACACGCTTACATGCATGTATATGAACTAACAGTTCAATTTTCAATATT
Source organism: Silene latifolia (assembly GCF_048544455.1). Taxonomy (NCBI): domain Eukaryota; kingdom Viridiplantae; phylum Streptophyta; class Magnoliopsida; order Caryophyllales; family Caryophyllaceae; genus Silene; species Silene latifolia. The sequence goes on along the minus strand of NC_133537.1, from coordinate 63,349,193 downwards.
TCATAGCAAGCATTGGCTGCTAGTGGCAATCAATGTGAGAAAAAGCATAGTGTACTGGATTGACTCTTGCGGACATGGTCCCTCTGAGAAATTTGTAAAGATGTTAATTGAGTAAGTTTACAGCCTTACATTATAATATCATTTGTTATTGTATAACCTTTGAAGACAAGGCTTCTTTTATGGTCCCATCAATATTACTGAGCCAAATGCTAATTATAATTTCCTGTATATATTTATGAATTAGAGTGTTTCGAGAAATTGGAGCATTAAGTCCAACTATTATCCGGATAAAAGTAAGTGTATTCTTAATAATTACTCCTATCATTTAATTTATGTTTATGCGAGAGGTTGATCTAATTTAGCTTATTTGTATGTGATTTATATAATAGTCTCCTCTACAACTAGACGACAAACAATGCGCCTTTTACTGTTGTCGGTCCATGTGGGAGATTATCACCCGAAAATATACCAGCATAGAGTCACCGGTTAGCGTGTTTTAATAACTATTTCAAACATAACTTGGGTTTAATTCTGTGTAATATTCCACTTATTCTGTCTATTTTGATTAAGTATATTTTGATATGTAGTTCCCACTTTCAATCAACAACAAAGACCCAACCTAATCGAAGGAAGACATCGCCGACATGAGAAATAAGTGGGCCACTTATTTTCTTTCATTACAGGCGTGTCAATAGTCTGCTCATTATGTATGTGTGTATATAGAGCCATGTGTATTTAGTTTTGGTCACCATGTTTATAATATTTTGATACTGGGTTGAATATATCAATCTGTGTAATATTCTGATGATACAAGATTGAATTTTTGCAATCTTGTATTTCTTTGAAATGCTATTTTGCGAGCATTTCAAATGAACCTACTATCGCAAAAATTAGCATTTCAAAGACTTTGAACTCGCTAAAACAATTTTTTTAAAAAAAATATTTATAAATTCGATTACGGTTAAAAATAAATCCGTGGTCAATAAATATATTGACAACGATCGCATTTACATAGGAACCCGTTGACATATTCATCCATAATGCTACGGTCAAAAATATAATATAACGAAATAAAATCGTTATCGAATTCATGACATTTAAAACAGTTTAATAAGCATAAACCGTTGTCATATTTAATATTTTACAACAGTTTTATTTCAGTAAAACCGTTGTCAAAGGTTTCCGTAGAGCATTCCAACTAATACTATTATAGACAACGATTTTTGAACCGTTCTTAATATTGTATTACAGTTATTTTAACCCGTTATTTACATTTTATAACGGTTTCGCCTTTTTAACAACCGTGGTAACATTATAACAACGGTCGATGTAATAACGGTTCCGTGTTTTGTATTACAACGGTACATCACTTTATCTAACCACTACAAAAATAACGCGGGAAACTGACGGAAATTTTGACGGATTTTTCAGGCCGTCAGATAATTAGGGAAACTGACGGAATAGTGACGGAAATTCCGTCATGAACCCAATACTGACGGATATTCCGTCAGAATACTTCACAGGTTACTCGCTCGTTAAAAAAAAAAGCAATGGCGCCATAACATCCTGACGGATTTCTGACGGACTATCGGTCAGGTATTCAATATTACTGACGGAAATCCCGTCAGATGTCCCCTCCCCTAAACCAACCAAAAGTCTATTATTGACGGAAAAGTCCTGACGGAAAATCCGTCAGTAAAGTCAATATTTTGTTGATTTTCCTGACGGAAATTCAGTCAGGAACTTTCAAAAACACGGGATCCTAACGGAATTTCCGTCAGGAGGTTCCTCTCAATTATTACCCAAAAGCCAATAATTGAAAGGAAAATCCTGACGGAAAAACCGTCAGGATCCCGTGTTTTTGAAAGTTCCTAACGGATTTTCCGTCAGGAAAGTCAACATAATATTGACTTTCCTGACGGATTTCCGTCAGGAGTTTTCTTAAATCTGAAAAACACGCGAAACAACCCATCATTCTATCGCACAAAATTTTTCCCCAAATAAATTTTTTTCCCAAAACCTAACCCCAAATCCGACACCACCACCACCACCCTCCTCTCCTTCCGACCACCGCCATCTCCGCCCCAGGTATGTCCTTTCTCTCTTCTTTTTCCTTTTTCTTTTCCTTTTCTTCTCTTTATTGTTTTTATTTTTATAGGTTGTTGCGCCGCCCTCCACCGCCGTCGTCCACCACCGCCGTCCACTACCGCTGCCCTCCACCTTCTTTCTCATCCTTTATTTTTAATTATTTGTGACGTTAATTAGGTATTTTTTTAATCTCCTTTTAATTAATTTTTGTTTAATTAGCTTAATTGATTTAGGATAATAGTTATTGTTGTAATTGTTGTTCAATTATTGTTGGTGTTGATGCATGTTAAATTAGGATAGAAGCCATTTTATTTAAATGTATGTTGTATTGTGAAAATTTTGTCAAGTGTTAATAATATTGTTAAAAGTTTTGTGAAGTGTTAAATTTTGTGAAATGTTAATGTTTTTAAAAAGATAACTTGACTTAATGTTAATTAGATTAGATATGTGAAATGAAAAATTAGTCATGTTACTTAGTTTTTGTTAATTGAAAAAATTAGGATAGAGTCCTTGTTGTATGTTTTGTTTTTAGTATTATTGAAATTATTGTTCATATTGACTTAGTACCCGTTCAAAATTACTCATTAGGAGTAATTCTTGAATAGTCCCCGTTTTGGGACTATCTTTGTACGTTTCAAGTCACTTAGGTAGTAAACATGTACTTGTGATTTGTTAATGAGGAAAGAGCTCGGTGACAATTCCTTTAATGTTCTCTGAATGCATATGTGGAGTAATTATTTATTCTACATTGTGTATTTGGAGAACAGTGGGGAATTTCTGCCGAATTTTTTTCTCATTAATAAATCACAAGTGCGTGTTTGCTAGTGACTTGAAACGTACATTGATGGGTTTAGGTTGGAGTGATAAGGACCCAATTGAAACAAAGAAAGATTACTTGTTGACAATAGTTAATTGTTGGTGATAATGTTTATTGAGTATTATTCTTGGTTGTTATTGTTTTTTTATGACATATATACAAACAAATTGAATTGTAGATATATAAAAACATGAAAAGATTAGAACGACAATGGATGTATGAAACATTAGACGAAAAAAAGAAACCCAAGCCTGAATTTGCAAAGGGGGTGAAACAGTTTATTGAATTCGCGGAACAAAGTAGTATGTATAAGAATTTTGGTGAAATGAGATGTCCATGTAAGAAATGCAATAACAGAGCTTTTAAAGGGAAGAAAGAAGTTCAAGATCATCTTTGGTCGAATGGTTTTGCCGATAATTACTATGTATGGACGTTTCACGATGAGGAAATACCTACCAAAGGAAGTTCAAGTAGTATCGTAGTTAGTGAGAATCCTTACCGGGAGCTCATGGAAAATGCATTATGTGATAATGTTGAACAAATATTGGAGGAGCAACTTAATCCTGACGACCTTAGCGATGAAGAAGTGCGTTATGAAACCCCAAACCCCCTAGTTTCTTCCTTCTATAAAATGTTAGAAAAAGCCGAACAACTAGTGTATGAGGGAAGTAATATGAGTTTGTTACAAATGGCAGCTAGGTTGGTAGCACTCAAATGTTAGAATAACATATCTCTTAGATACGCGAATGGGTTTGTGTCGTTCATAGGTGACATTATTCCAAAGAATAATGAAATGGCGCGCAATTTTAATGAGATTAAGAATGTGCTTTAACCAAGTGGTGTTAGTCCAGTGGTAGTCGGGTTAAACCTTGAAGCTTGCAGAAATGCAGGAGTTGAGAGGTCTCGGGTTCGACTACCAGCTGGGGCGATGATCACTTGGCCACTACAGCCCCCGAAGTTCGGGGGTGGCTTACATGGTCCATGTGGTGGTGCGGGAATTCATGGACCGAGGGGATTCAACCCCCTCGTCATCAAAAAAAAAGAATGTGCTCAAGGGACTTCAACTACCCCATGAGAAGATTGATGCATGTCCTACTGGATGCATGCTTTTCTGGGAGGAAAATGATAATCTTGAGGAATGTACAAAGTGGCATGCATCTCGGTATAAAAGTATAAAAAATTCAAGTGGGAGGCGAATTCCTTGTAAACCGTTAACTTATTTCCCGCTTGCGCCAAGGTTACAACGATTATATGCAACCAAGCACATAGCAGGTGAGATGAGTTGGCATCATAGAAACTCTCGATTAAGAGAAAGGGGGACAATGGCTCACCCAAGTGATGGAGAAGCGTGAAAACATATCGATAGACAGCATCCAAAATTTGCAAGTGAGCCTCGTAATGTTCGGCTGGGTTTGTGTACAGATGGATTTAACCCTTATGGGCAATTTGGGAAGAATTACTCATGTTGGCCTGTGATCGTCACTCAATACAACTTACCTCCTAGGTTTTGCATGAAGCGACAATTTATGTTCTTATCTCTACTCGTTCAAGGTCCTAAGAACCCTAAGACAAATTTGGATGTGTACCTGCAATTGTTCATCAAAGAGTTGAAAGAACTTTGGGAAACCGGCGTGTACACCTACGATGTTTCTAAGAAACAAAATTTTCAATTAAAGGCTGCATTAATGTGGACGATCAATGATTTCTCGGCATATGTCATGCTTTCCGGTGGGTCCATAAGTGGGTACCGTGGTTGTCCTTACTGTCAAGAAAAAGAACATAGAATATTTTGGCTTAAAAATAGCAAAAAGGTTTGTTGGTTCGATTGTCACCGTGAGTTCTTAAGACCTGATCATCCTTTCCGCAACAATTGTAAGCATTTCTAAAGAATGGAAAAACTGAGAATCGCATAGCCGCGTCGAAATTAACGGGTGATGAAGTGTGGGATTCCGTAAAAGACTTGCTAAAAATAGTTGATGCTTTTGATCAAGAATTGAAAAGATTGAAAGACAGGAATGAAGGTTGGTGGAAACTGTAACACCCCCATCTACCCAGGAGCCTTAACAAGACTTTCCCAAGCAGATAAGGGCGTTACCATCTCGGTTGCCCAAGGAAAGTAATCATCAGATGTCGATAAAAGAACGTTAATGTTATATTACAAGTGAATTACAAACAACTGACAATATAAAAGATACAACTCAAGACTACTATCAACTATGTGAAGCTATATCTGCCATGACTCGTGGTAGACTCATCCCTCCAAGCACCCAGCTAAGATCCAACATCAACCTGCTAAGACTGACTGCTCACCATAGTGGATCACGGCAGACACAACACAAACAGACAACATAACAAAACCACATAAGGTCAGCAACTGAGATAATATTTATATAAAAGACACCACACACTACAAGAACACACACACACACACCACATCTCCTCCAACCAACCACATATCTCTGACTGCCCAAAGGTCCAGTCCTGCCAGATTACCAATCGCAACCAGTAATCCACACCGCCAGTGGGGGACCGCAACCGTTCCCACCTAATCCCCGCTCATCTCATCCGAGCGATAACCCATGTTCCTTAATGTGCACATCCCCTCCCGTGGCGGGTTCCACGGATGGCGAATCAAGGGCGTGAAGCCACTCCCGGAAGTGACTCCACTCAGCCGAGGGCGCACCTCGAGAACCACGGACAAACAATCACAATCATCTGTACAACAACAATCACCAACATCTCTACCAACACAACATTAACAACTACCACAACCAATCAACATTACTGACTATAAAGTAACCAAACAACATCAATAGACTCTCTAGACAATCAGCAGTACTGAGTAGGCGAACCTACTTTTAGCAAACCGCAGAAATTCCGCATCCGATCACAAGACACCCATCAACCATGAAAACCACTTATACAATCATTATAACCATATATTACTACCACTATAAACCTACTGAAAAGAAGGACAATGATGATGATGACGATGGCATACCTATTACACAGCAATCCGGCGTCAAGACTGATACCCGACTCAAGCATCCCATCCCTAAGGTGCTCTCACTCACAAAGGCGTCAAGGAGTTGAACCATGGTGAAGGAGAAGAGGAGTGACGGCATTTAGGTTTAGGAGGAAGGTGGAGAAATGATTTGGGGTTTCACGATTTACGATTTATAATTCCCCGCTGCAAACCCGTTACTCGATCGAGTAACCAACTTACTCGATCGAGTGACCTCTACTCGATCGAGCTCCCAAGCTACTCGATCGAGTAGCCTCAGCTAGATCGAGTATCACGCACTCCAAAGCTCACATCATCACTAGTCATCACTCGTAAGGTTTCCAAAGGTCAAGATAGATGTCTAGGGTCAGTCAATGTCGGTCAAGGGTCCCTAAAAGGACGGGTATTACAATCTTCCCCCCTAAAAAGAACTTCGTCCCGAAGTTTGACTCAGCCTCCCCCGCAACACAAGGTCAAAGGAACCAAAGTAACCACCACTGTTCGTCCGACATAGGTCAACACAACCGTTTAGAAATACCATCCCGCTATGCATGTTCATCAGCCATCATCATCATCTACCCTAGCACATATTACACAACACGACTCCCCCTCGAATCACCAAACACACACTGTACACAAGAACAACCAACTCAACTATTACTTGCACTCATCTCATGTTATTACTCAGACGTAAACCAACACAACTATCAGACCATTCCTTCAACAATAACTCGCCAACAACTATCAGTTAAAAACACTCAAAAACGGTAGTCCTATTACTGATTCACAACAACACATCATTCATTCTGTTAGGTCCAATTTAGCCTGGTCTGACTTTAGTTAGTCTGACTTGATTAGGTTGACTGGGGCAACCAGGGTTCGGACAATTGCAGCTATTATTTGACAGGAAAAGAATATCAGAGGATGAAAAAGCTGCTGAAGAAGCCTGATAGCAATATTAGAATAGCTTGATGGAACTCTCCAACAGAATATTTAACCAACAGACCAACAAAGCAGTTATGTGCATACCCTATTCTTACGGAAGATCAAGTCCAATCACAAGAACATACAATTTCCATAAACTACAACGTGCAAGAGGAGAAGAAGGAGAAGTTGTTGAGTTTGAATAAGTCAGCCGGATTAATAGGAAATGTGCCCTATTAATTAGGAGACGGTTCCAACAGTCAAAAGGAGTGTATGATTGATTGTACCGTTAGAATAAAAGGACTATAAATAGAGTATAAGAGTATTTGTAAAACACACGAAATAATAGACAAACATTCTTATACAATTAGCTTATTATTCTTATTCCACTGTGTTCTTATTTTCTTTACCAGTTAATTGATCCAGGATACATAAACATCATTCTTCTCTCATAAATTATTCCATCCGTCACTCAACATTTTTTCAATAATATTAGAACTGGATACCCACACAACTTAATCTTCAGGCCGGATCCTTTCAGGAGAATTCAGGCTAAAACAATTGGCGCCCACCGTGGGGCATCTAGTTAATTAATCAAAAAATCTTCCTCATCACTTTCGCATTCTATCCTTACACACAAAAATGACAGAACCTACTCCAGAACAACAATTGGCAGCCGTCTTGGCTAAGATCAAAGAATTGGAAACAATTTAAGAGCAAAGGCGCTCAAGCGGGCCGAGATCACAAGACTTAAGGAATCTGAGTCTAACCTGAGAAAGAAATTGGAAAGTCGGGCTTCAGGCTCCAAATCCAGATTCGAGCCAGGAACCCCATTCTCATCAATCATCAAACACATTGACTTCTCCAGTTTTGGAACTCCGGAGAAAGACACTTCATCCGGTACACAAATCATTCCCACAACGAAACAAACAAAACTGAGACAGCAATAATGATGGCTATGCTTCAGGAAATTCAAAAACTCCATAACAAGATAAAAAATATACCTGGAGTGCCAGATCATGTGGTTGAGGTGGAAGTTGACAGCTTCGCTGACTCACCCTTTGCAGATGAAATTGCAAAGATTGATCTCCCCAAGAAATTCACCGTCCCATCCATGAGAACTTATGATGGAACCTCTAATTCACAAAATCACGTTGCTATATTCAAACAGAAGATGTTATCCGCCTCAATACCCAGTGAACTCAGGCAGGTTTGCATGTGTAAAGGTTTTGGTACAACCCTAACTGGAGCAGCATTGCAATGGTTCATCAATCTCCCAAATGGAAGTATCAAGAACTTTGCCGACCTGGTCAATGCCTTTAATCAACAATTCGCAAGCAGCAGAGACATGGCTAAGAGACCCAGTAACTTGTTCAGGGTAAAACAGCTCCCTCAAGAATCTCTCAAAGAATTTCTGGCAAGATTTGTTAAAGATAAGGTAACCATTCCCAGGTGCGATGAAGAAACAGCGGTAGAAGCCTTCAGGCAAGGAGTCCTGCTTGACAGTGACATCTACGCAAACTTAACCAAAAAAGCCTGCCCAACCTTTGCCACTGTTCAATCCATCGCCTTAGAACATGTCATATTGGAAGAAGACCTCAACTTTAGAACAAACTCATCCGGAGGAAAGCAAAGCTACGGACACACTAACAGGAAAAGCTCCTACCAGAAAGGAGGCAACCCCAGATCAGCACCCTATTCCAGACCTGAACGATCTGAAGTCAACATGGCACAGGAACATAAAGGTAACCTTTCTAGCCTACCAACTATTCCTGAATATAACTGATGGGGCATATTCTGCACCCGCTGACCGAGTCAACATATTGAGCAAGGTCAAAGCCAAAAGACAGCAAGTCAACGTATTAGACAGCCTAACCGACATAGCCTTCGGCTGTCACTGGGTCTCGGCTCGGCAACTAGCCGTAGGAGGCATATCCGCGTACTCACATCCAAGTCCCCTCGGCATGGAGTCAACCAGGCCAGCCGGCCTGCCATGGGTCCCTCGGCCGAGGGTAGAACAGTCTTTCCACCTGCTAGCCACTTGGCCACTTGGCCACTACGTGACAAAAGGTGAAAGTCTATAAATACTCCTCAATCCTCATTGAGAAAACGATCCACAATTCATCCAAAAACTCACTATTAATCTGGTATAAACTCCCTTATCTCTCTACAATATACTTTGCCAAGTAACACACAACTTAATCTCTTTAAGTTCACTGACTTGAGCGTCGGAGTGAGTACGCTCGGTACCAAGCCGAGCCCTCAGTTTGTTCATCTTAAACAGGAAAGAGCGAAAGGAAGAGACAAGCAAAGACATCATTCTACAAGCTTACGTGGTCACAAATCCTGCTCCGGAATTACACCCGGAACAATTGGCGGCGGCCAAAATTCTCAGGGTACCATCAGGTATTCATGGCCGAGGAAGACATGCCTAAGTGCGCATTCATCACCATACACGGCACATACATGTATAAAATGATGCCGTTCGGTTTGAAAAACGCTTGCGCAACTTACACTAGGCTGGTGGACAAAGTGTTTCAAGATCAAAAAGGGCGAAACATCGAGGCTTACGTCGACTATGCTATTGTAAAAAGCAAGTCTGACAGCGAGCACTTGGCCGAGTTGAGCGAAACATTTTGTTCACTAAGGAAATATAAGATGAAGCTTAACCCAATGAAATGCAACTTCGGTGTCCGGGCCGGCAAGTTCCTCGGCGTGCTTGTCAGCGCCAGGGGAATTGATGCCAATCCAGAGAAGATCAAAGCAATATTATACCTGCCGGAGCAAAGGAATCGAAAAGAGGTTATGATGCTGACCGGGAGGATGGCGGCTCTCGCCCGCTTCATATCTCGGTCGGCCGACAAGAGCACCCCATTCTTTAAAGTGTTGAAGGGGAATAAAGACTTTTCTTTGGGGAGGAATGTGCGGCTTTCAAACAACTGAAAGCCCACCTACTAACTCTCCCGACCCTGTCCAGGCCGACGCTGGGGGAGACGCAATACCTATATTTAGCAGTTACCTCGGCCACGGTCAGTGCCGTAATTTTCAAGGAAGAAAACAAGCAACAACACCCAATCTACTTTATCGACCATACATCGCTAGCCGAAAGAAACTACCCATCGATCGAAAAAGCGGCCTTCATTGTAAATCGTTGACGCAAGGAAGTTAAAACCCTACTTCGACGCACATCCCGTGACGGTCTTAACCGACCAGCCATTGGAGAGAGCCTTAGAAAAATTCGAAAAATCCGCCGACTTATCAAATGGGCGGTGGAGCTATCCGGCTTCGGCATTCGATAAGCCGAGGCCTTCGATAAAGGGGCAGGCGCTTGCGGACTTCCCCGGCCGAGTGCACTTATCAAGAAGAATCACATCCCGGTGTGTGGGAAGTATACACCGACGGGTCCTCCACGGCAAACAATCGAGCCGGCATCCTTATCACCAGCCCTAACGGGGACGAGTTTGAGTACGCCTTGAAGTTTACCTTCTCGGCCTCAAACAACGAATCCGAATATGAGGCGATGATAATCGGAGTCGAGTTAGCTAGAGTCGCTGCCGGGCGGAGCATATTGTGTTGAAGACAGATTCACTCCTAGTGACCAATCAAATCAGAGGAGAGTATGAGGCTCAAGACGACGGGATGGTGAGATACCCGGAAAGGGTAAAACCGACAAAAAAATTGAAATCTTTCCAAATACAAAGTGCATCCCAGTGTCCGAGAATAACCGAGCCGACGCTCTCTCAAAACTTGCCGATTCAAGCATCAAGAATGTCGGTCGAACCGTCTTTGGTGGATATCGGAATGCTAAAAGCATCACCGAGACCGTCGGCATGGTGGGCGACATCGAAGCCGAGACGACGTGGATGACTCCGATAATGAAATACAAACTAACAAAAGAGTTACCGGAGGACCGCAGTCTCTCTCAGAAGATAAGAAGGATCGCCGCAAGGTACTTGGTGTTCGAAGGAGAACTATACAGAAGGTCCGTGATAAGACCACTTTTGAAATGTGTCGGCCCGGTAGCGCGGAGCTCATCTTGACGAGAGATTCACGAAGGCATCTGTAGACATCACATGGGGGCAAGAACGCTAGCCCACAAAGCTCTCCGAGCCGGGTACTTCTGGCCTACCATGCTTGAGGATTCCAGAGCTAAGACCAAGAAGTGCAAGAATTGTCAGATGCATGCTCCGATGATACACGCACCTTCCCGAGACTTGCAACCAGTACTTAGCCCCCTACCATTTGCACAGTGGGGGATGGATTTATTAAGGCCATTTCCGACGGCCTCCGGAGGAAGGAAGTACCTAATCGTCGTCGTTGACTACTTCACCAAATGGGTAGAGGCTGTCGCGGTACCTGCCAAGACCACGACGGCCGTAAGAAAAGTGATTTGGGAGAACGTCATAACTCGTTTTGGGCTACCCCAAGTCATGGTATTGACCACGGCCGAGAGTTTTGGAGCGACATGGTGATGAATTGGTTGGAGGAGCTCGGTATCAAATTTGCATATTCCTCCGTCTGCCACCCTCAGAGCAACAGGGCAGGCGGAAGCAGCTAATAAAACAATCCTGAACGAGCTGAAAAAGAAGGTTGAAGATCTAAAGGGAAGGTGGGCCGATGAAATCCCCGGCGTCCTGTGGTCCCTTAGAACCATGGAGAAAGAAGCAACGGGGTACAGTCCATTCCACCTTGTCTATGGGTCTGAGGCCGTCCTGCCAATTGAAGCAGCGGTGCCGACGTTCAGAACGCAAACCTTTGACCCAGTCGAAAATGAGGAAGGTCTGAGAGCCTCCCTAGACCTGGTCGAAGAAAGTCGAGACACGGCACGGCTCAACTTGGCAGTGTATCAAAACCGAGTGAGAAGAGCATACAACCGTAGGGTCCACAAAAGGGACTTAAGAGTAGGAGATCTAGTCCTAAGAAAGTCGGCCGCAACAAACAAAGGAAACATCCATGGTAAAATGACGGCCAACTGGGAAGGACCCTACAAAGTGGTTGAAGAAATGAGGCCGGGGACATACCGGCTGACAGACATGGAGGGTGTTCCTCTAATGAGCCACTGGAACACGGACAACCTTAGGAAATATTTTGTATAAACGGCGGAGGTGTCCGAGACCGTTGTGGACACCCCAGCGCGTAATTATACCTTATGAAGAATGATCCAAATTTTTCCATCAAGATGCTTGTCCCCTCCGTAGTCGTACCAAGGTAGACGCCGCGGCCAAAGCCGGGCAGTCACCGCAATGGCAGTTGATACTCGCGAAAGCGACCAACATGCTTAGTAGACGCCACGGCAGTCACTACAAATGCAGTTGATACTCGCGAAAGCGACCAACATGCTTAGGAACGTATAAGCACAGTTGAGAAACGCAAATCTGACCGCCTCGGCCACTCCCAATATGTCTACAGATACGAACGCTGTCGAGCCGTAACCTCGATTGCCTCGGCCAAAGCCGGGAGTGACGGGGACACAACGACCGATACGCTAACATGTTCACAACGGCGGTTGGGAAGCGCAAATATGACCGCTTCGGCTAAGACTGGGAGTGGAGGAGGAAGCGACCGACATGCCAACATGTTTAAAAACGTTTAAGTACAATTGAGATGCGCCTTCTAACTGCCTCGGCCAAGCCGAAAGTAAAAACGAAAAAGCACTCAATATGTTGAAACGTAAGAAGACAACTTAATGGAGGCAAAATAAACAAACTTTATTGAAAAATGTTTACAGGTGAGGCAAAACAAAGTCGACGGCCGTCCCCATAGGGATAGCCTAAACACAACCTACCAAAGTTTAACAAAAACAAAAGGTACAACAAAAGGTTACAGACATAAGACTTGAAAGCGCCAAAAGGATGGCAGGGAGGAAAGGCTCAATAGTTGGCCCCGAACAGTGAAGGCGTCTCGAAGGGCCGGTGAATCTGGTGACGACCGCCCGTCTCCCTATGCTTGTTTCTCGCTCGCCACCGGCGGCGTAGCGACATCACAATCGATGGGAGGCCCAGAAGCCGACTTGGCAGCTTCACCTGCCTTTGCCCTCTCAGCTTCCTCCCTGGCCGCCTTCACCTTAGCATCCCGGGCCGCCTTCTCTGCAGCCTCCTCAGCGGCCTTCGCCGCCTTTGCCTTCTCCGCAGCCTTTGCCTCTGCAGCAGCCGCCTTCTCATCAAGAAGCCGGTCAAAATCTTTCCACGGGAAGGAGCCTTCAGGAAGGAGCTCTTTAATTATATCCCTGGTAGCATCTTCGGCCTGGTCCCGGTACTGGGCACACATGTCAGGGATGATGACATTTTTCAGCGTCTCAATGTCCTCCTCCCTCTGGGCAAGGATAGCCTTTGTGTTCTTGTGCTCCTTCGCCTCAGCCGAATGCAAGGTCTTCCATCTCTCCTTCTGCCCAACCACGGCGTTATAGCCGCCCTCAAATTTGTCCCGCTCCTCCCGCAGCTTAGCGGCATCAGCCAATGCAGCCTCAACCTTGGCCCTCTCGGCTAGGACCGCCTTCTCAGCGTCCTCCCTAAGCTTTCGCTCAACGAGGAAACCATTTTTGGCGGCCTGGAAGTCCTCCTTCGACCTCTCGGCCTCCTTCTTAGCGGTGGCAAAATCGAGACTAAGCCGTTCAAGCGCAGGGCCAGCTCGAGCAATGACCTCTTCTTGCTCGATAATATGATTAGCGGCTAGTTCAGTCCACCTCCCCAGCCTCTTGGACAACCTTCTGCCTTCCGCCACAAGCTGAGCGGGGGAAACCTTCTGTTGGAGCTGGTGTCCTCCACAAATTAGTGTGATAACATTTGTAAATCTCTTACAGGTTCACAAGGGTATACTTCGTATATTTAATCAGTTGATTAACGTTTACCTAATAACGGTTGGCTTGCTAGAAAGTTTGACGTTTTTATCATACAGATGGCGGTGATCAACTGGTCCCTAAAGGTCACACCTATAGGATGTTTTTGAGAAATGTGGTTATAGAAATATAATTACATTGATGCCCAAAATGACTAAAAAGTTAGTCAATGTGTTGATGAGATAATTATTTAATGAAAATTAAATAATATTAAGTTGAGACGAATTAACTGTCAATTCGTAAATTAAATATAATAAGTTATATTTAAATTAAATATATATAAGGTTAGTTTGGACGAATTAATGTCGATAATTAAGTAGTTAAATATAATCAATTGTATTTAATATCAACAAGTTGAATGTGTCATAGTGGTAATAGTGAGGGTACACATACCAAGAGGTCATGGGTTCGATCCTCACTAGATGACAATTCAACACATATTATATATTTTAGGAAAGACCAAAAATATGGAAATTAGGAGAGTAATATCTTTCCTAATTAATTTGGTAATTCGGTCTTTATAAAAGAAAGGGAGAGAATTATTTCTACCCTAATGCTTTTTCTTGACCTTGCCTCCTTTTCTCATCACAAGAACACAAAGACAATTAAATTTTACAGAAAATTTTAGATTGATTTCTAGCATAATCAAAGGGCATATCTCAGATCGTCTTCGGTGCAACTAATAGGCGAATATCAATTTTGATATTGTTCTTAGGCCATATTTGCTAGGACCAAAGGTTATTTCTGAATCCTTTACTTTTTTTTATGTATTTTATTTTATGACCATTGATCATCTGTATTAAATCGTTATAATCCTTCTAGTTTAAGGGAAGTATACAGACTTATTTCCCACACCTTCTGGGATGAGGAGTCAACGGTGACATTTTTACCGCCAGTCTGCACAGGCTGCTTTTCCAATTGCCGTTCAGTAAGAACGACAGCTGACGGCGGCTGATCTACAAAAAACCCTGACAAAGCATCCATGTCAACATTCATTGACATGCCAGAAAGCCTGTCATCAGAATGCCCAATGAACCTGCTAAATCCGAGCCATGGGTTAGATCCGTACAGTCTTAGCCTTCTTGGGCGGAGGGGCTGGCTGGTCCCTTTCCTTTCCGGCCTCGGAATAACGGCCAGCGAGCTCTCGCCTCTTTTCTCTTATTTGAAGGAGGAGGACCCTCCACAACGGTGACCTCCTCTTCAACATCAACGACCACTTGCTCCTTTTGGACCACGGGATTGCGATTGAGTGAGTTGACGCCGTTGTTGCCGTAGACGTTGTCTTTGGTCTCCGTGGCGCACGTTACCCGCAATCTGCGCTGAGCCGCCGCCACATCCAATGCCTTCAACTGCTTTGCTCCATAAGTTCGTGAGGGGCCGGTCACGATCACGTGGCCGGCCTTAGGATGCGGCTCAACAACTCTCCCGTTCTCGTCAAGTCCCAACCTCTTGAGGACGGAGACGAGCGATTCGGGCCAAATCTGTCAAAAAGAAACGAAGCAGGAGTTAAGCAAAAGAAATAAATCAAGGTTCAAATACAGAAACATAGAAAGCAAAGATGGGCCTCATACCGACCCCACTCACCCTGGCTGAGGGCCGGTATGAGGCCGACGTGGCAGAGCAGCTCATCCTGAAGAACGATCTGCGTCGGGGGCATCCATCCCTTCGGCGTGCCATCCTTCTCAACCTCAAACAGGCTCATTGCCCGCGTTTCGTCCTCATTAAGATAGACCTTGCTGGCGTCCATCTTAAGCTTATTCCGGGAGACATATTTATCATGCTCCCCTTGATTCTCACATCGCAAATTGACGCGGCTCTGAAAGGACCGGGGCAGCGAGTAGTCCTCCGGAACCTCAACGTATACCCACCGCCCCTTCCAGTCCTTGCAAGATGTCAACTTGGAAACGGTGACATAACCCGCCTCGGTCTGTATGCTATACCACCCCGTGCCACCTAGGGTAGTCTGCCGAAGATGGTGGAGCCGGCGGAATAGGTTCACCGTTGGGGCCTCCCCTTTAAAAAGACACAACCATACAAAGCCAATAATCGTCCTGATGGCCAACGGATGCAGTTGGGCCACGGCGACATTCATGGCTTTAATTATGGCAGCAACGTATTCATTCAGAGGAAACCGGAGCCCATACTCCAGGTGTCTGATGTATACACCGATATAACCCTCGGGAGGGCAACAGACGGCCTGACCCTCCTCAGGGACAATTATCTTATACCCCCTGCCGAAGGAGTAATGATCCTCAAAAAGGTCAGAACCGGAGCAACTGGCGAACTTGTTCGTCCAAGCACGATCAGGATTGATCGAACAGGCGTCGCCGTGCCACGAGAAATGCGGCCTCTTTACGACAGAAGGGGTAGCCTCATCATCGTCATCATCAAAACCCTCCAAAAATTGCTCATCAATTTCAGGAGAAGGCGGCTTGAGACCCCCAAACCCTATCGGGGTGACAACCAGTGGCTCTGTTCATCGGGATGCGACGGTTTGCCCCGGCCCAGCAGAGGTCTTGGGTTGAGCATCCGCAGAAGACATAGTGACAACAAAAACTTAACAATTAAAAAGTTGGAAAAATTTGTTTGTTTACCTTGGAAAAAGTGCTACGCCGAGTAACGCTTTGAAGACTAGAGAGAAATTTCTTCGAAAAACTAAGAGAGGGGAAATTTTTTGAGAAAATGAAGTTTGATGGCCAAAAAACGGGGCACACTGCTCTATTTATAGAGCAAAGCCCATGAGGCGAACCAATCAGGGCAAAGCCCATGAAACGTCCACCAATCAATGACAAGCCCCGTGTTAAGCATGCAGCCACGGAATGTCAATCGACATACAGTTACCAAACTTCTTCAACACGCTCCTTGGTATCTCTTTAACGGCCACCGATCAACAAAGCAAAGACAAAGACCGGGCCGTGGGGCAATCAAAAGTACAAACAAAGACTCTCAACCTTTGTCTCGGCCAGCGCCATTTTCTTTTCCACATAGGATGTCCATTACACATCCATGTTGAGGGGGATACGGATGCGGCCCGAACGAGAACCAAGCCGAGGAAGAAGAAGCCCGGGAAGAAATTCAACTTGCGCAGAATACGCTCAACACTCATCGAAGGTCCATACCACGGCATAGACTACGCTGGGGCAAATTGATGGGGCATATTCTCGCACCACTGGACCGAGTCAACATATTGAGCAAGGTCAAAGCCAAAAGACAACAAGTCAACGTATTAGACAAATACCTAACCGACACGGCTGTCGGATCACTGGTCTCGGCTCGAGAACTAGCCCCCGAGAGGCATATCCGCGTACTCACATCCAGTCCCCTCGGCATGGAGTCAACCAGGCCAGCCGGCCTGCCATGGGTCCCTCGGCCGAGGGTAGAACAGTCTTTCCACCTGCTAGCCACTTGACCACTTGGCCACTACGTGACAAAAGGTGAAAGTCTATAAATACTCCTCAATCCTCATTGAGAAAACGATCCACAATTCATCCAAAAACTCACTATTAATCTGGTATAAACTCCCTTATCTCTCTACAATATACTTTGCCAAGCAACACACAACTTAATCTCTTTAAGTCACTGACTTGAGCGTCGGAGTGAGTACGCTCGGTACCAAGCCGAGCCCTCAGTTTGTTCATCTTAAACAGGAAAGAGCGAAAGGAAGAGACAAGCAAAGACATCATTCTACAAGCTTACGTGGTCACAAATCCTGCTCCGGAATTACACCCGGAACAATAACTTTTCTATAAATACTGCACGATTAATCAAACGCCTGGAAAGCTTTGGAGACACGGTCAGATGGCCCAAGAAATCAGACAACCCCAGGAAAGATCCAACAAGATGGTGTGACTTCCATCAGGATATCAGACACACCACAGAAGAATGCATCCAACTCACGAAACTAGTGGCGTACCTCCTAAAGAAGGGCTATCTGAAAGACTTAATGCAGCAACCCAAGAGCAAAGATGAAGGACCAAGCAAGAGAGATCCAGGAAACAGCAGAGATCCTCCTCCTCCTCCCCCCATCTATGAAGTCAAGTCCATAAACGGAGGCTCATAAATATGTGGCTTAACCAGCTCGGCTGCCAAAAGAATCTCCAGGGAGTCTAAACTTCAAACCCCTTTTAGGTCTAAGTCATTACCTGCCATTACTTTTGATGACTCAGACTTGCAGGGAATATCAGATCTACACCATGACTGCCTGGTAATTACCATGCAAATTGGCACGGCTAAGGTATCAAGAATCCTGATAGACGGAGGCAGTTCAATCAACTTGGTGATGCTCGACGTCCTCAAATCTATGAAGATAGATGAAGAGAAAATCATCAAGAAATCCAGTGTCCTAGTCGGATTCAGCGGAGAAACAAAGAATACCCTGGGAGAAATTAGCCTGCCAACCTATGTGGAAGTCGTAGCTTCCTATGAAAGATTCGGGGTAATGGATTGCCTATCCTCGTATAACGTAATCCTGGGCAGACCATGGATCCACAACGTCAAAGCCATCCCGTCAACATATCATCAATGTGTGAAGATACCAACCGAATGGGGGATAACCACCATCAGGGGAGAACAAAGGACTGTTGGGGCTGGTGTCCTTTACAGTTAGTGCAAGGACTTATAAATCTCTAAAAGGATCAAAGGGTATACTTTTGTATTATAATCAGTTGGTCCACGTTTATCAATAACGATTGGCTTGCTAGATAAGTTTGACGTTATTGTCATACAGATGGCGGTGATCAACTGGTCCCTAAAAGTCACACCTATAGGATACGTTTGAGAGATGTGACGGTATGAAAATACGATCATGTAGATGCCAAATTTGACTAACCGATTAGTCCGAGTTATTTGACTAATAATTAGTCAAAATGTGATGTTGAGATATTTTATTTAATACGGATTAAATAATAACGGCTAAGGCGAATTAAGCAATTAATTCGTAAATTAAATATAAGCGACTTATATTTGATTAATGTATAATGAATAAATTAATTATACCATATTGTCTTTGTCGGACATGTATTAATAATTCAACTAACCCGTATTATTAGTTGATGCTTTAATTACCGATAACCGATGACAATTTATAATTAAAAACCCGTCATATACGTTTTAGCAATTAACGAACCGGACCATGAGCTAAAGCTAAAAGGAAGTGGAAGCCCACTTCCCAAAGGGGCTCATGGTTGGCGTAGAGAGAGAAACAAAAGAGAGGTTCTCCTCTCTTTTGTAACCTAATTCATTTTAGACAAAATTTTAGGGTTTTGGAGATAATTTTTCTCTGAAACCTAGATCTCTCATCTAAGCAAAACTCACAAAATAATCCTCTCAATATTTCAAGGCAATTAGAGGATTCATTCTAGCACAAGGGCATTTCTCGGACGATCTTGGGTGCATCAATTAGGAGGAGATCTACTTTGATCTCTCATTGCCAATTTGCACTAGGACCGAAGGTTATTCCTTGATCTTTATCGTTTCATTGTTGTTTTTCGTTTATGACAGTAAATTGCATATAAAATTTGCGTTATAATCCTATAATTAAAGGGTTTTATACGGATATTACCCCACAAGTGGTATCAAAGCGAGGCCTCGTAAATTTTTCTATGTGATTTTCATCAAACGAATTTTGAATCGATGGATTTTTTTTTTTGCTTAATTTCATTCGGCTGCCAATTTTTCCTCTCGGCATTATATTTTTTTTGCTGCGTTTTTTTGTGCCTTGGGATCCGTGTCAAGTTTACACGGTGATGGTTGTCGTTTGTCTTGTGTTCATTTTGATCTTTGCATATTGTTTTGTAATCGATATTCATTGCAATATGTTAAAGATCCATCAAAATGTTTGCATAAAATTTCGTGCGGCACAAAATTTCTGTCTCGGCAAATTTTTTTTTGAAAAACCGTGTGGCCTTTGTTGACACGGCCTGTTTTTCTGTTTCTTTTTGTATAGATTTGCATGCCACACAATTTTGATAGATCATTCGATCTTTTGTCTTCAATCGTTCTTTGCATATTGTAATTTTAATCGATAATTATTGCAATATGTTAAAGATGTATCAATTGTAATTTGAATTCTATACGGATTAGATTAAATTGCAATTGGGTTTTATCAAATCGTTTGTTTTGATCTTTGTTGCTCACGTTTTGAGCCATTTTTTTTGTTTTTGTTGCTCTCGGTTTCAGCAACTTTTATAAAAAAAAAAAAAAAAAAAATCGTGGTAATCGTTCATTCGTAATCGACGCGTGAAGAAAAAAAAAATTTAAGTTTTTTTCCGGCCAAAACTAGTGTACAATACGAATTTTGTGCACTTCGCTTGATAGTGAAACGGTTCACTCACGTACCATTTAGTTAGTTTAAAACGATTTAAAGTAACGGATTATCATGAATTAAAATTAAGTTGATGAAGCGGTTTTGTCACATAATTTTAATTATCTTTGGTGGTTTGGATAATTTAACATAATTACGGAATTATGTCACGAATAAATTTAATTTAGTTGATGCATTTTATTTATCGTTTTTGATTATTTTGAATGCTTTTAATTACGTATTTATTTATTTTTGCAAACGGTTGTAACTTAGTGTGGCCTTAGTAGAACGTGTTACCGTAATGATGGAACACGGTCTTGGTTGTATTTTGAGATCTCGTATCTCCCTTTTTATTTCTTTTAATTACAGTTTTTATTTAGAATGTAAATAGGTTTACATTTTGTAAATTTTAAATTGTAATTTTTGAGAAGACCAAAGATGGAGACCGGATGCTCACTCCCGCTACTTGGATTAAGATGGAACATCAAGACAAGCTTCTCGGGTCCAACGGTGGATTCCAAAGTTGTTTTATGTTTTTTTTATTAGGATAGGCCACACTAGGAATTTTTATTTACGTATTGCATTCTTTTGTTTATTTTCGTAACGATAATATGCATCATATTCCGCCTAAAAACCAAACCACCTAATTATTGCATGAAAACTGACACATATAGAGGTCACGAGTTAGTTTTCTTTGACATTCTTATGTCACATGATTTTAAGCCATCATCTAAATTAATTCATTCACGCAGTTGCTAGTTATTCGTTCACTTAAAATGAATTGAAACTTAGTTGATGGGATCTTCCTCGTATAAACGAAAATTGAGAACGGTCTTTATAGGTCAAACTCCAATGAATCCCTTCTTCGTCGGTAGGCATAATATGACCCCTTCTACGTCGGGTAAGTTGGAACCGATTGACCTATTTTATCTCAACACTATGGTCACTCGTACGATCCTGTGATTATGGTGGACTATAGATAGGATTTACAGAAATCTATCGACCAAGAGTTCTTACGGAAGAATTAGCTAAACAGTTGGCTTATCAATTTACAGAAATTGAGTCTTGGGATCACTTGTATTATTCTTGAGGGAGATCAATTATGCAAGTGCATTGAGTCTACACGATTAAAATGAATTTTTAATAGACTTAAATCACCTCGATGAGTTGCTTATTTCGTTTTTGTTTTTCTTCCCTTTTCAGTGTAGAACACGATCATTTAAACTGCTAATAACATAATGGCTGGCCGTGATGACGACCCAATGCCAAGTGTCACATTGGACCGTGAGTCCTGGCCGGATCTTCATGGATCGGATGAATCGATCTACTCGATCAAGAATGATGGATCAAACTTCACGGATCGGGAGGCGGCATTACGGAATGCGCCATTGCTTTGATGGGAAGCTCAAATATCTTATTGAGCCCATCCCACCAAACCCAGGCCCCACGGCTGAAATAAACGAGATCGACAAGTATAACGATTTCGCCATGGAAGCGGGTGCGGTAAAGAACGTACTTATTTTTGCAATGGAATCCAATTTGCAGAAACGCTTCATAGCCCAAAGTGCAAACAATATTTTCACTACGCTCACTAAGGAATTCTCGAAAGCACCGAGAATCGTGACCTATGAGCTTACCAGTCACTTCTTTGAGGCGAAACTCCAGAAGGGCCAACCGGTTAGCCCACACATTCTCAGCATGATTGAGAATGTCGAGAAACTGGAGACGCTTGATTGTAAAATCAGCGAGAACATTGTGATTGACCGCATGCTTCATTCACTCCACGATGGATTTGCGCTCTTTAGAGCCAATTACTATATGAATGATTTGAAGAAAAGTCCTCACGCACTACACTCCCTTCTCGTACGGGCCAGAAGGACATGAAGTTTAGTGGGAGCCTTAAACAGGATGTTCTCGTTGTGACAAACAAGGGCAGGGGTAAGGGTAAAGTTCAGCCAGGCCTAGCAGTAGGTAAACCGAAGTTTAAGAAGTCGGGATCAGGTAAGAGTGGGCCTGGTGAGGCAAGTAACTCATCGGTGACAAAGAGCAAGACCGAAAACATGGAATGCCATCATTGACACAAGACTGGGCATTGGAGGCGTACATGTCCTGTTTATCATGAGGACATAAAAGCAGGTCGCGTTAAACCTGTAGATATGTCTTCTCCTTCTACTTTTATTCATATGATTGAGATTAACCACGCAAGTTACGGAACTTGGGTACTTGATACTGGTTGTGGTTCTCATCTGTGTAATCATGTGCAGGGGCTCCGAAACATCGAACCCCTCGTAAAGGGTGAGGTGGACTGCGTGTTGGGAATGGAGCACGAGTGGTCATGTCGTCTCAAGGGGAACATATGTGATCCGACTTCCTAGCGGATTTGAGTTATTTTTATATAATCGCTATTATGTACCAGTCTTTCCAAAAACATTATTTCGGTTTACGCACTTGACAAACTTGGATTTTCATTTGTAATAGAGAATAATACTTGCATTTTCTCATTACACGATATGATTTATGGCAAGGCAGTCTCCATGAACGGAATTTATGTTTTAGATCAGACTACCGAAATCTTACACGTAATGAATAAAAAATTAAAGGTTGGTGACAAAGATCAAACGTATCTATGGCACTGCCGTATGGGACACATTAATGAGAAACGCGTTAAACAGCTCATCAAAAATGGAGCTATCTCGGCCTTTGATTTTCAATTATTTGGCACGTGTGAATCATGTCTCATCGGTAAGATGACTCGGATTTCCTTCAAAGGTGTTGGAATGCGCGCTGCTGACCTATTAGGACTCATACACACGGATGTATGTGGTCCTATGTCAATCACCGCACGAGAAGGCTATAGGTATTTCATCACTTTCACGGACGATTTAAGTAGATATGGCTATGTCTACTTAATGAAGCACAAAAGTGAATCCTTTGAGAAATTCAAGGAATACCAGAATAGGGTACAGAACCTATTAGGTAGAAAGATTAAAACACTACGATCAGATCGTGGTGGTGAGTATCTTTCTCACGAGTTTGATCAACACCTAAAGGACTGTGGGATTGCCCTACAGTTAACTCCACCTGGAACACCTCAATTGAATGGTGTGTCCGAACGGAGAAATCGAACACTACTTGATATGGTTCGATCCATGATGAGTCACACCGTGTTGCCTGACTCATTGTGGGGTTATGCTCTTTTGTCAGCCGCTCTAATACTTAACCGAAGTTCGTCTAAAGTCATGTGACAAGACTCCATATGAACTATGGAAGGGAACGGTCCCTAACTTGTCCTTTATACGGGTTTGGGGCTGCGAGGCTTATGTCAAGTGGAGACACGAGGATAAGCTCGGCCCGCGATCGGTCAAGACTTACTTTATAGGTTATCCTAAAGGAACACTTGGTCATTACTTCTATTCGCCAACCGAACAACGTGTTTTTGTTGCGACTCTTTGCGACATTCTTAGAGAAGGAATTTCTCGAGAATGCAAAGAGTGATAGAACCTTCGACCTGTCGGAGATTCCAGAACTAAATACCGAGCAACCATTGGAGGAACCAATTCCTTCAATCCCTAGCAGTGAATATTCTGAGGAACCTAGGAGGTCGGGAAGAGTCTATATTCCTCCGGAGATACATTGGTATGGTCGAGGAACATGACATAGATGACGTTCTACTCTTAACGAGTAGTGAACCCGCAACCTATAAAGGTGCCATGACTAGTTCCGACTCAAAGCTATGGCTTGAGGCCATGCAATCTGGGATGGACTCTATGTATGAGAACAACGTATGGGATCTTGTTGACTTACCTGCTAAGGTTCGTCCCCTTCAATGCAAATGGCTTTACAAGATAAAGCATTCTGTGGAAGGTCAACAAGATATCTATAAAGCACGACTAGTTGCTAAAGGTTTCACCCAAGTGCCAGGTTTGCACTACGATGAAATTTTCGCACCCGTAGTCATGTTGCGTTCCATTCGGATTATCTTAGCGATTGCCGCTTTTCATGACTATAAAATTTGGCAAATGGATGTGAAAACCGCCTTCTTAAATGGGTTTTTGGAGGAAGAGTTGTACATGGTACAACCCGAAGGTTTCATCGATCCAGAACATCCTAAGAAAGTGTGCAAGCTTAAGCGTTCCATTTATGGACTTAAGCAAGCATCTCGGAGTTAGAATCATCGCTTCGACCAAGTGATTAAAGAAAATGGATTTACTCGATCGGTCGAGGAACCATGTCTTTATATCAAGTTGAGTGGGAGCAAGATTGTCTTCCTAATATTGTATGTCGATGACATACTCCTGATTGGGAATGACATACCTCTCTTAACTTCGGTGAAAGTATGGTTGAAAAACCATTTCCAGATGAAAGATCTGGGAGAGGCACAAAGAATTCTAGGCATCCGTATCTATCGAGATAGATCACGATGGATGTTATCTCTCGATCGAGTCTTACATAGACAAAGTCCTAGAGAGATTCGAGATGACTAACTCCAAGAAGGGGTTTCTTCCTATGGCTCCAGGGGTGCATTTGACCAAGTCTCAGTCACCAGAGACACCGGAAGAGAAAGAGCGCATGACACGGATTCCTTATGCCTCGGCTATAGGATCAATCATGTATGCCATGATATGCACACGTCCGGACGTGGCATATGCATTGAGTATGACAAGTCGATTCCAACAAAGATCCGGTGAATTACATTGGATGGCTGTCAAGAACATTCTTAAGTACCTACGGAGGACTAAAGATTGGGCATTGACTTATGGAGGCGAACAAAAGCTATGCGCAACCGGTTACGCAGATGCTAGCTTCCAAACGGATCGAGATGACTCGAAATCTCAGTCTGGATTCGTTTTTACTCTTAATGGCGCTGCAGATCACCGGAAGAGTTCCAAACAAATCTGTTAAAGAGATTCTACGACCGAGTCCGAGTACTATGCCGCGTCTGAAGCTACAAAGGAAGCGATATGGATGCGTCAATTCTTACATGGACTATCTGTAGTGCCTAGTTCGAATGACCCGATCACTATCTATTGCGAAAATAGAGGTGCCATCTTCCAAGCTAAGGAGCCAAAGTCTAGCAACAAGTCTAGACACGTACAACGGAAAGCTCATCTAATCCGAGATTACGTGGAGCAAAAGGAAGTAGTGATAGAAAAGATTGCTACAGATGATAACATAGCAGATCCTCTCACTAAACCATTACGACAAGATAAGCATGAAGGGCATGTTAATTCCATGGGAATTAAACGTGTTCCTAAGTTGTAGTACTCTTTTATGGATTAGATTCATCCTCTTTTATACTCTATACGACATCATCGTTTTGATATTTTATATATTTTGTTTTTCATGTGGATTTGTACGACAAATTTTGAACACCACAAAGTGAACTGAACAAACATTATATTTTTGGTCCTTAATTGCCCACGTGAGCTGATAACTCAAGGTAATTATTTTGTGACGTTGGTTGATGGTGGGTTCAACGAGCCATAAGTCAACCGGTTGACTGACCAATCACAGAAGCGGGTTATACGGATATCTCGTAGGACACAATTGTGACATCAACGTGGAGTCCTAAATGTTTTATAACATTCGGTGCCCGGTCGTGGATAGGACCTCCATGGTGATCCTAAGAGTCGATTCTTTTGACTATCGACTGTCTCTTGAGACTAAGATAGATTTTGGGTGACTTTGGTTTCTTTCTCACGGTCATCCGTAACAGGGGGCCAAGTAGATTATTTCTGGGTCATTTCATGCTGTGCTTAGATCGGAAGGAGTTCGAGTTGAAGGAAATATTCAGCC
The DNA here is from genome assembly GCF_048544455.1 of Silene latifolia. Taxonomy (NCBI): domain Eukaryota; kingdom Viridiplantae; phylum Streptophyta; class Magnoliopsida; order Caryophyllales; family Caryophyllaceae; genus Silene; species Silene latifolia. Next base: position 63,323,428 of record NC_133537.1, on the reverse strand, counting down.
TTTATCAGGTACTCGATGTTTCTCAGGGCCACTCGAGGAGTCAGAATCGAAATGCATGGCCATGCTCGAATACGTATTCGTTTTATCAGTTAAGTTACTCTCAAGTCGGGGAAACCACTCTAGATACAGATCGATTGTAAAATACGACCTTTGCGGATCCGGATCTGCAAATTGTTTTACATTGAGTGGGAGAAATTTTAAATGAATATGAGAATCGGTTATCGCACATACACTTGTACGAACAAGTGGGAGTTTGTTGGAGGTGGTGTCCTCCAGTTAGTGCGGATAACGTCATTGCACATACACTTGTACGGACAAGTGGGAGCTTGTTGGGGCTGGTGTCCTTTACAGTTAGTGCAAGGACTTATAAATCTCTAAAAGGATCAAAGGGTATACTTTTGTATTATAATCAGTTGGTCCACGTTTATCAATAACGATTGGCTTGCTAGATAAGTTTGACGTTATTGTCATACAGATGGCGGTGATCAACTGGTCCCTAAAAGTCACACTTATAGGATACGTTTTAGAGATGTGACGGTATGAAAATACAGTCATGTAGATGCCAAATTTGACTAACCAGTTAGTCCGAGTTATTTGACTAATAATTAGTCAAAATGTGATGTTGAGATATTTTATTTAATACGGATTAAATAATAACGGCTAAGGCGAATTAAGCAATTAATTCGTAAATTAAATATAAGCGACTTATATTTGATTAATGTATAATGAATAAATTAATTATACCATATTGTCTTTGTCGGACATGTATTAATAATTCAACTAACCCGTATTATTAGTTGATGCTTTAATTACCGATAACCGATGACAATTTATAATTAAAAACCCGTCATATACGTTTTAGCAATTAACGAACCGGACCATGAGCTAAAGCTAAAAGGAAGTGGAAGCCCACTTCCCAAAGGGGCTCATGGTTGGCCGGCCAAGAGAGAACAAAAGAGAGGTTCTCCTCTCTTTTGTAACCTAATTCATTTTAGACAAAATTTTAGGGTTTTGGAGATAATTTTTCTCTGAAACCTAGATCTCTCATCTAAGCAAAACTCACAAAATAATCCTCTCAATATTGCAAGGCAATTAGAGGATTCATTCTAGCACAAGGGCATTTCTCGGACGATCTTGGGTGCATCATTTAGGAGGAGATCTACTTTGATCTCTCATTGCCAATTTGCACTAGGACCGAAGGTTATTCCTTGATCTTTATCGTTTCATTGTTGTTTTTTGTTTATGACAATAAATTGCATATAAAATTTGCGTTATAATCCTATAATTAAAGGGTTTTATACGGATATTACCCCACAAGGACGGCCCAGGAATGTTACACCTAGGCTTTGAAACCTTCAAAGTCAGGTAAGTCCCTCGCATAGCAATTAAAGCCCCCTGTCAGGAATGAATATGTTGCACAATCACAAATGGAAACAGGAGAGGTCACTCTGGACCCAGAATTCCCTGACAAGATGGTACTTGTACGGTCAGACGCACCTGACTCAGTCAGACCCAATCTGGTCAGCTTCCTCAAAACTAAAATGTCTTCTTTTTCTTGGTCACATTTTGATATGACTGGTATAGATGCTGATATTATAACACATAAGTTAAATATTGACAAAGCCTTTAAGCCTGTACAGCAAAAGAGGAGGAAATTTGCTGCAGAAAGAAATGAAATCATCAACCAAGAAGTCGACAAGCTATTGGACATGGGAATGACCAGGGAAGTGATGTACCCCGACTGGCTTTCAAATGTAGTAGTTGTCCAGAAGAAAAATGGCAAGTGGAGAATCTGTGTAGACTACACCGACCTGAACAAGGCCTGCCCCAAAGATCCATTTCCCCTGCCACATATTGATGCAATGGTGGACGCCACTGCAAGCCACGAGATGTTAACATTCATGGATGCCTCCAGTGGATTCAACCAAATAAAAATGCACCCCGCAGATTAGGAAAGTACAACCTTCATTACTGAAAGAGGAGTATACTGTTACACTGTCATGCCCTTCGGATTAAAAAATACAAGTGCAACCTATCAAAGGTTAGTCAACATGATGTTCAAAGATCAAATTGGAGACACCATGGAAGTCTACATTGACGACATGGTAGTCAAGTCAAAAAAGGCAGAAGACCACGTCAGAGACCTGGAAGTAGCATTCCAAATACTGGAGAAATTTAACATGAAGCTAAACCCACAGAAATGTCACTTCGGATTCTCAGCAGGCAAATTCTTGGGCTACATGGTGACAAAAAGAGGAATAGAAGCCAGTCCTGAATAGATCAAAGCCATCCTGGAGCTAGAACCACCAAAAACGGTCAAAGACATACAAAAGCTGACAGGAAGAATAGCAGCCCTGAACAGGTTCATTTCAAGGTCATCAGAGAGGTGCAAATCATTCTACAACCTGCTCAGGAAAAATAAAGACTTCTAATGGACCCCTGATCACCAAGCTGACTTTGAAGATTTGAAAGCATATCTATCCTCTCCACCCTTGTTGGCAAAACCAGTCAAAGATGAACCCCGACAAGTATACCTCACGGTCGAGAGATTTCGCGCGATTCTGCTTCGGGTCAAAGAAGCGGACGGACAGCAACACCCTGTCTATTACGTAAGTAAATGTCTACTAGATGCAGACATCAGGTATGGCCTACTTGAAAAATACGTTTTACCTTTAATTATGAGTTGTACCAAGTTAAGACCATACTTTGAAAGCCACCCTATAATAGTCAGAACAAATCTTCCTATCAAGTCTATACTTAGGAAACCAGAACTATCCGGACGAATGTGCAAGTGGTCAGTCCAGCTAAGCACCTACAACATAACCTTTGAACCAAGGACAGCAATTAAGTCACAAGCACTAGCAGACTTTGTGGCTGATTTCAGTCCAACCCTAGAACCCGACCTGATGAAAGAAGTAAACAGACTGACCAGTGACCAAACAGACCTAGAATGGACCCTGTTCGTCGACGGTGCAGCCAACATGAGGGGTACCGGCTTAGGGGTAGTACTAAAATCGTCATAGGGGGATATGATAGTACAAGCTATAAGCTGTGCATTCGAAGCTACCAACAATGAGGCGGAATATAAAGCCCTAATAGCTAGATTAAAGGTATGTATTAACCTTGGTGTACAAAACTTAAAGGTACGTACTGATTCCCTTCTTATTTCAAACCAAGTAAATGGAGTATATACTGCAAAAGACTCGAAAATGATACTCTATTTGGAAGTTGTCCAAAATTTAAAAAGCAAATTTCGCAATTTTAATATTGACCAAATACCTAGGGACTTGAATACCCAGGCCGATGCCCTAGCCGGCCTAGGATCCAACTTCAGTCCCCCTGATTTTGATAAAATCCCCATCGTACATTTATTAAAACCTGCAATAAACAAACAAGATGAAAGTTTCCCAATATATATTGCCAATTCATGGACAAAACCTTACTATGATTGGCTCTAACAGATAATCCTCCCCCTGAATAAGCAAGATGCTAGAGCACTCAAAATCAAAGCTGCTTCGTATACTATTATTAGCAATGTGCTTTTTAAGAAATCGCAGGCAGGACCATACCTCAGATGCCTGGAACCACAAGAAGCTGAACAGATACTATCAGAAATCCATGGAGGATACTGTGGAAATCATAAAGGCGGAAGGAGCCTGGCAAGCAAAGTACTCAGAACAGGCTATTTTTGGCCCACTCTGAGGGCCGATTGCTTGGAATTCAACTCTAAATGTAAAGCCTGCCAAATTCATGGACCATATATCCACCAACCATCTGAGGAGCTACATTCCATATCCGCCCCCTGGCCATTTATGAAGTGGGGCATGGATATAGTAGGAAAACTACCTCAAGCACCCGGTCAAAAAGTTTTCATGCTAGCAATGACTGACTACTTCTCCAAGTGGATAGAAGCTGATTCGTACAGGCAAGTCAAGGAAAACGATGTCATAGCATTCATCAAACGTAACATCATATGCAGATATGGCATTCCCTCTGAAATAGTATGCGACAACGGCACGCAATTCGTGGGAAAAAGAACAATAGCTTTCTGTGCTCAATGGAACATCAACCTGGTAACTTCCACACCAGGATATCCAAAAGCTAACAGCCAGACAAAATCCAGCAACAAAGTAATAATCAGTTGCCTGAAGAAGAAGCTAGAAAGAAGGAAAGATAGATGGGCTGAAGAACTTCCCTTGGTCCTTTGGGCTGACCGGACCACGCCAAAAACATTCACATGCCAAACCCCCTACTCCTTGGTCTATGGGTGTGAAGTAGTAATCCCAGCAGAGGCCGACATCCCATCAGTCAGATGCAGCCTAAATACAACAACAAGCAATATACCTCTAATGGAGGATAGCCTGGACTTAACAGAACAACTGAGGGATGCAGCCAGCATCAGAATGGCGGCATATCGACAAAAAAAGCCAAGCCAAAAGCTACAACAAGACCACAAAGCCGTAGTATTCGGGTAGGAGACCTTGTTCTCAGAAAAGTTTTTCAAAACACAAAGGAGAAAAACGCAGGCAAATTGGCCCCAACCTGGGAAGGTCCCTACCTGATTGACTCAATAGTCGGCCAGGGTGCTTACAGGCTACAAACCCTGGACGGCGAAATGATCCCCAGAGCTTGGAATATTGCACATTTAAAACTATTTCACATATAAAATATATCCCCCGGCCCAGGTATAATCTTTACCTTACTATTTTCTGCCTGACCTGATATGCAACTAAGTGTATGATACTTGCCATTATATGAATAAATGCCTTATATAATTCCTTTCATTATGTGCCTACATACTTGTCAATATTCTCGTTTGTCTCTTTAACGAATAGAATCTTCAATATTTGTTTTGCATAATGTACCTTACTTAAAACAAATTTTTAAGATTGAGGGCCACTCCACTAATATCCAACTTTCAGTTGCAAAAATATCCAACTTTCAGTTGCAAAAATAGGCCTTAAATTATTGAGCTCAATTTAATAAACAAACCTGGGAAAACGTTTCCTAGATTGTATGTCATAAATGGGTCATAAGCCCTCCAGACAGGCAGGGGACATAAGCCCTCCAAACAGGCAATAACCCCACCCATGACACAAAAACTGGCCAGATCCAGCACAAGGAAACCTGGCCCGATCTAGTCGAATAACTGGCCAGATCCAGTACACATCCAACACTACAAATATGCCTTATCAAAACACAAAAATAAACCATCAAAGATCAATTATTTAAAAACCAAAACAAAAATCTTCATTCAAAAAAATACCAGCCCTATAAAATCACACACCTAAAAAGTAACAAGTATTCATTCCAGGAACATCCCCCCTGGATGGGCCAAAACAAAAACACAAGCCTAAACAGGTTTCGAATCAGAAACCTACTCACAACCCTCCACCATTTCCTGATCAGCAGACTTCTCCTTGGAAGGAGGAGAATCCACCTCTTCTTCATGACCCATATTGGCCAAATGAGGATACTGGGTGTCCAAAGCTATCTCATCCCGATCCGGATCCCACTTAGCCCGGTCAGATTCCGGATCTCTCATAGCATCAACCCGGCCTTTCCCAAAGAAGTACTGAGCAGCATCAGCAAGGCGCGCCTCCACCAGCTCCTTCTCAGCACCAAGATCTTCATTCTTCCTCAGGTGATCCTGCATTGCCTACTTCTCGGCAACCAACTCTCTCTTGACGGCTTCCAGCTCTTCCCTTATAGCCTCGAGTTCTTGCCTGGCAACTTTCTCAGCATTTTTTGCAGCCACCTCACAAACCAAAGCAGCCCTAGATGCCTCCCTGGCCGACCCCAGCTGAGATTGAGGTACTACCTCATTACCCCTGGACGTGTGTAAATCATAGTTAACTTTATCCAATTTCTCTTCCAAGTCAGTAATTCTAGCCCGGGCATCCTTGAGCTTGCAAGCAGTAGCCAACCCAGCATCCAAGCCCTATAGAAAAATGAAAGAAGATCAATTAACCAAACCCAAGGGAAAAAAGGTAACACAAGGATACATAATAATAAAACCCTTTGCAACTAACCTCCTTAGCTTGAGAAGCAAGAGCGGCAGCCTTTGTCACAAGAGAAGACAAGATAGACACTACTTTAGTAGAAGATTCAAGGGCATTGTCAGATAAGAGCTGGCCACTGATATTAGCAGAAAAATCATTTATCTGTGCCCGGGCAGCATCTATATCGTCCAACCGAGTAGGCACTTCCCTGACACTCCTGATTGGTTGAGCCTGAATGGGCTCTTTCTCTCTCCCTTCTTCCTCAGAAATGACAGCTTCTCTCCTCCTTTTGGAAGGCTGAACAACCTCTGGGGACACTAGCCTGGGCGGTTCCTGGGGAGGCTGGACATCAGAAACTAAAATGTCAAGAGTCTTGTCGCTCCCACTAGCCTCATGACTCTTGGACTGCTCAGCAATCCTAGCAACCCTAGCTTTCAAGTCGGCAGCACTAAAACTAGCCAATCTAGCAGAAGATCTGTATACTGAATGTATAAAAAATACACGTAAGTGTCAGAAAAGAAGTAGCAGAAAGACAACAATCAACACAAAGACATAAAGAAGACATACAGGAAAGAGCAGTGGAGTTAGGCTTGCCTTTAGGTACTTTGACCACACTCAGCTTAGGCTTCATATACCGGGGCAGCAAATCCCTGCCCAGACTAGCAGGCCAAGTCCTTTCTTCCTCAGGAAGAGCAAGAAAGGCCTCTATCCTTAAAATAGATTCCTCGTCAAGAGGATCAGGGTTCCAGTCAGGAGCTACAAATATCCTCAAAATACACAGGTAAAACTTAAATATTCCGAATCCATACAATATAAAATGTGAATTGAGAATACAGGATATCTTAGATAATCCAGACCTGACCCCAGAGTGTCAGTCCGGACAAATAGGTAAGTCTTCGCCCAGCCTTTATCATCTCCAGAATCCAGGTTAGTAATTAATGGAGACATTTTTGACTTAATTCTCAAATTGAAACGACCAGTAGAAGGATTTTTCAGATGATATACTACCTTGATGTCATTAACAGTAATCACAAGTTTATGTTTAGCACATAAATTTTCAATAGAGTGGACAAGTTTCCAAACCATTGGCAAAATTTGGAAAGGTGATACTTCCATGGCGCGGATAGTATCAATCATTAAAGGAGTAAAAGGCAACTTACAACCTGCCTTGAATGCCCATTCGTAGATGCAGAACCAACCAGGTGACACCCAGTTAGCCCTGACTGGACAAAATTCAGGAATCCAAACTTCAGCTGAGTCAGGGATCAACTTTTTCTCCCTTAAAACCCCATCATAGTTCGTTTTCAACAGATTTTCTTCAGGAAAAGAAGATTCGAGAGACCGAAGAGCAGAAAAAATAGAATCTTGGTATTTAAACGCTATAGCACGAGCAGGAGGATCAACTTCAACAACTTCCTCCTCTTGGATGTCTGTTGGTTCAGGTTCAGCCGCAGCCTTCTGTGAAGCAGGACGTTTTTTGGCCCCCATATCCTTTGTTATTTTATTAGTTTTTGTGGTAAACTAATAAAATTTAGTGAGAAATCACAAGTAGCAGACTAAAATTCCTGGGAAATAGGAAAGAATTTCAGAGAAAATATAGCAAGAGAAGTAGAAGAATTTTGGTAAAGAATGAACTATCACAATTACCGAATTTATAGGGGAAGAATAACGGTGCAAAAACCCTAGAAAACGCAAAACTGTCAGCATGACATCATGTAGTTAGCCGTTGCAGTGTTTAACGGTCACTAGAAGTCTAAGAGTCATTGAATAATTGTGATTCTTTTTTATTTTTGAGCCCGGTAAATTGACATATCACCCCTGGCCTGATCCAGCACGGGTAAAATGTCAAGGGGCAATTGTTAGGTCCAATTTAGCCTGATCTGAATTTAGTTAGCCTGACTTGATTAGGCTGACTGGGGCAACCACGGTTCGGACAATTGCAGCTATTATTTGACAGGAAAAGAATATGAGAGGATGAAAAAGCTGCTGAAGAAGCCTGATAGCAATATTAGAATAGCTTGATGGAACTCTCCAACAGGATATTTAATCAACAGACCAACAAAGCAGTTATGTGCATACCCTATTCTTACGGAAGACCAGGTCCAATCACAAGAACATACAATTTCCATAAACTACAGCGTGCAAGAGGAGAAGAAGGAGAAGTTGTTGAGTTTGAATAAGTCAGCCGGATTAATAGGAAATGTGCCCTATTAATTAGGAGACGGTTCCAACAGTCAAAAGGAGTATATGATTGATTGTACCGTTAGAATAAAAAGACTATAAATAGAGTAGAAGAGTATTAGTAAAACACACGAAATAATAGACAAACATTCTTATACAATTAGCTTATTATTCTTATTCCACTGTGTTCTTATTTTCTTTACCAGTTAATTGATCCATGATACATAAACATCATTATTCTCTCATAAATTATTCCATCCGTCACTCAACATTTTTTCAATAATATTAGAACTGGATACCCACACAACTTAATCTTCAGGCCGGATCCTTTCAGGAGAATTCAGGCTAAAACACATTCCACACTATTACTTCCACCACACAACACTGTCTACTAACAACCACTCTACTATTTGCTACTAACATCCAACTTCATGACGACATCGCGAGCAACTACTTAAAACAAGATATAACAACAAGCTAACCGATTCAACAATTACAAACTGCTACTCAATTATACAATAACTACTACGAAATTACTCACACAACCATTTTAAATACTTCAAAATTGTCATAAAAGTACCATAAAATTGCTATAATTACGTCACTTTCCACGCGACATTACTCTTCTCCTCTTAAAAGGAACTTTGTCCCCGAAGTTCACCATCAAAACAACTTTAACTATCACCCAAGTTGATAAATTATTATACCACATTGACATTACGAATAACTATTATTCATTTGTATAAAAGCCATCGGCATAGAGAACCTCACGATTACATATCCCGTCATTCATTATTAGACATTACACCAAATATTTTCTTATGTGACCATACAACATATGCAACGAGCAACATAACCACCACACACTATATTACTTAAGATAATTTGATTTAGCATGTGAAATTATATAAACAACACCTAAATTGTATAAACCTTACCAATACTCACAACTGTATAACAACCGTTGAGACGTAACAAAGATATAACATGTCCAAAACAAGAAGCATTCTCACAAGAATCACCAATGCGAAGATACAACCAGATTTAAAAACGAAATTATCAGTCCACAGGGGCACTCGATCGAGCTTGTGAGTTACTCGATCGAGTTGACGCTACTCGATCGAGTTCATTACGTACTCGATCGAGTACATCGAGATCAGAATGCACTTTTAAATCACCCCCTGCAGATACTCGATCAAGTGAGGGGCACTCGATTGAGTAGCCACAGGTCCAAATCCTCTACACGATCACAAGCAAACCAAGAAAATATATATATATATATATATATATATATATATATATATATATATATATATATATATATAAAGTCCGAATGTCAACTCCGACATCAACCACCTGTAGAACGAGTCCTAAAAACAACTAAAACACGGCCTTATGGCCAAAATACAACCCAAAGTGAAACAAAGGTACTAACAACCAACAAGTCATCAAACCGAGTGTTAAATATAACAAATCCACGAGATCAAGTATATATAAAACAAGACAAAATAAACTAGCATCACTCCATGGCCTGCTCCTCCATCTCCTCACTACCACCACCGCCTCCGGACATGCCCGCTCCAGCTGTACCAGCACCTGCGACATCTCTCGTGCCAGAATCGGCTCCCACTCATCACGGTGCCAAGCAACCGTAAGGGTAGCTCGTAGGCTCCCTTCAAGTAGACCGCTCCACGCCATAGGAATGGAAGACCCCGTTGTCATCTCCATCACCTCTCCACCACACCGGCTGAGCCGCCTCGGTCCCGATGCCCTAAACATATGCCATCTCATGGAGGTTTCGGAGTGTCAAGGTAGCAGACACTCTCTCCGTGAGCTCACTCACTCTCATCTCAGTGCTGAAGAAGGAAGGGTAGCTGGGAAACTGAAACTGTGGAGGCACAGGCTGCTCTGGCTGGGTCTCGGTCATCCTCTCTCTCACCTGTCATGGACCTCTCCCCACTCTAGGTTGTCTATCCTTGGGTCTAGCCGGATCCCTCTTCGTCGACTCAGGCATCACCTTTAAAAGGTCGTCATCAATGAGGTAAAACTGCCTATCACAGACCTCCTCCGCATCATCAGAATCGGCTGCCACCACAGCCGCTGGTAAAGGCTCAGGGTCGGGTATCCTCATCCAACTCATCCCCCAAACTCTCCACGCTAACCCACCATCCCCCAAGGTCCTCAACCATTTTTGGTCGAGAAAGTACTCACGGTCCAAGGTAGTGACCGTCGGGGTCAAAGGTGTATAGAACGAGGAGGCATCAAAAGTGGTCAACCGCTCCGCCAACCGAGTGGCAATGGCACCACAACTCAAGAAATGGGTGTCAGAAGAGGCCATCAAAGCTAAGCTAGCACACACTATGGCCAGGGCTCTGAAAGAGACTCGCGGGGCTCGGATGGGATTAAGGTACGCCGCAAGCATCATCACCTCATGTGAGTTAAGCTTACTCACATCTTTCTGATCATAAAGTAAACAGGTCATAGCACGAAGAAAGATCTTTAGAGTGACGTGTTGCACATCATTGATCAACATGTTGCTAGAGGTGGGGGTGGCTTGCCGGTAAAGCAAGGCATGAGGCTATTTGCTCCACACTCAGTCGGGATGTCCCTAAGGGCTCCCTTCTCTGGTCTAGCAAGGCCGTGGTGGATGGCAAACATGTCCATGATCAGAAAGAAGCTAGTGTTCATGAGACGGAACTCAACGGTCTTTTCCACCGCATCATAACGAAAGGAACTCATGAACTCCAAAGTCAGAAAAGCATAGGAATGGTTTCGAAGACGATACAACCCGGTCATACCCAAAGTCTCAAAGATGTGTCTCACATCAGTCTCAACCCCTAGGTCAGTCAAGATGGTAGTATCAATGCTGCAGGTGGGTTTCAAACGACGTCTCTGCAAAGCAACGAAAACATCTCTTTGCTTAAAATCAGCAAAGACAATAGAAGGGTAGTTTGGCACCAGTGGGACCGTAGGTCCCCCACTCCCCTCACCTACCTTAGGTTCAGAAACCCTCCCCCTCTTACTTTGACGAGTTCCAACAGTTGGTCTCGGCATCTATTTTCAACACATATTTTAGAGATACAAACACTTACTTGAAAACATATAAACTTTCATGTATAGTCATGGAAAAAGATCTACTATGTATGTACACACTTTCACCAAACAATCCAAAACTTCAAGTATACAATTCTCAAATTCTCATTAGACGGTCTCACAGCTACAAAATTTTGAAAGATTTAACCTCAATTAACACATCAACTTGACACTTTAAGGCATTAAACTTCCAAAATAGGTTTCCAAATAAGCAATCATCAAAAGATTTGGGGCGATTTTCAATTTGGGGCTCTTTTAAGACGGAGTTTTAAGGCAAAATTTTGGGCAAAATTCATCAAAATCAACACAAAACATGATACCCATAACATACATTACTTAATTTTCCCCCTTTCATATGCAAAAGACAAACAAAAATCAATTTGAATCCCCAAACCCTAGAAAATTCGGTACTTACAAACCTCCAAATTGATTCAATTTTTCTACTTCTAGCATCAATAATCAACAAATTAAAGTAATTAAATCATGTTACAACAACTACAAGCATGATTTCATGTATATACATCGAATTTTCAGAAAAATTCAAACAACCTACATGTTTCTAACCAATTAAAAACATAGAAAAAGATGAACATTCTTACCTTGAATGATTAGCAAGCAAAAGGATAAATTAAACAAGAAGAATATCAAGATTCAACACACAAAACACCAAGCACTTGAGAGAAGGAGAGATTTAGAAAGGGTTAGAGTTAGATATGAAGGAAATAGGAAGAAGAAAGCTGGGAAGAAGGTATAAGAATCCCGTAAAATCCCGGGTACTGTTCACTTACTCGATCGAGTAAGTAGGTTACTCAATCGAGTGGCCTCTACTCGATCGAGTTGGAGCTACTCGATCGAGTTTCCGCTGGCAGTTTCAAATATTTCGATCTTATAACTCCTCAACTAGATCGAATGAGGTTTACTCGATGGAGTACGCACATGTACTCGGTCGAGCAAGATTAAGAACAAGGTTAAAAGTTACGAGTTTAGTTGATGATTCCTGCAAAACAACAACTCGTGTCGATTCCAAAATGTATTTGGAATTCGTCACAGATTATTATATTCATTTATGACACCTTATTACTACGCAAATGTAACTCAACTATTTCATCCAAACATGACACATATTACTTCATTCTTTATCAAACACTACACAAAAACCGTTTACCATACCATTAACTTATTCATGCATATACTCAACACGTTATCTCACGTCTAATCATGCTTTTGCAAATTCAACGATTTAACTTATACTCACACTATTCTGAGCATTCATCTAACAATAAACCCTCATATGTCACAACAAGTTATCAAGTAAATCATTCGACTTAAATATGCCATAGCACAAAAGTACTCAACAATTCTGATGTGACCATAATTGGCGCATATTTAGCCCCCGAATTAGCCTTGTTTCCATGCTTTTTAGTGCTTATTTGGGTCATTTTTTATCTTTAGTTCTTTGTTTTGCATATTCTTTGAGATTTTGATCCCTTGGTAGGAAAGGAGTAAGAATCTTGCATTTTCATGGCAAAACGAGACTAAATTGATCGAATTCAATGACCAAGCATCAAGGAGAGACAAGATTAGAAGGCCTTTGTACATATCATAGTAGAAGAGCAATGTTGAGGAAAGATCCTTGAGTCCCCAAGGAAATCCCCAAGGAATTTATGAAGAAAAGGGAAGAAAAGAAGAAGTTACTATGTTGATCGACAATCCGAGCGGATTGTCAACAATCCGCCCGTCCGGCCTACTCGCACAATCCGAAGCGTCCCGGCTGAATCCGCTCGGATTCCCCTCAACAATCCGTCCGGATTCCCTGAATCCGCTCGGATTCCATCGCCAAATCCGGCCGTCCCGACCTTATTCCGCCCGGATTTCTTCACAGCACGGGTTGTCTTCTTCAAGCTACGAAAAGAGAAGCCCTTCTCTCAGAAAATACCGGGTCCTCCTTGCTCAACTTAAAAAGTGTAATTACTAGTTTAGCCCTTAGTTAACCCTAATGCATCCTCCCTAATTTTCACTATAAATACCCCATTAGGCTAATTAGAGGAGCATGTTCTTCTTATCAATAATTAGTGTAGTTAATATCAATCAAATCTCTCTTTAATATTGTAATCAAGTATTAATCAAGTTTTAATCCAAGTTTTAGTTCTTTAATCTCTCTTTTGTTCATCCTTTATTTTGGGTAATTGAAGATTATTTGGGTTATTATTGGGAGATTGACAACCTCTCAATCTAGCATTCAAGTACTTCTATTATTCTTGCTTTATTATTGGAATCATTAGTAGGTATAATCTCTTAATCCCTTTTTAATTATTGTTAATTACTTTCATTTATTCATCATGTTTCATATTGTTAGTATGATTGACAACCTTGCTAGCATGATCAACATGATAATGAGTGAGTAGTCTCTTAGCTAGGGTTAATGGGTGATTAGGGGAAACCAACATGGGGAATGATTCATGCTTAAATTAATATGCTTTCATGTTTTATTTGCTTGCTTGTTTTGATCTCAACTCATGCACATGTTATATTTGATGAAATGCTAAGCCTATGAATCCTTGCATTTACTATCATCTCCTATCTTTTCAATGAGACTTGTAAGACATAACCCAACTCGAGTCTCATTAGACCATGCATGTTGTTGAGTAGGGAAGATTAAGTCGACTTGTAGGTGTTGTACAATCTAATCGATTCGGCTCCGGGACCTAAACTTTCCTAGGATTGTAAGATATAACCCAACTCAATCCATCACAACAATAATTGCTTGCTTATAATTTGAGAACATGTTTGTATGATCATATCCCATGATTCCCCTATGACCCCATGACACCCTAGTGCCTTTAATCAATTGTTTACACCCCCTTTAATTCATCTTGCTTGTTTATTTTCATTGTTATTCTAGTTTAGTAACCTTCTACATCAACCCAATTTGTGACATCCCTTAGACACCACTAGTTACAATAGAAATCTCATTTCAACTCCCGTCCCTTGGGATCCGACCTTTACTTGCCTCTTTACTAATTGTAGAGTTGCTTGTTGAGCTATAAATTGTGTTTTTATTCGACCGTGACCAACGACCACATCTCAATTTGTGAACACTTAGCGGGATCGCATCAAAAATGGCGTCGTTGCCGGGGACGGTGTTTGTTTGATTTAGATTTCCTTTTTGTTATTAGTTGTGTCTTTCTTCGCCTTGAGGAAGTAAAAATCCTCAAGGTTTGTTCTAATCATTTTTCGAGTTGTTTGATATTTTGCGAGATGGATTTCATAGACTGTTTTGTAGAGGACCACTTGAGTATCCCTTACTTCAAGGATCCCATGCAAGCACTAGAAACCTTAGAAGCAAGTAAGGCTAAGAGCATGTATTGGGAGTTGGAGGTGGATCTCTTTGAGGCCGCTCTAGCTAACAAGGAACTTACTCATGCACAATCCGAGTTGGTGCATAATATTCTAGTAGAAGCATGTCAACCCATAGAGGATGAGCAATCCATCCTAGAGGATATTTTGCAAACTCAAGAGCAAGAGGAACCCATCATGGGATTTGAATATGATGAGGTTGATGAAAGTGAAGTTGAGTATGCTATGAGAATGGAATGCCTAATGGAGATGGAGCAAATTCTCAATGAAACTCCAAAAGAAGAAAGTAAGGTACAAACTCCTACTTTGAAACCCCTTCCCCCAAATTTGAAATATGCTTACCTTGATGAATCAAAGACCAAACCCGTGATTGTTAATGATAGACTTGATGATGACCAATTGGGAAAATTGCTTGATATGTTGAAACAACATGAGAAGGCTATAGGTTATAGTCTAGATGACCTTAAGGGGATAAGTCCCGACTTTTGCATGCATAGAATTCATCTAGAGGACGACCATAGACCTACCATTCAACCCCAAAGAAGATTGAACCCCCACATGCAAGAAGTTGTCAAAGGAGAGGTCATGAAATTACTTGATGCGGGAATCATATATCCCATATCGGATTCTTTGTGGGTTAGCCCTGTTCAAGTGGTACCTAAGAAAGGAGGTACCACGGTAGTGACAAATGAAAAGAATGAATTAATACCCACAAGAATGATCACCGGTTGGCGTATGTGCATTGACTACCGGAAATTAAACTCCGCAACAAGAAAAGATCACTTCCCCTTACCATTCATTGACCAAATGCTTGAGAGGTTAGCCTCTAACAAATTCTTTTGCTACCTTGACGAATATTCGGGATTCTTCCAAATCCCTATACACCCGGATGACAACCATAAGACCACCTTCACATGCCCTTATGGCACTTTTGCATATAGGAGGATGCCTTTTGGATTATGTAATGCCCCCGCCACTTTCCAAAGATGCATGATGAGTGTCTTCTCCGATTACTTAGAGACCATAATGGAAGTTTTTATGGATGATTTTAGTGTTTATGGAAAGGACTTTGACTCATGCTTGCATAATCTTTCTCTTGTATTGCAAAAATATGAAGATGTTAGCCTTGTTTTAAATTGGGAAAAGTGTCATTTCATGGTCAATGAAGGAATTGTTTTGGGTCACTTGATTTCGGAAAAGGGCATCGAGGTCGATAAAGCTAAAGTTGAGGTGATAGAGAAACTCCCACCTCCCGTGAATGTTAGAGGGGTGAGAAGTTTTCTCGGTCACGCGGGTTTTTATCGTCGTTTCATAAAAGATTTTTCGAAAATAGCAAAACCCCTCACTCAACTTTTGCTTAAAGATGCCCAATTCCAATTTACTAACGAGTGTGTTGAAGCTTTCAATAGAATCAAAGAAGCATTAATCTCAGCACCAATCATTCAACCCCTAAATTGGGAGTTACCCTTCGAGATTATGTGTGATGCTAGCAACTACGCCGTTGGAGCGGTTCTTGGCCAACGGGTAGGGAGAGCTCTTCATGCCATCTATTACATAAGCAAAACCCTCGACCCTTCTCAAGTGAATTATGATACAACCGAAAAGGAGCTTCTTGCCATTGTATATGCTTTGGATAAATTCCGTTCCTACTTGCTTGGATCCAAGGTGATTGTATTTTCGGATCACCATGCTCTTCGACATCTCTTGATAAAGAAGGAGGCAAAACCAAGATTGTTGAGATGGATTTTGCTTCTTCAAGAATTTGACTTGGAAATAAGAGACAAGAAAGGAGCCGAGAATGTAGTGGCGGATCACTTGTCAAGGATCCGGTTTCATGATGAAAATGGAGAAACCCCGATCAATGACTCATTTCCCGACGATATTTTGATGGCTATTCAAACACAACTTGAAAGGCACATCACCCCATGGTTTGCCGATTATGCCAATTATATTGTTGGAAAAGTACTCCCTCCAAACTTGAACCACAACCAAGGGAAGAGATTCCTATTCGAAGTGAAGAGGTACTTTTGGGATGACCCAAACCTCTACAAGGAGTGTAGTGATGGGCTCTACCGGAGATGCATCCCTCAATGGGAAATCCAAGGAATCTTGGAAGGATGTCATTCATCACCCTACGGTGGGCACCATGGAGCAAGAAGAACCGTTGCAAAAATCCTCCAATCGGGCTTCTATTGGCCTACAATGTTCCAAGATACAAGAGAATTCATCATTCATTGTGATGCTTGTCAAAGAACGGGGAATATATCTTGGAGGAACGAAATGCCACAAAGAGGCATCCTAGAGGTAGAAATCTTCGATGTTTGGGGAATTGACTACCAAGGGCCCTTTGTGACCTCCAATGGGAATAAGTACATCCTTGTGGCCGTCGATTATGTTTCAAAGTGGGTGGAGGCAATTGCCACCCCAAATGATGATGCGAAAACGGTCACCAAGCTTTTCAAGAAGATAATTTTCCCAAGATTTGGAGTTCCTAGAGCAATCATTAGTGATGGAGGAACACATTTCCATGAGAAAAAGCTTGCATCCCTTTTGACCAAATATGGTGTTCAACATCGAACCGGCTTGGGATACCATCCTCAAACAAGCGGTCAAGTGGAAATTTCAAATAGAGAGATCAAGCAAATCCTTGAAAAAGTTGTGAACAAGACTCGGAAAGATTGGAGCACAAAGCTTGATGATGCTCTTTGGGCTTATAGGACGGCCTACAAGACTCCCATAGGAGCCTCCCCCTACAAGCTTGTATATGGAAAAGCATGTCATTTGCCAATTGAATTGGAGTACAAAGCTTATTGGGCAATCCGAGCACTCAATCTTGATCTCAAATTGAGCGGTCAAAGGAGGATGATTCAAATCCAAGAGTTGGAAGAATTCCGACTACAATCCTATGAGATTGCGAAGATTTACAAAGAAAGAACAAAATTGCTTCATGACAAAAGAATTCGACAAAAGGCCTTGCACAAGGGAGACAAAGTCCTTCTATTCAATTCCCGCTACCGACTCTTTCCGGGAAAGTTGAACTCTAGATGGATGGGTCCCTATGTGATAACCGAAGTTGGAAAATATGGAGATTTCGAACTCAAGGCGGAAGATGGAAGCAAATTCAAGGTAAATGGTCAAAGGTTGAAGCCCTACTATGAAGGAGCGTTTGTTGGAGAGGTCGAGGCTACCTACCTCGGGCCTCCTTCCCCTTGAAAGGACCCTCTAAGGGAGAGTTTGGTGGAGTCCTCCCTAAACCACCATTTGTAAATATACTAACCCTCTAACTTGTATTTATTTATTGCATTTGTTTTAATAAGTAGCATAGACTCTTTTCATGAGCGTAAGTGAGGGAGGGTCACTAATGAGTTTTTGAATGAAGGAAGGGATAAATGCCCAAGTGTGGGGATGCATCTAAAAAAGGAGAAGAAGTCAAAACTCGCAGCCCGAGAATCCGTGCGGATTCCGAGAATCCGGCCGTCTTGTCGAATCCGGGCGTATAGGGGAGAAACGTACGTCCGGCCTACGCCGAGAAATTGAAGATTTCTGGGTCGAGGTCGAATCCGAGCGTCCCCGTGAAGAATCCGTACGTCTTGAGGAATCCGGCCGGATCTGAAGAAAGACGCCCGTCTTTTCACCTATGCATTTCAAGGAAAAATCTCTGTACTGGAATCCGCCCGTCTTCTCAAAAAGACGCTCGTCCGACCTTGAAAGAATCCGAGCGTCTTATGTTCGGGACGCCCGTCTTGTGGCGTCAAAATTTTGGGATTTTCCTCTGTGGCAAAATCCGAGCGGATTGTGAAGAATCCGCCCGTCCCGTGAAGCAAGAATCCGAGCGTCTTCACCTTGAATCCGCTCGTCTTCTCACAGCGTCTTGACCCGACTTCTTCCTAATTAAAATACCCCCCACCACACATACTTTGACACATCACTATTCCTTCCACTTACCCTATAAAACCCACCTCCTTATGACTCCCATACATATCCAAATCACTCTCTTTACCCTCAAAATTAAAAATCCCCAATTTTCTAGGGTTTCCAATTCTCAATCAACAAGGAACATCCTTAGCAATTTTCAAATCAAAAGAACCCAACAAAAGAAGCAAGAATGGCACCAAGGAGATCCTCCTTTAGAAGTGCAAGAAGACCAAGGATGGTGGGAAGTTCCTCTGCCTCACATCTCAACACCATTAGAAGGGAACATGTAGAGATTGTAGATCTCACAAGGCTCGATGATTTCTCGAATGTGGAATTCCTTGATGATGTGCAGCGATTGGTCTTCCACCGACTCTTAAGTAAGAATATTCTTCCCACTAAATTTCTTTGTCATGCTACCTTAAGAAAGCTTGGGATTTTTCACCAAGTAGAAGCACTTTTTGAGGTTTTTGGTCTTTCAACTCTCTTTCGCATGTATGAACCAACCTATCGGTCCCTTGTGCTAGAATTCTTAAGCTTTTTGAAGATTACAACCGTAAAAAAAGTGATATGCATAGAGTTTAGGTTGGAAAATGTTTCTAGGATGATGACCCTTGTTGAGTTTGCCAATGTGTTCGGACTTGATGTTTCGCCTACCCGAACATCAAAGCCCAAAAAGTATAATGTTGCACCATTGTGGAGGGCCATGACGGGCCGGGATTTCATTCTTACCAAGGAATGCCTTGCTTTTCACATCCAAAACCCGATCTTGAGGCTTACATATCGATTTCTTTCGGGTACTCTCTTCGCCCGCCGAGATCCGGCCATCAACCAATTGGACCTTGTATTTATGGAATCATACCTCAACATTCAAGGGAGAGATAGGTATCACTTCAATGCACCTCTAGTTTTGCTAGAGAAGTGGGCAAGGTTTAGAAATGGGGATGATGATGGAATGAAGCACATAGTGAATGGTGGACTCATAACTAGACTTGCAAAGCACTTTAACCCAAGGTTCAATGAGAACAATGAGTACACTCCACTTACGGGGAGCACGAGAATTAATGAAGACCTCCTTGTCATCCAACACCATTGGATAACCCTTGAGGGGGTCGATAAGAGGATAAAGTGGTTGACAAAAGGGAGCGATCCTATCTATCTCCCAATAACCGATCTACCACGGATCTCCCCAAGAAGAGGAAGCTTGTCCCCAATGCCCTCCTACCTCATCCCAAGTCAAACAAGGCAAACTCCACCACCACAAAATCCACCACCACAACAACAAGAACAACAAACTCAAAATGAGAAGATAAAAGTGCCTCCTTACCCCTTTCCCTACCAACCATATAACCATCCAAATCCCTTCATCCTCCCCCTGTGACGACTTTGTCACGGGAATTTTGCAAGACTTACACTACCGTCAATATGAGACCTCCGTGGACACTTATTATGCTCTTTACCCCCAATACTATGAGATGGCTCAAAAAGGACGGATTAGTGAGGAAGGAGCTTTCCCCTCATGGGCTCAAATGGAATTGCTCTTTCCCAACTCGGAGAAGGCTAATGAAGGGGCGAATGGTCGCAAATGGGAGGAGAGTGGCGATTCTTGTGGAGGTGATACGGTGAAGCTTGAGAGTGAAGATGAATTCATGGATCCAAGTTTAAGTGATGCTTCAAAGGATATTTGGGATAGCGATATAGAGGGAGATGATGCGGATGCCTAGGAGACTACTTCATCACTAGGTGGAGCAAGCATGAGCGGCCACCTAAGTTCAAGTGAAGTTCTCTCATCTCTCCTCTTTATCTTTATTTTTTCATGAAAAGAAGTTTGTATCTTGTCTCTTTGTATTTATTTCATTTTGATCATTGTTGGAGTAGTCCTAGCCCCATCAAAGGACTCACACCTCGGTACCATTGAGGTGTTCTTATTTTATTGTTCCCATTTGTAAAATCCAAAATGACAAAATTAGTTTCATGCATAGCATAGTGTGTGCATGAACTATACTCATCCTTGGACATTAGCAATAGTGTCTTACTCGGTTTGGGGAAGTTAATGCATACGCAACGGGAGGTAATCTAAATTATCCTCTCCGTCATAACAAAAACCATGCATCATGTAGTGTAGCTTAGTATAGATTGCATTTAGTATAGAAATCATGCATCATCTTTGCATAATTTCCATCATTTTGGCCATTGAGGACAATGCCCATATTAGTGTGGGGATGGGAATTCTAACATTTAACTCTTATTCAAAAAACCCTTAAAAATTTGAAAATTTTAAAAATCCAAAAACAAGTTCATTTCCTTTGTAGTGTAGTCATGTATATATTATTGTATATATTGTGTTTGTTCATCCTTATTCACATTGATTGACTACGCCACATCCGAGACATGAGGATATTGAAGACCGCATGGTATGATCTTTCCAATCTCCTTTTTCCTCTTTATGTTAATGACTATGTGGCTTTATTTTGATTGATGCGGTATAACAATGTGAATCTAGGACTTGCATTTAGATTATATGTCATATTAGTTGGTAGAATCATATGCATTAGGATGTTTATATGTTAGTTGCATCATGGCATGTAGTTTGCATGTTAGAAAATTTTGCGAAACCGTCTACTTGGGAAGCTTGACTAGTGTATATAGGCCCTAGTAGATGCTTTTTATTCTTAAGACTTTGCTTGTTAGAATACTTGTAAAACACCCTAGGATGTGTCATGCTAGTATCCTTTGACCCATGGATTAAGGCCTAGTCAAGAGTACCTTGTGGTGTGATAACTCCTTGGCTACCGTTTATTCCAAGGTGACCCTTGAAACCATGCACCCATACATCCATCATCCATGTTCGACCACATTTTTGTCAACAAAAGGGAATGGGCACAAAAAGAAATCAATTTGAGTTCAATGAAATGAAAAGTGAAAGAAAGTTTGCAAAAATGCATCAAATGAAAAGAGGAGCAAAAATAGAACTCCTAAGCTTCAAATACAAGGCACCCACGTTACTAATTGGGGTGACTTTGAAAATGTTCAAAAAGAAATGCAAAAAAGTTGTCAAGTATTGAAATGCCAAAAATCAAAAAGAAATGGCAAAGAAAGTGTTCTCAAATGTCAAATGCCACAAGAAATTGGGGGGAAAAACAAAAACAAAAGCAAACTCCCAAAAGTGAAACTCAAATATCTATTGATCCCTTTATCCATCATATCCATTTTTGTGCATGGTAGAGAGGGGACGACCCTTCTTCTTGTCTAGGCAAGAGGGGGAATTCCGCGATCCTCCAGTGTTTCTAACACCATAGGGAGTCTATTCTTGACAAAAGCATTTAACGATTGAGGACAAAGGTACCCTAGCTTGACACATTTTGGAGGTGATTTATTGGTATCCTTCTAGGCCTAGTAGTTTGAACAAATTGCATCTATGAAGGATTGTGTACCCTTGAATTGCTTCCCTTGTAGATAATTTCCGCCACTTGATGAGGGAGTGGCTATTCTTTTTGTAGATGAATCCATTATGTGTTTTTGTGTGCTTAATGTTTGGATGTGTCGCCATTTTGGCAAGACCCACCTTGCCTTGCAAGAAGGCATCCTACCTCATGGTTGTCTTGTTGTGAGTTGAAGGGGCGGTGTGAGACCCGTTAATTGTCTCATATCGGCTATATTATTAGGATAGGTTAGTATTGGTCCTAGTCTTTGTCACCTCTTTACTCGGGACGAGCAAAGGTTCGGTTTGGGAATATTTGATGTGACCATAATTGGCGCATATTTAGCCCCCAAATTAGCCTTGTTTCCATGCTTTTTAGTGCTTATTTGGGTCATTTCTTATCTTTAGTTCTTTGTTTTGCATATTCTTTGAGATTTTGATCCCTTGGTAGGAAAGGAGTAAGAATCTTGCATTTTCATGGCAAAACGAGACTAAATTGATCGAATTCAATGACCAAGCATCAAGGAGAGACAAGATTAGAAGGCCTTTGTACATATCATAGTAGAAGAGCAATGTTGAGGAAAGATCCTTGAGTCCCCAAGGAAATCCCCAAGGAATTTATGAAGAAAAGGGAAGAAAAGAAGAAGTTACTATGCTGACTGACAATCCGAGCGGATTGTCAACAACAATCCGCCCGTCCGGCCTCTCGCACAATCCGAGCGTCCCGGCTGAATCCGCTCGGATTCCCCTCAACAATCCGTCCGGATTCCCCGAATCCGCTCGGATTCCATCGCCCAAATCCGCCGTCCCGACCTTATTCCGCCCGGATTTCTTCACAAAGACGGGTTGTCTTCTTCAAGCTACGAAAAGAGAAGCCCTTCTCTCGAAAAATACCGGGTCCTCCTTGCTCAACTTAAAAAGTGTAATTACTAGTTTAGCCCTTAGTTAACCCTAATGCATCCTCCCTAATTTTCACTATAAATACCCCATTTGGCTAATTAGAGGAGCATGTTCTTCTTATCAATAATTAGTGTAGTTAATATCAATCAAATCTCTCTTTAATATTGTAATCAAGTATTAATCAAGTTTTAATCCAAGTTTTAGTTCTTTAATCTCTCTTTTGTTCATCCTTTATTTTGGGTAATTGAAGATTATTTGGGTTATTATTGGGAGATTGACAACCTCTCAATCTAGCATTCAAGTACTTCTATTATTCTTGCTTTATTATTGGAATCATTAGTAGGTATAATCTCTTAATCCCTTTTTAATTATTGTTAATTACTTTCATTTATTCATCATGTTTCATATTGTTAGTATGATTGACAACCTTGCTAGCATGATCAACATGATAATGAGTGAGTAGTCTCTTAGCTAGGGTTAATGGGTGATTAGGGGAAACCAACATGGGGAATGATTCATGCTTAAATTAATATGCTTTCATGTTTTATTTGCTTGCTTGTTTTGATCTCAACTCATGCACATGTTATATTTGATGAAATGCTAAGCCTATGAATCCTTGCATTTACTATCATCTCCTATCTTTTCAATGAGACTTGTAAGACATAACCCAACTCGAGTCTCATTAGACCATGCATGTTGTTGAGTAGGGAAGATTAAGTCGACTTGTAGGTGTTGTACAATCTAATCGATTCGGCTCCGGGACCCAAACTTTCCTAGGATTGTAAGATATAACCCAACTCAATCCATCACAATAATAATTGCTTGCTTATAATTTGAGAACATGTTTGTATGATCATATCCCATGATTCCCCTATGACCCCATGACACCCTAGTGCCTTTAATCAATTGTTTACACCCCCTTTAATTCATCTTGCTTGTTTATTTTCATTGTTATTCTAGTTTAGTAACCTTCTACATCAACCCAATTTGTGACATCCCTTAGACACCACTAGTTACAATAGAAATCTCATTTCAACTCCCGTCCCTTGGGATCCGACCTTTACTTGCCTCTTTACTAATTGTAGAGTTGCTTGTTGAGCTATAAATTGTGTTTTGATTCGACCGTGACCAACGACCACATCTCAATTTGTGAACACTTAGCGGGATCGCATCAAATTCATCCATCATAATTTCCAATCACTACTTGACAAACATTACAACTAGTTCAAAACTTACTATTTACTATCATCACCACATGCAAGACTCACAATTCCTTTATAAACTAATACGCATAGAAAGACTTAGAACGCATCATTACCACCACATCACCCAACCTTGTCATACATTATTGACACTTCACCATTTCTACCACATTCACTCAAACTTCTACTCAACCATAACCCTACGCAGATCATCAACATAATTACACGTACTAAACATTAACATAGACTTTATCACAGTTATTTCTAACTTAACCATTATACACACTAGGCACATAATTCCCGACTCGATATTCCCATAATCGGTGACGGGCTTAAGCATAATGGGGCCATGATTTTGAAATGAGGGCACCGACTCACCCAAAATCAAGCATCATTTGGGGCTCCCAACACACATACATCCGGTTCATTTTATTAGACTCACTACGTTCATTAGGCTCATTTGTTACAGGTTCCAAAATCATCGCTCTGATACCACTTTGTAACACCCCCGTCTACCCAGGAGCCTTAACAAGACCTTCCCTAGCAGATATGGGCATTACAATCTCGGTTGCCCGAGGAAAGTAATGATCACATGTCGATAAAAGAACGTTAATGTTATATTACAAGTGAATTACAAACAACTGAGAATATAAAAGATACAACTCAAGACTACTATAAACTATGTGAAGCTATATCTGCCATGACTCGTGGTAGACTCATCCCTCCAAGCACCCAGCTAAGATCCAACATCAACCTGCTAAGACTGACTGCTCACCATAGTGGATCACGGCAGACACAACACAAACAGACTACACAACAAAACCATACAAGGTCAGCAACTGAGATAACATTTATATAAAAGACACCACACACTACAAGAACACACATACACACCACATCTCCTCCAACAAACCACGCATCTCTGGCTGCCCAAAGGTCTAGTCCTGCCAGATTACCAATCGCAACCAGTAATCCACACCGCCAGTGGGGGACCGTAGCCGTTCCCACCTAATCCCTACTCATCTCATCCGAGCGATAACCCATGTTCCTTAATGTGAACATCTCCTCCCGTGGCGGGTTCCACGGAGGGCGAATCAAGGGCGTGAAGCTACTCTCGCAAGTGACTCAACTCAGCCGAGGGCGCACCTCGAGAACCACAGACAAACAATCACAATCACTTGTACAACAACAATCACTAACTTCTCTACCAACACAACATTAACAACTACCACAACCAATCAACATTACTGACTATAAAGCAACCAAACAACATCAACAGACTCTCTAGACAATCAGCAGTACTGAGTAGGCGAACCTACCTTAAGCAAACCGCAGCAATTTTGCATCCGATCACAAGACACCCATCAACCATGAAAACCACCTATACAATCATTATAACCATCTATTATTACCACTATAAACCTACTTAAAACAAGGACAACGATGATGATGACGAACACATACCTATTACACAGCAATCCAACATCAAGATCGCTACCCGACTCAAGCATCCCATCCCTAAGGTGCTCTCACTCACAAAGCCATCAAGGAGGTGAACCATGGTGAAGGAGAAGAGGAGTGACGGCATTTAGGTTTAGGAGGAAGGTGGAGAAATGATTTGGGGTTTCATGATTTACGATTTATAATTCCCCGCTGCAAACCCGTTACTCGATCGAGTAACCAACTTACTCGATCGAGTGACCTCTACTCGATTGAGCTCATAAGCTACTCGATCGAGTAGCCTCAGCTAGATCGAGTATCATGCACTCCAAAGCTCACACCATCACAAGTCATCACTCGTAAGGTTTCCGAAGGTCAAGATAGATGTCTAGGGTCAGTCAACGTCGGTCAACGGGTCCCTAAAATGACGGGTATTACAGAAACAAAGCATATTCTGGGAACTTCCTTACTGAAAAACGTTGTTGATTCGACACAAGTTAGATGTTATGCACATTGAGAAAAACATTTTTGAACAGTTTATCAACACGATGATGGATTTACCAGGTAAAACTAAATTTGGCACTAAGGATAAACTCGACTTTAATGAACTTTGTTATAAACGGCCCATATCATCTAGGTTTGTTTTAGAAACTGTGGAGAAAAAGGCTCTATGTGAATGGGTTGCTAATTTGAAATTCCTGGGTGGTTATGCTTCAGATTTGAGTCGGTGTGTTGACCATAAAATTATGGTGTTGAATTCCATGAAAAGTCATGATTGTCATGTCTTTATAGAACGGCTACTCCCTATTGCCTTGAAAGAGTTGCTCCCGACTGGTTCATGGAATGCAATAACTGAGATAAGCCAATTTTTTAGAGACCTGTGTACTTCTACGATTAGAGTTGATTCTATGGAATGTCTAGAGTCAAACATTGCGGAGATAATATGCAAGTTAGAGAAGGTATTTCTACCGTCTTTCTTCAATTCCATGGAGCATTTGCCTATTCACTTACCTTATGAAGCGAAGGTTGGAGGACATGTTCAATATTGATGGATGTATCCATTTGAGAGATTTCTTAATCATATAAAAATAAAGATTGGCAATAAATCTCGGGTGGAGGGTTCCATATGCAATTATTTTTTGTTAGAGGAAATTGCAAATTTATGTTCCCTATATTTCGAAAATCACATTGACACAAAAGTGAAAGACTTAGATGTTGGTGTGAATTCCGATGACGACCTAGATTCAAATTTACCTGAGTTATTCAATGATGACATGGGAACTACAACCGGGAAATGTATTCAGAGGTACTTAGGTGAGAAAGAGTATGAAGAAACTCATTTTTATGTGTTAAGAAATTGTGGGAAATTCTTAGTCTCTTATGAAAAGTAAGTTATTACTTCGTCGTTACTCAATACATTTTTAATTATCAAATTAGATCAAAATTATAGCTAATACATAATTAAAACATTTTTTTGGTACATATAGGGAATTTGAGACACATATCAAACTCACATTTCCTGATATCACGTCCTGTGATGATGTTTGGAGTAAACATGACAAAAGTTATCCGAAATGGTTCCGAAATGAAGTAAGTAATATGTTTGCTTCATACTCATATACCAATGCACATTTTGTTTGTCCATATCTTTAGTTATGGAGAGTAATATATATAACACCTTAATGAACATATTGTTTTATTGATAGTCTTATAGATTAAAGGACCCTTTAATAATAGCTCTAGCATTAGGTCCTAGTAGCAAGGTGAAGATATGGAGACGATATTCTATCAATGGCTATAAATCTCGAGCTTATAAAGAGGGAGTTGATCTTTCGAAAGCTACCTTAAGTAATGGGGTTTGTGTGAATTCTACAGAAGGGTTGGACTATTATGGAACCCTAAATAAAGTAATTGAGCTTGCTTATTATACCGAGCAAAGGGTTTATAGGGTGATATTGTTTAAATGTGATTGGTTTGATAATTCCAAACAAGGACTTAATATCCATAAGGTATACGGACTTGTAGATGTAAATGAGAAAAAGAAATTTCGTGGACATAACCCATTCGTGGCAGCTTTTCAAGTCGATCAAGTTTATTAGGATCCTTATCCAACCACTAAGAAAGGTAATCAATGGTTCGCGGTTTTTAAAATCAAGGCAAGATCACATGTTAATGCTCATGTTGACGAAATTGTCTTCTAAGAGGATGTGGTTGTCAATGATCACTCATTTTCACCAATTTTGGTGGAAGTGTCACAAAGTGAAGATGAATATGAAGTGATTGTGGAAATGGGTGACGGGGATGTCGGAGAAGAAAGGATAATGAAGTTGAAGTTGAAGTTGAAGATAATTTTCTAGAGGAAAATGTGGAAGAAGAGGAAGAAGTCGGAATGCTTTTTTCAGATGATGAACCTCTTTTGATTCGTAGTGATAGTGATAGTGATGAGTGATGGGAGTTGTTGTAATTCTACAATATTAATGTATGAATTTTAATCAAATCATTTTTATGTATGAATTTTATCATTCAATCAAATTTGAAGCACTTGTAAGGAGTTTGTTTGATTGCATTGTTCGTAGTTAGTGTTCATGACACTTCATTTTTGTTGGACTAACAATTTGCATTGTGTTATGAAACATTAGTTAGATGGATGTCCATTGGGCTTATATATATACCCCATATGTGATGAATAATAGATAACTCTCTTACCTCTCTCAATCGATTTGCTTATTTCTCTCTAAGTTCTCTCTACCCTTTCTTCTCTATTTCTTATTCTATAATACGTTATCAGCATGAAACTCAATCCAACTAAGTGAATTAAAAGAAAGGAGGTACAATATAAGAGTTTTTGTATAAGGTATGATTAAGGTACATTTTGCATCACAATTGTTTTTCGATTTAACGTTAAATGATATTAATAACTTAATACTTCGTATGGATTTTGGAAGTTGTAATCCAATACTTTGCCCTCAATAGTTAATTTAGTGCATAGTTTGGTTTTCATGATTAATTCGAACACGGACACGAATTGTTTTTGTCTTAATTGCAATTCTCATGTTAATAGCATATTGGCGGCTCGGCTTATTTTCTAGTGGTATATGTTGCTATTTTGACCTTGCAGTGTGATATAATCCATCAGTCCATTAACGCGACTAAATGATTTTCTTTTCCTTTGTTTGATTCTATTGTTTTAATTTAATTATTTTCTATAACTTCATGGTGGAATCATGTTTAATGAACTATACTTTTCTTACCGCAGGAATATTAAAGTTAGCCCAATATAATATACCGTCATTGTTAGCACGTTGCTCCAACTGTCGAGCAATAACTTATATAAGACAATATTTTATTTATTTAATGTGAGATGGTCTCATATCTATTTAATTGAGACAGTCTCCTATTTATGTAATGAGAGATGATCTCCTATCTATTTAATTGAGACGCTCTCATATCTATCTAATGTGACATAGTCACCTATCTATCTAATTGAGACGGTCTCACATCTATTTACAGTGAGACGATTTGCAATCTATTTAATGTGACGTAGTCTCCAGTCATTATAATTTAAGACGGTCTCCTATTAAATTAATATGAGACGGTAGTCTCCTATCTATTTAATGTGAGATGAACTCCTACCTATGTAATGTGAGACATTCTCTTGTCTATTTATACAAGATAGTCTCTTATCTATTTAATTGAGATGGTCTTCTATCTATCTAATGTGAGAGGATCTCCTATCTATTTAATTCGAGACAATCTTCTATCTATTTAATGTGAGATAGTCTCCGTCATTATAATTTAAGACGTTCTTCTATCTATTTAACAGTCTCATGTCATCATAATTTAAGATGATCTTTTATCTATTTAATGTAAGATGGTCTCGTATCATCATAATTTCATCATAATTTAAGATGAGCTTTTATCAGTTTTGTGAAAATCCATCTCCTATCACATTATTATTAGTCATTCTCCTATAAACTTAAATGGAGACTAATTTAATATGGAGTAATCTTACACATTATTATTTTCATTGCCCCAGACGCAAAGTTAAATTCTCCACAGACTTAAAGTATTCGTCATACAGAGTAATGTTAACACTATTAAGACGGCAAACTAATGGTTACTCAAAATGAATAACTTCGTTGTCATATTCCCAAAGGGATATTAATCATTGGTGACAGTTTACATTTACATGAGACACTAAACGTGTCATATTCGCTATACCACATCATTTCTTTGCACATATGATATAATAGCTAACCATAAGTTAGCATTCAACTTTACATTTGGCAAGAAAGTGGACAATTGCAGTACAATTAAGGCATCCTACTCCAACTATGGAGTATTATAATACATTGCGAGCTACTATCAAATATTGACATGAAATGGTTAAGCATATATTATCAAGTGCTTAAAATATGAGTAGAAGAATTTTGAAGTCCATAAGAAGTCTTATTATGCATTTTTTTAAGCTTAGAGCTTATACAAACAATAATGTGTAATGACTCTTTCAAGTGGGGTATATACATTTTATTACACATCAGTAACTACACTAAAATTGTGTATGATGATACTTGAACATCTAAAACAATGAAATTGCATATTACTCTAGGTTGAACAAAGATCTTGTAGTTCAATACGAATTGAAATTGTTTTTAAGTGGCTTGACGACCATATACAGAAATACGAGTAATATGTGTTATTCCAATTCACAATTTGATAGTCATGTGAATAAAGTTGATCTTCTACATTTGACATTTTGATTTAGCACATTGATAATCAATTGCATTATACAATATTCCCCGGATCCTCACTTATGAAATCTCATTTATCATGAGAAATCGCATTCTAAGGTGGTTAAGTGAATGATTGCAATCTATCTTGAATATAGTTTTTACCACCTTAGAGGGAGAAAGTAAGTGAAAAGTTGGTAAAACAAAAGAAGTTTTATCATATTAAATTACACCTACAGTATCATAAAAGTATATCCATATGTAATGGATATACATTTGCGCGCAATATTCAATTGCCAATTGAATTAGGACTTTATAAGTCCATTTGACAGTCGATATATATCTGGGGTTATTAAAGAGCTCATAAATTAAACCTGAAATTCATCCAAATTATGGTGGATATTTAAAATAACACTGTACAGTTTGCATTATCGAGTCATCATATGCATATACAAAAACTAAGTTAAGCATTTGCATTTTATTTTTCTATTACATCATTGCATTACTTTATATCATATAGTTTAGAACTTAGTCACATATTATATACATGCACCTTATTGTTGATGATATGATCATTCAAAGAAAAGGTGCAGTATTACAAAAGGGACAAGATTATTTGAAGTGAAGACGCAAAAATCATTATGAACTACTATCTTCATGTTATGAAATTCGAAGCAATCAATGACTCCTATTAATTGAAGACATCTATCAAGTTGAGTAAGTACTACGACAGCTATTTACAAGATCGAGAAAGTTTGCCACATCATGAGTTGTATTGACGTTCTACAACTGATGTCATCATCAGGGGGAGTGTTATGAAACATTAGTTAGATGGATGTCCATTGGGCTTATACCCATTATACATGTAACTAGGGTGTTGATAAACCCACCATCTATGTATTATATATACCCCATATGTGATGAATAATAGATAACTCTCTTACCTCTCTCAATCGATTTGCTTATTTCTCTCTAAGTTCTCTCTACCCTTTCTTCTCTATTTCTTATTCTATAATACGTTATCAGCATAAAACTCAAGCCAACTAAGCGAATTAAAAGAAAGGAGGTACAATATAAGAGTTTTCGTATAAGGTATGATTAAGGTACATTTCCATCACAATTGTTTTTCGATTTAGCGTTAAATGATATTTATAAATTAATACTTCGTATGGATTTTGGAAGTTGTAATCCAATACTTTGCCCTCAATAGTTAATTTAGTGCATAGTTTGGTTTTCATGATTAATTCGAACACGGACAAGAATTGTTTTTGTCTTAATTTCAATCCTCATGTTAATAGCATATTGGCGGCTCGGCATATTTTCTAGTGGTATATGTTGCTATTTTGACCTTGCAGTGTGATATAATCTATCAGTCCATTAACGCGACTAAATGATTTTCTTTTACTTTGTTTGATTCTATTGTTTTAATTTAATTATTTTCGATAACTTCATGGTGGAATCATGTTTAATGAACTATACTTTTCTTGCCGCAGGAATATTAAAGTTAGCCCAATATAATATACCGTCATTGTTAGCACGTTGCTCCAACTGTCGAGCAATAACTTATATAAGACAATATTTTATTTATTTAATGTGAGATGGTCTCATATCTATTTAATTGAGACAGTCTCCTATTTATGTAATGAGAGATGATCTCCTATCTATTTAATTGAGATGCTCTCATATCTATCTAATGTGACATAGTCTCCTATCTATCTAATTGAGACGGTCTCACATCTATTTACAGTGAGACGATTTGCAATCTATTTAATGTGACGTAGTCTCCAGTCATTATAATTTAAGACGGTCTCCTATTAAATTAATATGAGACGGTAGTCTCCTATCTATTTAATGTGAGATGAACTCCTACCTATGTAATGTGAGACATTGTCTTATCTATTTATACAAGATAGTCTCTTATATATTTAATTGAGATGGTCTTCTATCTATCTAATGTGAGAGGATCTCCTATCTATTTAATTCGAGACAATCTTCTATCTATTTAATGTGAGATAGTCTCCGTCATTATAATTTAAGACGTTCTTCTATCTATTTAACAGTCTCATGTCATCATAATTTAAGATGATCTTTTATCAATTTAATGTAAGATGGTCTCGTATCATCATAATTTCATCATAATTTAAGATGAGTGATGCGTGTTTTTTATATGATGTTTTACATCCCATTTTACACGCATTTCAGAGCTCATTCATGTAGTTTATGCTACATTTCTCCCTATTTCCGTCTACTTCCGTATTTTTGTACATTATTGCAGAAATGTGAAGAATCCAGTGGAAATCGAGCTAAATCCGTCCCCGATTATCCTGCATTGCAATTGACGTGAAGTATTCGCTTAAGGAACGAGCTTGGTGCGCAATTCAAGGCCCAAAAGACAAATCCACGAGATTATAGAAGTCAATAGCAGCTCAAGCAGTCGATCGACCACTGCCATCAGTCGATCGACCAACCTGCGGTTCCGAAGCTATCAGATATCTTGAAGATCAGTCGATCGACCGCCATGCTCAGTCGATCGACCAATCTGCTATCCCAGACGAGAATTAAAAGACCGAGGAAGCGCAAGCCCATTCAGTTTAGGTTTTGGAAATAAAAGTTACGTATGTTTGCTATATAACGTAACTTAGAACACCAGTTTGAAGGATCCGATTTTGATCTAAGTTTTACACAGTAACCTTAAGTTTTATTAGGGTTTGGAATATTGTTTAGCATTGGAATTTTCGTTCTTATTCTTAATCTTTCCTCTGCAATCTTGGTATTCTTCGGCCCTATTTCAATTCACTTCTATTTCGTTATTAGTATAGAATTGCTAGTTAGATTCCCGAAACCGTTTTATCATTGCATGTTAATTGTTTGTCTTACCGCTTTAATTATGAATTCAGTACTTTTATGCCCTAGTTTTATTGTTGTTATCACCTTCAGCATGAGTAGCTAAATTAATTGTGCTTGGATGTAGGGGAATTATGGCGTAGGTGGCGTAGTATTAAAATTGGATGAAATCGCGTCGGTCGATCGATCGCCATACCCGGTCGATCGATCGACCACGTGAGGTTATCCTTCGTTTTAATTGATTTTAATGTTGTATTTAACGAATCGAATGCATGCGACCAGTTAGATGCTTAATTTATGACTGACCCATTAGATCGAAAGATAGGGAAAGTTGTTAGATCACCAATTAAGATGACTAAACTATCTTTGAGATCGAAAGATAGGTAGAGTTTAGACCGATAGTCACTTTTCGGACGAGAGTCGAGATATTAGTGATATTAGGGACCTATAGCGAGATCGAAAGATGCTATTTGTTAAGAGTGGACCGAGAGGACCTCTTGTTTCCCGCCTCACATGTGTTCGATTTAGTCTGTTTAGTATCTTGCCGGCTATAACGAACCGACCATCCTAGTACCCCCTTTTATATTTGATTTCATCTATTTGCTTAGTTTACTTTATTTTATTGCTCATTAGCTATAGACCAATCCAATCAAACCCCCACCTTATTGTTACCTTAGACCGAATTTAAACAACTAGAATTTACGTCTGCCTCTCTGTGGTTCGACCCGACTGCCGCTAGCTATAGTTGTAGTTGGAGATTATAAATTTATTTTTGACACCTCACAACGGGTATCAAATTTTGGCGCCGTTGCCGGGGAGGCAATAGTTCTAATTTTTAGTTGTTTTAATTTAGTCTTTCTCAGTTTAAGGGACATTCGTTCCTTAAACTTTTCTTATATTCTTTTTGTAGTTTCCTCTTATGCGCAGGTCACAGAGTGGTGAACTAGTACCATTCAATCCTGAGATTGAGAAATTTTTGCGCGAGTTGAGACGATCACAAAGGGTATTACCGACAGAGGAAGAGCTGAGTACTTTGTCAAGCTATTACGAGAACGAGCTGTTCGAGGAAGACCCACATTCTTCACCCGTTTCCACTTCTTCAGCCGAGACAGTCACTTCTCCAGAAATTCCAGTCATGGCTGAGGAAGCGAGTATAGCTAGTCATTCTGAGCCGACAGCTGCAAATTTATATAAGGGGTTCGAATTACCAGGAGATGACAGGAAGTTCGAACCAAAGCCTTCATACATTAATATGGTTGAGAGAAACCGGTTCGGGAGGCTGAGATGAAGATGCGGCTAAGCATATGGAGACATTTATTGACTCTTCATTGTTCCATACCCCCACCACCAGCGTGACCCAAGACCGATCAAGGAGACCATGTTCATCTTCTCCTTCGTGATGTTTGCAAGGGAGTGGTATAGAGATCCGGACCGAGCCGTTCATGGGATCACCGATTGGAATTCATTGGCTTTGGCATTTTACAAGAAATATTTTTCTGCCTCGAAGACCAATGCAATTAGAGCTCAAATCACGAGCTTTAAACAAGGGCCGGACGAGAACTTCCACGAAGCATGGGTCCGTTTTAAGAAGTTGGTGCGAACCATACCGCACCATGGGTTCGAAAAATGGAGCTTGTGCAATCGATTCTATAATGGGTCAGTATGACGATCGAAGGCTATTTTGGATGCTTTGCACCGGTGGCCGATTTCTTTGAGAATTTGGGAGAAACCAAGGGGTGGAAGATCATTGATGATCTAGCCACCCACAAGGCTGAGTATGGGAATTCCAGAGGGAATCAAAGGAGGAGCGTTGAATCTCCTTCTGTAGCTGCACTTGAAGCTCTCACTGCGAGATTTGACAAGTATGAACTAGAAGGAGCTTCAAAGGGGGGTATTTACCAAGTAAATGTTGTGTCGACGGTCCTTTCGTCCTCGTGAAAGGTGCGGAGCCGAGGGACACGTTTGAAGAATTGTCCTAGTCCCTTTGAGTCTTGTCTTTGCATTTCAACATTATAGGCAGACAAACACCTACTATGAGCCTAATGTTCATCCCAACCTGAGGTGGAGTAGCCAGAATGTCCTAAATCCAACTCCACCTCCGCAGCAGCAACCCTATGTGCCCCCTCATCAAAAGCAACAACAATATCAAAAACCTCCTTATGTGCCGTAGCAAAGAACAACAATCCCATGGTTCTCGATTTTGCTTGAGTTCAAGAACTTGTTGCTGAAGGAGTCCCAAGCAAGAGAGGCCGGGATGAAGCTACTAGAGAGCCAAATTGCTCAATTGGCTAGTAAGAGTACCACTCGAGCTCCGGGACACTTACCGACTCAAACCGACCAAAAGGAGACCCTAAACGCTATCACGTTGAGGAGTGGGTCCACCCTGGAGGGGCCTGCCATGGTCGAGGACGCTGTTGAAAAGAATGAGGCGGATCCGAGTCAAAAGAAAGCTGTAACGAATAATTCAAAGAAAAAGGCGTCTACCAGGTATATCAGTCGATCGACTGATACACCCGGTCGATCGACTGATACGCGGGTTACAGCAGCTTCTGGAACTGTACACCTCGGTCGATCGACTGAGGATAGTGGTCGATCGACCAAGATCACTGCTGATAGCGAGATTTTTCGTCCTCCGATGCCCGATAACTTGAGGGACCATTTGTTTCGGGGTACGACGACTCCGAAAGTATTGGGGCAAGACCCGAGTGCTGATGGGTCCGTCCCGGTTCCGAAGTTTGACCCAATGTCGGTCAATGGCTCACATTTGAGACGGTCTGAGGAGGGTTCAAGCTTCAACAAGGAGAAAGCAGTGGACTTCCAGCCTAAGTCCACGGATACCGGCATGCGCAAATTAGAGGAGAGGGCTAAGGTACTTCTTACAGCCCCATATCCGGAGAGACTAGTGTCAACAAAGGAACAGGTATCTTTCAATAAATTTGAGAAACTCATTCGTAGCTTGAATGTACAAGTACCCTTCCTTGAGTTAGTTAATCAAGTGCCTGCCTACACTAAATTCATGAAACAACTCTTGTCTAAGAAAAAGTCACTTGAACATGTTCATATTGTCGCATTAACTAAAGAGTCATGCTCTTACTTGTCTCACACTGCACCTCACAAGCTAGAGGACCCGGGTAGCCTTTCTGTTCCTTGCAATATAGGTACCTTATCTATTGAGAAGGCATTATGTGACTTAGGAGCTAGTATAAGCGTCATGCCTTTGAGTCTAGCTAGAAAGCTCAAATTGACTAGGTTCGTAGTGACAGATATGACAGTACAGATGGCTGACCGATCTGCGGTCCAGCCAATAGGAGTCTTAGAAGACATTCCTGTCCAAATAGGGAAGTTTTTCTTCCCTGTTGACTTTGTTGTACTTGACATGCCTGAGGATGCTCATATACCCATTATTTTGGGTAGGCCATTTCTGCACACTGCTGGTGCAGTCATAGATGTCGGTCTGGGTACCTTGACTTTCAAAGTAGGCAAGCACTCTATCGTTTTTGCCCAGCCATCTAAGAAAAAGGACCCCATGTGGCCTGTGACTTGTAACACGGTTTCTGACAAGAAATCGTACTTTGTGCTTCCTGATTTACCTATCTCTATTCCTGTTATAACCCCTCCGCCCCAGATTGGGAGCAAATTGGAGGAAGATTTGTCTATTTCTGATATCGCAGGAGCTGGTTTGGGGAAGGAAGAACAGCAAGTTGCTCCAACTGTAAAGAGGCCGATCATTCAAAGAGGAGGTCTTGGTTGCCTTAGCTATGCCACTGATGAGGAAGTTGATGACGAACCGGTCAAGGCATGGAAGTCCGACTTGGACTTTGATGAGCAAGAAGAGGTCATTGATTGGGGAGACGATGAAAGTGTTGATCCGTTGAGCCATACGGACGTGGAAGCTAAGAAGGGTGCAGCTGCTAAGATAAGCACCGTTGAGGCTACCTCTAGTAGCCAGAAGCCGACGAAGTGGGCCATTCCGTGGCCGTTCTTGACCAACTACTAGTTGATCACATGTTTTCCAAACTTTTTATTTGCTTTTGTTAGACACTTTTTATTACTTTTGTGTGCGCGAAACTTCGAATTTTATTTTGCTTGCTTAGGATTTTATGCGTTTGAGACTTTATTCTGGGTTTTGCGCAATTTTGGACGCGTATTATTGTGCATTTACAGGTTTTTTAGACCTCTTTAGCTCACGTAATTGAGCAAATACGAAGAAATAAGGAGTACAGCAGTATTTTCAGTCGATCGACTGGCTACATTGGTCAATCGACTGAGTTGCACTTTCCAGAGCTACTCGTTCTCGACACATTGGTCGATCGATTGCCGTTCTTAGTCGATCGACCAAGGACGCTGCTGTACCTATTCACGACCTCTCCTCTGCTGTGTTTGGTCGATATGCGGACTTAAGGGAGTTTTCTACTCCACTTTATTTTCCGTCCAATTATTTATTTCTTCTAATTTTCTCATTTGTGCACATATTTACCGCTTCAAAATTGTCTTCTCGATTTTATGCGTGGGTTTTATTTGTCTTTCAGGTACTTATTAGTAGCACTGCTGGCTACTGAAACCTCCTAGCCCACGCTGGTTTGGGGAGGTTTCTTTTGCTGCGTTTAAAGTCTTGTAAGTTCCCGATTTCCACTTCATGTCATTTTTATTTATTTTCCCGCAAATTCCCATTTCTCTTTTCTTCATTACATGATTTTGCACAATGGGGACATTGTGCGATTTGGTTTGAGGACGGGTTTTGCGTCGCATATCATTTGCTTGCATTCACGTTTACATTCTGTTTTGCATTATTCATTTCATTTTATACGAAATTCAAAAAAATTGAAAAATTTCAAAAAATCCAAAAAATGCACGTTTATTTTAGCATATAGGTCGAGTCGAAACGGTAGTATTTCAAGGATGATATTGCATTTTGCACCTGTTTTGCCTGAGCCTTGCTTGATTAACATGTTATTAGTAGAATCGTATAAATGCATACCTATGAGTTTTCGTTAATTATTTGCTGGACATGAGACTTGACTTTGAAAATTGGCAAGCTACATCATATTTCTGAGATTTAGAGCCTATAACTGGTGACATCTATGACTAGTTTATTTAGGAATGTGAGTAGTGCTCCTTATGAGGCATGTCACATAAATGTGCATAAATATGAACTTAATCTGCTTAATACCTGTACGCATTCGGTCTGTGGTTAGTTGACACATGTGGTAGAGGTTTCCCCTCATTCGTTTTGCCCATGAACCCCACACTGCCAAAAACAGCCGTTTTGTCCCATTACTACATCCTACATTTAGTCTGCCCTTGTCAAGCTAGTAGTCTGTGTTCTTGGGATTGTTACTTAGTTTTTGGTAGCATATGCTCATGTTTGAGATATTGTTGGAAAGATGAAAAGGAGGAAAGAAAGAAAAAGAAAAGAAAAAAAAGATGAAAAAATGATTCGAAAAGAAAAAAAAAAGAGTTATGTACTGTTCATGCGGTCGATCGACTGCCCCTTTTGGTCGATCGACTGAGGTTCGAGAAAAAGAGAAAGAATCAATTCGCATAATTCAAAATCCTTATCTTTTGGCGATTTTTGCTCCCATGTATTATTCATATTTTGTGGGGAGTTAGTTGATTACTTTTATACCTGGAGATTGTGACATTTTTGCTTGTTATAGCACCGTTCCATTTGTTTTTGAGCAAGAAGTTGGATGTTGCCATATGGTTCCATTTCGGTACTAGCTTGATCACCTGTACCTCCACTTTTCCATAAATGTTTTGCCTCTTCTTACCCATACCTCACATATCCACATATATACCTCGGCATGTGTCATGGTCTCTTGTTGGTTGGAATGCGTATGTACGGTTGTAGAGATTGCTTTCATATTAGATTGCAGGCATGTTCTTATAGGTCGCAGTTAGGTGAGAGTCTTTACAAAACCAATTCTTTCTATCTTTACATTATTCACCTGTGCTTGTTTGAGTGATATGAGCGACCCGTGAGAGTCCAATTTGATGAGTCTCTACAGTTGACGGTTCAGTAGTTTTAACGAC
The DNA here is from genome assembly GCF_048544455.1 of Silene latifolia. Classification (NCBI taxonomy): domain Eukaryota; kingdom Viridiplantae; phylum Streptophyta; class Magnoliopsida; order Caryophyllales; family Caryophyllaceae; genus Silene; species Silene latifolia. Next base: position 63,284,313 of record NC_133537.1, on the reverse strand, counting down.
TCTATAACTCGTTTGCATGATTCATTTGCTAATTGATTGTTGGTTGTACATTAAATTGGTTTAGGCTTTACATGTTGCATTTCGCTCTGAGATTGAACTCGTTCCATTAGGTAATTAGATCGAGTCTAGTTCTTGCTTGGGGACAAGCAAGGGTTCGGTTTGGGGAAGTTTGATGCGTGTCTTTTATATGATGTTTTACATCCCATTTTACACGCATTTCAGAGCTCATTCATGTAGTTTATGCTACATTTCTCCCTATTTCCGTCTACTTCCGTATTTTTGTACATTATTGCGAAATGTGAAGAATCCAGTAAAATCGAGCTAAATCCCCCCGATTATCCCGCATTGCAATTGACGTGAAGTATTCGCTTAAGGAACGAGCTTGGTGCGCAATTCAAGGCCCAAAAGACAAATCCACGAGATTATAGAAGTCAATAGCAGCTCAAGCAGTCGATCAACCACTGCCATCAGTCGATCGACAAACCTGCGGGTTCGAAGCTCTATCAGATATCAAGATCGGTCGATCGACCGCCATGCTCGGTCGATCGACCAATCTACTATCCCAGACGAGAATTAAAAGACCGAGGAAGCGCAAGCCCATTGAGTTTAGGTTTTGGAAATAAAAGTTACGTATGTTTGCTATATAACGTAACTTAGAACACCAGTTTGAAGGATCCGATTTTTATCTAAGTTTTACACAGTAACCTTAAGTTTTATTAGGGTTTGGAATATTGTTTAGCATTGGAATTTTCGTTCTTATTCTTAATCTTTCCTCTGCAATCTCGGTATTTTTCGGCCCTATTTCAATTCACTTCTATTTCGTTATTAGTATAGAATTGCTAGTTAGATTCCCGAAACCGTTTTATCATTGCATGTTAATTGTTTGTCTTACCGCTTTAATTATGAATTCAGTACTTTTATGCCCTAGTTTTATTGTTGTTATCACCTTCAGCATGAGTAGCTAAATAATTATGCTAGGATGTAGGGGAATTATGGCGTAGGCGGCGTAGTATTAAAATTGGACAGAAATCGCGTGTCAGTCGATCGACTGCCATACCAGGTCGATCGACTGACCACGTGAGGTTACCTTTCGTTTTAATTGATTTTAATGTTGTATTTAACGAATCGAATGCATGCGACCAGTTAGATGCTTAATTTATGACTGGCCCATTAGATCGAAAGATAGGGAAAATTGTTAGATCACCAATTAAGATGACTAAACTGTGCTGAGATCGAAAGATAGGTAGAGTTTAGACCGTTAGTCACTTTTCAGGACGAGAGTCAGTATTAGTGATATTAGGGACCTATAGCGAGATCGAAAGATGCTATTTGTTAAGAGTGGACCGAGAGGACCTCTTGTTTCCCGCCTCACATGTGTTCGATTTAGTCCTGTTTAGTATGCTGCCGCCGAAGCTATAACGAACCGACCATCCTAGTACCCCCTTTTATATTTGATTTCATCTATTTGCTTAGTTTACTTTATTTTATTGCTCATTAGCTATAGACCAATCCAATCAAACCCCCACCTTATTGTTACCTTAGACCGAATTTAAACAACTAGAATTTACGTCTGCCTCTCTGTGGTTCGACCCGACTGCCGCTAGCTATAGTTGTAGTTGGAGATTATAAATTTATTTTTGACACCTCACGACGGGTATCAATGAGCTTCTATCAGTTTTGTGAAAATCCATCTCCTATCACATTATTATGAGTCATTCTCCTATAAACTTAAATGGAGACTAATTTAATATGGAGTAATCTTACACATTATTATTTTCATTGCCCCATACGCAAAGTTAAATTCTCCACAGACTTAAAGTATTCGTCATACGGAGTAATGTTAACACTATTAAGACGGCAAACTAATGGTTACTCAAAATGAATAACTTCGTTGTCATATTCCCAAAGGGATATTAATCATTTTTGACAGTTTACATTTTCATGAGACACTAAACGTGTCATATTCGCTATACCACATCATTTCTTTGCACATATGATATAATAGCTAACCATAAGTTAGCATTCAACTTTACATTTGGCAAGAAAGTGGACAATTGCAGTACAATTAAGGCATCCTACTCCATCTATGGAGTATTATAATACATTGCGAGCTACTATCAAATATTGACATGAAATGGTTAAGCATATATTATCAAGTGCTTAAAATATGAGTAGAAGAATTTTGAAGTCCATAAGGAGTCTTATTATGCATTTTTTTTAAGCTTAGAGCTTATACAAACAATAATGTGTAATGACTCTTTCAAGTGGGGTATATACATTTTATTACACATCAGTAACTACACTAAAATTGTGTATGATGATACTTGAACATCTAAAACAATGAAATTGCATATTACTCTAGGTTGAACAAAGATCTTATAGTTCAATACGAATTGAAATTGTTTTTAAGTGGCTTGACGACCACATACAGAAATACGAGTAATATGTGTTATTCCAATTCATAATTTGATAATCATGTGAATAAAGTTGATCTTCTACATTTGACATTTTGATTTAGCACATTGATAATCAATTGCATTATACAATATTCCCCGGATCCTCACTTATGAAATCTCATTTATCATGAGAAATCGCATTCTAAGGTGGTTAAGTGAATGATTGCAATCTATCTTGAATATAGTTTTTACCACCTTAGAGGGAGAAAGTAAGTCAAAAGTTGGTAAAACAAAAGAAGTTTTAGCATATTAAATTACACCTACAGTATCATAAAAGTATATCCATATGTAATGGATATACATTTGCGCGCAATATTCAATTGCCAAATGAATTAGGACTTTATAAGTCCATTTGATATCGATATATATATATATATATATATATATATATATATATATATATATATATATATATATATATATATATATATATATATATATATATATATATATATATGGAGTTATTAAAGAGCTCATAAATTAAACCTGAAATCCATCCCAATTATGGTGGAGATTTAAAATAACATTGTACAGTTTGCATTATCGAGTCATCATATGCATATACAAAAACTAAGTTAAGCATTTGCATTTTATTTTTCTATTACATCATTGCATTACTTTATATCATATAGTTTAGAACTTAGTCACATATTATATACATGCACCTTATTGTTGATGATATGATCATTCAAAGAAAAGATGCAGTATTACAAAAGGGACAAGATTATTTGAAGTGAAGACGCAAAAATCATTATGAACTACTATCTTCATGTTATGAAATTCGAAGCAATCAATGACTCCTATTAATTGAAGACATCTATCAAGTTGAGTAAGTACTACGACAGCTATTTACAAGATCGAGAAAGTTTGCCACATCATGAGTTGTATTGACGTTCTACAACTGATGTCATCATCAGGGGGAGTGTGCACGCGATGTACTCTTTTTCCTTTTCTATGGTTTTGTCCCACTGGGTTTTCCATAGAAAGATTTTAATGAGGCAGCTTATTACTTTGCGTGCTAGAGGAATATTGTACTCTTTTTCTTACTAGTGTTTTTCCCATAGGGTTTTTTTTAGTAAGGTTTTAACGAGACATGTTCTTCAGCAATGTACATCCAATGGGGAGTGTTATGAAACATTAGTTAGATGGATGTCCATTGGGCTTATACCCATTATACATGTAACTAGGGTGTTGATAAACCCACCATCTATGTATTATATATACCCCATATGTGATGAATAATAGATAACTCTCTTACCTCTCTCAATCGATTTGCTTATTTCTCTCTAAGTTCTCTCTACCCTTTCTGCTCTATTTCTTATTCTATAACACATTGTTAAATTATATACTTATTATATTGTTCATGACACTCAATTTTGTTTTCGACTAACAGTTTGTACTAATGATTTTTATTGGACTAACAATTTGCATTGTTTATAATTAGTATATGGCAAATTTCCTTCGAAGGATGATAGGGAGTGGTAGTGGGGGATCTCGCCGTGAGAAGGAGCACAAAGAGGCTCATGATGACGACGCGGATGTTCAGAATATAACAGCGGAAGAGGAGAACATGCAGATCATTCTCTCACAAAACCAAGAAGGTGGTCAATGGTAAGTGTTCTAATATTTTATTTTTACCTTTATGAAAAATATATCATTCAAATAATTTTATTTGAATTTCTAATATCTATGTATGTTTTAATTTTCAGGTGGAATGACAAGTCTGCAAAACAATATGTCAGTTGGTCGTTCACTAATAACATCTCAGATGACGAGTACTTCACCAAATGGAGTGAGGCAAGCCATGCACAGCGCATGAAGATGTGGACTTGGTTTAGGGTAATTTCAAAGTTACCTATTATTTACTTTACGTTAATAATTTTTATTTTATTTTTGTAATTAAAGTCATATTTTCTATTACTAATTAAACACTTGTTTTTGAAATAGAAACATGTGAAGTCCGTCGATGTTGGCCATGACGCTAAGCATGAATGGCAAAAGGCGGTCACGAGGTGGATTACCAAGCTTCTTAAAATTTGCCAAAATTTCGAAAATAAACACGGCAAATAGAAAGTCGGGTGCTAAAGACGGGAAAGCATTAGGCACCCACACTCTAGGCCATAAGAGTTGCTCTGATGCTTTCAAGGAATTGGTAAGTATTGTATTTATTATTTTCACAAATTGGTTAGAATTACTGATTGCCGAATATAATCAATTTATGTTTTTATGCTACTTTTAGGGTGAGTCGGCCACACCCTACAAGTAGTTTGAGAAGCAAAGAAAAACAAGAAGAGTGAGTGGGTTAATCCTCGAGCTCCTAATACCGACGCAAGTTAATATTTATTGTATTTCTCTCATTCTTAATTTTAATATTTATTGTATTTTCTTCATTTTTAAATATAATATCATTTTTTTCCTTATTTTTTGTTCTTTTAGACCGTTTACAAGAAAGAGATGAGTCGACCAACGCCCACTAGAGAGGCTCCAGGCGAGTACCGTTCGTACCTGATAACTACGTTATCGCCCCTTCATTCGTGTCAAAAATCCTTGCTTTAGTCCTAATTTTGGTGCATTTAATTGATAATTACTCGAGTTTATGATTAATTTGCCTAAATGAGTCTCACCGGATTATTTGCTAAGCTTTTTGTAGTGTTGCACGCTTCCCCATGCAAAACAGATCAACATTTGGTAGCCAAGGATCAAGATTAACCTTGTCGGTGTATCTCCTTCCCCTAGCCAGTGTATTGTGACCAGGCGCGGTGCAACTTAAGGGTAGTCGGTGTATCTCATTTAGCCTTGTCGGTGTATCTCCTTCCCCTAGCATGTCCATTGTGATCAGGAGCAGTGTAATTTTGGTCAGCCGGTGTGACTTTGTCAGCGGGCAGTGTAAGTTTCCTCCAGCCGGTGTAACTAAGGGGCGGGCGGTGTATCGATACACCGGCTGGGAATAGTAACCGGGCTGTTTTTGAGAATTGTTTGTATTTTGATGTTTTTAAGCCCATGGTATATATAGCAAATGGGTAACCTTGTAAGAATAACTTTCATTACACTTGTTTTTGGATCAAAAATTGGGTAGGTAGAGAAAATTGGGAAGAATATTGGATCTCACTTGTTCTTAGATTTTTCAGAAGAAATCAATTCAATCAAGTTATTTCCTTTCTTATTTGTTGGTATATCTCCTTTTCTCATATTTATTTCCTTGTTTTAGTTGTTAATTTCATGTTTCCTTAGTTTATGCTTCCCTTGTTTTTGAATATTTACCTTACTTGTGGTTAAAGTTACTTCCTTTTTGCTTAATTCCACTTAGTTAAGGCTTAATCGGTTTAATATCATCTTCCTTGTTGTCAATTGCATGCTTAATAGTAGAAATCCTTATCTCATAATGTTTATTTTTAAGTCACCACCTTTAGTAGTTTCCTTGTTAAAATAACCATGAATAGTGAGTAGTCTTTTACTAGGACTCGGTTTGACCCGACATGAGTAATTTCACTAATTGATTCTCATAAAGGCTAATTGTTGGGGGAAATTGGTGAGGGTAGTTTAGAGGAATGACATGGTTTATGCATTAATTTTGGGTAGTGTCGATTTGTAACCCTTGTCCACCAACGAGAGTTGGTTAGGTTGTAAATTGGATACCCGGAAATTGGTCTTATGACTAACCTAGGTTGAGACCGAAAAGGAGAACCAATGGAGGGTACCTCTAGGCTATAGCGTTTGAAATCGACCTCCGAGAGGAAGAGTGGGATGACCCGGAATACGATGAGTGCTTAGTGACCTTGACCAATTACTTGACCACCTTGGGAAAATGCATGTTTTTGGGGTAGTTGGGTGTTGAGTTAGGGATTCCAACCTTCGAACCCGAGAGGGGGGTTGGTGGGTAGAGCTAGTGTCCTATTATGAGCCCGAGAGGGAGTTAGTAGGCGAATTAGAGCTATCTCCCCCTTACCTTTCTACCCCTTAAGATTAGCCTAGGGAATTGTTATGTGAAATTACGAATAGTCGTGGGAGAACCGAGTTCTAGCCTTTCCTATCATTTGATTAACTCTTAATCTCTTTTAGCTTGATTTTACTTGTCTTGTTTAATTGCCTCTTTATTTGCTAGTGTAGTGTTATATTACTACCATTACCCTATTATCGTTTGACTTAGCTAAACTAGGGAATTAGAACGATTAGTAGTCTACCAACTCCTTGTGGGATCGACCCTCAAAAGTGTACAACAACAAATCGTGCACTTGCGAGGTTTAATTTGATAACCATCAAGTTTTTGGCGCCGTTGTCGGGGAGTTCGGCTAGATATTAATTGTTTTTGTTCTAGTTTAGACTAAGTATTTTGTGTTACTAATCCTTATCTTGAGTGTGTAGGACTTTTTGCATGAGTAGGGGAAATCGTAGAGGTCAACCTATTCATCCGATTGACCATGAGATCGAAGCTACCGCAAGAAGATTCAATTCACTCCGAAGAAGGGGATTGATAGAAACTCTAACTGAAAGATCATAGATCCAAATTAGACTCTCTAATAAAAATTAAATTATCTCATAAATTATCATTTTGGTGATCTATGTAACATGCATGCAAATATAAAAGCATAAAAATGAAAGTTTAAGGAAAAACAATTTCCTTACATTGATTTTATGGTAATATGGGCACAAACTAGATCACCTTTCTAGTTTGTTCTTGAGCTAAAAAGACATGGATGATCCTCCTTGAAAAACCTTCAAAAAAAAGTCTCCTTCAAGTTGCACCCAAGAACTACACCCACAAATTATCTTACAAATACTAACTAGATACTTGTAAAATAAACCCTTGATAATATGTAAATAATACTAACAATCTTAGTTATTATTTTTAGTTTACTAACAACTTAGTAAAATGATGGTTATTATTTTTAGAGAGAAGATAGATGAACACATGCAAAAGTTCAAGTGTTGTAGTGAAAAAATGAACAAATGATGGAGTGTATAAGGGGGATGAGGCCGGGTAGGTGGAGGTGGAGTGTGGGAGTGATTTTCTTATTTTTTGTCAATCTTACATCACATGCAAAAAAGATTATAAGATAACTTATGGAAGAATATAAAGTAAGGTGAAATGATTATATTCCTAATCATCCACAACTATATTTTACACGGTCCACTTGCCCATTTACGGGTCCATATTGGTTCTTATATTTGTCGCACAAATACGTGTAATTTTATTTTAAACATCGTTTCATGTTTAAATACTTCCGTAATTAATTCGTTCAAATCACTCCGTAAATATACATGTACCGCTACACATATTATTTACGTACTAATATTAATCACATTAATCAATTAGTACAATTTTAGTGAATTAACAATTAATTAACTAAAACCCGTCTCCCAAAATTTATTATTCAATTATCGCATAATTAAATAATAAATGTCGTGCCTCGAGTTCGCAACTCGAAATCTCTCTAAAAAAATAATCGACTAACCTTTTAGTCTATAAATCAAGGGACTAAATAAATTGTATCTCATACAATTAATTAGTTGTCAATTGGGGTTCGTTCCTTTAGGTGTGACCGAAAGGGGTCAGTTGATCACCGCTGTCTCACGACAATAACGTCAAACTCTAGTCAGCCAACCGTTATCGATTTACGTTAATCAACTGAAGAGGATCAAATAATTAAATATCTGATGATATTCCTTTAATGAGATTTATTATGTAAACGCACTATTGTGGAGGACACTAACTCCAACACTAACTTCCGAAAAACATTTAGTAGTGGAAGACATTCTAGAAGAACCGGGTACTTTTGAGTCTTTTGAGAATCCACTTGGAATTTCCGAAGAAGCAACAATGGCCGCGGTTCCTATGCGGGATAATTTGGCTCCGAAGAAGGTGGTGAACCCAAGTATTGTCAAGCCACCCATTCAAGCCAACAACTTTGATGTGAAGGCTACTTTGTTACAACTAGTCCAAGGAAACCAATTCGGAGGGGGAGCTACCGAGAACCCCCAACGAACATCTTAATGAATTCTTGGATAGTTGTGACATGTTTAAGGCAAATGGAGTGTCGGAGGATGCCCTCCGCCTTAGGCTCTTTCCTCATTCCTTGAGGGGGGTGCTAAGGAGTGGTTGAAGAGTTGTGAGCCCTATTCTCTTAGGACTTGGGATGATGTCTCCAAGGCCTTCTTAAACAAGTACTTCCCACCACAAAGAACCGCAAGAATCAAGAGTGAGCTTCAAGGCTTTACTCAACAAGATGATGAGACCCTTTACGGGGTATGGGAAAGGTATAAGGGACTCCAAAGGTTGTGTCCTCATCACGGGATTGGAGATGATGAGTTGATCAACAACTTTTATGAGGGGTTGAGCAATGAAATGAAAATGAACCTAAATTCCGGCTCGGGAAAGGGGGCATTAGATAAAATTGATCACAAGACGGCCAAGGAACTTATTGAGGAAATGGCTTCCCGAACTTTTCATTGGAATAATGATAGGCACAAGAGAAAGGGAAAGTCAACCGTTGAGTCGGCCAACAATGTTGAGGTCAAGGGGTTAATAGAAGAGCTCAAGCAACAAGTTGCCTTGATGAGTTCAAACAACACTTCTACTATTAGGAACCAAGTGTATTCTTCTGAAATTTGTGGAGATCAAGGACATCCACCAAATGAGTGTCCTTTGATGATTGGAGATGGGAGTTGTATGGAGCAAGTGAATGGAGTGTGGGAATCAAGCCCGGCAAATCAAGCATTCAACAACAACCAATCCCACCCCAGAATGAGAGCCCACCCAAATTTTTCCTATGGCTCACAAAATGTCCAAAACCCCACTTTCCAACAAAAATCACAATTTACACCAAACTTCCAAGCTCAAAAGCCAAATACAACATTCAACCAAGGCCCGCCGGGTTTCCAAGGAAGATTCTTCCAACCAAGACAACAGTTTCAACCACTCAATCCACCGAACAACCCACCTTTCCAACAAAATTCCCAACCTTTTCAACAATCCACCCAACCAAAGTCAAACATGAAGCTTATGATGGAGCAATTGATGAATTCTCAAAACCAACTCGTCAACACTCAAACACAATTCATCAACCATTCCACTCAAAAACAAGAGGAGACAACTTCCTCTATCAACCAATTGAGAACTCAAGTGCAAGCCTCTCAACGAATGACGGACAATCAAATCTCCCAATTGGCTTCTCAAGTGAGCCAATTACAAGCCTCAAGTGGGAAATTTCCGGGTAAAACCGAGGAGAATCCAAAAACCATAAATGCTATTCATTTGAGGAGTGGGAGAGAGTTGGAAGACCGCGCATTCATAAAGAGGAAAAAGAGCCGCAAACCGGAAGTTGTGGTTGAACCACCAAAAGTGGTTGAAGATGATCTTGTGGAAGTTGTTGTGGAAACTCCCATGGTAGTTGATGAACCTACCAAGATTGTTGAAGAACCCAAGCAACAAGTCGTGAGACCGTATGTGCCACCAATCCCTTTACCTCAAAGGTTGGCAAGAGCAAAGCTTGAGCAAAAGTATGGGAAATTCATGCACATGATGGAAGGTGTGAACATCACCATGCCTTTTATTGATGCCATCAAGGAGATACCCGCATATGGAAAATTCTTGAAGGAGTTGATTTCCAACAAAAATTCCTTGAGTCCAACAACAACGGTGAATTTGTCCAAGGAATGTAGTGCAATCTTAATGAATGGGTTGCCCCAAAAGCTTGAAGATCCGGGTAGTTTTTCTATCCCATGCACAATTGTATCCATTCAAATAGAGAGGGCCCTATGTGATTTGGGAGCTAGCATTAGCCTAATGCCTATCAATATTTTCAAGAAGTTGAAGGGATTTGAGCTCTCACCTACAAGAGTATCTTTGCAACTCGCGGATAGATCGGTGAGGTATCCAATTGGCCTAGTGGAGGATGTTCCACTCAAGGTGGGAAAACTTGTGATACCTTGCGATTTCTATGTGATGGATCCAAAATTCCAATCATCCTAGGGCGCTCATGCCTTGCTACCGGGGGTGCTATGATCGATGTTAAGAATGGCAAACTATCTCTTCAAGTTGGTGATGACAAGATAGAATTCTCGTTGGAAAATTCCATGAAATCTCCTTCTATGAGTGACTCTTGTTGTAGAGTGGATGTGTTAGAGGATTGCTTGAATGAGCATAATCTTGAGCCTTCATATTTGGACCCGTTGGAAGTTTGCCTAACTAAGGAGGAAAATGAAGGTGATCTTGTGTTGAGAGTTGATGGTAAAGGAGATTTGGGTGAATATGACTCAAGCGAAGATAAATTTGAAGATCAAATTAATGATGAGATTGAATCATTCTTAAACTCTTCGGATTCATTTAATCTAAGCTCTTTAGAAGATGCATCTTGGTTAGATGACTCTTCAAATGATTCTTGGGAAGCTCAAGTTAATGCCTTAGATATGTCTCTTAATGGAAGTGGAATGGAGTATACTAAGAGTTGTGAGGAAGATGAACTTGACCCTCCCATATGGGACACTTATGAAGACTCCTTGCAAAATGATAAGTGTGGGGAGGGAAGTTATGAAGAGCATGGTGCCCTTATCTGGGATGTTTATGATAATAAGGAAGACTCCCCACTACCACCTCCTTTCGAAATCTTTGAAGAAGAAGTGCTTGTCAATGACAAGTGTGAGGAAGAAGAAAAAAGTTGGGAAACGGAGGTTGATGAATTCGAAATTGCCATTCTTGGAGAGTTGAGAATCCATGACAAGAACTACGATCTTGGTAGTTTTGACAATAGGTTGGAAGAAATTGAGGGTCTTCTCTTTGGAAATGGTTCGACTCACATGGAGAGTCAAATTGAATGTGATATGAATGGTAGCAATTTGAACCTCAAAGATTGGAAGTTGACTCCTCCACTTCCTTTTCTCCACCATTTCCCTTGTCTCAAAGACCATGTGGACATTCCCTCTCTTTATGAAGTTTATGAGATTCCATCACTTTCTCCTTCTAGCTACTACATTGAAATACAGGATCCTATACACCAAGATGATCCTAGGAACAATACCGAGAGAAGCAAGTGGAAGAACGGGAAGAAGCGTTGGAAGAGAAGTCGGGTGAGAATTACTATGGCATGGAACTACTTGTGTCTAGTTGAGGGTTTTTCTAGAAGCTTTGACCATCTCCTTCGTGTCTTGAGTGACATGGATCACGCTACTTGGGAATTCAACTAACAATTTTGGATGAGAGGTTTGGTGGAGTCCCTTAAGAACCACCACATTGTTAGTATTCTCTTCCTTTGTTTTATTTATGTTTTGCTTGCATTTGCATTTAGTTTACTTAGCCGAATAGGAGTTAATCTAAATTAGTTCTCTTTGCATTCATGTAGTGTAGTTTGCATTGTCCTTTAAATTTAGCATATAGAATAGTTCATGCATTATATTCTTAACCAAAAACCACTAAAAATTTGAAAAATCAAAAAATCTTCAAAAACATGTATTTTATTTCGAAATTTCCTCCACACATTTATTTCCATTGGAAATATGCAAATAAATAAGTGTGGGGAGGAAATTCCATATATTTAAAAACACCAAAAACATGTCCATTTCATTTTCAAAAACAAAAATACCCAAAATATGTTATTTTCTTTTCAAAAATTAAAAATACAAAAATATGTTCATTTCTTTTTACTAATTCACTCCCTATGCTTTTGTCCATTGAGGACAATGTACATTTCAAGCGTGGGGAGGGAAATATCCACTCTTGTGAATATTTGTATATATTTGTAAACACTTGTAAATTTGATAAAATTTCAAGAAAATGCCTAAAAATTGAAAAATTTCAGAAAAATTACAAAAACATTTGCATTGTATGTATATGTTTTGTCTAACCCTTGGCATAGCGCATTGACCATTTGAGGCAAATAGGAGCTAGAAGACCGCTTGGTATAATCATTCCTATCTCTTACTCCTTTCACTATTCTTTCTTTTTGGTATCTTGAATATTTTGAAGGAGAATGGGAATTTTGTTGTCTTGGGTGTCTCCTTCGGAGACCTGTGGATTGTTTGGTGTTGATGTGTGCTGCTAGGATTAGACATTGGTTGCACGTTTATTTTCATGTTCTTTCGATTTTCGCATGCATTTTGTCACATGTGCATATGTTTTGTTGTTAGATTTAGTTGCACTTAGTTTGTAAATGTTTTGCATAAAGCATGGTCGAGGAAGAGAACCAAGTACCCCCCCCCGATGAGCTATATTTCCAATTGTGCCTTTCCCCTCGCCGTGTCTTGCACCCGTGACCTCTTAGTTAGCCGAGGGAGGTGGGCTTGGCCAAGGAGTTTAGACCGATCTTGTGAGACCTAGGACCGTAGACTAGACCTAGGGATCGACTTAGCCACTCAAAGGTAAAGGTAGAACCTCCTAGGGTGGGTACATTCATACCCCACCCTCATCTACGTTTGAGAGTAGGCCTCCTCGCGAGGCGTGTCACATCAAGACGCATAAGTGTGTCATTTCGTCCTTAGACCGTGAATTGCATTTCATTTTTGTGCACATGTTATGAAACAAAATCTGTTTGCATGAACCTCACATAGCCAAAGTAGCTTAGTTTCGTCCCTTGCATTGATTTCCTTTTTGATTCACCTCTCTGAGCCTTAGCCTATTCCTTTTTGGCATACCCACTAAAAGAGCTACATCCCAAAAACACCCCTCCTTGATCAAGAATGGGTTATGATTGTAGAAGTGTATAGGTGGTGGAGTCGGAATTTGGTGATGGACGAAGTACAAGTCCATTGGATCAAAATTTAGTCTACGTTTGGTGTTGTATATAAATAAGAGGTTTTGAAAAAGAAATGAAAAACAAAATAGAAAAGTGAAAAAGTTTTGAAAAATGCAAAAAAAGGGGGGGGGGGGGCTAGTTGTGTTGTATATAATTGTGCTAGGAAAGAAAAAGGCAAGCAACACCCCTCCTCGTCATTAAAAGGGGTAGAAAAAGCCGTTGCTAAATAAAGGGGCAATTTGATGTTTTTCTAAAGTGAATCGGATTTACATAATTTTTGCATGACTTGGGAAACCGGGTCTTTGTTAGGGTGTAGGCGTTGCTCATTTGTTGAAATAATGGGAGTATTTTCAAGTTTTTCCAATTTGAGTTGGGTTTATGCAATTTTTGCATAGTTTTGGTGATCCATTCTATGTTAGGGCATAGACGTGTCTCATGTGTTGCAATAAGAGGTGGGACATGATGTGTCAACAATTCTTGATTTGAACTCCACATATCCAAATGGTGCTTGCACCAATCCCGTTTCGTCCTTCTCCCTAGCCCCGGTACAACCATTGTTTCATATTGTGTGCATTGTACCATTGTTTGCATTTCATTGGACATAGGACGGTCTTACACATTATATTGCGGGCACGTTTACGCTAGTCGAGTTAAGAGAGTGACTTTGGTTACTATTTGTCACAAAAATCACCTTGTTCTTTCATTGAGTGACGAGTGAAAACCGTGAGGATGTTGTTGCCTAAATCCCCTTAGTCATGGGTCTTTTAGGTGAATCTCGTGTCGGTTTGTAATTCTCGGCGGACTTGCCTACTTCCCCTTACCCCGCTCTTGAATGTGTTTCTTGAGTATTGGTCACACTAGGGTTGCTTGAGCCATACTTAGGGGGTTGGCACCTCCGTTGGAACTTCTGAGACGGTACTCCCAACCAAGACCATGTTTTGTTACTTGAAAATCTAGCCACTTAGATGAGGAAAGTGGACCATTTCTGTTAGATGCATTTTATTGCTTGATTATGTGCCTTAATGATGGATGCATCGCAATTTTGTAGCAAGACCCAACTTGCCTTGCAATAGGGCACTTTCCCCTCATGAGTGTCAAATTGTGAGTTGAAGGGGCGTTGAGTGCTCTAATACTCAATCGGATTATATAGTAGAATAATGAAGTGGTTCTTATATTGTGCATTCACTTTAGGATTGGAGTTTCGACTTGTATTGCATTTTGATCATACTTGAGCTTACTCGAGGACGAGTAAGGGTTTAGTGTGGGGAGATTTGATAACTACGTTATCGCCTCTTCATTCGTGTCAAAAATCCTTGCTTTAGTCCTAATTTTAGTGCATTTAATTCATAATTACTCGAGTTTATGATTAATTTGCCTAAATGAGTCTCACCGGATTATTTCCTAAGCTTTTTGTAGTGTTTTACGCTTCCCCATGCAAAATTAATCAACATTTGGTAGCCAAGGATCAAGATTAGCTTTGTCGGTGTATCTCCTTCCCCTAGCCAGTGTATTGTGATCAGGCGCGGTGCAACTCAAGGGTAGCCGGTGTATCTCATTTAGCCTTGTCGGTGTATCTCCTTCCCCTATCATGTGCATTGTGACCAGGAGCAGTGTAATTTTGGTCAGTCGGTGTAACTTTGTGAGCGGGCGGTGTATCGATACACCGGCTGGGAATAGTAACCGGGCTGTTTTTGAGAATTGTTTGTATATTTATGTTTTTAAGCCCATGGTATATATAGCAAATGGGTAACCTTGTAAGAACAACTTTCATTACACTTGTTTTTAGATCAAAAATTGGGTAGGTAGAGAAAATTGGGAAGAATATTGGATCTCACTTGTTCTTAGATTTTTCAGAAGAAATCAATTCAATCAAGTTATTTCCTTTCTTGTTTGTTGGTATATCTCCTTTTCTCATATTTATTTCCTTGTTTTAGTTGTTAATTTCATGTTTCCTTAGTTTATGCTTCCCTTGTTTTTGAATATTTACCTTACTTGTGGTTAAAGTTACTTCCTTTTTGCTTAATTCCACTTAGTTAAGGCTTAATTGGTTTAATATCATCTTCCTTGTTGTCAATTGCATGCTTAATAGTAGAAATCCTTATCTCATAATGTTTATTGTTAAAGTCACCACCTTTAGTAGTTTCCTTGTTAAAATAACCATGAATAGTGAGTAGTCTTTTACTATGACTCGGTTTGACCCGACATGAGTAATTTCACTAATTGATTCTCATAAAGGCTAATTGTTGGGGGAAATTGGTGAGGGTAGTTTAGAGGAATGACATGGTTTATGGATTAATTTTGGGTAGTGTCGATTTGTAACCCTTGTCCACCAACGAGAGTTGGTTAGGTTGTAAATTGGATACCCGAAAATTGGTCTTATGACTAACCTAGGTTGAGACCGAAAGGGAGAACCAAAGGAGGGTACCTCTAGCCTAGCGTTTGAAATCGACCTCCGAGAGGAGGAGTGGAATGACCCGGAATACGATGAGTGCTTAGTGACCTTGAGACCAATTACTTGACCACCTTGGCAAAATGCATGTTTTTGGGGTAGTTGGGTGTTGAGTTAGGGATTCCGACCTTCAAACCCGAGAGGGGGGTTGGTGGGTAGAGCTAGTGTCCAATTATGAGCCCGAGAGGGAGTTAGTAGGCGAATTAGAGCCATCTCCCCCTTACCTTTCTACCCCTTAAGATTAGCCTAGGGAATTGTTATGTGAAATTACGAATAGTCGTGGGAGAACCGAGTTCTAGCCTTTTCTATCATTTGATTAACTCTTAATCTCTTTTAGCTTGATTTTACTTGTCTTGTTTAATTGCCTCTTTATTTGCTAGTTTAGTGTTAGATTACTACCATTACCCTATTATCATTTGACTTAGCTAAACTAGGGAATTAGAACCATTAGTAGTCTACCAACTCCTTGTGGGATCGACCCTCAAAAGTGTACAACGACAAATCGTGCACTTGCGAGGTTTAATTTGATAACCATCAGTACCACACCGTTGTCGATGGCTTTTACAATCGTGGCAGGATATTCGGGAACGGAGATGTAGGGGCCGAAGTGTGGTTTGGACCTCCATCTAACAAAGGTGCTCGTCGATCATTCTCTTACGCTCCTAGCATGGTTTCTCAAATTGCCACCTAAATGAACAATGAACGAGGTGCACGACTAACTCTTGAGGAACAAATGCGCATCACTCAATAAACAGTCCGTCTCCAAGCTGAGCAGATGGCAGCCATGCAAAAAGCTTTGGCTCAGATGCAGCAATCTTAACCCCCTCTCTCGTGCTCGGGTTTCCCCCGCCCTTTTCGTAGAGACGGCTATGCGGATGACGGGCATGGCTTTGGAGGTAGTAATCAAGTTGAGCCTCTAGGTAATTATTAGTATCGTCGCCTATGTTATTATGTTAGTCTTTATCTTATGTTAGTATGTTAAGGCTTTATCTTAGGTTAGAAACTTATGATTGTAGCTTAATATTTTAGTTGGTATGTAAAAGACATTGTTTTATGAGACGTTGTACAAATCTGACCTTTAGTTTCTATGTAACAACTTCGTTCTTCCAATCATGTTCGGTTTTCTATCGATAATTTCGTTGTCTACTCTTGATTCCCGCTCCTACGGTCGACATGAAAATGAATTCTCGCTTGGCGGTCGATGGTTGTATATGGTTTTTTGCAGGTTTGGTTGTATTCGTTTGGGGTAAAACAATGCATATTCGGCATTGTGGCTGGGCATCAAGCTGCTGTTTCCAGCCACTGCCTATAATTTTCCTGACGGAAAATCTGTCAGGAAAGTCAATATTCTGTTAACTTTTCTGACGGAAAAACCGTCAGAAGTTTAGGAATTCCTGACGGATATTCCGTCAGACAGACAACAAGTGTTGACTTTCCTGACGGATTTTCCGTCAGGAAATATTATTTCCTGACGGTTTTTCCGTCAGAAAAGTCAACATTTTGTTGACTTTCTGGCCCATCCTGGATGAGGGCTTTGACGAAATAACCGTCAATAAGCCGTCAGAAATTGGAAATCCAAACGACAAAACCATCAGGAACCCGTTTTTCATGACGAATCGTAGTGACGTCGATTACTGACGGAAAAACCGTCAGGAACCCGTGTTTCTGACGGGAAAACGCGTTACTAACGGATTATTTCCGTCAGTTTCCCGTGTTTATTTTGTAGTGAACCGTTGTTGATCCTATTATTTGGCGTAGTGTTATTGGCGAAATAATTTGTAAGTAAGGTGTCGATGATGAGATTTGGGGGATGGAAGACGTCGATGATGATGATGATGAAAAAAGCGTAGAAATGTGGGACGAAGAAATGAGAACAGATGGAAGAGATAAAGAGATGGAAGATACTAGAATGCCGAGATGTAAGACTTTTAGAAGATACTAGGGAGTAGTATTTTACAATGTAGAATTAGTTTGGAATTTTTTAGAATTATTTAGAGAAATTTGTTGATTACAGCGTTTTAAAAACCACTTTTTGAAAATTACAGCCTTATATAATTATTTTTGAAAATTAAAATTACAATCAAAACATTAACTCCGGCGGGAAATTGATGCCAATTTGAATTTTTGTGACTTAACTTCATTTTTTAAGACCAAAATACCCTTACCTTCAACCTAGACCTGGCAAATCGGGTCGGGTACGGGTCGGGTCAGTTTGGGTTGGGTTGGGTCATTTCGGGTCTGTCAGATATTTCGGGTCGGGTTGGATCGGGTCGGGTCATGTTCGGGTTTCGAGTCAATTTCGGGTAACCTGTTGTCGGGTCATTTCGGGTCGGGTCATTTTCGGGTATGGGTCATTTTGGGTCGGGTTGCTTTTGAGCTAATGGCTAAGCACTTAAGTTAGTACTATTTTGGTTAAGAATACTATTTTGCCAATTTAACTATTTACAAGGGACCATTGTAACCAATGAAACTATATTTATATATATATATAATATTAATATGACTTAGTACTAGTCGTTTCAGGTCACTTAAAGTCATTTGGGATCAGGTCAATTATGAATCGGGTCTTTTCGGGTTGGGTCACCTCGGGTCGGGTCAACATTGGGTCAGACAATGTTCGGGTCGGGTCTGGGTCGGGTCGGGTCAATTCGGGTTTCGGGTCATATTCGGGTCAAGCAAGTTCGGGTCATTTTCGGGTCTCGGGTCAGCTTTTTCGGGTCGGGTCATTCGGGTCTGACCCATTTTGCCAGGTCTACTTCAACCTAACCCCTTATTGTTCATCCCCAAAATTAGATTTCCCAACTCATGCATCTTCTCTCTAATTCTCCATTTCTTTAACAATATCACCTAATCTTATTCATCCCTTTTATTCAAATTCTACCATAATAAATTTAATTGAATTCTAGATCTATATTATTATTTCCATTTTCTTTTGTAATTAATTAGTGTTCTTATTATCATCAATTTTCCCCAAATTGAAAATAATTAGGGTTCATCATCAATTTTTCCCAAACTAATTTTAGACATAAACCCTAAAATTCAATTCAATCAATTGAAAAACAACAAATTTGGTATTGATAGGTTGGTGCCCAATTATCTTGACCTTTAGATGAAAATGGTTTTAATAATGATTTTAATGTATATACCTTAATTTTGAAAAAGAAGTTTTTACATTTTACTCATATACTCCGTATGTATTAATATTTGGGTTTTCGCTTATACTCCACCCTAAGTCTTTTTCCTTTATTTGACTTTTAATTAAAATATATCTCATAAAGAATATAAAAAATAAATAGATTGTTGTGCGTAAGCGTTGATACCCTCTTGTTTGGCCTCCAATGTGTCAGTATCCACTTGTCAATAATAGTACGATACCATCCGCTTTTGGTCAAGCCCTTACGAATTTACTCTTAGGCTCATTCCCTAAAGGCTCGTACTATTATATTTGGTGGACACTATAAACCATGATCAAACTAGATGATCATAATCATATGATTGTATGATGATAATATTGTTAATTGAATAACAGTAAAGTAAAGATAGGGAGAGAGATAGAAGAAAAAAGAATTTTATTATTCAGAACTTATGATTTTCTTACAAAGGGAAGAGTATATATACTAGACTATTGAATCAATGTTTGAGTTAGTTATAGTCAGTTTTATGCTAACAACTTTCCTAACTAACTTTTATCCAATAGTCTATATCCCCCCCCCCCCTCTCAAGATGGATTATCTTGATAGAGCTTAATGCCTAGCTTAGAAACAAAAAATTGATGCTCTTGTTTACCAAGTGCCTTGGTCATAATATCAGTGTAGATACCCGTATCCGTCGATATTGGAATTTATAGAGAACCCGACAAACACCCGATGATGATAGGACACATGTATTCTTTAGTTGTCATTGTCATTATTTGGAGCTCGTTTTACGATGTAGAATGGGCGTCGTCGATGAAGTATTTTATTAATTTAAATGATATTTAAATTAATGTTTTTTTAAGTGAATTCATTTATTAATTTAAATGGTATTTAAATTAATGTTTTTTAGTTAGTTCATTTTTTTATTTTAAATGATATTTAAATTATGGTTTTTTGGAGGTGAATTCAATTTATTTTATTTTATTTTGAATTTATTTTCCCAAGTTTATTTTATTGAAAATAAAATAAATAATTGATTTGAAAAATCATTTAATGAATATATTTGATTTGAAAAATCATTTATTTTAATGTGTTAATTGATTTGGAAAATCGATTTTTAAAGCGAAGAGAACTCGTTTTGAACATGTGTTTTTGAGCTCGATTTTAGCTCGGTTTTTGAGCCCGTTTCCTTTACGAATTGGCACGAATCTCGAGTACACTAACCAACCTAAGCCTCTACCCATCCACCCTTGTTCGAACCCCCTATCCACGGCCCAAATTCCATCCCCAAACACCCCCCAACCAGCCCGCGCATACAAACAGCCCCCCTGTTTTGCGTGATGAATCCCGAGCCCAAAACCCGCTCCAAATACCACCAAAACCCGTACCCATTAATCCTAACCCATTCCCCATCAAGCCTTGTTTGTTTCGTTTGAATGTTGCTAGATCAATCAACCCACATGCTAAATTACAACTTTGACAAAGTTAGTTTAGTTGCGTCTAAAACGACATAGAAATTGTTGTCACATGTTAGGGTTTAAAACGATGTTTGCATATCATATATCGTAGTAGCTATGACCTTGTTTGAACTCCGACACTTGACTTAGTAGAGGCCGTTATTGACGGGCGGGGTTGGGTGTCCTTATGGCCTTCCCAACACGTACCCTCACCCCTTACTCAAGATCTATGGTTTGTGGATCCGTCTAAATACCATTGGATTACGAGAGTCATTCAAATCGAGTGATATAGGGTACAAGTCTTTATCTTTAATCACTCGTAGTCGATTGGCTTTATGCTTTTCGATGAAAGGTGTAAAGTTGACTTGAACGGTTCCAAGTTCCCAAAAAACTTGGTGGCGACTCTAATTTGTCTTAATTCGATTCGAAAGAACCTCGAGTCGATTATGCCTAGTGTGGATCCCGCGGACGCAGCTCCCGAGGGCCTTGTCCACGCTTTGGCGACTCCTGGGAAAAGAGGACTAGTTACACTTTGTTTCTAGGGTCTTTTCCTCCGAGGTGAAACTTGAAAAGAAAGCGTTGGAAAGTAAAACATTACTCATAGTGCTACGATTCATGCATAAACCCTTAAGGACTTGCCGGGCCGTCCCAAATGTTTCTTCGTGATGCGTGGGGGCGACGTCCCACTATGCTAGGAAGCTGCACATTGCTCGCTTCCACTTCGCCTCGCGTGGTTCTTGATGGTGGGGACGATCTTCTAGGTACTCTACCTTAAGACACCTTGCTCTATAAGACCGCAAAAGGATGAAGGGCATAGACCTTCTTGTAGAAGACTTGCCGAGACTTAGAGATGTCTAGGAGCATACATCCTTATAACATGAGAATGACAATGTGCAAATTGTTTTCCCGAGTCTTTTCGAAATTTTCCATGTCCTTTTCGAAACCGAACTTTCGAACAACTTACTTTCAAAATAGCATGGTTTTAAAAACACGGAATGCTGCCCAAATAGGACTAGAATTTTCGGCCCAAAATGAGCTTTTATAGCCGGCATGCTGCCCATTTCAAATCTCATTTTCGAATCAATCTTTCGTTTTTCAAATTCAATCCAAAATATTTCTCGAACCTCAACCAAGCATGAAATGCGTCGAGTCGTGTCCGGGTCATGGCCGTGTTAGGCCGGGTGTGTTTCGTTCTAAGAGTCTAGAACATGACCCTGTTGGGTCACCCAAGCTCACCTCTTGGGCTTTGAGTCATGTTGGTCGACCATTTGGTCTAGTATAGTCCACAGAAACGTCCAAGCTAGGCCCTTTAGGATGTTTCACCTGAACCCATGGGCTATGTTAGCCCAATCACGGGTTTAGTCACACCGAGTCCGGTTTAGAATCGTGCTATGACAGTTTGAGTCATGTCGTTTTGCCGAGTCTAAAGTGAACCAAGGTCTAAATCCAACCGTGAGTCGAACCTTTGGTTAGTCAATCTCAAGTCGAGCCTTTGTTTGAGTCAAGTTGGGGTCGTGTCCTTAAGTGTGCAGGGGCTCTTACTTTAAATATTGACTCAGTACGGGGTTTTCTTGTAGAAAGGCCGCCAAAAACCCGACGTCAAGCAATGGAAGATGCTGTTAACAAGCTTACTGAGGCCGTGAACCTCATGATGACCCGAATGGATGCAATCGAATCTAAGGCGGGTGAAGATTCCCTCCACCACCGATGATCCGGAAAAACGGTTCAAGTTCATCGAGGACCGTTTGAAGCTCTCCCCGGGGAAGAACATTCACTATGAGAATGCTAGGGCCTATGCCCCGATTCAGATAAGTTGCCCACGAACATGGTACTCACCGACATCCCGAAGTTCAAGGGCACCGAAGATCCATCCACCATGTTAAGGCCTATAAAGGGTACTTAGCACCAAGGGAGTACCTGCCGATATGCTCTCTGAAATTTTCGCCCAATCTCTGGGTGAACACCCGAAGGCGTGGTTCTATAATCTTGACCTCAAGAACTTCCCCACTTTCGAAGATATTACGGTGGAGTTCTGTAAGCACTATGCTGACAATGTTGAGATTCAAACCAACATAAGAACTTTGGAGGTTATGACACAAAAGGAGAAAGAGGGCTTTACTGAATTCCTCGCAAGATGGCGCGCTGAAAGCGTGAAACTAGCTAAGAAGCCTGATGAAGTTGAAATGGTAGATAAGTTCGTGAAGAATTTACGACCTGTTTACCGTAATGCTCTGAAATACCAGAATTTTGGTTCTTTCAAAGAATTGATAAGGATC
The DNA here is from genome assembly GCF_048544455.1 of Silene latifolia. Taxonomy (NCBI): domain Eukaryota; kingdom Viridiplantae; phylum Streptophyta; class Magnoliopsida; order Caryophyllales; family Caryophyllaceae; genus Silene; species Silene latifolia. Next base: position 63,261,817 of record NC_133537.1, on the reverse strand, counting down.
GGGATAAAGGTAGAGGACGATGTCCGAATTGCTGAAGCTGAGAAGCCAAAGGGATACCAAGGGGCTTCGTCATCTAAAGCAAAAGCGCCCGCAAGCCCCACTTTGTTGAAAACTCGTCAATCTCTTAGATGGACAGTCAAAAAGGCCTCCGCGCCAGGCTCCGAGGGTATTCACCGATATCGGGTGCACTTACGCCTATGCTCTCCAAAGGCTCATAGCCCAAGGAAAGCTGAAGCCTATTGGTCCAACTCCGGACCCTCCCGCTGATCAACAAGGTAAATGGTATAAACCAAATGCCTACTGTGCCTTTCATCAAGGGAAAGGCCATGATACTGAAAGGTGCTATCGACTGAAGCACGAAATCCAAGACATGATTGAGAATGGAACACTCCCGATCCCAACTGTTAAACCCAATAACATCACCAATCCATTTGGCGATCACGCCAACTTTGTTTCTGTCGAAGACAATGTCGATTATTCCCATCTTATCCACCCATGTCACTTGAAAGGGGTGTTTATCGGGAAAATATTTGTGGATTGCTTTGAATTCTCGCCAAACCCGAAGAATGAAATTCAAGTCGGGAGTCTTGCTCTAGAATGTACTCCTCTCGTTAACGAAGTTAATAAAAGACAATTCAGTTCACCAACATTTATCATCATGTAGATCCTCGGAGGACTACCTCGGGATGGAGGCGGACCATCAAAGGGATCAAGGACCGAGCGGGCATCTAAGCCGACAAATTGAACAAGAGAAAGCTCAAGACCAGATTTGAAAATTATGAGTCGGGATCTGTTTTCTTATCTTAGTCGAGTCGAGTCTAGAACTTTGTTTTTTTTTGAATTTGAGTCGTTTGTTCCGCGATGACCTAGGATGTGTCCTAGGAATCGTTTCTTCGAGTTTGTTAAGCATTTCTCATTCCAATAAAAAAAGTTGCAGTTTCGTTTCCAAATATGTCTTGTTTCCAATCCTCAATCATTCCGAAACATGATAAAACGCACAACACACTCAAAGGAATCTGTGGGGTAGAAATATGTCCTTTTTCAAAGTGTAAGGTACACTAGGATCCCGTGTTTGATTCCTTTACCTATTCCATGTCTGGTGGTAGAAAACCTCCATCAAAACCAATGCTTAACACAAGCCTTTAGATGATTCTATGATGAACCCGGACTAGCTCCTGGTTTCCCTATCGATGATGGAAGGCAAGCCCATCCCCACAAAATCATCCCATCTCGAAGAGAGAAGATATCAACCCGTTCTAACAAGGAATTGTTAGTTCCTACCCAAATTAGTTGGCGAAGCCCAGTTTTCAAGGTGTATCCATTTATGACTAAGAGAATGAATAGAAGATCATTTTCAAGGAGAGAAAAAAGATGAAAAAAAATGAAAAAATGAAAAAAAATGAAAAAAGGAAAAAGAAAAATGATGAAAGAAAAAGAAAAAGAAAAAAAGATGTTGAAGTTGAAGTTATTGCATAACGCTTTTGGTTGAATGTCGAAGTTACGGAAGCCAGAAGTCAGTCAAGTACCCATAGTTGAAGTTCAATGGGCGAAGCCCAAAAGATTAAGCAGTAACCTCTTTACCCTCTAAGTCCTTCCTGAGACAGTTACAAAGGGATAGTCGGGAATTTTGAGAATTATTCCGCTTGTATTGTTACACCCAGCCTTTAGGGTCCAGACATGGAAATTTGAACCCACATCATTTTCCAACCCATTTTGTACTCGGGTTTCATCAAACCTGAGACACCATTTCCAACCACGTTATAAGCCATAGCCCTTGGCCTTAGCACCACAAAACGAACCTTTAGAATGATGGTTTACCTTGCGAACCTATTTTTACCAAGCTCCACATCCCAAAAGATCCAAGCCTTTTACACCTAACCCCTAACACGGGATTTAACGGTACCTTACAGGCTAGAATGGGATACGACATGATACCTTAGGTGAAACCTTCGAGTGTGTACACACAATCAAAATGCCATGTTTATGCACCATGATCGAACTACGTCGGATTTGATTTCGCTCCACGCGAATACGTAGGCAGTCCTTCTGAACAAGGGATTCAATCCACTCATCAACCAAGTTGTCATCTTGTCGGTTTCTTACGGGTCTTAACCAAGTCCAAATGAAGCCACCTTTGTTTGAGTCGGTCTTAGCACTCGATGTAGGCTAGGATAAGGATATGGGTTCAGATGAGTAGTGTCAAGTCTCGGAATGAGCTTTATCTAACGGTTTAGGCAAAGATGATGAGTCATATAGATGTGGGTTTGTATTGGGAACAGAAAATATGAAAAACCTGCTGAAAAGAAAGAAGGCGTGGAACAAAAAATAGTAAAAGCCCGCTGAAAAGAAAGAAGGCGGTGGCAAGAAATGATGAATACTCGCTGAAAAGAAAGGAGGCGAGGAAAAGAGTGACAGAATGTTCCCAACAAGAGTGATGTGTGATGTCTAAGTGTTCTCATAAAATCAGTCTGTGTTTAGTGTCTGGGCGAAGCCAACGTTGTTGCTCTATGAGTTTAATCCACCTTGTCAATGCCAAGTGATCTTGATTCCCATGTGCCCTTGGGAGCACGCCCATGCCATACGATATCTCTGTCTCAAATCCGATGGCCTTGTGATTCCCGTTTGCCATCTTTTGGCGCCAGAATGGCCAATTTACCTTTCTACCCCCAACAAGTCAATATTCGAATTAAAACCCGTGCACACTTGCGGTTTTATTTTCCTTTTTTGTTTTACGGTAGCGGGCTACGCCCACGTTGTTTACGGGTCATACGGATTGTCTGAGTCGTATTTCATGCTCACTCATCAAGGTTCGATTTCAAAAAATTTCAAAATTTCAAAATTCCAAAAACTTTTTGCGAATTATGGATAGATGATCCAAGTAGTGGAATCTTCTTGGGTCGATGACCCAATCTTTCGAAATTCAAAATTCAAAATTCAATTTTTGAAGGGCCGATGGCCCAACATTCCAAGTGATGTCAAATTCAAACTTCGGGTCGATGGCCCAATTATTCAAAATTTTCAAATTCAATTTTCGGGTCGATGACCCAATCTTTCAAATGATCTAATTTTAGGATCGATGATCCAAATGTGCTTATGTGATGATTATTGCTAGTACGTTTTTGTGTTTCAAATGTAGCAGGATATGCTTCAACTGGGGGCTCTAAAGTCTTCGACTTTAGAGCCATTCGATTCAATACAAGAGTATGAAATGGAAGAATTCCGTAGCTGAAAGCAAATGATGAAAGCGGCGGCAACCTCCTTGGAAAGTCCCGTCCCATTCGGACAAGTGCCAGCAGATGATAAATTTTGGGCAAATGTCAGCAGATGATGAGTTTTGGACATACGCCAGCAGATGATAAACTTTGGGCATGTGTCAGCAGTTGCCGAACTACGACGCGGGTTTGATTCCGTCAGAAACGGATACGTAGGCGCCTAAGGATAAGGTTCAACTCACCATATATGCAATTTATGGGTCGACGACCAACGACGATAATTTGATACAACAGAAGCAAGAGTCAATCCCCAACGAAGTTTCAGGTATGATCTCTTCTTATGGCTGGCGAGCTTATATACGCAAGTCTAATGGACTATAAACGACCAAGAATCCTCGGTCGAGAGGGACTGGGGTATACTTTGACTTTCGTCTTGTCCAAGCCTCGGTCAAAGTGGGGCTCAGAGATACCCGTATCCGTCGATATTGGAATTTATAGAGAACCCGACAAACACCCGATGATGATAGGACACATGTATTCTTTAGTTGTCATTGTCATTATTTGGAGCTCGTTTTACGATGTAGAATGGGCGTCGTCGATGAAGTATTTTATTAATTTAAATGATATTTAAATTAATGTTTTTTTAAGTGAATTCATTTTATTAATTTAAATGATATTTAAATTAATGTTTTTTAGTGAGTTCATTTTTTTATTTTAAATGATATTTAAATTATGGTTTTTTGGAGGTGAATTCAATTTATTTTATTTTATTTTTGAATTTATTTTCCCAAGTTTATTTTATTGAAAATAAAATAAATAATTGATTTGAAAAATCATTTTATGAATATATTTGATTTGAAAAATCATTTATTTTAATGTGTTAATTGATTTGAAAAATCGATTTTTAAAGCGAAGAGAACTCGTTTTGAACATGTGTTTTTGAGCTCGATTTTAGCTCGGTTTTTGAGCCTGTTTCCTTTACGAATTGGCACGAATCTCGAGTACACTAACCAACCTAAGCCTCTACCCATCCACCCTTGTTCGAACCCCCTATCCACGGCCCAAATTCCATCCCCAAACACCCCCCAACCAGCCCGCGCATACAAACAGCCCCCCTGTTTTGCGTGATGAATCCCGAGCCCAAAACCCGCTCCAAATACCACCAAAACCCGTACCCATTAATCCTAACCCATTCCCCATCAAGCCTTGTTTGTTTCGTTTGAATGTTGCTAGATCAATCAACCCACATGCTAAATTACAACTTTGACAAAGTTAGTTTAGTTGCGTCTAAAACGACATAGAAATTGTTGTCACATGTTAGGGTTTAAAACGATGTTTGCATATCATATATCGTAGTAGCTATGACCTTGTTTGAACTCCGACACTTGACTTAGTAGAGGCCGTTATTGACGGGCGGGGTTGGGTGTCCTTATGGCCTTCCCAACACGTACCCTCACCCCTTACTCAAGATCTATGGTTTGTGGATCCGTCTAAATACCATTGGATTACGAGAGTCATTCAAATCGAGTGATATAGGGTACAAGTCTTTATCTTTAATCACTCGTAGTCGATTGGCTTTATGCTTTTCGATGAAAGGTGTAAAGTTGACTTGAACGGTTCCAAGTTCCCAAAAAACTTGGTGGCGACTCTAATTTGTCTTAATTCGATTCGAAAGAACCTCGAGTCGATTATGCCTAGTGTGGATCCCGCGGACGCAGTTCCCGAGGGCCTTGTCCACAATCAGCGAGCTGCAACCTAGTCCGGACATGCTGAGTATAGAGAACCCCTTCTAATTGTTTGTCTCTTACAAAATGACAATCAATGTTGAGGTGCTTTGTCCTCTCATGGAAGACAGGATTTTGTGCTATGTGTTGTGCAGCTCGATTATCATAGTACAAGGGTATTGGTAGCTTGATAGAAACTCTCAAATCATGCAGCAAACCAACCAACCAAACAAGCTCACTAGTTGTGTATGACATGCTGCGGTATTCTGCCTCAGCAGAACTCTTGCTAATTGTCACTTGCTTCTTGGTTTTCCAAGAAATTAGGGAGTTGCCTAGAAAAATGCAGTAACCACTTAAGGATATGCTGCTGTAAGCACAAGTGCCCCAATCAGAGTCAGTGTATGCTTGGATGTTCAGAGAAGAGTCTGCAGAATAGAACAGTCCAGCATTCACAGTCCCTTTCAAATATTTGACAAGATGTTGAGCTTCTTGATAATGGGGCTCTCTTGGAGAGCTTAAGAACAGGCTTAAGTGTTGTACACTATAAGCTATATCAGGTCTTGTTAAGCTGAGATACAATAGTCTACCAATGAGCCTTCTATAGACCTCAGGTTCAGGTAGCAACTCTCCCTGATCAATAGACAGTTTCAAACCCTTTTGCATTGGAAAGGAAGTAGCCTTACACCCTTCAAAACCAGCATCCTTGATAATGTCAAGGACATATTTCCTATGATTTAAGAGTATACCTGTTGCATTTCTTGATATTTCTAAACCCAAGAAATATCTCATCTCACCAAGGTCCTTGATGGTGAATTTCGGGTTTAATTCCATTTTGAGTAATTCCAGAGCATTTAAGTCATCTCCAGTCAACAAAATGTCATCCACATATACCAACACAATAGCTAGTCTCTGAGTATACTTGTCTTCTTTAGTGAATAGAGAATAATTTTGTTTGGACTGGACATAGCCAAGCTTAACCAAAAATTTAGTTAACTCCAGGTTCCATTGTCTGGAAGCCTGCTTCAATCCATAAAGTGATCTAACCAACTTACAAACCTGATCCTTATGAGCCTTGTTGTAACCCAAAGGTGGCCTCATATACACCTCTTCTTCAATGAATCCATGTAAAAAGGCATTGTTTACATCAAGTTGAAATAAGGACCATTTCTTTATAGCAGCTACTGCAATTAAAGTTCTCACTGTTGCAAATTTTGCAACAGGAGAAAACGTATGCTTATAGTCCTTATCCTTGACTTGATTGAACCCTTTGGCTACTAGCCTAGCCTTGAACCTCTCCACTGTGCCATCTGACTTGTGCTTTATTTTATAAACCCACTTGCTACCAATTGCTTTCCTACTAGGGGGCAAAGTAGTTAACTGCCAGGTATTGTTCTTCTCTAATGCTAATAACTCCCGGTCCATAGCAGCTACCCATCTAGGATCCTTACAAGCCTGAGTATAATAACTTGGCTCAACTTCCTTAATAACATTTGTTAAAGAAGTAGTATATTGCTCATCAAAGTCTGTGAGTTGTCTTATCACATCAGAATGAAAAGCTGAAGATGTGCATTGATAATCAGCTAGCTTGACAGTCTTTTGTCTTGCCCTTGTTGATCTTCTGAGAGTAGGAGTGACAGACACAGGTCTAGTAGGTACTATATTAATATTACTAAGTTCTGTATTAGTCTTAGGTAACTCAGAAAGAGTATTATTTTGACTAATATCTGAAGTATTAGGAGTAAACAAAAACTGAGAACTTTCTGTAATATTAAGATCTGTTAGAAAGTCTTGGGATACAATAACATTACTGTCAGTCTTATAAGGAAAGCAGTGCTCATAAAAAACAACATCCCTATTGACAAATACATCATGTGTATCAAGGTCATAGAGCTTGTAACCCTTCTGAGTAGGAGGGTAACCAATAAAAATACATCTCCTTGCCTTAGGTAGAAACTTATCTTTGACAGTAGGTGGTCTAGAAGCATAACATAAAGTACCAAAAACTCTCAAATTATCATAACTAGGCAAGGTTTTGAACAAAAGCTCATGTGGGGTCTTCCAACTGAGGACAGAGGAAGGCATCTTATTAATAAGAAAAGTAGCAGTCAGTAAGCAGGCTCCCCAAAATTTTATAGGTAAATGTGCATGAAATCTCAATGCTCTAGCTGTTTCCAAAAGGTGCCTATGTTTTCTCTCGACCCTACCATTTTGTTGAGGCCTACCTACTATACTTCTTTGGTGAATAATTCCTTTAGATGCAAACAGCTCATTGCACTGTGACTGAAAAAATTCAGTACCATTGTCAGACCTAATTATTTTAACTTTAGCATTGAATTGAGTCTCAACAAGAGTTAGAAAATTCTTGATCAAATGTGGCACCTGGGTCTTATGTTGAATTAGAAAGGTCCAGGTTTTCCTTGAGTAGTCATCAAGAATAGTCAAAAAGGATTGAGCTCCAGACATGTCAGGGTGTTTATAAGGTCCCCATAAATCCATATGAATGAGATCAAAACATTGAGTTGCATAAGACAAACTCTTATAGAAAGACAAAGAATGATGTTTAGCCAAAACACAAGTTTCACAATACAATTTATTAACACCTTGAAGTACATTATTATTTACATGCCTCAATTTTTCAACAGAAGAATGCCCTAGTCTGGCATGTAATAAAGCAATATTAACAGTTTGAACAGCATTAGCAATAGGCATACAAGATGTAGATGAATGTTTAACAAGTTCAGATGCCCTAATTTTATAGAGATCTCCAATTCTGATTCCTTTAGCAACAATAGCCTTATTTGAATGGTCCTGAAAGAAACATGAATCATCCAAGAAGGTAAAGTTAACTTAGAACTGGTTATTAATTTAGCAACAGATAAAAGATTGGCTCTGAAATCAGGAATGAGAAGCACATTGAAAAGAGTAATTTCTTTTGTCAGAAAGACAGTGCCAGTGTGATAAACAGTCTTAACAGACCCATCAGGAAGAGAAACAAAGAATGGACATTTTAATTTTTTAATATCATGCAACAAGGAGACATCTGAGGTCATATGATCAGATGCTCCAGTATCAATGACCCAATCTTTGCTTGGAAAGAAAACTGCAGTAAATTTGGTAGAAGACTTACCTGCAAAGTGAGTGTAAGATTGAGGCCCTGGATCACCAGATGAAGAAGATGTCCTATCACTCAATGCTTGCAAAACTTTAGTCATAACTGAATCAACAATTCCTTGAACCAGATCAGGTGACATTTGTGAAGCAGCATCTTTTGCAGATGTTTGAGAGGGTGGAACAGCCAAGACAGATGGATTGTATACTGAGACAGCAGGAGAGACTGTTGGAGGATACCCAAAAGCAGTAGGGTAGAATGGATTGACATTAGCACAATGTCCAGACTGTGGGACAGAAGCATATTCAGCATCTTGATTGCCACACACTTCTGCATTATTGACAGGTTTCTGTGGTGGTTTAGCAGAATCTGCAGATTTTGTCTTTCCTTTGGCTTGTTTAGCCTTCCAAGCTTTGAAACTGTAGCAGTTCTCAATAATGTGTCCCTTAATCTTACAAAAAAGACAAGTCTGCAGCTGAAAACAATCTTCAACCTTATGATTGGTCTTACCACATTGTTTACAAGGTGGATAACTAGTTGAGCTATCTTTTGGACGTTTACCCTTTGGATTTGTCTCAGTATTATGAGGGTTGACATAACACTTTTTAGCAGCATAAGCAACAGAATCAAGAACAGCAGTATGGGTACTATCATTGATAGTCTTCTGTCTCTCAATCTTTTGTAAGACTCCTAAAGCTTTGTTAATAGGAGGAAGGGGATCCATGGAAAGCAATGAGGATTGGACTTGCTCATAACCAGCATGTAAACCCATCAAAAGTTATATCAGTTTAGCCTGTGTCTCTCTTTCAACAAGACGTTTCAAGAGACTACATGTACATTTAGACATGATACCACAAGTACAATGAGGAATAGGGTCCATGTGATCAATATTTTCCCAAAGACCCTTGATCTTAGTGTAGTAATCAATCAAAGATGCATTTTCTTGCTTAAGATTGACAAGTTCCTTCTTTAACTCATAAAGTTCTAACACATTCAATTGACCAAAACGTTCAACAATTTCTGACCAAAGATGTTTAGATGAATTTGCATATTGAAAATGATCACGTAATCCTTGTACCATAGAATTTCTAATCCAACGAGACACAAAAAGATCACAGCGAATCCAGGAATTGTACCTCTTGTCATTCTTTTCAGGAATAGTGCATTCTCCAGAAATAAACCCAATTTTATTCTTGGAAAGTAATGTCTGAATCACCTCTCTCTGCCACTGACGAAAATTGGAGCCATCAAACAGATTCTCCGTTAACCTCAACCCATGTTGCTCAGTTGTAGACAAGAAGAGGGGATCATCATAAGGTGAAAAAAGTGTTTTTTGATCAGTTGAATCAGGAGTAGCCATGTTTGATCAGAAGAATTGTGTGATAAAAAAAGATGAATGGATAAAGATTTTAATGGGAAGTGATGAATATATTCAAAGAATTAGCAATGAATATATGAATTTGATGATTGCGGAAGCGAAAAAATTGTGGATCGTTATACCACTGATACCATATAAACCATGATCAAACTAGATGATCATAATCATATGATTGTATGATGATAATATTGTTAATTGAATAACAGTAAAGTAAAGATAGGAAGAGAGATAGAAGAAGAAAGAATTTTATTATTGAGAACTTATGATTTTCTTACAAAGGGAGGAGTATATATACTAGACTATTGAATCAATGTTTGAGTTAGTTATAGTCAATTTTTATGCTAACAACTTTCCTAACTAACTTTTATCCAATAGTCTATAGACACTTATCTTTACACGGTCAATATGTGACATGGGTTGCACCTAATACAAATGATTGAGACGGGGGTATATTAATGAAATGATCAATTAATGAAGTATTTTGTGACAACTTTATATAAAATTTAGATATATTATTTCACGAACATAATAAGGCCAAACAAATTTCTCCAATGTTTATGATAGAGTTTTGAAATGTAGTTTCTCCCCACCTTGATCCATCTCATGCACCCATATGCAACTATTTGTCTTAATCTAGTTGATTGGTGCTTAATTTGATTTTTCTATGCTTTACCCTACTCACTTTTAATTTGATTTTCGCTAACAACTATCCTCGACGTGGTCGTTTAATTGCCATTCTACATTTCTACTCCCCATTAACTCATTATTTAAGCAATTAGTCTGGTGGTAGACGGGTATATCCGTTTAAATATATAGACGGGTTAAATATGTCACCACTTTCATAATAAGACAATCTCTACCATTCTACTTGTTGTTTGTCTTATTATGAAAGTGATAACATATTTGACCCGTCTACAACTTTAGACGAAATAGTGTTCGTTTAAAGTGAGATTTTGTGTTATTTAAGCTGCATTAACATATAGTGTTGCTCTGGCAATTTTATTGTCATATTAAATAAATATTGGTACATAATTGACAAGATATTAACTACGAGTATTGATTAGGGCGGAAATGGAGTAGTTTTGAAATGATTAACCACGCAAAAATCAACGGATTCTCCTAATTAATCAAAGAGATTCTCTCTGTACATGCATTTGATATTATTAGTGTGTCAGAAGGGAGATACAATAGAATCATGGGTATCAATAGACGATGGATTATCAATTCGACTTACCAAACACTTGATTATTATGTGCTTTATAGTAAAGATCGCGTTGAAATTTTGAAAATAAATGGACTAATGCATTATGCATGGAGGTTAATAACGGGGTTACTTCCAACTTCCAACTCACAACGGTTACTAACATAACTTCGGTGATAATACGGTTGTTGATAATTTGATTGGGACTTGCGAGTATTTTTTTCCGAAACATATTAAGTTAGGACACCTCTTAAATGGTCTAAGGATCTTCTTCCTTAACTGGAAAAGTCTGGTCCCTTTGGTACTTATTTAACAAAGGAACTAGGGGATGCAAAAATTATAAGTACTTCGTATTGTTGGGTTCCTTTAATTGATGATAACATGTCCATTTAATGTGTGCTATCTTAGTTTACTTTTTTAGGATTTATGATTAAATCAAGCTTGGATTAAGAAGTGTTGAATTGTTGATCACCCAATGTATTGAGTCCTAGGCATCATCTAATGTACAAGTTAGAAAGTAGAGTATTTTAAAGAAATAGAAACAGTCAAGGCCACTGTTACTTTCACAAGTAACAGCAGCCTGTACCGTTGCCTTGATTCATAACACCTGGAACTTCTTCTTATCTTTCAAAAGTCATTCACGTGTCTTGCATTTTAAAAGATGACTTTCAGATTTTTTGCAAGGATTTGGCCTTCTAGAAAAAGTGGTTTGAGTAATTATCATTTCAAATTGTTTCCTCTTTGTGCAAGTTTGACTCTTTGGTCTTTCATAAAATAAGGATTGATTTTTGCCATTTTTGTGAAAGCTTGTCATCATGTGACTTGTTTTCCACCCTTTGTTTTCTGAAAACTTATGATCTCTTTTGGATAATTTCAAACACTCTTTCTCTCCTTTGCCTTTTGAATAAGAACCCTCTTTTGTGCAAGTTTGGGAAGTTGTTGAACCTCATCACATGTGATGGTCCTTGATCCTTAAAACCCTAACAACCCACCTTGCTTACTCTCCCTATAAAAGGCGTGCCTTATCCCCTCAAAACCTTAAGACTTTTTCTGAGATTTCATCTAAGTTTGCAAAATTGTTTTCAAAGCTTAAAAACCGAGTCTTTACTTTGCAAAGCTTTTAAAAGTCTTCAAGTGTTACAATCATGGCTACTGTTACTTTAATATACTAGACTCTCTCACTTATGAACCGTTGATCTTGTAAAGTTGTCCATCTCAATTCTTTTTAAGAATAAGCTAGTGGAAACTTGATCCTTATAACGTTCTAAGTTTGTGTGTAGAGTTTAGGACGGAGTAGTCTTTAACTCTTTGGCAACCGGAGTAGGTTGCGAGTTGACTTGTTCTAGAACGGAGTAGTTCTTGAACTTGTGTCACAACCGGAGTAGGTTGTTGTCTTTTTATTGTACGGGTTTTTTAGTAGTCGGAGTAGATCACTAAAATTAATCAATAAAATGTAGATTGGACGTAGGCACTTGAGTTCTTGCCGGACCAAATCAAAAATCACGTGTTTGATTTTATTTGTTTTATTCCGCTGCTCTTTATTTCGTTTGCATTTCTTTTACTTAACTTTTGAAGTAACAGTTCCACATACTGTCACATTTGGTCTGCAGTCTGTACTTCATGAACTGAGACAAATAGCTACAGTCAGAACAATGGTTACTTTCATACTTCAGCAAACGTCCATTTTAATACTCGTTAAATTTCTCGATATTATTCGAAGTATTCTCCTATCTCCTTTCATCCTATAACTTACTTTAAATCAATAAAGTTAAACTTAAATTTTTAGATAGTACCTAATTCACCCCCTCCCCCTCTTAGGTACTTGAATCCATAAACTCAACACGTATTACCGTGTAGTCTCTTTGTATTTCGAGCACCGCTCATCATAGAGATAACAAGTTGAAGTCCACCATTAACAAAGTGCAAGAATTCTAGACACGGGCAACTACATTTGGTACTTGAATCCATAAACTAAACAATTGGTATCAGAGCCTCGTGCTCTTGATCGAGGCTAATCGCCTTAGAGTTTGATTCGTGGGTAATGGATTTCGAGAAACACTCTAAGATCCCGGTCTTTACCGGTGCGAATTTTGGATGGTGGAAACTCAAAATGGAACATTACATCAAAAGCATAGACTATCAATGTTGGAACATCATCCAAAATGGACCTCTTGTTATTGAGGAAACCGATATCTTAAACGGTTTCACCAAAACGAAAGAGGAAAAAGATTACAATGAAAATGACTTCAAACTTGCCGAAAAAAAACTCCAAAGCAATGTCGATTCTTGAACGTTGCGTTGGTGAGGGGGAAGTTAGTCGAATTTTTGGATGTCCTACGGCAAAATCTATTTGGGATTCTCTTGTACTTGCCTATGAAGGGACATCCCAAGTGAGAAAACACCGTGTTGAGCTTCTCATGCAACAATATGAGATGTTTAGAATGTCAAAGGACAAGTCCATAAATAGTTTTTCTTCACGTTTTTCTTGTATTATTAATGAGCTAAAGAGTCTAGGAAGGAATTTCGAGTCTGAGGACAACATTCGAAAAATCCTTCGTAGTCTAACCTCTAAGTGGCAACCCAAGGTCACCGCCATAGAGGAAGCTAAAGACTTGTCAACCCTATCTCTTCATGAACTAATGGGATCACTAATGGCTCATGAGTTTAATCTCGACAAGCATTCTAGTGAGTCCTCAAAGGGAAAGAGTCTCACCCTCACATCCTCTCCAAGTGATGGAGAAGATGAGGAGGAAGACGAGTTTGCTATGTTCTCAAGAAATCTAGCCGGGTTAGTCAATGGTCAAGGAAACAAAAGGTTCACTAATAATTACTCGAAAAAACGCTTTCCTAAGAAACGACCTAATTCCACCGTGGGATGCTTTTAATGTGGTGATAAAACTCACCAAATTAAAGAATGTCCCAAGTGGGATGACATCAAATCAAAGGAAAAAATAGAAAAAATTAAAAAAGACTATAAACATAGAGTCATGAGTGCTATTTGGAGAATGTCCGACTCCGAGGAAGATGAGGAACTCATCGAGGAGGAACTAAAGGCTAAAATGTGTCTTACAAGTCATCTTAAGGACAAAGTCTCAAAAACCTCAAAAATCGAACACCTAAGATGCCTCATGGCTAATCCCGATGACTCCGAATCCGATTCCGACAACGAGGTAAATCATCTAAAGGCCAAGGCTAGAACTTACTCCAAATAGAAAGTATGTAAGCTTCTTGACCAACTTTTTGATAAGTGTCGGTTTCAAAATGATAAACTTGAGGTAATGCAAAATGAGATTGAGGAAATTGCTCAAGAGAACTTTAACCTTAAAAATGAACTAAAAGCAACAGACAACGTCACTGTCACCTCTGAGGCTTATGATGAAGTTAAAAGAGTCAACAGGTTGAACAAACATTTGACTAAAGAATTAGAGCGTCTTAAGATGACCCCCACGGACGTCTCTGACCTTGAAAATGTCAACACTACCTTGGTGATGCAAGTTTCCTCACTAACCAAGGAGCGTGATGATCTTTTGAAGGACAAAGATGCTCTCGAAAATGAAGTCTATGACCTTGTGGTTGAGATTGTATACCTAAGAGAAACAGTGTCTGGGACTGTTGCTTCTGACAAACATTTAGACAAGTCCAATGAGAAAATTGAGTGTTTGGTCAATGAAAACAAGTGTCTAAAAGGTGAGGTAGTTAGTCTCAAGAAAGAAATAGAGGTTCTTCATGAAAGGCTTATCTTTCTTCAAAAGGGTATGCCCGAGTGTAGCACTTCTAGATCTACTCCTCATCATAGATCCGATGAATTCGTTGATCTAAACAAACGTCTTGATGAGATGACATCCAAGTATGAGGAGTCCAAAGAAAAGATCGGATATATCGTGTCTAAACTCAATAACCACACCCATGACTTCATAGTTGAGAAAAGGTTGTCTATAGAAAGTGTAAACAATTATGAACTCAAGAGGGAAAAAGAAAAGAATTTGCATCTCCTCTCTAGAGTCAATGACTTGACCAATGAACTTATAAATGCTAAAAACATCATTGAAAAATGGGAGGGAAGTCAAACTGCGTTAAACTTTCTCACGAGTCAAACCGAGAGATGTAGCAAAGTTGCTGGTTTGGGCTTCAAATGGAACAATCAGACAGACTGTTGCATCCAGAAGCCTAAAACTGATTTTAGAAGAAGGAAATACGTTGGTCTTCTCGAATACATTATTTACAACAATTGTGGTAAGAATGGCCATGTCTTCAGTGCTTGTAGAAAAAGATTTGATGACATTAACAAGAACATCAAAGTAATAAGGCAAATATGGATTAGGAAAGACACCGTAAGATATGTTGATCACAAAAGGGGACCCAAGTTTGTTTGGGTTCCTAAACTCAAAGTTTAATCTTGTGTAGGGCTTGGTGAGAGGCGGCCGCAATTGGTACTTGGATAGTGGATGCTCTCGTCACATGACGGGTGATAGAAGCCAATTCCTCTCACTTAAAGCATACAATGGTGGCACGGTAAGGTTTGGTGACAACAAAAAGGGTGAAGTAATTGGCATTGGAAAGGTTGGTAAGTCACCATTACTTTGTGTCGACAACGTGCGGCTTGTCAAAGGTTTGAAGCATAATCTCCTTAGCATTTCTCAACTTTGTGATAAGGGTAATATTGTAGAATTTAGTGCTAATGTGTGTCGAATAATTGATGCCACTACTCATGAATTAATCCTCGAAGGAAGACGTGTCAAAGACGTGTACTTAACTAATTTGAACACTCTATCCGGTCATACCATGTCTTGCATGAGTGTAATGAACAATGATCCTTGGCTATAGCATAAAAGGTTTGGTCATGTTAGTACTAAAACTCTTAACACCCTTAAAAGACTTTACTTAGTTGAAGGCATTCCCAATATGAAGTTTGATTTTGATAAGTGTGTGATGAATGTGCTAGAGGCAAACATGTTAGATGTTCTTTTAAATCCAAAAGAATTGTGAGTACATCTCAACCTTTACAACTTCTACATATCGACTTGTGTGGACCAATGAGAACTAGAAGTAGAGGTGGTAGTCGTTATGTGTGTGTCATTGTTGATGATTACTCTAGGTTTGTTTGGGCACTCTTCTTAAGCTCTAAGAATGAGGCATTTGATGAGTTTCTAATTTGTTTAAGAAAGATTCAAAATAAACTTAATTTAAAACTTGTTTCAATAAGAACCGATCACGGAACCGAATTTGAAAACTCATCATTTGGTGCTTATTGTGATGACAATGGTGTAGACCATAACTTCTCGGCTCCTAGAACCCCACAACAAAATGGTGTGGTTGAAAGGATGAATAGGACCCTTGAAGGTATGGCTAGAACAATGTTATTATGTAGTAAGTTGCCTAAGAACTTTTGGGCCGAAGCGGTAAATACCGCTTGCTACATTCATAATCGTGTCATGATAAGGAGTATCTTGAATAAAACTCCCTATGAACTACTACGTGGAAGAAAACCCAATATTTCATATTTTAGATGCTTTGGAAGCAAATGTTTTGTTCATAACAATGGTAAAAACAACTCGGGTAAGTTTGATCCACGTAGTGATGAAGGGGTGTTTATTGGGTACTCCGATCATAGCAAGGCCTATAAATTTTACAATAAACGAACCATGTTGATTGAAGAAAGCATCCATGTCATTTTTGATGAATCTAGTGTGCTTGGACAGGTACCAAACGTGGAATAAGATGATGATGATGATGAGTTTGAGATTGGTCTCGTTCGAAAAGATTTCGTGTTCGAGGAAATAGAAGCTCCCAACGCTGATTTGCAACAGCCATAGGAACTGTTACCTTCAAAGGAAAGCTGCAACTCAGGGGGAACACGTGGCACACCTGCTGCCGTTTCCTCTCTGGATGCAACAGACCTAACGACTGTTGCCTCCACCTCCAGAATTGATTCAACTCAAAACAGTGATGATGAAGACCACTCTAAGCAAATGGAAACAATCCACGAGACTCGATGTCACTGAGGGGGAACAAGAAACTATTGTTCCAAAGAAGTGGAAACATCAAAGCTCTCATCCACTCTCTAATCTCACAAGCGATCTCAACTCTGGAATTCAAATAAGATCATCCCTCAACAATCTCGCTCATATCAACGAGTATTGTGCCCACAATGCCTTCCTTTCTCAAATCGAACCCGCCAAAGTAACAGTCGCTCTGACTGATGCAGATTGGTTTCTTGCCATGCAAGAAGAACTCAATCAATTCAAAAGAAATGAGGTATGGCACTTATTCCCTAGACCGCCTAATCATACCGCCATTGGTACTAGGTGGGTCTTTCACAATAAGCTTGATGACTCGGGAGAAATTGTAAGGAACAAGGCTAGGCTAGTGGTGCAAGGTTATAATCAATAAGAAGGTATTGACTACGATGAAACCTATGCACCGGTAGCTAGACTTGAAGCCATACGATTACTTATAGCTTTTGCGGCTCACAAAGGCATTAAACTCTTCCAAATGGATGTTAAAACCGCTTTCTTAAATGGATATTTGGAAGAAGATGTCTTTGTAGAGCAACCACCGGGCTTTGAGGACAACGATTTGCCTAACAATGTTTTCAAATTAGACAAAGCTCTTTACGGTTTAAAACAAGCACCTAGGTGTTGGTATGATAGATTGTCTAAATTTCTTATTGAAAATGGTTTTAAAAGAGGCTCCTTTGACAAAACATTGTTCTTAAAGTCACAGTCAGCTGAACTGTTGGTTGTCCAAGTATATGTTGATGACATTATATTTGGTGCAACAAATGAACTCCTATACTTGTATTTTTCGGAACTAATGAAATCGGAGTTTGAAATGAGCATGATGGGTGAGCTAGGATTTTTCCTTGGGCTCCAAAGCAAACAATCAAAGGATGGAATCATGATTCATCAACAAAAGTACATTAAAGAAATGCTTAAGAAATTTAGGATGACAAATGGTAGGTCTCATGATACACCTATGGTAGCCGGGTCCAAATTGGACAAAGATGAACTCGGTAAGAATATTAGTGAAAAGGTGTATAGAGGTATGATAGGCTCACTTCTTTACTTGACCGCAAGCCGTCCCGACATTCTCTTTAGTGTTTTTTTATGTTCTAGGTTCCAAGCAAATCCGAAAGAATCCCATTTTAAAGCCGTTAAACGAATTCTTCGGTATTTGATTGGAACACAAGATCTCTACTTATGGTATCCCTTACATTGTCCTTTTGATCTCATAGGCTTTACGGATGCAGACTATGCAGGGTGCACGGTAGATAGAAAGAGCACCTCCGGAATTGCTACATTCTTGGGTCCTTGCTTGATTTCTTGGGGCTCAAAGAAACAAAACACGGTAGCTCTTTCAACGGCCGAAAGCGAGTATGTTAGTGCCGCACATTGTTGTTCTCAACTCCTTTGGGTAAGACAACAACTCCTTGATTTTGGCATTATTTTTGACTCCGTTCCCATAATGTGTGATAATACGAGTGCAATAAATATTTCCAAAAATCCCATTCAACACTCTAAAACCAAACATATTGATATTCGTCATCATTTCATTCGTGATCATGTGGAGAAAGGACATGTTAGACTTATCTTTTGCAAAATCGAAAATCAAATTGCCGACATTTTTACTAAGCCACTTGCAAGAGAACATTTTGAGAAATTTAGACTAGAAATTGGGTTAATTAATTGCTTGTAATTTTTAGTGTGAGTCTGACTAATTTCTCTAATTGATTAAACTAAAATGGACATATGTTATTAAGTGTTCTACGTGCATCCATATCATTTTTAGACCGAAAATTGACACCATACTCGTGAGTCGATAATCACTCAACCTCATATCTAAATTTACATTTATGTTATGCTACCTTGCGTTTGATTTCGAGTGATCAATTCAATTTATTGGGCCAACTACCCCTACTTACCTCATTTATTGATTGGGCCAATCATCCCTTTAACCCCCCGTCCAAAATCCCTCAACTCACAAAACCTTTCACCTTCCACTCCCTTCATTTCACCTACCCTATAACTCTTTTACCCACCATGGTCAAAACCTCTTTTAACACCGCCATTCCCATCAAACCCGTAAAAATTACCAATCCATCTCCATTATCTGACCCACCAACTACCTCCAAAACTATGCCACCTCAAAAAGACTCCATCCACAACTCCATTACCAACCCCTAACCCAGAACCTGTAAACCCTCATCCAACTCCTCTCGCCACTATTCCTCCAACCACGGTCCCATCTGACGACGTTCCAATCTCCACCATGGTTGGGCGTCGAACTCGAGGTGGCCGCAAGAAGGGTACTACAGTCTCAAGCTCCTCCACCGAAACCGTCACTGTGGATATTGATGATAATGAAGAAACTCCATGTGATCTAAGTGTGAATTCAACAAAACCTGCTGATTCCGTTCCGATTCCGGCGAAGAAAGTTAATAAAAGAAAAGCAACAGTTACTGAATCCTCTTTACCCCCAATTTCAGAGAGTGTCGAGCAAAGTGAAGTTGACCCCGGATCTACTACTCTCAATCAAACCATTGATCCACCAGTTGAACCATCCCTTGAACCCTCTTCTAAAAAATCCAAACCCTCAAAGAAAAAATTGGTGTATCTTTCCCCATCAGATTCAGTGTCACTCACCTCCAAATGGGACATGGCTCGTATTTGGGAACAACTTGAAAGCTTGGATCTTCCCACCTCTATCTACAAAAATTGTGAATGATTGATGTCCCCTAAAGCTATTCACTCTCCTCGGGTCTATAAACAGTCCTGGTTTGAGTCTCCTGCCTTTCACAATGTAAGAGACATGATTATGGCTCAAGGGTGGGAAAATCTATTGAAGCTTCGTGAACCCGTGTTTGTCAATGAAGTGGTTCAGTTATTTGCAACGGTCCGAGTGGATAAGTCGGGTGATTTTCTCATGGCTAAAGTTAATGGTAAACCGCTTAAACTTTTTCAATCTGATTTTGCTACTGCTCTTAATGTCCCAACCGGAGGTTATGACAATCTCCCTGCTGAAACCTGGGTAGCCCTTCCTTATGCCTCACCCTTAGCCGTTGCCAAAGTTGTTTGTCCAAAAGCCGTAACTTGTGGTCCCATTAGTAATACCTCCATACCCCCTCCTCTCCAATTAATCTTCAACATGCTTTGTCGTTCTCTTTACCCTTCGGGTGACCGGGGAAAATTATCCATAGCCTAACAATATCTCATATATCATATTGCAACTCATAAAAAGGTTAATTTGATTGGGTTAATGTTTAAGCGCTTTGACCTTATCTCGGCCAAACTCCGTAAACCCTCCACTAGTATGCTTCATCTACCCTATGGAATGTGGTTGTCAATTGTGCTTAAGGCACACGGGGTATTAGTTAGCTCTAGCATGGGGTCCTTGGACATGTGTGATATAATGAATGATGGTCAAATGGGAAAGATGCTTATCAAAGTGGATAATGATGAACTGATTTCTGTGAAAATTAAGTCGGAACCAGAGGGTGGGTCGTCTAGTCAAGTTGGAACGGGTAGTTTACGGGAAATTCTCCAAGCCATTGCAGATTTGAGTGCTTGGGACAAGCACGATGCTAGTCGAAAGGACGTGGCTCTCTCGGCTCTTACATCTACTATGGACGTGATTCGTGGTGAAGTGGATATTATTTCCACTCTTGTCTCAACTAAGGAGCATGGTGATGATGGTTTAGCCGACCCGTTGGATGATGACCCCTTGGGTGATGGCTCAGATGGTGACCAAGCCTCCTCTCCTTGAACCCTTTACCCGTTTAAACTCTTGCCTATCTTTGCCCTGCCTTTTTCTTTTGTCTCTACCGAATGATCACTCTTAATTTCTTGCTTGGTGGTGTATGTTAAACTACTTTTAGTCTTGGTGAACTATGGTTAGACTATGTTTAAACCGTATGTTTGTGTTGGCCTTGTTATCTTGTCACGTTTGTGTGTGTCTTTTTGTGTTTTCTTATGCGTGCTTGCTCTTGAATGCTTTTGACATCCCTGCCCTTTTGATGATGTCAAGAGGGGGAAAAGGTAAACTCATGCTCTTAATCTCATTGCATATTAGTTAACTCATAACTAGGCCTAACCTTCACACTTTTACTCTTGTTTTGGGGCAATGTAAATTTGCCATGGTAAGTTTGATTTAAGTCCTTGCTCCATAAGGTAATATAGTTCCTTCTCTCATATGATCTTGCTTGATTAAATCTTCAAATAAGTTGTTTACATTCGTTTTAGGGCTTGTCATCATCAAAGGGGGAATTTGTTGGGTTCCTTTGATTGATGATAACATGCCCATTTAATGTGTGCTATCTTAGTTTACCTTTTCAGGATTTATGATTAAATCAAGCTTGGATTAAGAAGTGTTGAATTGTTGATCACCCAAAGTATTGAGTCCTAGGCGTCATCTAATGTACAAGTTAGAAAGTAGAGTATTTTAAAGAAATAGAAACAGTCAAGGCCACTGTTACTTTCACAAGTAACAGCAGCCTGGACCGTTGCCTTGATTCGTAACACCTGGAACTTCTTCTTATCTTTCAAAAGTCATTCACGTGTCTTGCATTTTAAAAGATGACTTTCAGATTTTTTGCAAGGATTTGGCCTTCTAGAAAAAGTGGTTTGAGTAATTATCATTTCAAATTGTTTCCCCTTTGTGCAAATTTGACTCTTTGGTCTTTCATAAAATAAGGATTGCTTTTTAGCCATTTTTGTGAAAGCTTGTCATCATGTGACTTGTTTTCCACCCTTTGTTTTCTGAAAACTTATGATCTCTTTTGGATAATTTCAAACACTCTTTCTCTCCTTTGCCTTTTGAATAAGAACCCTCTTTTGTGCAAGTTTGGGAAGTTGTTGAACCTCATCACATGTGATGGTCCTTGATCCTTAAAACCCTAACAACCCACCTTGTTTACTCTCCCTATAAAAGGCGTGCCTTATCCCCTCAAAACCTTAAGACTTTTTCTGAGATTTCATCTAAGTTTGCAAAATTGTTTTCAAAGCTTAAAAACCGAGTCTTTACTTTGCAAAGCTTTTAAAAGTCTTCAAGTGTTACAATCATGGCTACTGTTACTTTAATATACTAGACTCTCTCACTTATGAACCGTTGATCTTGTAAAGTTGTCCATCTCAATTCTTTTTAAGAATAAGCTAGTGGAAACTTGAACCTTATAACGTTCTAAGTTTGTGTGTAGAGTTTAGGACGGAGTAGTCTTTAACTCTTTGGCAACCGGAGTAGGTTGCGAGTTGACTTGTTCTAGAACGGAGTAGTTCTTGAACTTGTGTCACAACCGGAGTAGGTTGTTGTCTTTTTATTGTACGGGTTTTTTAGTAGTCGGAGTAGATCACTAAAATTAATCAATAAAATGTAGATTGGACGTAGGCACTTGAGTTCTTGCCGGACCAAATCAAAAATCACGTGTTTGATTTTATTTGTTTTATTCCGCTGCTCTTTATTTCGTTTGCATTTCTTTTACTTAACTTTTGAAGTAACAGTTCCACATACTGTCACATTTGGTCTGCAGTCTGTACTTCATGAACTGAGACAAATAGCTACAGTCAGAACAATGGTTACTTTCATACTTCAGCAAACGTCCATTTTAATACTCGTTAAATTTCTCGATATTATTCGAAGTATTCTCCTATCTCCTTTCATCCTATAACTTACTTTAAATCAATAAAGTTAAACTTAAATTTTTAGATAGTACCTAATTCACCCCCTCCCCCTCTTAGGTACTTGAATCCATAAACTCAACACGTATTACCGTGTAGTCTCTTTGTATTTCGAGCACCGCTCATCATAGAGATAACAAGTTGAAGTCCACCATTAACAAAGTGCAAGAATTCTAGACACGGGCAACTACATTTAGAGACCGTTAAGACCATCCCCAAGCAAAAGGTCGACTTAATCGGGTCAATTATAATTTTTACTCTTAATCACCCCTTATTAACTTGATCCATTTTCACCCTCCCAAGAAGAAGGTCACGACCTGGGTCAATTAATCCAATCATTTTCCACTTTCCAACATTTCTAATCATTTCCAATCATTTCCCACATTCTCTACCCCACTAAAACCTCTCTCCCCTTTTCCAAATTAATCCCCAATTTTTTTCCCAATCAAGATCTGAAATCCTAATTTCTCTCCCTTCATGATTTCAATCGATTTCGATCCTTTGTTCATCAATCGTTCATTCCATTCTCAGCCAAATAAATCTAATAAAGATCTTTTGTTCAATCGTTCATCCGATTTCGATTTCGATTATTTGGGATTATTTCGATTTCAATCCTCCATTTCATTCACCAAATAAAGATCATTTATTTCAACCAAAAAACAAAAATACACCTTCATTTCTCTCGATTTGGGATTATTTTCGCGAGATTGATGAAGGTTGATCATTTTCGCCAGATTTTTGGGTATTTTTCGGTTGATTTTCACCAGATTTTGGATCGTCACCGTTCATCATCCCAATAAATCTTCATCTTCCCCAAATTAATTTCTTTGCCCTTCGATCTTCCCCATCATGAACCATCATTATCGTACAACAGGTAAGTTGAGTATGTTTGATAAGGAAATCAATTTTATATGTACTTAAATTTTAATTTAGACATATTAGATCTGAAATTAAGTAAGATTATTAAAAAAAAAAAAGTATGTCAAAATACATCAAAATTGAGTTTATTTTGTACACAATTAAAAAATATAGCCCTTTTTAAAATATTTGTATTTTTTTCTTGTTTTAATTTAATTTATAATCATAATTTAATTTTGTTATTAATTCATTCTTTCCTTTTCTCATTTTGACGGAAATGACAGGAAGCAAGGGATGCTTTGGCAGAGGATAAAGCATACATTTTCTTGCAATTGTCCTTTTTTGTGTGTCCAACCAACCAGAAGATGACACCTATTGGGTCACAAACGAGGTCAATTTGAACAAACAAGGGTCACAAACTGACCTTCACTCACCTTTTCAATCCTTGGATCACCCTAATCTTTTCCTTAAATGTGGATTAAGACGATCTTCCATAAATTGACCCCCCCCCAAATTGACCTTGCTTGGAGGTGGTCTAAGAACAATCACCAATTTAACAACTACTAACATATACTTCCTCCGTACCAGACCAATGGTAACACTTACTATAAACGGACGTACCACACCAAAGGTAACATTCCTTATTTGACCCACAATATTACCAAGTTATCCTCATACATATTTGATATTTACACAAAATGTCATTACATACCCCACCTATCAACCCATAATTAAACCCACAATTACATACCCCACCTATTTTTTCCCTCTTTACCCTTACTTTTTCCACTTTTTCTTAAATACTCCGTTTTTTCCTACATTACCTTTGGTGTGGTACGGAGGGAGTATAACCCAACAGAAGACTGATATTAGTCGTCAAATCGAATGTCGGGGACCTTTTACATTGACATCTAATTTTGAGTTGTAAAAAAAGGTAGTCTAATTAAAGAGAGCATCCTTCAAGGGGCTGACCGGGAAGCAAAACAAGCAAACAAGAAGAACCTTTATAGGTTTAGATGAGAATAAGATTGTAAGAAAGGAGATATGACACGACGTAAATTGGATACATACAGCATGGGAAATAGATATGCTTAGATGGCCGACTAATTATTTGGGCTTTATACAACAACTCGATCTCTCTTTTATAATAAAGTCTCACTTAAATTTCCCACCATAAACTTCTCATCAATGCAACGTTATTCCTTAATCAAAAATATTCACTAATTAAAATCTTTTTAATTAAACATCATCATCAACAACTATTCTTCTTCTTCTTCTCTATTATTCTGTTTGTCAGTCCAAGGGATTATTGCTTTGATTATGGGGACACAAATTAAATACACTTCAATTCATATGTTGCATTCTAATTTCTAAGGTGTACAAATTAAAGCCAAGGTTAGCTCATTAACTCACTTATCTTTTTGTAATTTATTTATGCACGTACACAATTTAGATGGCTAGGCTAGATGCATATACATACACACATTAATTAGTTTTGTATGAGACTACTATATGCACCCGACAAACTCATAAACCATATTATCAAATAAAACATACTCCTCCGTTCCAATCATTATTTTTTTGCCTTTTTTTATATTTTATTTGGGTATTTTTATTTTATGACGGAACAAGTAGGCGGTATTTTTATTACAGAGTATATGAGATGAGACACTTGTATTTACATATGGCAGTATATATGGTACATTCTGATTTCTGACTTACAAATGTCACTATATTATAATTTTAAAAGTAATACTCCTTTAACAACATAGATTTTTTTTGTATCTTTTCTTATGCACTAGAACTAGAATACATGCTGGGAGTCTTTAATTAATACAATATATTTAGCTAGTGATGTATTAATAACTACTCTATCTATACTTTATTGCTTAAAAAATGTTCATGTAAAAAACAGCTAAAAACACAATACTCTAGAAAACAAGCTTTCATATTGGATGATTATCTTTGAAGACCATTCCAAACTCAATTACTATGTGGTTTATTAGGGTCGGATAAGGAAATTAATTAAGCTATAGAAACAGAACTCTCTTCATTTCAACTAATAGTTCAAGTTTGTTTTATTCATGTTGGCTACCATAAAAAAAAAAAAAAAAAAAAAAAAAAAAAAAAAAAAAATAGTTAACCTTCCCTTAATTACCAGGTTCATTACCCATTTATATGGTTAATTAATTAATTAAAATAAAAGGCTAGGGCTGTAATAATTAGGGCTAAGCAAAAATATACAATACGGTTTTTTTTATACGGATACAATACGATACACGGTTCTTATTATACGGTTTTCCGTATATACGATACGGATTTCTGTATATACGATACGGTTTTTAAGAAACCGTACCATATCCAGTCGGGGAAAATGAAAACCATATATACGGTTTCAATAAACTAATCAATCGAAATGCTACACGGTACACCACACACAACTACATAGTACACAGTTTGGAGTTTATTATCCTCTCTCCCTCTCACTTCCCCAACCCCAAATTTTAGATCCCCAATTCCTCCGCCAATTCACAATCAAATCCCCAATTTATCAACCCTACTTGAGCAACTTCTGCCACACGAAGTCACAAATAGTTCTTTTATCAAGATTTATTGTTTGTTGTTGTTTGATTTCCGTTTATACTTCACTTGTTTTTTTCGTTTGATACTTTGATTTTTGTTTGTATTTCGATTTCGATTATTCGTTTGATTTTCGCTTTATTTTGATTTTCTATTGTAGCTTTATTTGATTTAAGCAAAACCGTATCCAGATTTCGTATATCCGGTTTAACCGGGTACCCGAAAACCGTATACCCGGTTAAACCGTATCGTATCCGGAACACAAAAAATGGTATTTTAAAAACCGTATACCCGATACGGTTTTCAAAACCGTATCGGATATACGGATTTGCTCAGCCCTAGTAATAATGTAGTATGGAGTGTGGTGTCTGATGGGCTTTGCATGGTGGTTATCCACAACAAATTCCCATGGCTCATGACTTGAGTCATGGGTTTGGTAAGTGGCAGTCCATGTGCTTTTCTTAACTAAGATATACTCCCTCCAATTTTCTATTATCTTCCCTCTTTCCTTTTTCACAAAAATTTAATTATCTTCCCTCTTTCTTTTTTTGGTAAGTTTCATTCATTTTTATTAATTTTTCTCTCCTAAAAAATCAACAACTTTCATTACTTATCTATTCTTTATTCATTATTCATTCTTTATCGTACTTGCTAAATCCCGCGCATTATTTTACTTAATCCCGCACATTTTTTCCATTTATTCCATCTATACCCCTCTCATTTCTCACCCACTGAGAAAGAAGAGAGAGAAACAAAAGAGAGAAAAACCTAAAAAATGAGAAACCCCAACCAGCATCCTAGCGCCGCCACTCTCCACCACCGTCCCAGCGCCGCTGACTACCTCTCAATACCCCTATCTCCGCGCCGACCACTCCTCCATACACTACCAATCGCCGCCGCCACAACCTTCACTACCAATCGCCGTCAACGTAAATGAGATGTACCGAATACTGAATGTTCAGTTCGGCATCTTCGAGTTCATTTTCAATCTCTGCTTGTGAGACCATCGTAATTGATATCTAGGTTATTGTTGTCAGGCAATCAGATGGGAAAGGGAGACTAAAGACAATTTGTTCTCATTTTTTGCATAAGAGTATACGAAGATTAACTCAAATTAATTAAATTTTGTATTGTTAACTGTTCTGTTGGGTCTTAGACTCTTATGGCAATTGAATTCTGGGTTACTGGCATGTCCTTGATGTATTTCTTGCAAATGTTCAATGACTTAATGGCGTGACTTTTGTGAGCATTCTTCTGCATTAATACTCAAAAAATACTGTTCTGCAAATGACACTAAAATCTATAACTGCGGTTAATCGACGTCCATCCAAACCCTAATTTTAAAAATAAACCGATTAAAGACGGTATTGAAAAAGTTGATGATGAAACGGAAAAAAACATGTGATATGCGCGAATTGCAAATCTGCAATCTATCATTGTTGAATTATTAACGAATTGGTTAGATTTTGAGAAAAAAGGGGAGAGAACTCTTTCTAATTGTCTTTTAAGAACAAAGGGCGATTATGGAATATTAGGAGCAAAATGCATTGGATTTAGTAAACTAGTGCGCGGGATTTAGCAAGTCCCTTCTTTATTATTTTCTCTCACATATAAATTTCACAACTCACAATACTTTATTCTACTTTATTCCTTCTTTCTTCCCTTTCTTAATTTTTGTGCCCAAAAGGAAGGGGAAAATGAAAGAAAATTGGGAGAAGTATACAACTAATGTTTTAAGAGAAATTAGCCGTGTATTATTAGTCTCATTAAAGTGCGATAACATCGGTCTATCTCTGTCATCAATGACGTAATTAAACTTTGATCCTAAGTTTTTTTTTTTTTTTTTTGAAGAAAACACCCCGAAAGGTATTAATTCATTAACGATAAATCATAATCCGCTGCCGAGTTTGCACACGGAGGTAACATAGCTGACCACATCGTTTTACCGACTGTTCTAGGAACGACATGAGCTAATGCATGAGCTACAGAGTTATTAATACGACTAGTATGAGACCAAACTACCGACTGAAAACTATTACAAAGCAATAAAATATCATCAACTAAAAGCGAAAAGGAGCTTCTCCCGCTGCGTTTGTCCTTGAGTGCATCTATGACTTGAAGACAATCGCTCTCCACCACCACTTGTTGGATGCCCCTCGTCTTAGCCTCCTCCAATCCATCGTGAACCGCCATCGCTTCTGCAAACTTGGGGTCCCATTCCTCCTCTCGAACCACCGTTAAACCCCACATCACTACCCCTCGATCATCTCGACATACCACCCCCGAACTCACCCCTTCTCCTTCCTTGACCCCCGCATCCACATTGATTTTGACGTAACCACCCATAGCCGGCCTCTAACCCTCGTTCTCTTGCTCCCTTCTATCCACCCCCTGCCTGCCCACCCTACCTTGCCCCTCAATTTCACCAGAAGCAATCTCAGCTAAAATGTCTCGCGTGCGTTGAACAATACGTGCCGGGTCCAACACTTCCTTGTCAAAAATCATTTTGTTTCTGTGCTCCCAAATAGCCCAGCACCCAACCATGCACTTCCCATACTCCCCTACCTCCAAACCCCTCCATAAACACTCCACTCATTCACGCACTGCCCCCGCACACTCCGCTCCATCCCCACCATCATTCAAGTCCACCCCCAACGCATCCCACACCCATTTAGCCACACTGCAATCTCGGAAAAGATGTAAACAAGACTCGGGATTATACGAACAAAAATAACAAGGGGTAAGAGACTCACCTCGCACTCGAGTTGCGATGTTTTCCAATGTAGCCAAAGCTCCACTACACAGTTGCCAGAAGAATAATTTGATGCGAGGCCAAACCCGAACTTTCCACAACCGATTCCAAAGCCACCGCTCCTTCTCCCAGTTCGACGGGCCACCCGACTCATATAAGTCCCCGACAATACTCGCATAAGCCGTCTTCACCGAGTATTCCCCTTCTCTATCCAAGAACCAGTACCACGAATCCTTCGGCTCATTGGGGCTAAGGCGAATATTAAGGATCCTCTTAACTTCAAACGGGAGAAACAGCTGATTTAACATCGTCACATTCCACCCCCTACCATGCGGCTCAATCAGATCCGCCACCATTATCAGCTCATTACCCGGTCCACAAGGTGAAATAACCTTCCCACTATTCGATCCCACCACCCAGGCATGTCCCCACACGCTCGTATCCTTCCCGTCACCAATTCGTCTACGTAGCCCCCGCTCCAAGACACTCCGAGCACCCATCATACTCCTCCATGTGTAGCTTGGCCTATACCCCATCCCCGCACTCATAAAATCTCCGGTATGATAGTAACGAGCCTTCATGACTCGAGCCCACAAACAGCCCGGGTCCGAGATGAGCCGCCAAGCTTGCTTTCCTAGGAGCGCATCATTGAACAGCTCAAAGTCGCGGAAGCCCATCCCCCCTTCACATTTCGGCCTGCAAAGTTGCTTCCATGAGACCCACGAGATACCTCTCTTCCCTTCTCCATGCCCCCACCAAAACCGAGAGACCATTGACCGGAGCTCGTTAAAAAAATTCGCCGGGATTTTGAATACACTCATTACATAGGTAGGGAGTGAATTGGCAACAGCCTTTATAAGAACCTCCCTACCAGCCCTAGACAATGTTTTCCCACGCCAACCTTGTAACCTTTTACTCAACTTGTCACGAATGATATCAGTGAGAACTTTTTTGGATCTCCCGACAACCGTAGGCAAGCCTAAATAACGCTCCTGGACCTACACCTCGCTCACACCCAACTTACCCACAACCCCGTCTCGTCTCGCACGTGGAACCCCTCTGCTAAATGACACCGTGGTCTTATCCAAGCTGACTAGTTGCCCCGACGTAGCTTCGTATCTCCTCAAAATATCACTCACCACCTCCGCTTCATCCTCCGTTGCTTTCACAATGAAGATGCTGTCATCCGCAAAGAATAAATGAGAGATAGTAGGAGCTGTAGCTGCTACCCGCAGCCCATGCAGAGAGCCTTATTCAATAGCCCGTCGCATAAGATTAGATAATGCCTCCGCGCACAGAATAAACAGGTATGGGGACAAGGGATCCCCTTGGCGTAAACCACGCTCAGGCCGAAACCCCTCCATCTGAACTCCATTGATGAGAACCGAAAAAGAGACAGATGAAACACATTTCATAACCCGACTAATCCACCCGTGGTCAAAACCCATCACCTCCAGAACCCGTCTCAGAAACCGCCATTCGACCCTATCATAGGCCTTAGCCATATCAAGCTTAATCGTCATGTGCCCCTCAGCTTGTCTTAAACTCTTCATATGATGAAACATCTCAAAAGCAATGAGTACATTATCAGTGATAAGACGGCCAGGGGTAAAAGCACTTTGATTTTCGGACACAATTTCACCCAGAAAAATTTTGAGACGGTTTGCTAGAACTTTTGAGACTAGCTTGTACACCACATTACACAAACTAATAGGTCGAAAATCTCGAATTTTATCCGGCGCTTTCTTTTTAGGGATTAGAACGATATTAGTCTCATTAAAATCTCCCGGATCCAATTCTCCTCTTAAAATTCCCAAAACCGTGGCAATCACATCCGACCCAATAATATGCCAAAAATATTAGAAAAATAAAGCATTCATACCCTCCGGTCCCTGCGCTTTTAAAGGATGCATTTGATTCAAAGCTTCGACCACTTCTTCTTCTCGGTATTCTTGTCTCAAAATCAGGTTCATACGCTCCAAAACTCGTCCCTCCAGCCCTACTAACACATCATCAAATTCACTTGGTTGTGTCGAAGAGAACAACTGCCTAAAATAGGCCGTAGCCACCCCCGCAACATTATCGTGTCCAGCCCGTTCCACCCCATTATCATCAACAAGCATGCCAATATAATTTTTCCTCTTCCTCTCCCCCGCCCTATTGTGGAAAAATTTAGTATTTCGATCTCCATCCGCTAGCCATAGAGCACGTGATCGTTGTCGCCAATACTGCTCTTCTTGTCGCCAAAGAGTAGCAATCTCAGCAACAAGTTTTTTCCTATGTCGAATCTCCTCCTCAGACCGATTACCTGCAGTTAAACGAGCCAGCTGACGATTTTTGCGTTCGATCATGTACCCAATTTTCTTGATGCTTGATTTTTTCCATTGGTTTAGTTCACGGGTGCAAGCTCTAATCGCTTCCCCCAATACACCACACCCTTTATCCACCCCACGTCTCACTGCCTCCTCACATCCCTCCTCCCCAATCCAAATCTGCTCGAATTTGAAACCCCGCCTAGCTGTCTGTGCCGCCACTCGGTTATCCAGGCACAGCTTGATTGGAGCATGGCCAGACCACTCCCGCGTTAAATGGAACAACTTCGCGTAAGGAAAAATATCTAGCCACGAGGTCGTGCGCATCGCCCTGTCAATCATACTCTGCCTGTTAGCTTCTCCCGCTTGCCCATTGTCCCAAGTAAATTGGTACCCCTCCCAACCAATATCCTTGAGCCCACAATCACTCACAGCTTCTTGGAAGTTATTCATTTGCCACTGCGCTCTACTCCCTCCTTTCATCTCAATCGAATATAATACTTCATTAAAATCACCCATACATAACCACGGAAGATTAGATTGCCTACCCAGAAGTCGAAATAACTCCCAAGATAAGTGTCTATCCGATACAGATGGCCATCCATAAAAACCCGTAACTCGCCACTCCCCCCCCCCCCCCTTCTCTAACCGTCATATCAATGTGATGGAGTGAAGCCGTCATGAGCGTACAATCTACCTCCTTCTTTCACATAAAAGCAAGACCACTAGCCCTCCCCATACTATCAACCTCAATCCCATAATACCCATCCAATTTCTCTCTCACTCTCCTCATATCACGACCACACAACTTAGTTTCGCACAAAAAAAGTATGGTCGGGGCCTCCCTCCGTACAAGAGCACGAAGATTATTTACAGCATCGGGGTTGCCCAAGCCCCGACAGTTGAGACTTAGGAGATTCATTGGGCCCGGCGGGGTTGAGCTCCCTCAACCTCCGCCTCAGATATCAAGACGCCCTCGTCTGTAGTAATTTTAAGTTTCTTGCTACCAGCCTCTCCCACTCCCTCACCCCGTACTTTTTTCCCTATTTCACATCTCCCACCTCCTTTACTCATCACAATAACCTCCCTCGCCATTCGCGTCCACTTCCCAGTCCCCTTTTCCCCCATTTTACTTCCAGTTCCACCCCCCCTCTTCTCGCCTGAGCCCCGTTACCTGTACACCCGTGGTGTCCTCCAGCCGTACCCCCTGCACCTCATCTCCTCCTAAAACATCATACCCCATAGTTGCCCCATCTCGGTCTAGAACAGTATCAGCCTCTGTTTCCATACCCGCAGGAAGTATCACCCCTCTCTCCCCTCCCTGCTCAGATTCAGGCACCCTCTCCCCCTCCCCTTCCTTCCCTCCATGCGCCTGATTCTCTGCAGAAACCCCATTCCTTTTCATTTTGAGGTCAATTGCAATTGCTTGAAGCTTGTCAATCATCTTTGCTATATCGAATTCGCTAGCTTGCTTTTTTTCTGATTCGAAAACAGTGCTCAAGTCCCTCCTTGCCCTACCCGGACCCTTGCTGGTTGTTTTCGTTACCTTCCATGGGGATGCTCTCAACCAATCCCCAAAGCGCAACTCCCCTTCCTCATATGGCCCCTCATCGCAATCCTTCTCGCCATGCCCAATGTGCCCGCATCCATAGCAATATAATGGGAGTCGTTCATATTTTACATCGAACTCAACAACCCTACCCCCCTTCATTTTAATTGGCACGGTCGATTTCAAGGGGGCACGAACATCCTGCAGCACTCGTATACGTACCGCCCTGTCAAGTTTGTTATTCGGCCCTACTTCCATGGCAATATAGGACCCTAAAGCAGCACCTATTTTCTTTATATTTGTCTCACTCGATCTCCCCGCAATTGGTAAGTCATAAACCCTTGTCCAAATTGGGAAGAAAAATAGCGGGACATCAGTAATCTTACCTTCACAATTTGGTTCATTGAAGCACCATAAGAATTTGTCGAAATGCCATGGTTGCCCCTCGAGAACGTTTGCCTTATCTCGCTCACACCCAAATCGAAAGACGAAAACTTTCTCCTTTGCATCGATGATATTTCCTGCCATAGGTTTTGTAGGGTTCCAAAGTCTAATCATAGATTCAATGGCAGCTTTCGCGTTGATCGACTTAGAAGCCCAAATTTTCCCGACAAGTAGCAGTTTCTCCTCCCCCTTTTCATCGTCGAAGCCTTCTTCCCATTCAAATATACCATCCTCTCCCTCCGTTACCTCTCCCCTCGGCCGCTTTCCGTCACGAATGAGGCCTCGCATCGAACTTTCCATCTGTCCCTGTATAGAAAAACAAAAGCACAAAGAAAACAAAGCAAAATCCTTCTCCCTGCGATCGAAATCGAAAGAAAAGGCCTCGAGTAAGAGGAGAAATCTAAGGAAAACGATAGACGAAACCCTAGGATTCTCTAGGAGCCCTAACTGTAAAGTTTTTCCCTAACTTTGATCCTAAGTTTTGATGAAACATGGAGTATGTACGTACACTAACAACTTAATCTACGTAAGATTCTCCTAGGTTGCACGTACGTAACCAGTTAAGACTTACGACCGCGTGCCATTAACAAACATAATTGCTCGTATACTCCACCTTTTCATCTATAAATCATTAATATGGAGTGATTTAGAATTTTAGATGCTAAATAGATAATAGATTAGTTTTATTCTTATTGAAAAATGCTTTTAAAAACTAGAACCGATGGATATAAAAATTGGTTCTTAAAACTAGGGTTAATTGAGTTTCAGTTTAATTTGGGTTTAAAAATAAATTGGTTTTGTTTAGATTGAATCTGAACAGATTTTTATGATTGATGCCCCTTTCTAATCCAAAACAGTTTGAACCATACTTATCTAACTTAGGGTACACCATACTTATATATGCCTTAATGAGAGTTCGAGTGACATAACATTAATATTACCACACATATTAAAACATTATCATTTTATATAATAATTAAACTATAAGAGAATCTACATATGTCACTGTTATTTGACATTGTATATAACATCACTAATTCTCATATAAGTTATGTCTAATATCATATCCCCTACACTCCGTACATAAAATTTACAAAAACTTAGTAGTATGTAATTGCTATATACTCCCTCTCATCCAAACCAAAAGTTACATTTAACTTTATTACGCTTACTGAGGCGCGTTTTGCAACGTGAATATCTTTAGTTACACATTATTAAAAATTATAAAAATTTGATATTCTTATAGCATTCATGACGATGAATTAAACAAGATCTCGCATGACTATGTTTTCTCTTATACATTACTAATAATATCAAAGATTCTCTACAATCATGAATAGTACCAAAAAGTCAAATGTAACTTTTGGTTTGGATGGGAGGGAGTATTACACAAGTTTTTACCATATCCTACACACTTTGTCAATTTTTTCCAATTCTACCCTTTCTTAAAAAAAAAAAAAAAAAAAAAAAAAAAGCAAAAATCCTAAAACTACCCAGCCCCTTCCCCGAGACCTTTCCCCTTCCCCTAACCACCTTGACCACCCTTCACCCAGCCCCAATCCCTCGTGCACAACCCCAGCGCCGTCGAGTCGTCGATCGCACCGCCTTCCCCAACTCCCACGCATTACCCTAATTTCATTCTCCAATTCCTGCCCGTCTGATCGGTGGTCTACGGACCCGACCCGAGTCATCGCCGGTGGTCTGTGGGCCTAACTGTCGCCGTCACCATTGTGTCGTCGAACCCACCCTCGTTCCCAACCCCTTGCAAGTCGATCCTACTCCCCTGCCTAATTCCCGCGCATCGGATCGGTGGTGGTTTGCGAGTCGTCGCCTGTGGTATATAGTCATATATCATCGTCGTCGCTGGTGTCTTGTGGGTGTGTGCTTTCGCTGGTGGGCTGTGGGCCCGCGCCGTTGTCTGTGGTCTGTGGCTGTGCGTAGTCGCCGTCGCACGGTGGTCTGTGGTGTCCGCTTTATCTCTATTCTAAACTATTGTTGGGTTGTGTTTTAAAATGAGAAGGATAAAGTAGAAAAAGACGGAAATTTTGTGTGGGGTTAAGTAAAAGCTTGTGTAGGAAATAGCAACTCCCTTTACAAATTCAAATGTCTTTCGTCCATCATACTACCATTCTTACACGTACGGAAGTAATTTTAAAAGTAAACATCATCTAAAATGATTTTAGAGAAAAACATCATAAAATCATTGATTAAAACCGTTTATAAACAAATCCATAGAAAAATTTAGCACTTTAAGACCATTCTCAAGCAGAAGGTCAAGCTAACTGGGTCACCAACATTTTAGCCCTTAATCACATTTTAATTATCTCGACTCACTTACCCCTCCCAAGCAAAACGTCACCACCTAGGTCTTCAACCCAATCATTTTTCACTTTCTAATCATTTCCCACATCCACTAAAATTTCTCTCTTACTTTTTCAATTAGTACTTTTACTAAACAAATTAGTTGACCTACCAATGAGATGTGGACACCTATTGGGTCACCAAAGAGGTCAAGGTGAGCAAAAAAGGTCATAGATTGACCTCTTTTTGCTTTGGCCTCTTTTTGCTTTGGCCATCCCTAGGTAGCACCAAAACGGACACGGACACGACACGGACACATGACACGACATCTCTTGAAATTTAGGACGTGGGACACGTCATTTAAATTTAATAAAATATATATTTTATAGTTATTTATGTGCGATTTTATTTTTGAAAAAGTATTTGAATATTAAATTTAAATAAGTGAAGGTAAAACTTGACGTTAATTATAACTCATTCTCATTTCCAAAACCAAAACCAACTTATAATCAATCTATTTCGACTTCTCATTACTAGTTTAAAGAACATCATTTAACGCTAATTCAATTTATTTCCCCACCAAATTCAACCATATAACAATTCACACCATTTACCTTAAATTCAACTTGATTCCGTTTGAAGGTGTGTCCAAATAGCATGGACACAGCTCAAAATACCATGGACACGTGTCGGACACGCGCCCAAATAAAAGATGAAAGTTAGACACGGCTTTACAAGTGTTCGACACGTTTTGACGTGTGTCCGACGAGTGTCGTGTCCGACACGGGAACGCCGATTAGGAGGAGTGTACGTGCAACCTAGGGCTATCCCTTAGGACTGCTAATTTATTGCCTTAATCATAATTAAGGTGACCTTATCCTTATTGGTGACCTTACTTGGACATGGATTAACATTACCCTAATATATGAAAAATGATAAATACAACCTAATGGGTTGTATTTAAAGAACTAAATGAGAAAAAAAATTCTTAATATATGCATTAATTGTATTGCCTTATCTGTAACTTAATCTTCAATTCCTAAATTAACACCAAATATAAAAGATATTAAATGTTTAAATATAGTCTATCAAGTTGTATTTAACATCAATTAGTATTCTCTCCATTTTCCAAAAGAAATGGAGGGTCCATCTTTTATCAAGGGTCAAGATTTCATCTCACGCTCATCTAACGGTCTATGTTTTCAATCGATAAATAAAGGAAAAATGCAATAGAAAAAGAGGTCTAATATTATATTGTAATGTGAGAGGAAATGGACAAGAAATGAAGAGAAATAGAGAATGAAATGGAGAAGATCTTTGCTCATTTAACATTACCATATACTCCCTCCATTCAACTCCACTTTGCAAGTTTTTCTTTTGCGCACTATTCACAAGCGGACATTCAACTTCAATTTTCTCTCGATATATAAGTGAAAATATATTCATGTGGGATCTTATTTGATTCGCCTTTAAGAGTACATTAAAAATATCTAACTTTTATAATTTTTGCAAATACACAGCTAAAGATATTTATCGTGTAAAAGCTGCGTTGACAAACGTGATAAAAGAAACTTGCAAAGTGGAGTTGAATAGACCGAGTATGTATCACCATTCTCGTGACAAGTTCAGCATGTCTCATACTCACATGAAAAACCACAAACAACAATAACGTACTTTAGAATTTCCAGTTAGTCTTGCTGAAGATGGGTCCGAACAAGTGACGGGTAATGTCACTCACAAAACGGATAGGGGGGACAAGGTGGGGGCACTCCCATCTGCTTCCCTCTCTTCTCTATTTGGGTCATTTGTGAGAGAAAATGGTATCTATCACTTCAAAGTGACGGATACGTGTCGTCTTCAATGAGATTTTGTGTAGAATTTCATATGACATTTTACAAAAAAAAAAAAAAAAAAAAAAAGTTTCACATGACATTACTGTCATCCTCCGTACAACATTTGTTTGTGTAAATACAGAAGTCTGAAAATTATTTACCTGAATTAACATAAATCAAAGAATGTTTCAAGATAACCATACAAGTATATGAAAAGACACCCTCCATTTTATTTCTAGAACTGTCAGTAATTTACAGTACGGCAATCTGAAGCAAATTTTTAAAAATGAATTCCAGTACAGATCTACAGCTAAATAACTCCATTAATGTCTTATTTTTGATTAATGATGAAGAACATGTTAATTACAATCTAAACTTAGATAGTTAGATATGATTGTTTCTTAAATTATAGTTTTTGCATGAACAGTTTATTAGTTTTAAAAATTTTAATTTTGCTCAAAACCCATTTAATATTTGCACCTTAATTGAATAAGGAACCCAAAAAAAAAAAAATCAAAATTAGTTGAGTTTTACCCAATTTGAGATTAGGGTTTTGAGAATTGGGAATTTATTAGTGATAAGGGAATATACCCAATTTGAGATTAGGGTTCATAAATTTGTGGGTTTTTAATTGAATTGAAGTACATTCATCCCCCTTTATTCATCAAAGAACTTTCCTTTCTCCGCCATTTTCTCTCACTAATATAGTTCAATGCAAAGCACTTGAAGGTGGTAAACTGTGAGGTGTTTGTATTTTAATGGTTAAGAAATTTTGGGGAAAAATTAATATATTTGACTTTAATAAAATCCCTCAATCATAGGAGGGTCGGTGCTGTTTTTTATGGATTTCTGCAAATCCGAGGTAAACAATTACCCCCTTTGAACTTGTTTCTTGTTGGTTCATCTTTTAATGTCTTAATTAGTGCATTACACTTCAATTAGTGTTCATACATATCCGTAATTATTGTGTAAGACTGTCCTACGGTATAAAACGATCTTTTTTTATACTGTACATATTAATACTCCCCTGATACTGTAGTAATGTGTTTATTTATATATATGTTCCAATTTGTTTATCAAGTTTTCGTCATTGGGATCTTACGCATAAAAAGAAGCTTTAGAAGAGCTAAACATCCTCTTAAACACTGATTAGTAGTTTAATTTAAGTGTTCAATTTTTTTTGTAGACTCTGGGAAATATACCGCGGGAGAGTTGCCTGGTTTTCTCCTGGATTTTAGTAGAGAAATCTGGCTTAAATGTTGGGATTTTGTAGGCAAGTTGCTATATTTGGGGGGTTGTATTTGAATTTCAGTGACATATAAGTAGAGCAAGAGTTCAAATTTGATTTTGAGGTGGGATATAAGAAAATAATGGAAATGCAAGACGTAGTTGAACGTGCTGATGTGGAAGATGTGTTCTTTGATTCTCTAGATCTCTTTTCAGCTGAAGATAATCCTAATGTTCATAATAAAGCATTGAGGTATGAATTTTGGAGGAATGAGTTGAGGAGTGTCAAGGAGCGGCGAGATAGTTTCTTGTCGGAAATGGGATTTGTTGAGTCTAGTCCATTGTCGAGTATTGATGATTCTAATTCAGTAGAGACCGGTTTAGAGCCAATGGTGGAAACCGGTGAGTCTATTTCGAGCTCTTGTTCATCATCCAGAGATCAGGCTAAATTGGTTGTAGATGAACCAATGAGGCATGATATGGGTGTTACTGAATATGAAGATGATACTTTGTTGCCTTCAACATCTAGTGGTAAATCTCACAACAAGAGAATCGGGCAATGGTGGAAAGAAATGACGAGGAAGAGGAACGGGATGAGTGGAAGGTGTAAATCTAAGGTGGAGAACGGAAAATACATGAAAGTCCATTTGAACAAAAAAAGAGTGAAAGAGCTTAGTGCCTTGTTTGAAGCACAGGAAATCAAAGCTCACAAGGGGATTATTTGGAGTATGAAATTTAGTCCAGATGGTCAGTACCTTGCAAGTGGTGGCCAAGATGGAGTTGTCCGGGTATGGCGGGTTAAATCCGTTGATTCATGCCCTGATCGATTTCCGGAGGAGGTAATCACCAAAAGGGACGGAAAAGTTGGATTCGGAAGAGTTAAGAAAGTGAAAGTGCCAGTTGTAATTCCTGATAAAATGTTTCAAATTGAAGAACATCCTTTGCATGAATTTCATGGCCATGATGGCGATGTTTTAGACCTGGCTTGGTCTCATTCAAACGTGAGTTTTTTTTTTTTCCAACTTGGTATTTATTGAATTTAATAAAGCTTCTTTCATTTGCATTTCTATCAATAGATATCTTAATTCTTAACTGTTTTTCTGACATGATGTTCAGTATCTCCTTTCATCATCCATGGATAAAACCGTCCGGTTGTGGCATATTGGATCAGATACATGTCTCAGTACCTTCCTTCACACTGATTATGGTGAGTACGGTGTTTGTGGTAGCAGTGCGTCTTGTGTGAGTCAGTCTTACCAACCCGAATACTTGTTTATTCCTCATTGGTGAGCTGGTCTCATGCATAAGACCGTCTCATCTAAGTTTTCGTGTATTCTTTCACACTAATGTTGCTAATTAAGCTGCTTTATTGGGTGATAACAGTGACATGTGTCCAATTCAATCCCGTTGATGATCATTATTTCATCAGCGGCTCCATAGATGGGAAAGTCCGTATATGGGGAGTGTCAACAAGGAGGGTCCTCGACTGGGCTGATGTCAAAGATGCCGTCTCAGCCTTGTGTTACCAGCCTGATGGACATGTATGTTTCAACTTGTAAAAAAATCCTAAATTTGTTCCCTTTTAAGTATGAAATTCTTCCAGAAATTAATCTGTCCATCCTTTTTACCTGCAGGGATTTGTTGTAGGTTCTCTGATGGGCACCTGTCAATTTTATGAGACAAAAGGTATATATTCCACCATCATAGAACTCAACTTTAATCACTTTCGCTGCCCACGACTTGTGGAATGTGTCCGATCATACGTATCTGATATTCTGCTGGATGCTGTTGTAGGTAATCTGGTGGAGCTCAGTGCACATATTCAAATTCACAGTAGCAAAAGATCATTCACCAAAAGGATTACAGGGATACAGGTTCGTATTAAATTAGAATACCTTTTGTTCTTTTCAACTTTCAATGATTTCTCATTATTCCCGGTCCATGATGTTCTAAACTCATTATATCTGGTTTCTGCAGTTTTTCACTGAGGATTCGCAGAAAGTCATGGTTATGTCAGAAGATTCTAAACTCCGGATAGTTGACAAGAGTGGTCTCGTCTGTAAATATCGAGGTAGGGATCCGACATATTGGTGTCTCCTATTATAAGGTTGAAAATGCTTTTTCATTACACTTCTCATTGGAAATGAATTTGTGGGTATAACTAACGAATAAGTATAGTTTGCATCTTATGTCATTTATTTCTAATAGGCAAGAATAGGAACCCTGAATTGACAGTTTAATTCCATGTACCTTCTTTTCCTGGCACACATCATTATAGTTTTTTCCAATCAGCCTCTTGAAAGACGGTGTTTTGTTTGTATTATATTGTGAGGCCATCTATACATCCATAAATCTACTAACTGAAAAAGTAACTACCTCGACCTGGTTAATTTTGGGATTAAGCCTCAGTTGTGATGAGTCTTATGAAGGTTTGTGAATTCCTAAAATGGAAGATACGCGAGTAATGTCCCAAATTAAGTTATCAGAATCGCTTTGGTAGTAAATAACTAAATACTGATATTGATAGGCTAATCAACTCATCTAAATTCTTTGAAATTTCTCATTTCAGGTATTCCCAAGTCAGGTGGTCAAACCTCGGCATCATTTTCAATCAATAGAAGACATATTGTTTCCATGGGAGAGGATTCATCTGTTTACATGTGGAATCATGATGAACCAAACATATCATCATCATCATCAAGGCATAAGAAATCTAATCGCTCTTGTGAACGCTTCACCTCTGAAGGCGTTTCTGTCGCAGCATCGTGGTCTGGTACTGAAACCAAAGCAGTGGGTTCAGCCGTGTGGAGTAGTGAGCATGACGCTTCTTCTACAGCCCAAGCAGCACTTGGTTCATCCTTGAGTAGTCTGTTCTCAACGAAGAGTTCTGCAATATGGCCTGAAGATAGGCTCCCCATCTTCAATGTACCACATGAGGAAAGTAAAAGTCCAGCAGCTGTTTCTTCGGCTTGGGGGCTTGTGATAGTAACAGCAAGCTGCGATGGGATGATCAAAACATTCCATAATTATGGCCTCCCTGTCAAGGTTTAGAAACGTTTGAAGGTGCAGGACGAACCAAACCCGTGTTATTTGTAAAATATGGTACGTGCGACGCACTTCGGTGTCAGAGTTACAGTTGTCTTATGGAGCCATTCCATCAGCAAATTTAGTGGGTAAAGTCATTGAGCGATGTTATTCAATCTTCCCTGGACGTACGTCACCACAAAAAAAGAAAAAACAGTTTTGGGAAAATATTTATGTTTATGATTTCTGGATATATTATATCATGTTGAAAGTAGCGTCTGTCGAGGCACACAGCTGTAATTCTGCGATGTAAAGGGTGCTTGGGTTGTTAGTGGACAGAGGACTGATATGTCCCGCAAAACAACCCATCCTCAGAAAAACTGTTAGGCAGATAGTGTAGAATGTAGATATCTTCTAGCTCGTCTTCATTTTTCTAGAAATTTGCAGAAGTGAGACGAGTTCAGTGTTTATACATGGATTTTACTGATATGTTGTGTATAAGCTAGCTGTACGTACACCTGTCACCTTGTATATGCCAATTAAGCAGTGATGTTACATGTATGAATTCTTGTGCTCGGTTTTGTGAACTTCCTCAAAAAAATTTAGTGGATTCTCAACATATAAATACTTTAGTATATTCAACACTTTAGTATATAATACTTCTCACTTGACATTGTTGAGGCCATGATGAGCTCCTATTTCTACACTTGTTTGGCATCATTTGGAGCTCATTGGTAACGGTTTTTGACAATTTCAACGTCATTTGACCAATTCCGAGTGCTTTATCATTTAGCATGGTTTCTAATGAAGACTGAGGTGCCAAGATACGAAGAGAAGCATCATAGGAAGGGGCAAGAACAAGCATTGAAAAAACATCATGAGAAAGCCTTCCAAGGATCAAGAAAGCAACGATTGACAAACGCGTTCCAGGGCCTTTCTCGCACGGTGCGAGTTTCCAGACTCCGGAACTCGCACGGTGCGAGTTTTCTGGGTTGGTTCTGTTTTGTGTTACGGGCTTTGCCCATGTTAAGCCCATGATTATTAGGTTATGTTAGGCTATATATAGGATGTTTTCCTCTAGGTTAAGACATCTTATGTGCATTTTAATTAATCAAGTTGTAATTCTGGGAATTATTCATCTTTTTGATTGGGTTAGATCTACTATGGAGAACTAATCTCCTATTCTTAATCCGGCTCAAAGGTGTAATCTTTGGTTGTAAGACTACTTAATCTTTCCTTAATTTTCATTATCATTATTAATCCTTTGTGTTTATTGTTTGAATTTTGGAATCCTTGTTTATATTGAGTAATTAAGTGTAATACCCAGGATATTCAAGGACTCTGTTGACCGACCCTGTTGACCAAGACAGACAGTAGGGATGAATGGGTGAGGGATCAGGCTTATAACATGAGCTTTATAGGATTGCTTACTCGACCTAGCAGAGGCTACTCGGCCGAGTATCCCCTATACTCGACCGAGTAGAGCCTACTCGGCCGAGTACTCCAGTACTCGACCGAGTATGGCTGCTGTCGACGCGTTAAAATAAAACGCAAGTTCGCGAGATTCATTTCATTTTCCATTTCTTCGACAGTCTCTTTCTCTAACCCTAGCCTACCTCCCTCTCCTATCACCCCATCTCTACACACTCTAATGTATATAGCCTAAACCTCCACCATGGGAAGGACGAGATTCGCTTAGGAAGGATGGCGTGCGTGGTTGTTATCTATGTCACCGTCGAGGCGCGTTGTTAGGTAAGTTTCCGCCTTGTGTCTCTTTTGGGTAGCTCATTGAGGATAGTTGTGTAATAGGAAGTGGTTATCGTTGTAGGATGCGTATTGGAGTCTTGCTTGGCTGTATATGGATGTCTTTCATGGCTTGTGACGAGGTAGGGTTTCCCTACTCAGTACTGCTAATTGATTGAGATTGTGATTGTTTCATAATTATTGTTATCTGCTGA
Organism: Silene latifolia; assembly: GCF_048544455.1. Lineage (NCBI taxonomy): Eukaryota > Viridiplantae > Streptophyta > Magnoliopsida > Caryophyllales > Caryophyllaceae > Silene > Silene latifolia. Next base: position 63,218,687 of record NC_133537.1, on the reverse strand, counting down.
TCATCGAAGTATGGGTGTTGGTGTGACGGTGTTGGTGTGGAGATGTTGTGGCAGCTGTGATGCTGTGTGTGTTATGATTGTGGTGGAGTCACTTGCGGGAGTGGCTTCACACCCTAGTTCGCCCTCTATAGAACCCGCCACGGGAGGGGATGTGCACATTAAGGGACAGGGATTGTCAGTCGCTCGTTGATGAGCTGGACTAGGTGGGATCGGCTGCGCACCCACTGGCGGCGAGGATTACCTGTTGCGATGGGTAATCTGGCAGGGCTACACACTTCGGTGTGTAGTCGGTTACTGGGTGAGATCGGGAGACTGGGTTTGGAGGATGATCAGCTGGTTACATTGTTTCTTTGTTCTACTTTTGATTATTCAGTACTGACCCCGTGTTATTTTGTGGTATCTGCGGTGATCCATTCGGGGATGGTGAGCAGTTGGCTTAGCAGGTGCTGTTCTTGTGGCTGCTAGAATTGGAGGGATCGAGTCATCACGCTTTTGGTCTAGAAGTGTTGTAATACGAGTGTAGTAGTTCTTATCTTTATAGAAGGATGTGTGCAGTTATTGTAATACTCCGTATTTATGAGTCTTCGGGTACTCTATCGAGTAGGCCTTACTCTGTCGAGTAAGGGTAAGTTGCGTTTTAGAAAAGTTTCTGACCTGTTGGGTACTCGATCGAGTAACTAGGATACTCGATCGAGTAAGGGGTACTCGATCGAGTACCTTGGGTACTCGATCGAGTAGCGGTTTTCTGAGGAGTTTTCTCGGGTTTTGTTAATTATGCGATTAAGATATATAACCTTCCGCCATTGTTTCTAAATCACTTTTGCAAAACCTAATTTACTGTTTAAGAGAGAAAGCAAGCAAGTTCACCATCTTAATCGCATTGTTAGCAATTCCCGGAGTTTGGAAGGTCAGTTCTCATCGTTGATTATACCGTTGAGTTCCTTGCGTCGAGGGTAAGATCTATGTACCCTTTTTATTGTCTTTCCTTTGTTTTGGTTAAACCCTAATTTAGGGATTTGGGGGTTTATGTGTAGTATGTGATTTGGTAGCGTTTGTATGTTGTATGATAGGAGGAGGTTTCATAGAGGAAGCTTTTTGATACAGCAGTAGAGATCGTCTGATAGTGTGCTTTCCAGGTAGGATTTCCTACTCAGTATTAGTCCCATAATGGGATGATTGTTGATGTGTTGAGATTGATTGTTTGATATAGTAATTGTATTATGATTGTGATTGTGATCGTTGTCTATGGTTCTCGAGGCGTGTCCTCGGCTGAGTGGGGTCACTTGCGGGAGTGGCTTCACGCCCTAGTTTCGCCTTCTGTGGAACCCGCCACAGAAGGGATGTACACATTAATGGACAGGGTTATCGCTCACTATGTGGAGCGGGGATTTGGTGGGTACGATGCGGTCCCCCACGCAGCGGGGCCGGTCCAAAGTGGACGATCGGTGATTGAGATGATTGGATTTGGCGTGATTGTGTGTGTGTGACAGTTAAGCTGTTTGTTTATCTTATTGTTAATATATATTGAGTTGTGTGATTAGTCGACCCGGTGTTGTTTTGTAAACTGCGGTGATCCATTCGGGGATGGTGAGCGAGATATTGAGCGGTATGAGATGAGTCTTGGGATAGCTGGGATTGCCACGACATGATGATAGGAGTCTTCCGCTGTAGCTTATTAGTTTATTTACATTTCAGTTAGAACAGTCAGTTTGAGAACATGTATTACACTTTTGGTTTGGTTTTGAGAATTGTAACTCTTCGCTAAGTATTTATATTTAAACGTTGTTTCTTCATTGTTTGTTTGATTATCATTGCCTCGGGTAACCGAGATGGTAATGTCTTCATACCTGAGTGGTCCTGGTAAGGCACTTGGAGTATGGGGGTGTTACAAATGGTTCACTGTCCTGATGAGATGAGAGTGGAACAAGTTGCGTTCTATCTGAGGGAGGCAGCTGGCAAGTGGTGGGATACAGTGAAAGTGAGTGCTAAGGAGATATATACAAACCAAGGTTTACCTGCTATACCTTGGGAGGAGTTTCGTAGGGCTGTGAGAAAGGAGTTCGTACCGGAGCATGTGAGGAGTAAGTTGAGAGAGGAGTTTGACAGTTTTAAGATGACCGAGATGTCTGTGGCCGAGTACTACGAGCAATTCAATGAGAAGTCTAGGTATCTTTGAGGATATGGGTTTGAGTGAGGAGAATCTGGCGTTGAGGTTTGAGAGGGGTTGACCCCTAAGATTATGGATAAGTTACCCGTGAGAATCCTTACGATGTTAAGGAAGCTTATGAGAGGGGGTGGGAGAGCCGAGAGGTTGGTGGAGATGGCTCGGGAGAGGTCGGGTGGTGAGAAAAGGAAGTCGAGAGCGAGGTGGAGGCCGGTCTAATCACAAGAAAGGCAACCACAATCGATCTAAGGGGTTTTCTTAAGGGTCGGGGTTCGATCTTTGGGGCTTCCTTTGGGCGTGGCCGTGGAAGTGTTAGTAGTAGTTGGGGAGTGACCTGCTATATTTGTGGTGGTGTAGGTCACAAGAGACATGAGTGCACAAGTGCACCGGATCTTTCCGGAGACTGCGCAGCTACGCGAGCAACGAGACCGGCCGGGTCATGGCCAAACCGGGAAGTCGAGTTACCGAGTGGAGGCAACCGCAACGGCGGTAATTCTTATCAGAAACCACCAACGAACAACAACAACAATCAAGGGTCGGTGCTAAGCCGACCACATCGCAAGATCTTGTCCGGGAGGTGGACGGAAGACCAGTGGAAAGTTATTCATGATGGAGAAGAAAGCAGCTGAGGAGGATGCTCACGTTATCACCGGTACTTTCCTTGTTAATGGTATTCCTACCTTTGTTTTGTTTGATTCGGGGGCTTCTCAGTCGTTTGTGTCTTCAAGTCATGTTAAGCGGTTGGGTTTGAGGGTATATGAGTCTGTTAGTGAGCAAGTTTTTATACCTTCGGGTGAGTCTGTATCATGTAGGAGGTTGTTTAGAGATGTATCTATGATAGTTGGGCAAGTTGATCTACCTGTAGACTTGCTAGAATTTCCTTTTGACGGTTTTGAGATGATAGTCGGGATGGATTGGTTAGGAAAGTATAAAGCTAGGATAGACTGTCATCAAAAGAAAGTGTCTTTAAGAGGTCCTAAGGGTGTTAGTGTGTCTTATCGTGGGTTTCTAGTCAAACCCAAAGTTAAGTTGATTGCAGCTGTCACCTTGAAGTCTTATCTGAGGAAGGGATGTCCTTTGATCTTGTGCCATGTGTGAGATGACCGGATAGAGAGTCCGACAGTTGATGAGATACCAGTGGTGGGAGAGTTTGCCGACGTTTTTCCTGACGAGATTCCGGGGTTGCCACCGAAGAGGGAGATAGATTTCACCGTTGAGTTGAAGCCAGGGACGGGGCCAATCTCTAAGGCACCGTACCGTATGGGTCCTAAAGAGATGGAGGAGCTCAGGAAGCAGTTGGATGATTTGATAGAGAAGGGATACATTCAATGTTGTCAGGATCGGGATTTTACTTTGGATCGATGGGGAGGGTAGGATCGAATCGGTAGAATCGGATCGTAGAATCGCAAGATTCTACAAACTCACTAAATATAATTTTTTATTTGGTAAAAACATATAATTGAAAATCAAAACACTTATTTATTACTTCCTCCGTTCTCATATGATCTACCCATTTGTTGAATATATGAGTGTAGTATTTTAATGAAATGGGTAGATCATATGAGAACGGAGGAAGTAATACTTATTCATAAAATATTGGTAATTAATGATTTTTGTATCATTGTATGAACAACTTACACGAAATTGGGGTTTTACGCTGTCATTATATAAAAATATATATTATTTTTCTTATTATGGAATCGGATCGTAGGATCGTAAAATCGTAGGATCGTATTATGATCTCATCTCTAGAAATTTTCAAATTAATAGGATCGTAAGATTCTACAACTATGATAGAATCGTAGGATCCAGGATCGGTCAAGCATTTTTGGATCGTAAAATCGTAGAATCGTTGGATCGAATTGCGATTCTGACAACAATGGATACATTAGACCAAGTGTATCGCCGTGGGGAGCACCAGTTCTTTTCGTGAAGAAGAAAGATGGGAGTCTGAGGTTGTGCATAGATTACAGGGAGCTAAACCGAGTGAAGGTGAAGAACAAGTACCCTTTGCCAAGGATAGACGACCTGTTTGATCAGTTGAGTGGTGCATCAGTCTTTTCTAAGATTGATTTGAGGTCGGGGTACCATCAGGTGAAGATTAGAGTGGTGGACATACCAAAGACAGCTTTCACGTCGAGGTATGGCCATTATGAGTATGTGGTGATGCCGTTTGGGTTGTCTAATGCACCGGCAGTGTTTATGGATTTGATGAATAAAATCTTCAGACAGTTCTTGGACCAGTTTGTAGTGGTATTTATCGATGATATCTTAGTCTATTCTAAGACTAAGGAGGAGCATGAGGAGCACCTGAGGATCGTGTTGCAAACGTTGAGGGAGCATGAGTTGTATGCTAAGCTGTCCAAGTGTGAGTTCTGGTTAGAGAAAGTTGCTTTTCTGGGGCATGTGATCTCTAAGGAGGGAGTGGTTGTGGATCCGGCGAAGATTGAGGCAGTGACAAAGTGGGAAGCACCAAAGAATGTTGCTGAGATCAGGAGTTTTCCGGGTTTAGTGGATACTACGGACGGTTCGTGAAAGATTTCTCCAAGATAGCTAGACCTATGACAGCGTTGATGAGAAAAGAGAACAGGTTTCGTTGGGATGAGAGTTGTGAGACGGCGTTCCAAACATTAAAGGAGCGTTTGACCACAACTCCTGTCTTAGCATTGCCTGAAGGGAGCGAGAACTTTGAGGTTTATACAGATGCCTCAAAGAATGGGTTGGGATGTGTGTTGATGCAGAATGGTAAAGTGATTGCCTATGCTTCTAGGCAATTGAAGCCTTATGAGGAGAACTACCCTACTCATGATCTGGAGTTGGGTGCGGTGGTGTTTGCTCTCAAGATTTGGAGACATTACCTTTATGGGGCGACCTTTAAGGTATTTTTCGATCACAAGAGTCTCAAGTACATCTTCACTCAAAAGGAGTTGAACATGAGACAGAGGAGGTGGATGGAGCTGATTGGCGATTATGACATGGAAATCATCTACCATGAAGGGAAGGCCAATGTTGTTGCTGATGCTTTGAGTAGGAAGAGTGTACATTCTCTGCGTATGCACTCTATCTTTGATGAGGCGAGAGATGAGGTAGCGATGTTTGGGATACATATGATGCGAAAAGGAGATGCCATGGGTGATATGACAAGATACAGCTTGAGTTTTATGATGACATTCGAGGTAAGCGGACGTTGGATCCTAAGATAGTTGAGTGGAGAGTTGGAGTAGAGAAAGGGATAGTGTCCCGATTTTCTATTCATAGAGATGGTAGTTTGAGGTTTGATGGTAGGTGGTGTGTTCCTAATGATGAGGAGTTGAAAAAGACAATCATGACGGGCGCATTGTACACCATACTCGGTACATCCAGGTGGTGACAAACTATACAAGGATTTGAAGAAAACGTTTTGGTGGCCTGGGATGAAGAAAGAGACAATGAGTTTGTGTCCGTTGTTTGACATGCCAGAGAGTTAAAGGGGAACAGCGACGACCACAGGGTAAGATTCAGTCTTTAGAGGTACCTGAGTGGAAGTGGGAATCCATTTCCATGGATTTTATCGTGGGTTTGCCAAAGAGTCAACAAGGTAACAACATGATTTGGGTAATAGTGGATCGACTGACCAAGTCAGCTCACTTTGTTCCAATGAAAGATACATGGACTAAGGCACAATTGGCTATGGCCTATCGAAAGAACGTGCTTAAGTTACATGGAGTCCCTAAGGACATAGTGTCTGACAGAGATGCGAGATTTATATCAAGGTTTTGGAAGGAGTTGCAGGAATCGTTGGGAACAACTTTGAAGATGAGTACAGCATTTTATCCTGCGACAGACGGACAGACTGAGAGAACAATCAAGACTCTTGAGGATATGTTGCGAGATTGTGTGATGGACTTTGGTGGTAGCTGGGAACAGAGGTTGGACTTGATAGAATTTTCTTATAATAACAGCTATCACACTAGTATTGGCATGGCACCGTTTGAGGCTTTGTATGGGAGGAGATGTAGGAGTCCAATCTATTGGGACGATAGTGCTGAGGCAGTGGTTTTAGGACCAGAGATGGTGCATGAGATGGTGGAACAGATTAAGATGATCAGGGAACGGATGAGAGCAGCTCAAGATAGGCAAAAGAGTTATGCAGATCTACATCGCGGGACATAGAGTTTCAAGTGGGGGACAAGGTTCTTTTGAAAGTGTCTCCTATGCGTGGGGTTATGAGATTTGGGAAGAAAGGCAAGTTAAGTCAGAAGTTTATCGGGCCTTATGAGATCTTAGAGCGAGTTGGGGAAGTTGCATATCGTCGGCTTTACCAAATGCGTTAGAGAGAGTGCATAATGTGTTTCATGTATCGCAGGTGCGGAAGTATGTGAGTGATCCGTCACATGTGTTAGAGGCGAGAAACTTAGAGCTAGATGAGTCCTTATCATATCTTGAGGTGCCTAAGCAGATTCTTGATCGAAAGGTTAGGAAGACTAGGAGTGGTGAGACAGTGTTGCTTAAGATCCTTTGGTCTAACCACGAGACTGAGGAAGCTACATGGGAACCAGAGGAAGCTATGAAAGAGCGATACACGTTTCTGTTTGATCAGGTATGTATTGTTACGGGGACGTAACCTTGTTTCTTTTAGGGGGTTAGGAGATGATCGCAAAGAGTTTTAAACCGTTTTTATACCCTTTTTGTATGTTGTGTCGGTATGTTTGTCGGGATGAGTTGGGTTAGTACCATGTTTTATGTTGGGTTTTGTTTTGCTAGTGAGTCGGAAGCGTTGGGGGAGTACCTTTGTTTAGTAGTGGTTTGAACTTCGGGGACGAAGTTCTTTTTAAGGAGGGAAGACTGTAATACTCCGTATTTATGAGTCTTCGGGTACTCTATCGAGTAGGCCTTACTCTGTCGAGTAAGGGTAAGTTGCGTTTTAGAAAAGTTTCTGACCTGTTGGGTACTCGATCGAGTAACTAGGATACTCGATCGAGTAAGGGGGTACTCGATCGAGTACCTTGGGTACTCGATCGAGTAGCCGGTTTTACGGGGAGTTTTCTCGGGTTTTGTTAATTATGCGATTAAGATATATAACCTTCCGTCATTGTTTCTAAATCACTTTTGCAAAACCTAATTTACTGTTTAAGAGAGAAAGCAAGCAAGTTCACCATCTTAATCGCATTGTTAGCAATTCCCGGAGTTTGGAAGGTCAGTTCTCATCGTTGATTATACCGTTGAGTTCCTTGCGTCGAGGGTAAGATCTATATACCCTTTTTATTGTCTTTCCTTTGTTTTGGTTAAACCTTAATTTAGGGATTTGGAGGTTTATGTGTAGTATGTGATTTGGTAGCGTTTGTATGTTGTATGATAGGAGGAGGTTTCATAGAGGAAGCTTTTTGATACAGCAGTAGAGATCGTCTGATAGTGTGCTTTCCAGGAAGGATTTCCTACTCAGTATTAGTCCCATAATGGGATGATTGTTGATGTGTTGAGATTGATTGTTTGATATAGTAATTGTATTATGATTGCGATTGTGATCGTTGTCTATGGTTCTCGAGGCGTGTCCTCGGCTGAGTGGGGTCACTTGCGGGAGTGGCTTCACGCCCTAGTTTCGCCTTTTGTGGAACCCGCCACAGAAGGGATGTGCACATTAATGGACAGGGTTATCGCTCACTATGTGGAGCGGGGATTTGGTGGGTACGGCTGTGGTCCCCACGCGGGGATCGGTCCAGTGGACGATCGATGATTGAGATGATTGGAATTGGCGTGATTTGTGTGTGTGTGACGATTAAGTGTCTGTTTTATCTTATTGTTAATATATATTGAGTTGTGTGATTAGTACCGACCCGGTGTTGTTTTGTAAACTGCGGTGATCCATTCGGGGATGGTGAGCAGATATTGAGCGGTATGAGATGAGTGCGGGATAGTGGATTGCCACGACATGATGATAGGAGTCTTCCGCTGTAGCTTATTAGTTTATTTACATTTCAGTTTGAACAGTCAGTTTGAGAACATGTATTACACTTTTGGTTTGGTTTTGAGAATTGTAACTCTTCGCTAAGTATTTATATTTAAACGTTGTTTCTTCATTATTTGTTTGATTATCATTGCCTCGGGTAACCGAGATGGTAATGTCTTCATACCTGAGTGGTCCTGGTAAGGCACTTGGAGTATGGGGGTGTTACAGTTATGTTGTATAAAACACTTTAATGCATCATAAATGTTCTTTTATTGTCCTATTTGATCTACTTCCTCGTGAAACCGAGATGGTGACACCCTCAAACACGGGAATGGTCCTTGGTAAGGCATTCTGGTGTACGGGGGTGTTACAAAGTGGTATCAGAGCCGACGATTTTGGAACCTGAACCAATGAATCTAATGAATGTAGGGTGTCAATTAAAATGAACCTGGTGTATGTGCGTTGGGAGCCCCAGCCGATGCTAGATTTTGGGTGAGTAGGCGCCCTCATTTCAAAATCATGGCCCCATCGAACTTAAGCCAGACACGGGATAAAGGGTAGCTAGTAGGAGTCGTTGATTGCTTAGTGATGGTGGTTGTGTGCATCTATGTTTATGATAATGTGTGTCAAGGTGTGTGTGAAAAAGTTTAGAGTGGGTGATGGAATTGTTGCGATGTGCGATCAGAGGTAAGTCAATCAATTTGTTTGACGATGATTGCGTTGTGCGTTGATTGCTGTCTTGTAAATGTGGTTAAGGTGTGTACCTTGTGACTAGCGGAATCTGTGATGATGTGGTATAGGAGCTAAACCTTGCAGGTACAGTAATCAATTGCTAAGTATGTTTAAAGGTGTATTGTAATCGTTTCATAGCAAAGTGAGGAATGAAGGTAGAAATGATGATCGAATTGATAATGGATGTACAAAATTCGTGTTGATGTGTGTTTATGTGGTAGGATAAGCTCTAACAGTGACGAGCTGGTTGCACAGAACTCCGAACTATGCTATTTGTTTTGCAGGAACAAAGAAAATTTCAATTCCGTCTTCCTTCTTGAACACTCGACCGAGTAGGAATTTGTACTCGACGCGACCGAGTAGACGATACTCGGCCGAGTATGAAGGTGCTCGACCGAGTGTCTATTTTGGTGACAATTAAAATCGCTACTGTTCTTGAAAACTCGACCGAGCAAGAGGAATACTCGACCGAGTATTCAACACTCGGCCGAGTATGCCTAATACTCGACCGAGTACTGTTGTAGCGGGACTTACACGGGTTATACAGAAACCCTATTTTCGTCCCATTCTTTCTTATTTCCGCCTCCCATCTTCACATCTCCTTCTCTCTAAAACTCCATATTCCTCCTTCCTCAAACTTTTTGGGTAAATTCTTAGTGTTCAACTTGTTCTTACTTGCCCCAAATCAGTTTAAGGTAAGGTTTTAACCCAATTTCTTCCTTTGTTTTCAAGGTTATGGTATGATTTTATTATTTTCTCGAAATTTCTTTATGGGTAACTGAAATTGAGTTTTATTCATGTCATACTTGGGATCTAATTGTATATAAACCTCGATTATACCATTATTTGAGCAATTTCTTGATTTAAGTTGGATTTTGAGTTCTAGGGTTTGCTAAAATCGATATACCTTGTCCTTTGTTTGATTATCAAACTGTCTTAAGCCTCTTGATGTTGGAAAAAGGTGTTTTTGAGTAAAGTAGTGGTGTTTGAGTAAAATACTTAGTGATTTGCTGAGAAAATTGCCTTAAAAGTTCGTCTCAAAATTTTCATACAAGTAAAAATAGTCCATCTATTGTAAAGTTTTGGTGTGCCTGGAATCTTTGTTAAAGACTTGTCTTTTGCAGCATGGTGAAAACCAGAGGTCTACCCAACAAGAGGACCCGTACTAACGTCCAACTTGAGACGGGCCAATCAAGCGGTGGACCCGTAGTTCCACCGGTGGAGGCATATCCATCGATAGTTTTCTCTGATTTCAAGCAACGCAAGGCCTTTGTAGCCTTGATGAAACGTCCTTTCTGACCTACTCGGTGCGTAAACCCCGAGATTTTAGAGACATTGGGGATTAGGGGAGATATAATTCATATGTTTGAGATTCTGGGAATGGAGGGGTTATATCACTTAAGGAAGAAGTCCTACCCCCATCTGACCTTAGAATTCCTGAGCTCGTATGAGTATGATAAGAAGGAGAAGACCGTCTCCTTCCGCCTCATGAATGAGGATCACGAGCTGACTTTGGATGAGTTTGCGGGCCATCTGGGTTTGGAGGAGGAGGGGACGGGATACCTGAGTGATGTTGCTAAGAACAGTGGTGCTCCTTTTTACCTTCCTTTCTTGACTGGCCGACCTGCTCTTAGTGCCAGTGCTATGCTGATTAATGATGTGCAGCATGTTTCCCTTCGTATGTTCCTGAGGATGATGACTTGTTTATTGTATGCGAGAGATGATGTGAGTAAGCTTAATTCTCATGAGGTCATGTTACTTATGTCTTACCTTAACTTGCACCGTAGGAAGCCGGTTTATTATAGTGCTCCAGGGATAGTGTGCTCTAGTCTGGAGCGTATGGCACAGTTTGAGACCCGACACATTGCTTGCGGGGCCATAGTGACCCGCCTAGCTCAGCGACTGGCTGATTTTGAGGCCCCACCTCCTGAGGTGGATGAGTATGTGGAGATTGTTCCTACCATGGACGCCCAGTATTGGCGTCAGAATAGGTGGTTAAGGAAGTTGGATGACGGGTCTTATGCCTGGAGGGTGAGGGGATCTATGTGGATGGTACTTCCTAACCCTTCCCATCTCCCTGTTGTTGACCATTTGGCTGAGTGGGAACCCTGTGCTATACCTAGGCCTGAGCCCTAGACCTATCTGATTGATCCTACCATTCTTTTGGACCTACCTGAGCCGGTCACCGTGCCTGAGGGACAGCAGTAGGCACCTCCCCCACCTCAAGAGCGTCATAGGGTTAGGCAGTCTAGGATAGACCCGGTCATACCTGAGCCCTATTACTCCGCCCCTGACTTCTACCCTTACCAGTACTCGCCCTACCCCACAGTGCACGACCCCAGGATGCAGCCGAGTGACTTGGCTTAGCGGATCTCCACTACTTTAGTGCTCCGCAACATGCATGAGATGGTCTATAACCATGGCATAGGGACACAGCTAGCACAGCCTGTCTGGTGGAGAGGACCGGGAGTGGACACGGGGGTCTTCCACAGCTACAAAGTTGTTCCGGGTTACTGGAGGCCACCGGAGGAGACAGACTTTGGCTGCCTCGCGGGCCCATGGGGAGCCAACTACGGCAGGCAGTTAGGAGGGGATTACTCAGCAGCAACAGGCTTTGAAGGAGTGAGTAGTTCAGGTGCAGGTACTTCTGGTGCAGGTGGTGACGATAACATGGAGGAGGGTCCTGGTTTTTGATCTTTTGTTGTTATATTGCTTGGATTAGTTTCTTTTGTATTGGATTTATTTCTTTTGCGTTGGATGTTTATTTCTGGATTTATTACTTACAGTTGGATGACTGTACCCGGCCATAAGGCCGTTACTTATTTTAGCTTATCGTGTGGAGACGTATCGGATTTGGTTATGTTTGGTGTCGTTGTAGAGAGTTTGGTTGCAGGCTAATTTGTGAATGCATTATGTGATTTGCGTCTAAAGCTCTCTGCCTGTCGCAACTCGACCGAGTATAGACACTACTCGACCGAGTAGAGCTTACTCGGCCGAGTATACAAACATACTCGACCGAGTAGAGCTTACTCGACCGAGTAGACATTCATACTCGGCCGAGTATTACTGTTGCAGGGACCATGACGTTTGATGATTACGAACTGTAAGAGTTATGTGAATAATTGTATGACGGAGTGTGTGGGTGTCTTATAGGGTCGACTAGCGTAATCCATTCTCTAAAATAGGCTACGAACATGTTACTGGTATGTATGCGTTTGGATAAGTCATATTGCTATAGTTGCAATAAAGGAACTTAACTTGTTCAAGGTGCCGCATGAGTCTATATACGATAGTGAATATTAACGGAAAGTGTGAGTTGTCACGAGTCTTATATGTATAAATGTTCGGTTATTTAATGCAATCTTTTGTGGTGTTAATGTTTGGCTACAATTATAAAAAGTCCAACTGGATGAGAGAAACTGGTGGTCGGTATATGACTAAAACAACAAGCTAATGAATAAAGCTGCTATCATTCGATGACATCAACTTTAGATGTACATAGAATACTTAGTTATCGACACTTTTGTTACTATGGATCACATTTGGGTAATGTCGTAGGTTAATTTTTGTAACATGCTTTAAAGTTAATTACAGTTGTGAGTAATGTCACAGTAGGATGGATGTGTTTATTGTGGGAACGGAAGGTAATTAGTGGTGAACTTCGGGGACGAAGTTCCTTTAAGAGGGGAAGAGTAATGTCGCAGAAACAAATGACGGAATTATGCCTGTATTACTTGAAATCACATGTATGTTATGTATCACATGTATGTTATGTATCACATGTATGTTATATATCACATGTATGATAGTATTCGGTATTGCATTCGTGTTTCATATTATTGAAGTTACATTTACGTATGCTATGAAATTGTATCTATGTGAAATTTTAAAATTTTAAGTGATAGGAACGTGTATCGAACAACTCACTAGGGATGTGTGGGACGTGTACTTTTGTGGTCATGTATGGTTACTGGTCATTGTGCTGCCTTTACCAAGATGGTATACAAAAAACATGTGGTAGAGGATAAGAACATATTTCGCCGTGAGTCGATGAAAGGATTATTTTCCTATATATGTTGTGCGTAATAGCTGTGGTATTATGTTCGTGGTTTGAGTAATGTGGTGTGGCGGTAGTGTCAGGATGGTTTGAGTTCGTACGCCTTTAGGTAGGTGGATGTCACAATGCGTAACTCTGAGGGGAGTGGCGTGTGGGCTGAACTTCGGGGACGAAGTTCTTTTAAGGGGGAAGACTGTAATACCCAGGGTATTCAAGGACTCTGTTGACCGACCCTGTTGACCAAGACAGACAGTAGGGATGAATGGGTGAGGGATCAGGCTTATAACATGAGCTTTATAGGATTGCTTACTCGACCTAGCAGAGACTACTCGGTCGAGTATCCCCTATACTCGAACGAGTAGAGCCTACTCGGCCGAGTACTCCAGTACTCGACCGAGTATGGCTGCTGTCGACGCGTTAATATAAAACGCAAGTTCGCGAGATTCATTTCATTTTCCATTTCTTCGACAGTTTCTCTTTCTCTAACCCTAGCCCACCTCCCTCTCCTATCACCCCATCTCTACACACTCTAATGTATATAGCCTAAACCTCCACCATGGGAAGGACGGGACTCGCTTAGGAAGGATGGCGTGCGTGGTTGTCGTCTATGTCACCGTCGAGGCGCGTTGTTAGGTAAGTTTCTGCCTTGTGTCTCTTTTGGGTAGCTCATTGAGGATAGTTGTGTAATAGGAAGTGGTTATCGTTGTAGGATGCGTATTGGAGTCCTGCTTGGCTGTATATGGATGTCTTTTATGGCTTGTGACGAGGTAGGGTTTCCCTACTCAGTACTGCTAATTGATTGAGATTGTGATTGTTTCGTAATTATTGTTATCTGCTGATCATCGGAGTATGGGTGTTGGTGTGACGGTGTTGGTGTGGAGATGTTGTGGCAGCTGTGATGCTGTGTGTGTTGTGATTGTGGTGGAGTCACTTGCGGGAGTGGCTTCACATCCTAGTTCGCCCTCCGTGGAACCCGCCACGGGAGGGGATGTGCACATTAAGGGATAAGGATTGTCAGTCTTTCGTTGACGAGCTGGACTAGGTGGGATAGGCTGCGGTCACCCACTGGCGGCGAGGATTACCTGTTGCGATGGGTAATCGGGCAGGACTACACACTTTGGTGTGTAGTCGGTTACTGGGTGAGATCGAGAGACTGGGTTTGGAGGATGATCAGCTGGTTACATTGTTTCTTTGTTCTACTTTTGATTATTCAGTACTGACCCCGTGTTGTTTTGTGGTATCTGCGGTGATCCATTCGGGGATGGTGAGCAGTTGGCTTAGCAGGTGCTGTTCTTGTGGCTGCTAGGATTGGAGGGATCGAGTCATCACGCTTTTGGTCTAGAAGTGTTGTAATACGAGTGTAGTAGTTCTTATCTTTATAGAAGGATGTGTGCAGTTATGTTGTATAAAACACTTTAATGCATCATAAATGTTCTTTTATTGTGCTATTTGATCTACTTCCTCGGGAAACCGAGATGGTGACACCCTCAAACACGGGAATGGTCCTTGGTAAGGCATTCTGGTGTACGGGGGTGTTACATTAAGTGTGATTTCCTTGTTGCTTAATTAATCAAATTCCTTAATTTATTGTTGTTGGGATTATTAAGTGTGATTTCCTTGTAATCTCATCTTTGCAACACCTTGTTATTATGCTAATGAATGTGATTTCTTCTTGGCTTAATTAACAAGTAAAAGATTACCTTGTAATTAGGCATTAATCGTGATTTCATTGTGTCTAATTACCCTTGTTGAATCTCTAGTGCTTTTATCTTCTTATTAATTTAACCAATGTATGTGATTTCTACTTGGTAGGATTGATAAGTTGGGTTATTTGATTAAGTGTGATTTCCTTGTCATTTGACCATTATTAAGGAGATTTAGAAGATTAATCTTCACAATAGGGTGATAATATATAATTAAAGGATTGATTGAGTGGTTTTATCAACTAAAGTGCCTCACTTTATTGAGTCGGATTAAGTTTTCCTTAAAATTGATAAATTTCCATCTTAAAACTTGCTTGTTTGATTGCTTGCTACATACTCTTGTTTGAATATTGCTTTGCTTTTGTTACTCTTGAAAACCAAACCAAACCCCCCCCCCCCCCCCCTTTTTCATACTTGTTTGTTGTTTAATTTGTCACAATTGTTCTAATTGCTCTCTTGATTTCACCATTGCAAAACCCCCCTTCTCTTGGGTTCGATCCCATTACTTGCTACTTTACTAGTTTATAATTAGTATTAATTAGTACATATTGTGGTATATAAATTGTTAATTTGGCCGTCTTAAATAGCGACGTTTTAGGCGTGTTAAATTTTGGCGCCGTTGCCGGGGAAGGTAACGGTTTTGCTAGTGTTTTTGTTGGTGTTTTTAGAATAGTTGTGTTAGTTAACCTTTGTTCATTGTTGTTAGTGTCTTGTTCATTACTTGTGTGAACCTTTTTGATTGTGTGCTCTTGTGTAGAATTGATTTTGGTCAATACTAGGAACTCAAGTGAGCCACTTTTTCCATTCTACCCGGAGATTCAAAGATCACTTGCTTGGATAGGAGGAGGTATTAGAAGAGACCCCCCGATTATTGAAGAAATTAATCCCGTCGGACAACAAGACCAAGAGGAAGATAACACCGTTGCTTTTGTTCTAGAAACCGAGCCACAACCCATAAGAATCATCATGGGGGATGCCGAAAAACCACCAAGACATGACCTACATGAGGAACCACGTCCACCAAGGCCTAGGACCATCAAAGAACTCACTACACCGGATCTTACACGAGTCCCCTTGTGTTTTTCCTTTCCGGCCTTGGCAGAAAATGCCACCTTTGAACTCAAGTCCGGGCTCATCCACCAATTTCCCCAATTCCACGGACTTAGCACGGAAGATCCTAATAAGCATCTAAACAAATTTCATGTGGTTTGCTCAAGCATGAAGCCTAATGGGGTTACCGATGAGCAACTTCAACTAAGAGCCTTCCCTTTCTCATTTAAGGACGCGGCAAACGATTGACTTTACTATCTCCCCACCGGGAGCATCACTACTTGGACTCAAATGAAGAGGGCTTTCCTAGAGAAGTATTTTCCCGCTAGTCTCTCCTCTCAATTGAAGAAAGAAATAAGTAATGTTGAACAAATGGATTGGGAGAACTTGTATGAGTATTGGGAGAGGTTCAAACAACTTCTTGCTAGTTGTCCATACCATGGGTATACCGACCACGATCTACTCTTGAACTTTTGTGGTGGTCTCCTTGAGGATGATGCTAGGATGTTTAAGGCCGCTACACAAGGAGGGATTGAATACATGTCGGTCCAAGAAGCAAATGAGTTGATTGAAAGATTGGTTGGAAGTTCTAGGAATTTCGGGAGGAGAATTAGGAAGGCAAGTGTGGCATCTTCTTCAAGGCAAAGCTCCAACCATATGGAGGAAAAAGTTGATTTTCTTACCAATTTGGTTAAGGAACTTTGTTGAACCATATAGCTTATATGTTTATGTTTTGATGATGTCAAGGTGCTTTACATTTTATATACTTGTTGCGTATAATCGTTTGTCAAGTGTTTTAGAATTAACCTTTTACGAGCAACAAAGAAGATTGTGACAATTGCATGTAAAGTTTAAGCCTCTATTCAAAGATCAAACGATTCTAGATTCATTCAAGAAGTATGTGAAGACGGAGTTCGTCTAAAGATTAATCAAGCTTGGATGATGACGTAGCCTATACTCGAAGATCTCCTTGAAGATTAGAATAGTATAGGTGATTATCTCGTAATGATAATAAAGAATGAGTTTCTTGATTTGGTAAAGTTATAGCTTTGCAGCTATAACGTTACTAGTCAAAGAGCTCAATGTTATAGCTCCCCTACTATAACATTGAGATGCTGAGTTTTTACACACGACTTATAATTGTTTCGAAAATTGTTTTATAATTGTTTAAAGTTTATTTTAAATATTTTAATGAAAGTATTTATATAATATAGCCCGGTTTAGTGAGGAGTTGGGCTTTGTATTGGACGTTAATTAGTAGTTGTAATGGATCAACTTATGAGTTGGACTTTGCTACTAATTAGGGTTTCAACTTAGCCTCTCTTAAAACCTAAATTCTAAATCATATGTTAAGGCTAGGGTTTGCACGAGTCACGAGGCATATGAGTCGTGACATCTCGTGTTATCTAGGGTATATTAGGTAAAGATTTTATTCTATAATAATATCTTTACATATCTTATATATCTTACTTAATATATTTGTTTATGATAAAAGATATTTTTGTTTTAGGAAATCTTATCATGATCTTAGAATTTATAGTGAAGATAATATTTGAATAAATTATATTCTATCTTTTGGAATATTTTTTATTACCTTTTAAGGCTTTTAGAAAAGAGATAATAAGAAGATATGATTTGTTTTTATATCTTATTATTTCGGCTATTAGGGTTTGTGTAAAACCGTGTAGCCTACTCCTTCCTTCCCTATAAATACTTTGTTATTTGCGACATTTAAAATAGAGACCTTAAGCATAAAAATTGATTTCAACTTTGCAAAGCAAACCGTGTGTTTTTCAAGAAATACCGTTTTGTTATTTTGAAAGGTCGTGTGTTTTAAAACTCGCATACTTGTTCTTATTTTATCGTTATAAAATAATAGTGCTTAGTTGATTTCTTAACTTGTTCATTAACGTGAACCTTTGTTAGAATCATTAGTACTTTCTTATTAGCGTAAGTTAGTCACTCGAGTATTTAACGGTACTCATTGCGTTACAGCTAGAGTTAGTTGTACGAGTTGGGTTAGTAAATTTGTAATCCGTAGAAAGGTACTAAATTTATTAATCGAGAATAGTGGACGTAGGTTTCGACTTGTGAAACTGAACCACTTCAAAAACCGTGTGTCTCTTCGTTCTTTCGCTTGCTTCGTTTATTTCGTTTACTTCCATTAGTTGATTAGTTAAAGTTTAATCAATAAACTTTAAATAATCAATTACACACACATAATCAAAAAAAGCTTTCAAAAGTTTTAAATCCTCAATTCACCCCCTCCCCCCCCCCTTGAGTATTTTGGATCAATAGACTCCTCAATTGGTATCAGAGCCTCGTGCTCTTGATTGCTTAACCGCAAAGAGGCTGATCTATCTTGTTTTTCATTTATCTTATCGTTTTATATTCCGCTGCCTATCACGTGATAAATGGATTCCAAATATCTCAAGTGTCCCGTCTTTGATGGGAAGAATTACGGATTGTGGAAAAACATGATGACTCACTATGTGAAAGGTCACGATTGGGAGTTCTGGAGGATTATTCAAAACGGACCGCACAAAATTCTTGTGGCATCCGAGGAAGGCACTACCTATGAAAAGAAAGAAGAGGACTATGTCGAGGCCGACTACAAGAACGCCGAAAAGAACTCCAAAGCGTTAAGTCTCCTGCAAAACGGAATGACTTCTACTGAGTTTGATCGTTCTCTTCATGTTCCACGGCCAAGGAGACATGGGATGGGCTCGAATTAGCTTCTGAGGGTACTTCCATTGTTAGGAAGCACCGAATAGATTTGCTTATGCAAAAATATGAGCTATTCATTATGGAGCCTAATGAGTCCTTAGATAGCATGTCTGCAAGGTTTTCGAGCATCATAAACGAACTGAAAAACCTAGGTAGGAAATTCAGTACCGAGGACATTTCTAGAAAGGTTCTTAGGAGCCTTACTAAGAAGTGGCGTGCTAAGGTCACTGCAATGGAGGAATCACGAGATCTTGAAACCCTTTCCTATCAAGAACTCATTTGTGCTCTCATGGCCCATGAAATTACTCTTAACAAGGATGACGCTGAACCAAGTCGCAATAAGAGTATGGCCTTAAAGAGTGGAGAAGTTGACTCTGAAATAGAGGATGAAACTGTTCTGTTTGCACGCCGTTTTAAAATAGGATATTTCGAAACAAACAAACAAAATCATCCTACAACAACAACAACAACAAAATGTCCAATAAGAAGGTTACTGATTCAAAGTCATCTTTCGCAAATAGAGGATGCTTCAAGTGTGGAGAATTTGGTCATATGATCAAAGATTGTCCAACATGGGAGAAGATAAAGGACAAGACAAAACGTGAGAAGACAAAGAGAGAATTCAAACAAGTTATGATGGCTTCGTGTTGGGGAGACCTTGACTCAGAAGATGACGAGGAATCTGAAGACGACGAAGTGGCCAACCTTTGTCTCAGCAGTGTTAGTCTTGACCTAATCTCCGACAGTGACGATGAAAGCACAAATTCTCAATCAAACTATTGCTTTCTCGGAGAATCAGACGAAGATGACGATGAAGAGGTAAGTTATCTTGAGCTTAAAAAACGCGTTAAGAAAATGTCTAAAAGTGCTTTAGTTAAATTCTTTGAACAATCTCTTGATAAGTGTCACGAACAGGATTTGGAATTGAAAGATCTAAAGGAGCAGATTCTCGAAATCGCGGAAGAAAATCATACTCTCAAGGCTAAAGCTAAGAAGTTGAAATCTAAAGTTGTAGCTGAGAAAGCTACAACACTAGATTCTACTATGGCTGAAAAGAAGGAATTAAAGTCTAAAGTTATAGCTAATGAAGCTATAACTTTCGACCTAAAGCTTAACATCAAGCACCTTCAAGCCAAAATTATAGCTAATGAAGCTATAACTTTAGAACTTAGAAAAGCCAGAGAACTTTTGGAAACTAAGGTCACATCTGATGAAGTAGTGATCTTAGACCAAAAGAAAGAGATAGATTCTCTTCTAAGGCAATTGAAGGAATCTAAGTCCGATATGATCAATGTTAAGAAACAACACACCGATGTTGTGTTCATTCTTAACAAACGATTCCAAGACTTTCGCGATAACTTTAAAAAGGACAATGATGTAGATCACACGAAATGTCAAGACGAAATTAAAACCCTAAAAGACCTACTTCTACATGCTAGAAAGGTCCATGATAAGTGGGAAGGTAGCACAAAAGTCCTAAACTTCCTAACCGAACAATCAGACAATAATATGAAGATGGGGTTAGGACATGAGTGCTACAGCCGTAGAGATCACTCTAAATGCAAATCAACACCTTCGGATTTTGATTTCAGAAAAAGGAAGTATGCTGATCTTCCTGAATACCTGATTTGCAATTATTGTGGTCATACAGGTCACATCCAAATCAATTGTGTCAAAAAGGCTCATGATATACGAAAAAATGCCGAACATGCCAAAACTGTTGACACAGTTGTCGAGGATAAGGAAACCCCCACTAACGAACCTAACGAAGAAAGGAACAATAAATTTCGTTGGTTCTATGACATGGCCTTTGACTACACTAAGAAACCTAGCACTTCACAAAACCCTTGTCGATCTCAACCTAGTAAACCTTCTAACAAGGGAAATAGTCGTGAAAGACCTAGAGAAATTCCTAGACCTAGAAAAAACCCTAACCCTAGAACTCCTCCTAAGCCAAATAAACCAAGGGTTAGAAAAACGGTTATTAGACAAGTTTGGATTCGAAAGGACTTAGTTTATAGAGTAACTAATCATAAAGGACCCAACTTAGCTTGGGTACCTAAAAACTGTATCTAATCCTTTCTGCAGGAAGAAGTGAAAGAAAACAATCAATGGTATCTTGACAGTGGATGTTCAAGACACATGACCGGAGATAAGAATCTATTTCTTTCACTCAAACCCTTCAACGGAGGCAAAATGACATTCGGGGATAACAAAAAGGGAAAAGTAATCGGCGTTGGCAAAATCGGAATCTCTAAGTCTCACGCGATCAGTGATGTTTATCTCATGGACGGTCTAAAACATAACTTGTTAAGCATATCTCAACTATGCGACAAAGGTAACAAAGTAGTTTTTCATACTGATAGTTATCGCATTATTATTGAAGGAACTAGCAATGTTATTCTTGAAGGCCACAGAAAAAGAAATGTTTATATGGTAGATTTAAATGCCGTGCCTACTAACTCCTTTTCGTGCATGAAAGTTACACTTGATGATCCTTGTCTATGGCATAAACGTTTTGGTCACATTAGCTCACTAACCTTGAATAAACTCAAGAAGTGGGACTTGGTTGAAGGGTTAGCTAAGATCAAGTTCGACCAAGAAAAGATGTGTGACACGTGTGTAAGGTGTAAACAAGTAAGATCATCATTCAAACCAAAAAGAGTAGTAAGCACAAATCAAGCCTTGGAATTAGTACACATGGATTTATGTGGACCAATGAAGGTAAGGAGTAGAGGAGGATCCAGGTATGTCTTCGTTCTTGTAGACGACTACTCAAGGTATGTATGGCCTATCTTTCTTCATTCAAAAGACGAAAATTTTGAGGAATTTGATTGTCTTATGAAACGTGTTCGAAACAAATATAAGACTAATCTTGTATCTATTCGTACGGATAATGGCACCGAATTTCATAATCAAACTTTTATAGAATATTGTAGAGTTAATGGTGTAAGGCACAACTTTTCTGCACCAAGAACTCCTCAACAAAACGGTGTCGTTGAACGTATGAATAGAACTTTAGAAGATATGGCACGTACAATGCTCTTGTGTAGTGGTTTACCTCGTAACTTTTGGGTTGAACCCATTAGTACTTCTTGCTACATCCATAATCGTGCTATGATTCGACCTATTCTTAAGAAAACCCCCTACGAACTCCTTAGAGGTCGAAAACCTAATATCTCCCATCTTCGTTGCTTTGGGGGCAAGTGCTTTGTGCATAATAACGGTAAAAACCGTTTAAGCAAATTCGACCCTAGAAGTGATGAGGCGATTTTCATAGGATACTCAGATCATAGCAAGGCTTACAAAGTCTTCAATAAAAGAACTCTTTGTATTGAAGAAAGATTCCACGTTATTTTTGATGAAGATAACGTGTTCGATAAGCCTTTACAGGATGAGGAAGAAGACTTGGATGAACCCGACTTTCGTCTCTCAAGAGACGATCCCCCGGAGTTTGAATTAGAGGACAATGAAATTGAGGGAATAAGTGATGAACTTACTCGTTCCTCAAAAGATAAAAAAGAGAAAGGCAAAGTTATAGTTGATGATACTATAACATTGACTCAAGACAAGAACTCCCAAAACAATGTTATAGATGATGTTACTATAACATTGAATCCAAATCAAAGTGTAGAGTCCGAGGTTATAATCGGTTCAAATACAACACCCGGATTGGATTCAGGGGGAACTTCCTCTAATTCCGAACCAAATGAAGTCGGGTCAAGCTCAAATAACGATAAAGAACCAAGCATTTCAACAAAATGAAAATACAAGAACTCACACCCCATGGACAATATTCTTGGAAATATTAAGAAGGGTGTTCAAACAAGACGTTCCTTAAACAACTTTTGTTCCTTCAACTCTTTTCTATCCATGATCAAACCAAAGAATATCAATGAAGCTCTTGCTGAATCAGATTGGATTATAGCTATGGAAGAAGAGCTACAACAGTTTGAAAGAAACAAGGTTTGGCATTTAGTTCCTAGACCAAAAGATCGTTCAGTCATTGGAACTAGGTGGGTCTTCAGGAACAAATTAGATGATGCCGGAGTCATTATCAGAAACAAAGCAAGATTGGTGGTCCAAGGGTATAATCAACAAGAAGGAATAGATTATGACGAGACTTTCGCACCTGTTGCTCGTCTTGAAGCTATTAGACTTCTGATAGCATTCGCCGCACACAAGGGAATGAAGCTCTTCCAGATGAATGTCAAGACGGCATTCTTAAACGGTTATTTACAAGAGGAAGTCTTCGTTGAACAGCCCCCTGATTTTAAGAATATCAAATTTGAGGATCACGTATTCAAATTAGATAAAGCCCTATACGGATTAAAGCAAGCACCTAGGGCTTGGTACGATCGATTATCTAAGTTTCTACTTGACAGTGGATTCAGTAGAGGATCCGTCGACAAAACCCTATTTCTAAAAACTGAGGGTTCTGACCTTTTGGTTGTTCAAATATACATCGATGATATCATCTTTGGATCGACCAACCGAAGCTTGTGCAAATAATTTTCTGAGTTGATGACTTCCGAGTTCGAGATGAGTATGATGGGAGAATTAAAATTCTTCTTAGGGCTGCAAATACAACAAACTGATGAAGGCATTAAAATCCATCAACAGAAATACATCAAGGAGTTGATCCGGAAATTCGGAATGGAAAATTCACATGCTATGCCTACTCAAATGGTCGAGAACAAGAAATTGGCATTGGATGAAAATGGTAAATCAGTTGATGAAACTACTTACCGTGGGATGATTGGGTCACTGTTATATTTGACCGCAAGTAGACCCAATATTATGTTTAGCGTATGCGTTTGTGCGAGATATCAATCATCTCCCGAAGAATCGCATATGACGGCCGTAAAACGAATTTTACGTTACTTGATTGGAACGGCCAACTTATACCTATGGTATCCAATGGAGTGCAATTTTGATATAGTCGGTTATTCCGATGCCTACTACGCAGGATGTTCTCTAGACAGAAAAAGTACGTCGGGTGTCGCCACATTTGTCGGACCGTGTATTATTACGTGGGGTTCGAAGAAACAAAATTCGGTTGCTCTCTCAACTGCTGAAGCCGAATATATTGCTGCAGGACTGGTATGTACTCAACTCTTATGGCTTAAGCAACAATTACGTGATTATGGTGTTGACGTAGGATGTATTCCTATTTTGTATGATAATACTAGTGCAATTATAATCCCTAAAAATCCCGCACAACATTCACGTACTAAACACATTGAAATAAGAAATCATTTTATTCGAGACCATGTTGAGAAGGGGAATATAAAACTTGAATTTTGTAGTACTGAAAAACAATGGGCAGACATTTTGACAAAATCATTAGCTAGAGAACGTTTTGAGACTTTACGGTTGGAAATTGGTTTAATCAGTGGTACCTAAGCTTCTATATGTGTTCAATTTCCTTATGACTGACTAGTTAAGTTGAGATTGTATGACTGTGTCCGTATATTGCGTTGCATGAATAATTTCGTTTGTAGAAATATTTTTATCATGAAATTCTATTTGCAATTTAGAATTTAATTATTATACAAACTTATTTCCTATCACAATACACAAACCTACCAAATTTTTTATCTTTCCAATTCACATAAAATCTTTCCAAATTGATCTCTTGGAACACGGCTCACACTTCCTATACAAACTCATTTTCCTTATTCTTATCTTTTACCATAATAACTCTATCCCTTAAATTCCCATACCTACCATAATTCCTATTCCTAATGAAACACTTACCATATTTCATCTCCACTTGTTAACCCTATACCTAGCCTACACCTATTTCTACCCCCTTTGCGTGTTACCCGTCCAACCGACCCCACTTGCATACTTTTCTTCTTCTCAAAATTTTACCATCATCACAACTCATCTTCTTTATACAATCCATCACCATCACCTCCTTTTTCAAACTATCATCATCATCATGAATACAACCCATGCAAAAAATACCCGATCTTCAACCCGTCACCACCAAAACCGCCCCTTTCATACCCAAACATCACCACTACCACCACATGATCCTCGTTCCACTATTTTTCCTTCACCACAACCAAACTAAAATACGCCCCTATTTCGTGGTCGGGACGAGTCGGTGTCCGAAGGCAAAAGACGCCGTCTTTTCAAAGGAAAAAATAAGGTAGTTGTCAATGAAAGTGAAGCTTTGGAGGAACCCGAGGTTATAGTTCGGAATGGTGTTGCTCGTACCTTGCTTAGGGATGTTTTGAAAGCCGCGACTAAGGAAGGGGTAAATCGTGTTCGGCTTACTCATGACGAAAGCATCCTAGTTAATCGCGTTTTTAGGTATTCCATTCATGGTGGAAGGTATTATCCGAAATATTGGTTGGTTAATGTTCCCGCTCTTGCTTTCTTTGTTAATTTTCTTGATTTTCAAGGGTGGAGTCACATTAGTCAGTTTTCGGGTCCTATTTATCCAGTTGAGGTGGTTCAATTCTTTGGTAGTGTCTCAATTAAGAAAGGAGTCTTGGATGCGGTTGTTAATGGAGTTGATGTGACGGTCTCTGTTTCGGATTTTTGCTCTGCTTTTTCGGTTCACGATGACGGAATTGAATTAAATCCGAGTCTTGAATGGTCTAATGTGGTGAGTGAAAAGGAGTTGTTAGTGAAAAAGTATTTTGAGGAGATGACGGAAGGAGGTAATATCGTGGTTCGTCCTCTCTCGGCAAAAATCAAGTTCCTCTTGAACTTTTTGTGGAACACAGTGGTGCCGAGGAGAGGAGGCCGTGATAAGGTGTCGAGTTATGAAGCTATAATGGTCTATTCTTGGTTGGAAGGTCAGAAAGTGAATTTGGGTAGTGTCGTGTTGCACCGTATAATTCAAACAGGTCTCACGGTGACGAAAGAGAAGTTGAGCACCACAATCGATTTACCATATGGGATGTGGGTGTCTCGGTTGTTGGAGATTAAGCGTGTGGTGGGACAAGATAGTTACAGTGTTAGTGCTCGGGATTGTATGGGTGACAAGTTGATCAAGCTTATGGGTCTTGTTGTTGATGGACCCGAGTTGCTTCTTGTTAAATATGTTGAGAAAACCCCGGGAGATTCGGGTTTGGGAGCTATGGAGTCGAAATTGGAAGGGTTTATGAGTGGTTTAATGGAGAAATTTGAGGAGCATTCGACTAATTTGGCTACGGTGTTGTCACGGGTTGGACCATCTCGGTCTTTAGACTCGGACTTGGATGCTACTCGGGTGTACTCTTGGATGGAGGAAGTGGACAAAAGGTTAGCGGGTTTTGAGAGGGAGTTGAAGGCAATTCGTGGGGAAGTGTTCTCACACGGTGATCGTCTCACTTTCCTTACGAGTCAAGGTGGAGCTTTGGTTATGCACGGGAAAGCCATGGTGGGTGATCAAGCGCTCACGTTGGAGGCCACAAAAGCTCTCTCCTTGAAAGTGCTTAACTTTGAAAGGAGTATTGGTACTCTTTCTCAGCTGGTTCGGAGCTCGTTTGACCGTCTTGATGCCTTAGAGCATCGTACTAGGCCCGACTACGTGAACCCATATAAGACCCGTAACATTTGATTTCCTCTCGCCTTACCACATCTAGCCCTTACCTTATTTAGCTTTCTTTTTCTTTTCTGTTGGTGTGTTTAAACATTATCATTCGGCCCATATTGGCAATGCACTTGTGGTTATGGCCCAAGTGTTTCATTAGACATGTGTTCATTCGGCCCATTTTGGCTTAAACATGTTTAATTCCTAAGTTTGTATGGTACTTATCTTTTGGATGTTTATCGTTTTGCGTGTTATTTTTATTTCTTCTAACGTTTTATCTCTTGTCTCGTCTTATATTATTCTAGTCATTTTTGATTTGTTCTTAGCTTTTCGATGATGTCAAGAGGGGGAAAGAACGTCTATAGTAAGCATCTACCTAAGCTTGCTCCTTGTCAAGACCAATTGTCTCTTAAAGTCCTTACGCTTCGGTTTTGAAAAATCGTTTTGATCTTGCGTTAATCTTTATTATCAAGATAACGGTATTATATTGAGGGGGAACTACTACATACTTAGTCACAATTTTAGGAGACTTGCCATCATCAAAAAGGGGGAATTTGTTGAACCATATAGCTTATATGTTTATGTTTTGATGATGTCAAGGTGCTTTACATTTTATATACTTGTTGCCTATAATCGTTTGTCAAGTGTTTTAGAATTAACCTTTTACGAGCAACAAAGAAGATTGTGACAATTGCATGTGAAGTTTAAGCCTCTATTCAAAGATCAAACGATTCAAGATTCATTCAAGAAGTATGTGAAGACGGAGTTCGTCTAAAGATTAATTAAGCTTGGATGATGACGTAGCCTATACTCGAAGATCTCCTTGAAGATTAGAATAGTATAGGTGATTATCTCGTAATGATAATAAAGAATGAGTTTCTTGATTTGGTAAAGTTATAGCTTTGCAGTTATAACGTTACTAGTAAAAGAGCTCAATGTTATAGCTCCCCTACTATAATATTGAGATGCTGAGTTTTTACACACGACTTATAATTGTTTCGAAAATTATTTTATAATTGTTTAAAGTTTATTTTAAATATTTTAATGAAAGTATTTATATAATATAGCCCGGTTTAGTGAGAAGTTGGGCTTTGTATTGGACGTTAATTAGTAGTTGTAATGGATCAACTTATGAGTTGGACTTTGCTACTAATTAGGGCTTCAACTTAGCCTCTCTTAAAACCTAAATTCTAAATCATATGTTAAGGCTAGGGTTTGCACGAGTCACGAGGCATATGAGCTGTGACATCTCGTGTTACCTAGGGTATATTAGGTAAAGATTTTATTCTATAATAATATCTTTACATATCTTATATATCTTACTTAATATATTTGTTTATGATAAAAGATATTCTTGTTTTAGGAAATCTTATCATGATTTTAGAATTTATAGTAAAGATAATATTAAAATAAATTATATTCTATCTTTTGGAATATTCTTTATTATCTTTTAAGGCTTTTAGGAAAGAGATAATAAGAACATATGATTTGTTTTTATATCTTATTATTTCGGCTATTAGGGTTTGTGTAAAACCGTGTAGCCTACTCCTTCCTTCCCTATAAATACTTTGTTATTTGCGACATTTAAAATAGAGACCTTAAGCATAAAAATTGATTTCAACTTTGCAAAGCAAACCGTGTGTTTTTCAAGAAATACCGTTTTGTTATTTTGAAAGGTCGTGTGTTTTAAAACTCGCATACTTGTTCTTATTTTATCGTTATAAGATAATAGTGCTTAGTTGATTTCTTAACTTGTTCATTAACGTGAACCTTTGTTAGAATCATTAGTGCTTTCTTATTAGCGTAAGTTAGTCACTCGAGTATTTAACGGTACTCATTGAGTTACAGCTAGAGTTAGTTGTACGAGTTGGGTTAGTAAATTTGTAATCCGTAGAAAGGTACTAAATTTATTAATCGAGAATAGTGGACGTAGGTTTCGACTTGTGAAACTGAACCACTTCAAAAACCGTGTGTCTCTTCGTTCTTTCGCTTGCTTCGTTTATTTCGTTTACTTCCATTAGTTGATTAGTTAAAGTTTAATCAATAAACTTTAAATAATCAATTACACACACATAATCAAAAAAAGCTTTCAAAAGTTTTAAATCCTCTATTCACCCCCCCCCTCTTGAGTATTTTGGATCAATAGACTCTTCAAACTTGCAAAAGGGAATGGGAGTGCATCTCATGTGAAATTTTGTGGTCTTTGTAATTATCCAACTCATCCCACCGATGGGGTGTCCATCTTTGCAAACGGAGGAGGCAATTGAAGCGGTGAAGGCTATTGGGTTTAGGAAGTTTGACCCATTTTCCAACACTTACAATGAAGGGTGGAAATCTCATCCAAATATGGGTTGGGGGGGGGGGGGGACCAAAATCAAAACCAAAATGGATCCTCAAATTCCGCATTTCAAAAGCCAAATCAAAATCAAAACCAATCACAAAATTCCTTAGAAGAGATGATGAAAACACTTGCTATGAATCAAGTGGCGATGCAAAAAGAAAGCCAAATCTTGCAAAAAGAAAGCCAAGCCTTGCTACAAAATATCAAGGAATTCCAAACCACCGTGCTTCAATAAAATCGGCTCACCGATTCTAGGATTGGTAACCTTGAGACCCAAGTTGGTCAAATTCTCAAAACACTCACTTCACAACCCACTCGCCAAGGGAGCCTCCCT
Organism: Silene latifolia; assembly: GCF_048544455.1. NCBI lineage: Eukaryota > Viridiplantae > Streptophyta > Magnoliopsida > Caryophyllales > Caryophyllaceae > Silene > Silene latifolia. The sequence continues at coordinate 63,190,119 of NC_133537.1, read as the reverse complement.
TCTCACACAATTCCTCCACCCACCAAAGAACAAGCAAAAGCGGTCTCTTTGAGGAATGGTAGAGAGTTGGTAGAGGCACCCAAGGCTCCTAAGAAATCAAGACCACTTCCTATTGTTCATAAACTGGAGGATTTAGTTGAAGATGAAATTGAAGTGGTAGTGGAACATGGGGAAGCATCTACACCTCAACAAGTGAGGATCAATGAACCGCTTCCGGAATACGAGCCACAAGCTCCATTTCCAAGTGCTTTGAATGACAGAAGGATAATTGACAATAAGACTTCAAACCTTTAAGATATATTTCGTAAAGTGGAGGTAAACATTCCACTTCTTGATCTTCTTAGTAGTGTGCCCAAGCATGCAAAGTTTTTGAAAGAGTTGTGCACTACTAAGAGGACCAACAAGGCAAAAAGCATGAAAAAGGTAAGGGCTAGTGAACATGTGTCGGCAATGTTTCAAAAACGTTTGCCACAAAAATGTAGTGATCCGGGCATGTTCACCATCCCTTGCAAAATTGGTGACTTGGATTGTCAACATGCTATGCTTGACTTAGGTGCATCTATTAATGTCTTGCCCACTTACCTTTATGAGTCTCTCAAGTTAGGACCTTTGAAACCGACTCGTACGGTCATTTCTTTGGCCGATAGGTCCAATATCTACCCTAAGGGAATTGTTGAAGATGTCTTGGTGAAGGTGGGGGATATGCTTTTCCCCGCCGACTTCTATGTACTTGAAATGGAACCCAAGAAAGGCTCCACTCCCATTTTGTTGGGAAGGCCTTTCATGAGAACTTCCAACACCAAGATTGATGTGTCTAGTGGACGCCTTACGATGGAGTTTGAAGGGCAAAAGACTGAGTATAGCATACATGAGGCAATAAAATACCCAACCGAGACTTCCTCTTTGTGTTTTCTTGAAATTTTTGAACCAATTGTCCAAACCGTGTATGAATTGTGTAAGATTGACACATTAGATATTGCTTTAACTAATGGAATGGTTGGAGAGGATATGGGGTATGCTTTATCTTGCAATTTGCAGGAAACTATCCAAGAATTAGAGGAAAATCCGTTAATGGAAGAATGGGAAGAGAAGGAAGCAATCCGGGAGGCAGCAGGCAATTCGCACGGTGCGAAAAAACAGGTCCAAAATCTCGCACCGTGCGAGTTCTCCTCTGCCCAGGATTTTTGCTTCCTTTCTTCCACTTTGTTAGAAGAGCTACCGAAGGAGAAACCCGTTCCTTCTATTGTCAAGGCTCCTATTGTTGAAATGAAGCCCCTACCAAGCCACTTGAAGTATGCTTTTCTAGGAGATGAAGAAACTTTACCGGTAATTATTTCAAGCAAGCTTTCAAGGGAGCAAGAAGAGGCTCTCATCCGAGTTCTTAAGCAACATAAGGGAGCAATTGGGTGGACAATGGCCGACATCAAAGGTATTAGTCCCACTTTATGCATGCACCGGATTCTTTTAGAGGAAGAAGCCAAACCCGTTCGCCAACCACAAAGGCGTTTAAACCCTCCAATGATGGATGTTGTGAAGAAGGAGGTACTCAAGCTCCTTCATGTAGGTATGATCTATCCTATCTCCGATAGTCAATGGGTTAGTCCAACCCAAGTTGTCCCAAAGAAATCCGGGCTAACGGTAGTCGAGAATCATGAAGGTGTTTTGATTCCCACTCGAGTTCAAAATGGGTGGCGAGTATGTATCGACTACCGTAGGCTCAATGTCGTGACACGAAAAGATAACTTCCCGCTTCCCTTCATGGATCAAATGTTGGAAAGGTTAACGGGAAAAGCTTTTTATTGCTTTTTGGATGGCTACTCGGGTTACTTTCAAATTCCAATTGCACCCGAGGACCAAACAAAAACAACTTTCACATGTCCCTTTGGAACGTTTGCCTATAGAAAGATGCCTTTCGGTCTTTGTAACGCACCGGGAACGTTACAAAGGTGCATGCTGAGCATCTTTTCGGATCATGTGGAGGACTTTATTGAAGTATTTATGGACGATTTTACCGTTCATGGCCAATCTTTTGAGGATTGTTTGAGTCATCTCACTTGGGTCTTGCAAAGATGTATTGATACCAACCTCGTTCTCAACCATGAGAAATGTCATTTCATGGTTGATGAAGGAATAGTGTTGGGACATGTGGTCTCCTCTAGGGGAATTGAGGTTGATAAGGCCAAGGTCGATACCATTCGCACCTTACCTTATCCTACTAATGTGCGTGAAGTTAGATCTTTCTTAGGTCATGCCGGGTTCTACCGGCATTTTATCAAGGATTTCTCCAAGATTACCGCTCCTTTATGCAAGCTACTTCAAAAGGATTGTGAATTTATCATGAGTGAAGAATGCAAGGAAGTTTTTGATATGCTCAAGGAGAAGCTTATTTCGGCACCTATAATTCAACCTCCTAATTGGAGTGAACCATTTGAGATAATGTCGGACGCGAGTAATTATGCCCTTGGTGCGGTACTTGGTCAAAGGGTAGGAAGAGCACCTCATGTTATTCAATATGCGTCGACAATGATGAATGAGGCTCAAAGAAACTATACCACTACCGAGAAAGAATTCCTTGCGGTAGTGTTTGCTTTGGAGAAATTTCGACCTTATATTCTTGGAGCCAAGGTCATCATCTTCACGGATCATGCCGCCTTAAGGCATTTGGTGAACAAGAAAGAATCCAAGCCCCGTTTGATGCGATGGGTATTACTCTTGAGTGAGTTTGATGTTGAGCTCACAGACAAGAAGGGCACAACTAAAGGCGGATCACCTAAGTAGAATTGTGCAAGAAAAACCTCAACAAGTCTTGGAATCACCAATACAAGCCTCCTTTCCGGATGACACACTTCTAGAATTGTCTTCCATTGAGCCATGGTATGCCCATATAGTCAACTTCTTGGTTTTACAAGAGTTCCCAAAGGGTCTTTATCGTTCCCAACGGGATAAGATCAAGAGTGATGCTAAATATTATGTATGTGATGACCCATACCTTTGGAAGTTTTGTGCCGACCAACTCATTAGGAGATGTGTCCCGGATAGGGAAGTCATTCCAATTCTTAAATTTTGTCACGAATATGCTTGTGGTGGGCATTTTAGAGCCAAGAAAAAGGCTAGGAAAGTCTTAGAAAGCGGTTTCTTTTGGCACACACTATTCCGGGATGCTCATGCTATGGTGAAGACATTTGATAGATGCCAAAGAGTTGTCAACATTTCAAGAAGAGGAGAAATGCCACAAACGCCCATGACCTATTGTGAAATATTTGATGTGTGGGGTATTGACTTCATGGGACCATTTCCCGCATCTTGTGGTAACATTTATATACTTTTGGCGGTGGACTACGTCTCCAAGTGGGTGGACGCTAAAGCCACCAAGACCGATGATGCAAAGGTAGTTGGAGAATTCATCAAAACCAACATCTTTTCTCGGTTTGGCTTCCCAAAAGCCTTGATAAGCGACCGTGGAACTCACTTTTGCAACAAAGCCATTGGAGCTCTACTAAAAAAGTATGGGTAATTCACAAGGTATCCACCGCCTATCACCCTCAAACCAACGGTCAAGCCGAGGTTTCTAATAGGGAGATAAAGGCTATCCTTGAAAAGACGATGAATCCCGACCGCAAGGATTGGAGTTTAAGGTTGGATGATGCTTTGTGGGCATATCGCACGGCCTACAAAACACCAATCGGGATGTCACCTTACCGCTTACTTTTTGGGAAACCGTGTCATCTACCCGTGGAGCTTGAACATAGGGCTTATTGGGTGGTCAAGTCATTCAACTTGCAAATGAGTGAAGCGGGACTTCATAGGAAGCTTCAACTCCAAGAATTGGAAGAAATTCGGAATGATGCTTATGAGAATGCGTCCATTTATAAGGCAAGAACAAGAGCATGACATGACAACATGATTTCAAGAAGAATGTTCCAAGTGGGAGAGAAAGTCTTACTCTTTCAAAATCGGCTTAGACTTTTCTCGGGGAAATTGAGGTCTAGATGGATGGGACCATATAAGGTGGTTCGTGTTTTCCTATATGGAGCAATCGAGATCAAATGCTTAAAGTCCGGGAAAGTTTTGAAAGTGAACGGTCAAAGGCTAAAGCACTATCATGAGGGAATTGAAAAGGGTGAAGTGGGAACACTCCACCTTGTTGATCCAATTTATGCAAATTAATGAAGATGCAACTTTGTCGAGCCATCGACGTTAAATAAACGGCAAAAGTTTGTAAATATTTATTTCCTTGCATATTTAATTTCCTCATTTAATTGTTTGCATTGCATTTTTGCATATTTAATTTAATTGCATCATTTAATTATTGCATTATAAATTAATTCACTTGCATTTTTATTAATGTTTTAGCATGTTAGGATGTTTTAATGTGTGTGTTAGTGTATAGGATACCAACTCAAGGACATGTGTGAAGAAAGGAAGGAAGAAATATGTGTAAAAGAATTGGCTAAGTTGAAGAATTAAACAACAAAAAGTCCGAATCCAGCAGGCAACTCGCATGGTGCGAGTTTTCAGACTCCATTTTTCGCACCGTGCGAGATTCTCGTTAACTCAGAAAATTCACCTTGCCTTCATACTACCTTTTGTTCTTCCCCCCAATTTGCATAATTCCCCTTCTCTTTCCTAACCCTAACCCAAACCCACTCAAAATCACCCTTCAAATCCTTCACAAATCATCAAATTCAAGCATTTAACTTCCAATATTCATCGATCTTCATCACCCAACATTAGTTTGGGCGAAAATTGCAGCAAAAATCGACCCTTACAAGTCACGAAATTCAACTTAGGGTTTCATTTGATTCAAGATTTGAAGATTTTGGGTTTGCAATTGGATTAAAGGGGCTAATTGGAAGCTTTCTTGTGTATTATTCATCATCCAACAACAATTACAAGAATCAAAGGGAGGTATAAACCTTATTCTTATTCTTGTCATTTCAAGTTACCAAAATTTCGAATTTACTTAGTGAAAATTGAAATTTTTGTTGTTTAATTGTTGTTGTTTTAGCCATAAACAATTTCTGTACTTGTGAGGTGCATTTTATTCAACAAACAACTAGTTAGCACATCATTTCTTTTAGTGCATACTAGGTGTTTGTTCATTTGCCTCAACAAAAAAAAAAAATCCTTTTCAAACTTGTGTTTTTCTGGAAAATTTTGGTGTGCCATGGGAAAAGGTAAAGCTTATGAGGCTTCCTCCTCACAAGGACCCAAGGGAGCCTCGGCTTTTGATGACAATGAGTACTCGGGAAAGGAGGGCCTCCGTGACAAAGCCCTCCAAAATTGGAAAAAGTTTGCTTCGGTGTCAACCGTAGCACAAACCAAGTTTCTTGATGAAAATGTCCTTATCAGGTTGGGAATGCTTCCCATGACCCGAATGCTCTTAGAAAAAGTCGGGCTAGAGTCTATTATCGGGCAAGCCGCCAACACCCGGAGAGGTGTTACCTTTGAATTTCTCTCCACCTTGGAGAAAGTGAAGTTGGGGAGGGATAAAACCCCGGGAATCAAGTTCCGGGCATGTAGACTTGTCCACACAATGACTTATGACCAAGTGAGGGAGGCCCTCCACATCACTAAAGCCCCCATAAATGAACCCGCCGACAAAAAGAAATTGAGTGAATTTTGGAACAACATAACGGGGGATGTGAGGCACGGAAATTCCAAGAACACAACCCTTCCCCACCCCATTTTGCGCATCTTGAGCCGTCACATTAACACAAACTTTCTACAATGCCTTTGGTCCATGACCCCGGAGGGGAGGGGGATACCGGATTGGGTTGATTTGTTTGTGAGAGGTTGCCTTGAGTTACAAAAAAAACCAAAGGGAACCATTTTTATCGGGGGTATGATTGAGATGATTGTGGCAAAGACGGGTGTACCATTCCCACCTAATGCATGGACACTTGAGGGTAGTTGCCTCATGGACTATAAATTCTTGACAAAAGCAAACATGCTTGAGGTTGTGGACTGAATCGCCCCCTTGGTGATTTGGTGTATGGGTGGGAAAAACTACAAGTATTACATGCACTTACCCCGTCCCCCCAACTCACCCTTGAGTTGGGGAAGTGGCCAAGACTTTTACATGCCCCCCGATGACGAGTTTGTGGACCTTTGGGTTGATAGAGCCCATATAGTTGAACCCGACAATGAGGAAGGTGGAGAGCAACCACAATGGGGGGGGGGAGCTCTAACTTATGGTGACATGCCACATATTGATGCACCATTTGATGAACCAATGCCAAATGCTCCTTTTGAAGAACCACACTTCACTCCACCTCACATGCCACAGGAACCACCACAACAACATCCCTTCATGGCACCACAATTCAACTACCCGGCTTTCCAAACATGGCAATCGGATATCACAAACCGTGTAAAAAACCTTGAGTCCAATCTCTCTCAAATTCAACTCACGGAGAATGCCCGGTGGGGAATCACCGAGAACCGCTACCACCACTACCAAGAGGATATGGAAGAAGTGCATTATGTCCAAAACGCAACTTTTGATATGGTGGCGGCCATGAATACCCAACACATGCAACAATTCCCCACCCAATACCAAGGCTATGGTGAGACTCGAGTGGATGAAACAAGAGCCAAAATGGCAAGATTTCGAAGAAGAAGAGAATCAAGAAGAAGGGGAGGACCTCCGGGAAGTGGAGGTGCCTCAAGCTCACACTCTTGAGCGGGTTTAGAGTGTTCACCTCACACTTTGGGGACAAAGTGAAGATTTAAGTGTGGGGTGGGCATGAGTTGGTAACATCATGTATATATTGTAATATATTCATTTCATACAACGTATTTCAATTAAAAAAAGAGAGAGAGAGAAAAAGAAAAAAGAATGAAAAAAGAAAAGAAGAAAACTGACACGGTTGTCGCAACCCTGTCAAAGATAGAACCAACGGGTCTCAACTGAATGTAGCAGAGGCAGTCGGGTATCGAATCCACAGGGAGATGGGAATCCTAAAGTCAACTAGGTCTGTCGAAAGTAACCAAAATGGGGGGTTTGTTTGTTTGTTTTCTAAAAACTATGAGTAAAGGAGAGAATAAAAGAGACGAGAGAGAAATAAAATAGAGATGAACAAGAAAGAAAGGTACTAGGATTGTCGGTTCACCATGGCTTCTAAAGTCCGGACTAAATCAAAAATGCCCTATATTCAATCTGTGGGTAATAAACGTCACCTTTCGGTCCTTAGTTCGCCCTAGGCAATACTAGTTTAGCTTTCGCCCTAGCTAGTATAAATCCTAATGAAACGCTGCAGAACTACCCCTTTTTCAATCTTTCGATCTAGGAGAAGAGGATATTGAGACAGTTAATTGAGTGCGTCGACTCAAACAATTAAAAGATATTAAAGCAGCAGATGCAAACAAATAGACTACGAGTATTCTAATTAAATCGCCCTTCCTACGCCATGGCTACCCTAAATCCTAGCAAAACGATTAGCTATTCATGATCGAAATGAGGAACAATAATAGCGAAGCAAATGGCAATAAATAACATGATAAATGAAACTGAACTGAAATTATACTAATGATAATACCGAATTCAATGAAGGAAGAATTGAGAAATGGCGATGAAGAGTATTTCCGATCCAAAAACTAAAACAACAGTCTCCGTTTTTACGTCTTAAATGTGATCCTTAGGTCTCTAGTATTCCTTGCCTATTTATAAGAAAAGAAAGCAAAGAAACAAAGTGTGTAAAATAACAACACAATCGATCCAAAGCCCATCAGCGCATGGCCTCTCGATCGAACTCCACAGTTGTTCGATCGAGAGCTTTCCCTAAGCATATCCCTCGATCGAGAACAGTGGTCTCTCGATCGAGGCCTTCACCTTTGCATTCACTCGATCGAGAACAGGACATCTCGATCGAGGGGTTCTTGACTTCTCGTGTGTTCTCCTATTCCTTTGGATGCCTTCACGCGTCTCAAGACGGTAAGGTTTCACGCCGACTCTCTTAAGCAGGTTTGGAGGACCACAAATAGGCTGATTTCCAGTCATTCCGGTTCGTACCTGCAAATAATGCAAAGCAGACCAAAGTAGACTATTCGGGGCATTTGTAGTGAAATACTACGAAATAAGCATAGAAATGTGTCCTGAAAAGGCCTAAAAAGGTCTATAAGAAATGCACACATCAAACTTCCCCAAACCAAACCTTTGCTTGTCCTCAAGCAAACTAATGCAACTAGCTAGGACGAAATGGAAAGGAGTAGAACATAGACAAGCTGAAGACCGTCGGCTTAAACCATTTAATGCATAAGAATCAACTACTAATAGCTCAATATCAAGGCAAACGAATTTATGCATATTTCAAAAAGATGTTGAACTTTTGACCTTGCAAGACTTTTAAAAATGGACTCTCACGGGTCGCTCAATCACACAATTAAGCACAAGGTGATATATAATATAAGATAGAAAGAATAAAGAACACTCACCTAACTGCGACCTATAAGAACATGCATGCAATCTAACATGAATAAAGTCTCTACAACCGTACATATGCATTCCAACCAAACTGATGACCAAGACACATGCCGAGGACTTACATATGGGTAAGTGAGGTAATAGGTAAGAAGGGGCTAAAATGAATTTGGATATGTGGGGTTAATAGCCAGGCTAGCAACAACGGATCCAAATTATACAACTTCCCTACTTCAAACACCATACAAATCAATACGAAACAGTGCAAATTGGATGCACACAGCTCACTAATCACCATAAAATTATCAACTCCCCATAAGATATAGATTAAACATGGGAGCATAGATCACAACATACAGTCTTTTCATTTTCCGCATATGATTTTTTTTCTTTTTTTTTTTCATATCTCTTTTTGGATTTTTCTTTTCTTTTTTTTTTTTTTCATTTTTCTTCAATTCTTTTTCAATATTCCTCCTTCATTTCCTTCACCCATCCATCTCATGAAAAAGATATAATAACCAACTGCAAATCAACACATTCCCAACATTTCTACCATTACTAGCGCGGCTAGGGTGGAAAAAATGTGGATTGTAGCTAAATAGGGACAAAATAGGCAATTTGGCTATGTGGAGCTCATGGGTAAAATGAAATAAAGGGGTTGCCTCTCCAAACATGTGTCACCAACCACAGACCCGAATGCATACAGGTACTAAGTAGACTAAACTCATGGTTATGCAATTTGATGTTACATGCCTCATAAGGAGTAACTACTCACTTCCTACGTGAACTGGTCATGGATGACACCAGTTATAAAGCTCTAAACCTCAGAAAGATATTGTAGTTTGCCAAAATTTCAAGTCAAATCTACTTGTTCAACGAATTTTGAAATGAAATCGAGAAATTGCAAAGACTTTTGCTAAAAGATGTGAAACAATGCAAGGCTTAAGCAAAAAGACAGTTATCAGCAATGAAAAACTCCAATCAGACTCAACCTAAAATGCAAAAATAAACATGATTTTTTTTTTAAGTTTTTTTTTTTTTTTAAGTTTAACCAATGCAAACGTAAGTAAACGTGATAATAGAAATGCAATAAAAACAACATGCAGACACGATATGGATGCATACTCTCCCCAAACCAAACTGTACAATGTCCCCATTGTACAAAGTAAAGGAAAAGAAATGCAGATTAAAGAGAGGGAGAGCCGAAAACTTACAAAAGCGCGCAAACCACGAACCTCCCCAAACCGAACCAAGAAGAGAGGTTGGTAGGGTTCTCGATCGACAAAGGGTCCGCTCGATCGAAAGGAAAAAGATACTCGATCGAGACACATAACACTCGATCGAGGCTTCAAGCGGTCCAGATACTCGATCGAACAGGTAGTAGCTCGATCGAGAGCTTTAAAAAGGGAAGGACCACTCGATCGAGTAATAAAACTACTCGATCGAGGGGTGTTGCATCAGTAAGCAACAGTACAGTACCTGTGCTATATAATTCACGCATAAACTCTATTAAAATTGATCAAACGCACACCGAACAAAAATAAAGAGTGTTAAAAGTTTCAAAAACAAACACAACAAATTACAATCGGGTTGCCTCCCGAAAAGCGCAGGTTTATGAGGTCCCGCACGACCTATAAGCGTCAAACATCACGCTCTGCCATCGCGTCGAAAAAAAGAACTTCGACGCGGCCAACAACAGCATCAGCCCCATAATAGTGCTTCACAAGATGACCATTAACTTTGAAGCGATTCCCCTCGGAGTCCTCTAACTCAACCGATCCAAATTTTGTGACGCCAGTCACCGTATTCGGACCACTCCACCTGGACTTCAGCTTACAAGGAAACAATCTCAACCGGGCATTAAACAGTAACACCTTTTGCCCAACATGGAACTCACGGGGTACAATCCTCTTATCGTGCCAACGCTTAGTCTTCTCCTTATAAATTCGGGAGCTATCATAAGCGTTCAACCGAAACTCCTCCAGCGCATCTAGCTGCAATAAACGTTTCTCACCACACGAGTCAGCATCATAATTAAGCTGGCGGATAGCCCACCAAGCTTTATGTTCTAGCTCAACGGGTAAATGACAAGACTTTCCATACACTAAACGATACGGTGAAGCACCGATTGGTGTCTTAAAAGCCGTGCTATAAGCCCACAACGTGTCCTCTAATTTAGCACTCCAGTCTTTCCGTGATTTAGACACTACTTTGCTCAATATCTCTTTTAGTTCCCTATTAGAAACCTCAACCTGTCCGCTAGTCTGAGGATGATACCCCAAACCCCTACGGTGTTTGACACCGTATTTAGACAGCAAAGCAGTCAACTGCTGTTCTCGAAAATGCATACCCCTATCGCTAATGACGACCCTAGGGACACCAAAACAGGGAAAAATAGTCTTACGAAACAGCTTAATCACAGTCCTGGCATCACAATTGGGAGTGGCAATCGCCTCCACCCACTTAGACACATAGTCTACAGCTACCAGAATATACCTGTTACCCTGACTAGACGGGAATGGCCCTTGATAATCGATGCCCCATACATCGAAAATCTCAACCTCTAAAATGCCGTTTTGAGGCATCTCATGTCTCTTGGAAATGTTTCCCGTTCTATGACAAGCATCACAGCTAGCAACAAAAACTTTAGTGTCAGCGAAAAGAGTTGGCCAATAAAAGCCCGACTGCAATACCTTAGCCACGGTACGTGATGGACCGTGGTGTCCTCCACAAGGAGTCGAATGGCAGCCTTCTAGGATAGCTTTGGTCTCCCACTACGGAATACACCGTCTGTAGAGTCCGTCTGCACATTCCTTAAATAAATAAGGGTCATCCCAGAAATATTGTCGTGCATCGTGTAAGAATCTCTTGCGCTGCTGATGAGATAAATCCGGTGGCAGTGCCTGGCTGACAGCAAAGTTAACATAGTCTACAAACCAAGGTTCATCACCATCCTTAGAATTCACAGAGGTCACAGAAAAAACATCAAAAGAAAATAAAGAGTCATCAGCAAAAGAATCATTAATAGGAAGAGAATCCTCCCCCTCCTGTTGCGTCAGACGCGACAGATGGTCGGCTACGACATTTTCTGCTCCCTTCTTATCCTTAATCTCCAAGTCAAACTCCTGTAAAAGGAGTATCCATCTCAGCAATCTGGGCTTAGCTTCCTTCTTGTTCAGAAGGTGTTTCAGCGCTGCATGATTTGTAAAAATAATAACTTTAGAACCCAACAAATACGATCTAAACTTGTCTAACGCATAAACAACAGCTAACAGCTCCTTCTCCGTCGTAGCATATTTCACTTGAGCCTCATCCAGAGTTCGGCTCGTATAATAGATTGCACTCAGCGCCTTGTCTTTCCGCTAGCCTAGCACCGCTCCTAATGCATAATCACTGGCATCGCACATAATCTTGAAAGGCAGCTTCCAGTCCGGAGGCTGGATAATGGGTGCAGAGACCAAAGCCTGCTTCAAAGTGTTAAAAGCAGAAAGACATTCATCATTAAAATCAAAAGGAGCATCCTTTAAAAGCAACTGTGTAAGCGGTCGAGCAATCTTTGAGAAGTCCTTGATAAACCGACGATAAAAGCCAGCGTGACCAAGGAAACTCCTCACCCCTTTAACATTAACTGGAGGGGGTAATTGCTCGATTACTTGCACCTTTGCTTTGTCTACCTCAATACCCCTGTTGGAGACTAAGTGCCCAAGGACTACGCCCTCATTTACCATAAAATGGCACGTCTCCCAGTTTAGCACCAGATTAACCTCAATACATCGCTGCAAAACTTTATCAAGGTTAGCTAAACAATTATCAAAGTCATTCCCATAGACACTGAAGTCATCCATAAAGACTTCCATGATAGACTCTATATACTCATAAAAGATCCCCATCATACACCTCTGAAAGGTAGCAGGGGCATTACACAAACCAAAAGGCATCCTGCGATAAGCGAAAACACCCTTTGGACAAGTAAAAGTAGTCTTTTCCTGATCATCTGGATGAATAGGGATCTGAAAGAACCCTGAGTACCCATCCAGATAACAGAAAAACTCGTGAGAAGCTAATCTCTCTATCATCTGATCAATGAAAGGAAGGGGGAAATGATCTTTCTTGGTGGCGGCATTTAATTGCCGATAATCTATACACATCCGCCACCCGGTCACTAGTCTAGTAGGTATTAGCTCATTATTTTCATTTCGGACAACTTTAGTACCTCCTTTCTTAGGTACCACCTGAACGGGACTTACCCATTTAGAATTCCCAACTGAATAAACAATACCTGCGTCGAGTAGTTTCATGACCTCAGCCGTCACGATCTCTTCCATCTTCGGATTCAGCTTTCGCTGACCCTGTCTGCAAGGTTTGTGATCATCCTCTAGCTCAATCCTGTGCATGCAAACATCAGGGCTAATGCCCTTAAGGTCATCCAACGAATATCCCATCGCCTTCCTATTTCTCTTAAGAACAGTCAATAAAGCAGTTAACTGTTCGTCGTTGAGCTTAGCACTCACAATCACTGGGAACTGCTCAGTATCATCAAGGAAAGCATACTTAAGATGAGAGGGAAGAGCCTTACGCTCGGGGACCTTTACCTCGACTGAGCACAAAGTATGTGCTAAGTTTTCTACCTGTTCCAGCTGAATGTCAGACAGCTCTATCTCATCTGTGGCAATTCCAAGCAACTCCTCGACATCATCCTCGTCATCTGAAAAATCTGCACACTCATCTAGAAACATCAAAGACTCCTGCGGATCCTTAACCAAGGAATCCGACCAAAACTCGTAAGCAGACTCATCAACAATATCAACAGAATAACAAGTATCCTCTATCATTAGTCTCGACAAGGTCTCGGGCAGACTAAACGTAATCACATCATCCCCTACCTCTAGAGTCAAACGCCCGAGTTTGACATCAATAATAGCTCCAGCTGTACACAAAAACAGTCTACCCAGAATAATCTGGGTACGGGTATCCTCAGCAATATCTAATACAATAAAGTCCACTAGAATAAAGAATTTGCCCACCTTGACGAGCACATCCTCTAAGATACCTAAGGGCCGTCTAACAGATCTGTTGGCCATCTGCAGGGTGATATTGGTCATTTTTAGGTGACCCAATTTAAGCTTAGAAAAGATAGAATAGGGCATGACACTGACACTAGCTCCAAGGTCACACAGCGCCCTATTTATCATCACATCTCCTATAACACAAGGAATAGAGAAAATACCCGGGTCTTTCAATTTAAGGGGAGACTTTCCTGAAATTAGACTACTAGACTCTTCCATGAAAGCGACAGTAGCTGTTTCTCCAAATTCCCTCCTACGCGTAATAATATCTTTCATAAATTTTGCGTAAGGAGGTATTTGGGTAATTAACTCAGCAAAAGGAATGGTTACCTGAATATTTCTTACCATATCCGCGAATTTGCTGAATTGTCTCTCCGTCTTCGTGTCGCGCAATCGACTCGGATAAGGGACCTTGACCATAGGAAGTGGGTCCTCTTCTTTCTCTTTACCTTTATCAGTTCTTGACACCCTCGCAGCAGAGGAGGGTACCCCACTACGTCCACCATTGGAATGCGTGTCCGCAGGCTCAATATCTCTCGATCGAGGCTCAGAAGTGCTCGATCGAGAGCTTTTCTTACTAACCTCTCTCGATCGAGAGGTTTCATTGTGTAGCTCACTCGATCGAGAGGTATCGGCTCTCGATCGAGGGATTTCTTCCTCAGCACTAGTCGATCGAGAGGTAAGTTCACTCGATCGACTACCCTTCAGTAGTTCTTCGTCATTTTGCTGAACAGTAATCCCTGCCTCGGCATTTGAACTTTCTGGAGTATGTTATGGTCCGTCATAAGTGCGACCACTCCTCAAACTTATTGCATTTACCGGGTCTTCCTCTAAGCACATTAACTCACACTTTTCGAGCAGTTTACGGAAGGCATCCGCAGCAGATTCCTGCTCAAGATGTTGTGTGTGAATGGCGGCCTTAAGATCGTACTCGACCTGAATATTGTCAGCATAAAGCTCGAAGGAAGAGCCTCCTTGCCTAAACTTCCGATAGGCTAGGACTCTTTCGGATGTAGCCATACATGAAATGGGATTGTGTCCCCATTCGCCACATCTTTCACAAATTGCCTCCATAGCTGAACTATAACCTGTAAGCACAAAAACACTCGGGCCAAGAATGAGAATTGTCTCAAGGAATAAATTCCCGGAGACAAAAGACAAACAAAGAAACTATAAAATTGCACCGCCTCCACGGCAACGGCGCCAAAATTTGACACGGTTGTCGCAACCCTGTCAAAGATAGAACCAACAGGTCTCAACTGAATGTAGCAGAGGCAGTCGGGTATCGAATCCACAGGGAGATGGGAATCCTATAGTCAACTAGGTCTGTCGAAAATAACCAAAATGGGGAGTTTGTTTGTTTGTTTTCTAAAAACTATGAGTAAAGGAGAGAATAAAAGAGACGAGAGAGAAATAAAATAAAGATGAACAAGAAAGAAAGGTACTAGGATTGTCGGTTCACCATGGCTTCTAAAGTCCGGACTAAATCAAAAATGCCCTATATTCAATCTGTGGGTAATAAACGTCACCTTTCGGTCCTTAGTTCGCCCTGGGCAATACTAGTTTAGCTTTCGCCCTAGCTAGTATAAATCCTAATGAAACGCTGCAGAACTACCCCTTTTTCAATCTTTCGATCTAGGAGAAGAGGATATCGAGACAGTTAATTGAGTGCGTCGACTCAAACAATTAAAAGATATTAAAGCAGTAGATGCAAACAAATAGACTACGGGTATTCTAATTAAATCGCCCTTCCTACGCCATGGCTACCCTAAATCCTAGCAAAACGATTAGCTATTCATGATCGAAATGAGGAACAATAATAGCGAAGCAAATGACAATAGATAACATGATAAATGAAACTGAACTGAAATTATACTAATGATAATACCGAATTCAATGAAGGAAGAATTGAGAAATGGCGATGAAGAGTATTTCCGATCCAAAAACTAAAACAACAGTCTCCGTTTTTACGTCTTAAATGTGATCCTTAGGTCTCTAGTATTCCTTGCTTATTTATAAGAAAAGAAAGCAAAGAAACAAAGCGTGTAAAATAACAACACAATCAATCCAAAGCCCATCAGCGCATGGCCTCTCGATCGAACTCCACAGTTGTTCGATCGAGAGCTTTCCCTAAGCATATCCCTCGATCGAGAACAGTGGTCTCTCGATCGAGGCCTTCACCTTTGCATTCACTCGATCGAGAACAGGACATCTTGATCGAGGGGTTCTTGACTTCTCGTATGTTCTCCTATTCCTTTGGATGCCTTCACGCGTCTCAAGACGGTAAGGTTTCACACCGACTCTCTTAAGCAGGTTTGGAGGACCACAAATAGGCTGATTTCCAGTCATTCCGGTTCGTACCTGCAAATAATGCAAAGCAGACCAAAGTAGACTATTCGGGGCATTTGTAGTGAAAAACTACGAAATAAGCATAGAAATGTGTGCTGAAAAGGCCTAAAAAGGTCTATAAGAAATGCACACATCAAAAACCCGGCTAGGATGAAAACCCGAAAGGGCATCCTAGGCAAAAGTGGGAAAGTGGCCAAGGCCGGAGTGAAAACCCCAAAGGGCACTCCGGGCAAAATGAAAAAAAAGAGTGCGAGCCACGAGAGTAGAGGTGAGGAAAAGAGCTAAACCGAAAACTCGAAAGGGCGGTTTAGGCAAAATGAGAGAATTAGGAAAAAAATGAAAAATCTTGTCGACTCTTTGAAGCCTTGAAATCATGTCACATACATGATTACTTCCAATTGATGTTGGTGACATAAGTGGTGGAGCTCTAGAAGGCCGGAAGGGTAGGATAGAAGTGTATCAAGGCTAAGTGGGGGGTGTTTGAGGCCGAATCTTTAATTAGCGCTTGATGCACTTGGTGAATGAAGAGGTTGAGTTGTGTTGTTTTGAATGAATGAATTGAGAAGCATTTTGGAGGAATTTGAGGTTGCCTAGTTGATTTGTTAGGAGTTGCTTTGATGAATATGGTGACCTTGTATTGAACCAAGCAGAGTGATAAGGGGGAGAAATAAGGAGAGTTGTTTGTGAAGAGTGGGTAATGAAGAATCGGTGGACTAGGATCATCTTAGAATGAGGGATGGCATAAGGAGCGCGAGTGAGGGAAGAGAGTTAAACTTTGGAGGATTTTGGGTCACTTACTTGTTGGAGCTTTGAAGAAAAGTGACCATGTGTTTTAGAAGAGGGTTGATATAAGAAGGAAGTGCGAGAGAAGTGAGGGGAATTATGAGTGCCCATGCGGTTTTCTTAGCCTAGCGGTGATTAACTTTACTTTAGTTTGCTCGGGACGAGCAAAGGGCTAAGTGTGGGGTGTTTGATGAGCTCCTATTTCTACACTTGTTTGGCATCATTTGGAGCTCATTTGGTAACATTTGATAACGGTTTTTGACAATTTCAACGTCATTTGACCAATTCCGAGTGCTTTATCATTTAGCATGGTTTCTAATGAAGAATGAGGTGCCAAGATACGAAGAGAAGCATCAACGGAAGGGGCAAGAACAAGCATTGAAGAAACATCATGAGAAAGTCTTCCAAGGATCAAGCAAGCAACGATTGAAAAACGTGTTCCAGGGCCTTTCTCGCACGGTGCGAGTTTCCAGACCCCGGAACTCGCACGGTGCGAGTTTTCTGGGTTGGTTCTGTTTTGTGTTACGGGTTTTGCCTATGTTAAGCCCATGATTATTAGGTTATGTTAGGCTATATATAGGATATTTTCCTCTAGGTTAAGACATCTTATGTGCATTTTAATTAATCAAGTTGTAATTCTGGGAATTATTCATCTTTTTTATTGTGTTAGATCTACTATGGAGAACTAATCTCCTATTCTTAATCCGGCTCAAAGGTGTAATCTTTGGTTGTAAGACTACTTAATCTTTCCTTAATTTTCATTATCATTGTTAATCCTTTGTGTTTATTGTTTGAATTTTGGAATCCTTGTTTATATTGAGTAATTAAGTGTGATTTCCTTGTTGCTTAATTAATCAAATTCCTTAATTTATTGTTGTTTGGATTATTAAGTGTGATTTCCTTGTAATCTCATCTTTGCAACACCTTGTTATTATGCTAATGAATGTGATTTCTTCTTGGCTTAATTAGCAAGTAAAGGATTACCTTGTAATTAGGCATTAATCGTGATTTCATTGTGTCTAATTACCCTTGTTGAATCTCTAGTGCTTTTATCTTCTTATTAATTTAACCAATGTATGTGATTTCTACTTGGTAGGATTGATAAGTTGGGTTATTTGATTAAGTGTGATTTCCTTGTCATTTGACCATTATTAAGAAGATTTAGAAGATTAATCTTCACAATAGGGTGATAATATATAATTAAAGGATTGATTGAGTGGTTTTATCAACTAAGTGCCTCACTTTATTGAGTCGGATTAAGTTTTCCTTAAAATTGATAAATTTCCATCTTAAAACTTGTTTGTTTGTGATGGGGCATATTCTGCACCCGTTGACCAAGTCAACATATTGAGCAAGGTCAAAGATATCCGCAGCAAGTCAACGACTTGTCGACCTGTCACCTATATCCCGGCCACGGTGACTTGCCAGCCGGGGCACATATCCGCGTACTCATATCCAAGACCCCTCGGCGGCGAGTCAACAGGGCCCGCCGGCCTGCCATGGGTCCCTCGGCCGAGGGTAGATCAGTCTTTCCACCTG
Organism: Silene latifolia; assembly: GCF_048544455.1. Taxonomy (NCBI): domain Eukaryota; kingdom Viridiplantae; phylum Streptophyta; class Magnoliopsida; order Caryophyllales; family Caryophyllaceae; genus Silene; species Silene latifolia. Next base: position 63,171,960 of record NC_133537.1, on the reverse strand, counting down.
CTAGCCACTTGGCCACTACGTGACAAAAGGTGAAAGTCTATAAATACTCCTCAACCCTTATTGAGGAAAGGATCCACAATTTAACCTAAGAATCACTATTCATCTGGTAATATCTTCTTTATCTCTCTACAAAATATACTTCGCCAAGTAACAACAACTTATCTCTTTAAGTCCACTGACTTGAGCGTCGGAGTGAGTACGCTCGGCCAAAGCCGAGCCCTCAGTTTGTTCATTGTTTCAGGAGACCGAAAGGAGGATTCAATCAAGGACGTCATTCTACAAGCCACGAGTGGTAACAAATAACTGCTTTGGAATTACACCCGGAACAGTTTGATTGCTTGCTACATACTCTTGTTTGAATATTGCTTTGTCTTTGTTACTCTTGAAAACCAAACACCCCCCCCCCCCCCCCTTTCATACTTGTTTGTTGTTTAATTTGTCACAATTATTCTAATTGCTCTCTTGATTTCACCATTGCGAAACCCCCCTTCTCTTGGGTCCGATCTCATTACTTGCTACTTTACTAGTTTATAATTAGTATTAATTAGTACGTATTGTGATATATATAATTTGTTAATTTGGCCGTCTTAAATAACGACGTTTTAGGCGTGTCAGGCCACAACACAAGTTGTAGTAGAACAAGACAAACGGAAAGAGTAAAGACAAAGGAGAAAATAACAAATTGGGGTCTTATTTACAGTGTTTTAATGAATGAAATAAAATTACAATTTGTATACACACCAATAGAAGATCATTGCCCAAGCTGCTAAATCTTGTTACACAAATGAAAGCTACTCCTACTACCTTACAAAGCTACAAGTCACAATTCCCACATGTTGTCTTACAAATTAGTGCCCCCAAATGAATGTCACCTATACAGATCATGAATCATTAAATCATTAATTATCAGCTTCTACAACTCATATGCCAAAACTTTTCTTCAGCTCCAATTATCACATCTAAACCTTCGACTTTGAGTAATCCTAATTCCTAATGCGGACAATGTTAAATCTCTAGAAAACCAATCCAACGGATTGTTTTAACGGGACCACCATCCAATGGCAAAATGCCATCCGAAAGCAAGCGGATCCCACATCTAGTAGAGGATAAATAAATACAATATGGTGGTGGTGGTGGCGGGCGATTAAAAGTCAAAGATGTTGAAAAATTCACCATTAGGAGAAGGAGAAACAATGGGAGTATTACTAAAGAACAAGGATTGAGGACTTGGCAAAAATGCCATGTTACTCATAAACGGACTCATCAGCTCACTCATCCCAAAAAACCCGTGCCCGTCCCCCGCCACCGTCCCTGCCGCTGGCGAAAACATCGTCGACGAAATCACAGGCAAATTCGATGGAGCCGGCGACAATATCCCCGGCATTTGACTCATCATATCAATTTCCGCTTCTCCGACAACTGTCATCGACATTCCGACGTCACTCCGCCGCCACTCTCTCTCCTTCGGACTCGTCCTCTCCATCGCCGCCAGCCTTGCCGCCGGCGAAACAGGCGGCTCACTGCCGGTGGAATTCACCGGCGACGGCGCTCCTCGACCGGTGAGGTGTTGGACGAGTGATCGGAAGTCAGACGGTTCGACGAAGTAGGGTTTCGGCGAGACGGAGTAGATAATCACCGGTTGGTTCGACGGCACCGGAACCGGGGCCGGCGGTTGGTGGTGAGGTTGGGGGTGTTTGGGAGGTTTCTTGATCTTGAAGGAATCTTTGCTGACTTTGAGAGGAGCTGGGCGGGGACCTTGGAGGAGAATTTCTCGCTTCGGAGGCGTATACGGCGGTTGTTGGGACGGATCCATCAGTTGTACTGTGGTAGTATACGGAGAAAGAAAAGAGGGAGGGAGAGATGGGAAGGGAGACAAATAAGGAGATGAGAGATTAATTGGATTAATTTGGATTGGTAGGCGTATTTATTAGGTAAGGTTTGTTTGGGAAAATTGGGAGTCAAATGTGGAAAAGTCAACATTTTTTTGGGTCAAAGCTGTAAGGTTATTGCAATTAAAAATTGAATGAGGAAGACAATAGATTAGACAATCGCAAATTGGATCCTTAAAATAATTTATAAAATACTATTAAAAAGCGTCCTAAAAAATGTCAACTAGACAAAGCCACGTAGAATGTGGATATAGACATTTATATTGTCAACTTGGTTAAAATTGACACACGCCTACATTAACTTATAAAATTAACATTTTAATTGAATGTTTTGTAATAAAATATGTTAATGAATTGATTAAAATTTTTCATAGTTTTTTTTAAAAAAATTTATTTTCACATGTTGAAATATTGGTTGAAAATGTTGTATATTTTTTTTTCTTTTGTAAAAAGTTAAACTTAACTTTCCTGAAATTGTACCACTTAAAATTTACACCTACATCTATTTATTTAAGATCGTTATACAAACCCTTTTAATTAAAAAAAATAATTGTGAAGTTTAATAATATTCGTAAAAGTAAAGGTATGATTTTACAACCACTATTTAAGATCAATAATAATAATAATAATAATTTTCATTAACATTTTTTCCCATTTGTTTTACCCCTTGAACTCCTCACTCATGAATTATCTTATTTAATAATACTCATAACTAAAAAAATAAATGAAAAGGCAAATTAAAAGATGGGAATCAATAGTTTATAATAGCTATTAAACCTACAATAGTTTACATTCACTAATCCTCCATTTAATAACTATTACTCATGAACTTCATGTTGGAGTATGTGTCCTCGACAATAATGCGATCACATGTTTAAATCTCATATTAAAAATACATAAGGGAATGTAACATTTTATTGTCAACTGATCCACATTAATCGGTAATGATTGTCTGACTAGAGTTTGACATTACTGTCGTGCGACGGTGGTGATCAGTTGATCCCTTAAGGTCATACCTCTAAGGAAACATTCTTAATTGACTAATTAATTAATTGTATGACGATACAAGTTAATTAATTCCTTGAAATTGAACAAATGATTTTGTGAGTTATAATACGTATCTTATTGTAATTTGATTAAATAAGATTAGTGATAAGTAATTAAATTGTTTTATTACTTAAGGTTTATTTATTGTTTATGAAATAATTGAGATAAGAATGAATTATTTATTATAAATACAAGTAGTTGTGATTTATAATCATATGACCCATTTTAAGTATTAGTAATTGTGAATTACTAGTTAATTTTTATATGTGATTTATTTTGTTTATGTAATGATTTTTAATTTGTTAAAAATGCATTTTTTAAACATGTCAAGTAACATGTCAAATATGTCACACAATACATATTAACAAATTGACAAACTTAAAATGCACCCATTTTAATATGGGTGAGCCGTGTAATATGGGTAGGGAGTGAAGGAAATGTAGATTCATATACATGTTAACATACTCATATATGTCTAAACTAATTTGTCATAAAATTAAAACGGATCTTATGCATGCAAACAATAATATAAATAGAGGAGAAATCATGTCCTTACATTGTAGATTTCGGCTATTAGGGCACAAGAGAGATCACCTTTCTCTTCTTGTTCTTGAGCTTATCCTTATGGAAGAACAAAGATCTAAGTATAAGATCTCTCCCTATGTATTATACCCAAGGCTTCTCTTAATTTGATTAATATTATAAGTACTAGTATAATATTAATCTTAGTAGAAAATTGAACCAAAAATTATAAAACACTTATATTATTTCGGTTTTATGGGAGGAAGAAGAAGAGAGAATTTTGTCTCTCTAAAACTCTAAAATTTTTGATTAAGGAATGAATGAATTATCACACTAAAACAAGGTAGTGTATATTAGAAAAATAAGACAAAAACTTTGCCTTTTTCTCTATGGGAAAACCGGTGGGTGGGGTGCTTTTTGGGGAGCCAATGCATGCCTATTTTGGTCTTCACAAGGAGAATAGGTTTGCATGGCTACCTAGCTTTATCATCATTATGTTTTCTATACAAAATATAAACACAATATTTTAGCTAGTGCACCCCCAATATTTCGGCACTTATTGATAATATGGTGTCCATATTATTTTCGTCAATTATCTATATGTTACATGTCACATGTCACATATATTTGTTTATGTATTTTTATCATATGAAAATCAACGTATTAATAAAAATACGTCATATACAAAATCGACTTAGTAATTTCATAATTACTTGTGCCAAAATATTTTTCCATTTATAAATCACAACAGATTGTATTTATATCAATTCATTCGAATTTAATTGTTACATTAAACAATTTATTTCATCCGAGTAACTATACAATTTAATTACTCAGACCGTATCTCATTTAATCACATTTCAATTTGATACGTAAATTTTAATTCCAAAATCGTCCGTCAATTTTCAAGTAATTTAATTAACTCGTAACGTTATACGATTAATTAAATAATCAATTAAGAGTATTGCCCTTTAGGTATGACCTAGGGGTCAATCGATCACCACCGTCACACGACGGAATGTCAAACTCTAGTCACCAATCATTACCGATATATGTTGACCAATTGACAAGAATAATATTACTTCCCAATTGTATTCTTAAAATGAGATTTAATAATGATATTTAAATCACGTGATCGCACTATTGTTGAGGACACATTTCCCAACAATCTCCCACTTGTCCTCGACAAGTGTGCGTCACCAATTCTCTTGTCCTATTACTATCTCCCACTCAATGCAAGGTGTCTTTCGTGTCGTACTTGCAAGTGATCATATCGAGAGTGGTTTCAATCAACTGAGAATAACCGATTGACCGGATTTATCCACACCGGATACCCTCCGAGCGTGGCCACGCATTTCCAGCTTCATTGCTCCTTGAGTGGCCCCGAGATATTGATATAACCCGACAAGGGGTGGACAATTCCTATCGCACTCATTCCCTTCGACTAGCCACACCATCATAACCCAAAATATGCCCATTTGACCCCATTTACGAAGGTCGTAGTAACACAAATCAAAGTTAATCTGAAATCGTGCCATCTTAGGTGAATAGTCTTTAGTCAAAAGAATCGACTCATTAGAATACTATAGTAGCTCTCGCCACGACCAGGCTATATAAATTTGCCGAACTCTATAAGCGGTCATAAGGCCCGACAAAATGTTCCTAACATCACGCCTATGTGATCGACTAGTCATCTCACATGACTGTATGGCACTTGAACTTGCCATCAATCGCCTCACACTCTAGTCACTTCGAGACGTCACCTCATATAAGTAACTATGGGCAAAACAATGTTAATCCATGTTCACTTTAACGGGGTTCAATTGTCTCTACAACCCGTTTGGATGTAACAAAGTATAAATTAAAGATAAAAGACAAATGTGATTATGAACATGAACAAAAACAACACTTTTATTTCATTTCAAAATCTAACAAAAATTTGGTACACGTTTAAGTCCCATGGACGTAACATGTCCATCATGCTTAGCCTGCGATAAAGGCTTGGTGAGTGGATCGGCTATGTTGTCATCCGTCCCAACCTTACAAATCGCAATTTCCTTTCTTTCAATGAAATCTCGAATTACATGATACTTTCTAAGTACATGTCTAGATCTATTACTAGACTTCGGCTCCTTAGCTTGGAAGATCGTCCCACTATTATCACAATAGAGAGTGATGGGATCATCGGCGGTAGGTACTACTTTTAGACCTTCCGTGAATTGTTTGATCCACATAGCTTCCTTGGCAGCCTCTGATGCTGCTATGTACTCAGCCTCCGTTGTTGAATCCGCGGTTACAGCTTCCTTGAAGCTTCTCCAGCTTACGGCACCACCATTGAGCATGAAAACAAAACCAGCTTGTGATTTCATGTCATCCCTATCCGTTTGAAAACTTGAGTCCGTGTATCCTGTAACACGCAACTCATGGTCTCCTCCAAACACGAGGATAGAGTCCTTAGTTCTTCTCAAGTACTTAAGGATGTTCTTGACAGCAATCCAGTGACTCTCACCTGGATTTGCTTGATATCTACTCGTCATGCTCAAGGCATACGAGACATCAGGACGTGTGCATATCATGGCATACATGATTGATCCAACAGCGGAAGCGTAAGGGATCAACTTCATGCGTTCAACATCATGGGGTTCGGAGGGACATTGAGTCCGCTCAATATTGTTCCTAAGTTACCATTGGTACCAAACCCCTTTTGGATTTGTCCATGCTGAATCGTCAAAGAATCTTATCAACATAAGACTCTTGACTTAGTGCCAATATCCTCTTGGGTCTATCTCTATAGATCCGGATACCTAATATGCGTTGTGCCTCTCCTAAATCCTTCATTTGGAAGTGGTTACCTAACCACTTCTTAACAGAAGACAACATTGGAATATCGTTTCCAATGAGTAGTATGTCATCGACATACAGGATTAGGAACACAACATTGCTCCCACTGAATTTCATGTATAAACATGGTTCCTCAACATTTCGAGTGAAACCATTTTCTTTTATAACATGATTGAATCGATGATTCCAACTTCTAGATGCTTGCTTAAGACCATAAATGGATCTCTTAAGCTTGCACACTTTGTTAGGATTTTTAGAATCAACAAAACCTTCGGGTTGTATCATGTACACCTCCTCTTCTAAATGCCCATTTAGAAAAGCGGTTTTGACATCCATTTGCCATATTTCATAATCATGAAATGCGGCGATCGCTAACAAAATCCGTATGGATCTTAGCATGGCTACGGGGCGAAGGTCTCATCATAATGGAGACCTTGGACTTGGGTAAATCCTTTTGCCACTAGCCTAGCTTTGTAGACATCGTCATGTCCTTCTATGCCATTTTTGACCTTGAATATCCATTTGCATTGGAGGGGTCTTGCCCCTTTAGGCAAATCTACCAAGTCCCAAACTTGGTTTTCAAGCATAGAATCCATTTCGGACTTCATGGCTTCAAGCCATAAGGTGGAATTAGGACTAGAGATTGCGGCCTTGTAGGTGGCGGGCTCGTCACTTTCCATAAGTAACACATCGAGTGTTCCATCTTCTTCGATAAGTCCCACATATCGATCGGGATGGCGAATTACTCGGCCCGTCCTTCTTAGTGGAGGAGGTATAACCACGTTAGACGACGAAGGAACATCTTCTTGCGTCTCTATCTCGGTTTGTGGCTCTTGAACTTCATCAAGTTCAAAATTTCTCCCACTCTGTCTTTTAGAAATAAATTCTCTTTCTAAGAAGACAGCCTCACAAGACACAAACACTTTATGATCTTGAGGTTTGTAGAAGTAATACCCTCGAGAGGTCGAGGGATAACCTACAAAGATGCATTTTTCGGATCTTGGGGCTAGCTTGTTGTCGTTCTTAGTTTTGACGTAAGCATCACATCCCCAAATCTTCATATAGGATATATTTGGGATCTTACCCGTCCACATCTCACATGGAGTCTTTTCGGTGGACTTTGTGGGACTATTATTCAAAGATCGAATTGCGGTTTGTATCGCAAATCCCCAAAACGAGTTCGGTAACTCGGTTTGACTCATCATGGATCGAACCATATCTAGTAAGGTTCTATTTCTCCTTTCGGCAACACCATTAAGTTGTGGTGTTCCGGGCGGAGAAAGTTGTGATATAATGCCACAACCTTTCAAGTGTGAATCAAATTCAAGACTAAGGTATTCACCACCACGATCGGATCGAAGTGCCTTAATCCTTTTGTTCAATTGGTTCTCTACTTCGTTTTGAAATTCCTTGAATTTCTCAAACGCTTCACTCTTATGTCTCATTAAATAGACATGCCCATGTCTACTTAAGTCATCGGTGAAGGTTATAAAGTAGTCATAATTACCACGAGCGGTGATACTCATTGGTCCACATACATCGGTGTGTATGAGTCCCAATAGCTCACTAGCTCGTGTCCCTTTACCACTAAAAGGATTACGAGTCATTTTGCCAAGTAGGCAATATTCGCATGTACCAAATGATTGATAATCAAATGGTGTAATCACATTAGTAGAAATTAATCTTTTGATGCGATTCTCGTTTATGTGACCTAATCGACAATGCCAAATGAACGCTTCACTTGGGTCACTTGTTTTGAGTTTCTTTGATTGAATGTTATAAATATCATTTGTCGGATTTGAGGTCTCTAAAATGTATATGCCATTGATGGAAGTAGCTTGGCCAATAACCAAATTATTCCTAGAAATAGAGCAACGATTGTTCTTAATGACAAAACAAAAACCGTCCATGTCTAGCATAGCGATTGAAATAATATTTTTAGAGAGTGTAGGAACATAAAAACAATTATGCAAATACAACTCAAATCCGTTTGGCAAGGCTAGAACATAAGTTCCTTTGGATTCGGCCGCTACCCGAGCTCCATTTCCAAGTCGAAGATCCACATCTCCCTTGCTAAGCTTCTCCACATCTCTTAAACCCTGTAAATGATTACAAGGGTGAGAACCACAACCGGTATCAAGTACCCATGTCGTAGTGGAAGTATAATTTATATCAATAACATAAATTTCTTTAGGAATTGTACCTTTTGGAGTAATGAGTCCTTCCCTTATATTTCGCAAATACATAGGGCAATTCCTAAGCCAATGTCCCATGCCATAGCAATAATGGCACTCATCATTAACTTGCTTGAAGTTTTTGACTTTCTTTGCTTTCTTCTTGAACCTCTTGCCCTTTGAAGCAAGAACTTGATTGCTAGAGCTCCCACTAGCTTTGGCATCTTTATCTTCCAGAGACAAAGATCCTAAAGATTGCATGAGGTAGTCTTCCTGAGACGGACTCACACGAGGTCTAGTAGTAGTGGGTGGTTTAGAAGAGGTGATGAAATTAAGGTTTCCATCCGAACCTATCCCGAAATGAAGTTCTCTAGTTGTATCGAAATTGTTGTTGGAACAAATGTCATCAAGAACATTGTGATAAGAATCAATAGTGATAGGTGCGGTAGCATTTGTTGGATTCATTGTAAAGAACTACAAATATGGAGGAAAAGGAAATATTAACATTTGTCTTTTTAAATCATACTTGTAAATTTAACAAGATATGAACATTTATATAGTGACCTCTACCCAACTATAATAAATGATTCCAAGACCCAAATTCATATCGACTTAGGCACGGTAGGGCCGATTCATCCTTTATCAATATAACTCGGTGGATTAACGTTTAATCGATTCTACTCTTAGAACTCTTGGTCGATAATATTACATTAACATATATCTTTAGCCCAAAACACATTCGACAAGGGCACGGTAGGGCCGATACATCCCTTATCAAAAACTTTTGTTGAGGTCAATCCAAATTTCGAATAAATGTGTCCATGATCCAAATCCATATCAACTTGGGCACGGTAGGGCCGATACATCCCTTATCAACATGAATTCGGTGGATTAACATTCATCACCCACTTCCCCTACGTAACAAGGTTTGTACCCCGGTAGGGCCGAGTGCACTCTCTCGCGAAATAGGTTTTCATGGTTTCTACTATTTGGTAAGGCTATATCTCAATTAATTGTTTTAGCGAGAGGTCATGTCAATTTATTATCTATCACGTTTTAAGTGAACTAAAGTGGTGAACTACGATAATTCTAATTGACACGGTCGATGAACTCGATAAAATGACGATGCATGTTTAGTTATGGCGATTTAGCAATGCATGTAACATAAAATAAAATGCAAGCATAAAAGAATAAATAAATCCTAGTATGGCCTTTCCTAAAATAGAAAAACTATTAATCTATTACATATTCGGAAACCAACTCCATTGGTCCCTTGAACTTCGGTTGTGGCACACATCTCGAGGTAACACCGTCTTTATGTATCGCCATTCTTGAAGAAATCCGTCTTTAGGAACTCCTGAATGAATAAAATTACATAATAAATTACATAAATCCTATTATACATTTGTAACTTAAATAAAATAAATCTATTAAATTACAAAACGGTGATACGAGATCACAATAAAAATTACAACCGAATCGATATTCCCATACATTTCGGGAAATACCAATTAAAATCTAAGGCCATACTAAGTAAAATTACATAATTCAAAATTACATAAATTAAAATTATGACAATCATAAAGAAAAATGCAGCATTATAATATGTATGAACATGCTCAATTTTTTATGCTAAATCGCCTTTTAATTAGCCAATATCGTATATTACTCTTGTTTTTACGGTTTGCGTGATTTCAACATTTTATAATCACAAAAATACATAAACTCATATTTATGCATAAGTTAATTACCCTAACCTCTTAGGACTCAAAATATAGTCTTCACTAATAATTTTGACCATAATTAACTTTTATTTACAAAATTGTTCATAAATGGACCAAAATTACAAAAATAAGCTATTAAACTTCAAATAAATCCAAAAATTTCAAATAAATTCAAAATTTGAAATTTAAATTCATGAACATTCTGGAAAAAATCCATGACACTCATAATGTTCAAAATCTTAGGTTAAAAATTTCGAAAATTTTCCGAAAAACAATGTTGCGGTTTATCGATATTTAATAAAATAATCATAAAAACATGGAAAAATTATTTTCACTAACTTTTCAATTTTAGATCTGAAAAAGTGACTAAAATGCAACATTAGACGTTTTTCCTAAGTCATAGAATATATTTTATTAATTTTCACTAATAATGTCACTATTTATGTCATTTTTCTTCAAAAATTCATAAATCATGCTAAAAGACTTCTTTATAGCCAATTATTTTACACACATCTTGTAAAATTGCATGTGACAACATATAAATTTTCTATGACCAGATTCGAAATTTAACTCATATTAACCTATTTTTCTCTTAAATCCATATTTAATAATGAAAAATTCATTTTTCGAGCATAACAAATGCACAAATTATGAAAAATTACAGGTTATCTCAAAATAATATATGTAACAACATATCCAAAAACCAAGTGAAAATTCGAAGTATAGCTAATTTTCGACCAAAAATGACATTTTAACTCATAAAATCACATTTAAATGTCATTATTATTAAATATGAACAATAAAAATCCGAAAAATTAACCAAAATATCCTAAAACATTTTAGGACCAGAAATATTAACATGCATGTAATTATTTCGTGATATATCATAATAACACAAATTTTACAAGTTTTATTTGTTATTCATATAACTCGGAAAAACTTTTAACCAATTTGCATGCAAACAACCGTGGCTCTTGATACCGATTGAAGGAAATGTAGATTCATATACATGTTAACATACTCATATATGTCTAAACTAATTTGTCATAAAATTAAAACGGATCTTATGCATGCAAACAATAATATAAATAGAGGAGAAATCATGTCCTTACATTGTAGATTTCGGCTATTAGGGCACAAGAGAGATCACCTTTCTCTTCTTGTTCTTGAGCTTATCCTTATGGAAGAACAAAGATCTAAGTATAAGATCTCTCCCTATGTATTATACCCAAGGCTTCTCTTAATTTGATTAATATTATAAGTACTAGTATAATATTAATCTTAGTAGAAAATTGAACCAAAAATTATAAAACACTTATATTATTTCGGTTTTATGGGAGGAAGAAGAAGAGAGAATTTTGTCTCTCTAAAACTCTAAAATTTTTGATTAAGGAATGAATGAATTATCACACTAAAACAAGGTAGTGTATATTAGAAAAATAAGACAAAAACTTTGCCTTTTTCTCTATGGGAAAACCGGTGGGTGGGGTGCTTTTTGGGGAGCCAATGCATGCCTATTTTGGTCTTCACAAGGAGAATAGGTTTGCATGGCTACCTAGCTTTATCATCATTATGTTTTCTATACAAAATATAAACACAATATTTTAGCTAGTGCACCCCCAATATTTCGGCACTTATTGATAATATGGTGTCCATATTATTTTCGTCAATTATCTATATGTTACATGTCACATGTCACATATATTTGTTTATGTATTTTTATCATATGAAAATCAACGTATTAATAAAAATACGTCATATACAAAATCGACTTAGTAATTTCATAATTACTTGTGCCAAAATATTTTTCCATTTATAAATCACAACAGATTGTATTTATATCAATTCATTCGAATTTAATTGTTACATTAAACAATTTATTTCATCCGAGTAACTATACAATTTAATTACTCAGACCGTATCTCATTTAATCACATTTCAATTTGATACGTAAATTTTACTTCCAAAATCGTCCGTCAATTTTCAAGTAATTTAATTAACTCGTAACGTTATACGATTAATTAAATAATCAATTAAGAGTATTGCCCTTTAGGTATGACCTAGGGGTCAATCGATCACCACCGTCACACGACAAGAATGTCAAACTCTAGTCACCAATCATTACCGATATATGTTGACCAGTTGACAGTAACAATATTACTTCCCAATTGTATTCTTAAAATGAGATTTAATAATGATATTTAAATCACGTGATCGCACTATTGTTGAGGACACATTTCCCAACAGGGAGGATTATTGTGCATTAATCTATTAATTAGTGGGATACATGATCATTGCCTACTAATTATAGCCTTGCATACCTATTGTTCTTATGAAGAGAAACTACAAAATCTATTGGGCACTCTTCCCCCTCCCTCTACCCGGCCACCCTAGAGAAGAGAAGGGCCTCTCTTCTTATTTTTAGACTAATTCATTCTACGATTTATTATTCACTTTGAATGTTTGCTTATCTCTCTAAGTTTTTGTTGTTGAACAAAAATCATAAAAACTCACATAAAATCTCTAATATTATTCAACAATACTAGAAGTAGTATATACATAATATTAGTAATTTTAAGGGAACAAATAGTAATTCTAGTAATCAAATTAATATTTGTATTAAGAATGATTTTCTTGGTACAATCCTTGAGGAGAGATTCTAAACTGAATCTTGTTCATCCATTTGGAAAGCTCAAGAACTAAGTAAGGTAGGAGACCTTACTAGTGCCCTAATAGCCGAAAATACGTTTGTAAGGGACCGATTTTCTTCACTCTTGTATTTTGTTATGCATGCATAAGATTTAGAATTAATTTTATGACTAAATTAATTTATCACATATTCAATATGTAAACTTTTGAGATTGATGAATCTAACAAGTGGTATCAGAGCAACACGGTTGTTGCATGCAAAATCGGGTTAGTTTTTCCGAGTTAATTTGTTAACAAATAAAACTTGTTATTTAGGATTTATAAAGATAATTCATGAAATAATTTTGCATGTTAAAAGTTTCTGGTCCTAAATGGATTTTAGGTCATATGGGACGATTTATGGATTTTTATTGTTCATTTTATATATTATTGGCATTAAAATGTGATTTTTATGAGAAAAATGTCATATTTGGACGAAAAATAGCTAAACTTCGAATTTTTTTAGTGCTTTTAGGATATGTTTTCACATATATTATCTACTGATGGCATGTTAAATCTCGTGAATAACTAAGTTATTTTGCATGAAATATGGATTTTATAAGCTTAAATTGAATTTAAAGGGTTTATTAGGTTAATATGAGTTAAATTTCGAATCTGGTCATGGAAATTTTATATGTTGTCATATGCATTTTTACTCAGTGTGGGTAAAAATCTTAGACATATTGTACTTTTTATGCATGATTTATGAATTTTTGAGTAAAAATTCAATAAATAGTGACTTAAATTAGTCTAATAATGCTAAAACATATTTCATGACTATAGAAAAACATCATATATTGCATTTTATCCCACATTTCAGATCTAAAAGGGAAAAGTTGATTAAAATTATATTTCTCATATTTTAATGGTCATGGTTGTTAAAACCGATAAACCGCAACGATGTCTTTCTCCAAAAAATTTCGAAATTTTTTAACCTAAGTTTTGAATATTATGAGTGTCATGGTATTTTTCCAGAATATTCATGAGTTTGAATTTCAAATTTTGAAATTATTTGAAATTTTTATAATTTAATTTGGAGTTTATAAAATAATATTGTATTTTTGGTTCATAATGAACAATATTAAGGAATCAAGTTGAATTATTGTCAAAGTGTTAGTGAAGACTATGTTTTGAGTCCTAAGACGGTTAGGGTAATTAACTTGAACATAAATATGGATTTATGAGACATTTTGTGATTTTAACAAGCTTATAATCACGTAAATCCATAAAAATCGATAAAATATACGATATTGGCTCTTAAAAGGCGATTTAGCATAACATTTAACATGTTCATACATATTATAATGCTGCATTTTATTTATGATTGTCATATTTTTATTTTATATAATTTTTGAATTATGTAATTTTACTTAATATGGCCTTAGTTTTTAATTGATATTACCCGAAATGGATGGGAATATCGATTCGGTTGTAATTATTGTGATCTCGTATCACCGTTTTGTAATTTAATAGATTTTTTTTTACAAATGTATAGTAGGAAATTATGTATTTTTATTTATTATTTGTAATTTTCCGGAGTTTCCATGAAAAACGGTGTTACCTCGAGATGCGTGCCAAGACCAAGTTCAAGGGACCAAAGGAGTTGGTTTCCGAATTTGTAATAGTTTATTAGATTTACTATTTTAGGAAGGCCATACTAGGACTTTATATTTATGCTTAGCATTTTCTTTATATGTTTGCATGCATCGCTAAATCGCCATAACTAAACATGCATTTTATTTAATCGAGTCATCGACCGTGTCAATTATAATTATCGTAGTTCACCGCTTTAGTTCACTTAAAACGTGATAGATAATAAATTGACATGACCTCTCGCTAAATTAATAATTGAGATATAGCCATACCAAATAGTAGAACCCATGAAGTACCAATTTTATAAGGGAGTTAAGCCGGCTTCACCGTAATACAAACCTTGTTACGTTGGCGAAGTGGGGTAGTAAAATGTTATTACATCGAAATTTGGATTGAGCTCAACGGAAGTATTCGTGACCGTAGTCGCATGTATTCCGGGCTAAAGATAAATATTAGAGTAATTTTATCGACCGAGAGTTCTAGAAGTAGAATCGATTAAAGAGTTAATCCACCGAGTTATATTGATAAGGGATGAATCGGCTCACCGTGCCCGAATTAATATGAATTTGGATCTCAGGATCATTTATAATAGTTGGGTAGAGGTCACTATATAAATGTTTAAAATTTGTTTAAAAATGTTTGCAAATTTTATTAGATGACAAATGTTAATATTTCCTTTACCTCCATTTGTAGTTGATTTATATCACAATGGATCCATCACAAGCAACAACACCAATTACCATTGAGTCTTGTCACAAATTATTTGACGAAATTTGCTCCAACCACCAACTCGATACTACTAGAGAACTTCATTTTGGAATCGGTTCTGATGGAAACCTCAATTTCATCACTTCCTCCATACCTCCTACTATAACTAGGCCTTGTGTGAATGCGTCTCGGGTAGACCATGTCACTAAGTCTATGAAATCCCTTTCTTTGGAAGAAAGAGATGCCGAAGTAAGTGGGAGTTCTAGCAAGCAAGTTCTTGCTACAAAAGGGAAATGGTTCAAGAGGAAGGGAAGAAAAGGGAGAAAATTCAACGATGGGGCTAGTGGGACTAGTAGAGGAGCCAAAGTTGATGATGAATGTCATTATTGTCATGGCATGAGACATTGGATGAGAAATTGCCCTATATATTTGGGAAATATAAGGGATGGACTTGTCATTCTACTTGGTAAAATTCCTTCTGAAATTTATGTTATTGATGTAAATTTCACTTCCACCACAACATGGGTACTAGATACTGGCTGTGGTTCTCACCTTTGTAATCACTTACAGGGGCTAAGAAACGTGGAAAGGCTGAGCAAAGGCGATGTTGATCTCCGACTTGGGAATGGAGCTAGGGTAGCGGCCGCGTCCAAGGGTACTTATGTACTTGTTCTACCGAATGGATTCGAATTGTATTTGCATAATTGTTTTTATGTACCTACTCTATCTAAGAACATTATTTCAATTGCTATGTTAGACATAGAAGGTTTTAATTTTGCCATTGAAAACAATTATTGTACTATTTCTAGAAATGACTTGGTTAAAGGCCGAGGTTCATCTATTAATGGCATTTATGTTCTAGAGATATCAAATCCAAGAAAAGACATCTATAATATACAATCAAAGAAACTCAAGTCAAGTGATCCAAATGAATCGTACATTTGGCATTGTCGATTGGGTCATATCAATGAGAATCGCATTAAAAGATTAGTTTCCACTAATGTTATTAAACCATTCGATTTTCAATCATATGGTGTATGCGAATCTTGTCTCCTAGGTAAAACGACTCGTAACCCTTTTAGTGGTAAAGGGACTCGAGCTAGTGAACTATTGGGACTTATACACACCGATGTATGTGGACCAATGACCATCACCGCTAGGGGAAACTATGACTACTTCATAACCTTCACCGATGATTTAAGTAGATATAGGTATATCTACTTAATGAAGTATAAGAGTGAAGCTTTTGAGAAATTTAAAGAATTTCAAAATGAAGTAGAAAACCAATTGAACAAAAGGATAAAGGCACTACGATCCGATCATGGTGGAGAATATCTAAGTAATGAATTTGATTCACACTTGAAAGATTGTGGCATTGTGTCACAACTCACTCCACCGGGTACACCACAACTTAATGGAGTTGCCGAAAGGAGAAATCGAACCCTAGTAGATATGGTTCGATCCATGATGAGTCAAACCGAGTTACCCGACTCGTTTTGGGGATTTACAATCCAAACTGCAATCAAATCTTTGAATAATAGTCCAACAAAGGCAACCGAAAAGACTCCATATGAGATGTGGAAGGGAAGGGTTCCTAATATATCCTATATGAAGATTTGGGGATGTAATGCGTACGTCAAGGCAAAAACCGACAACAAGCTTGCCCCACGATCCGAAAAATGCATCTTTGTAGGTTACCCCATTACCTCCCGAGGATATTAGTTCTACAAACCTCAAGAAAACAAAGTGTTTGTGTCTAGTGAGGCTGTCTTCTTAGAAACTGAGTTTATTTCTAAGAGAAAGAATGGGAGAAATTTTGAACTCGATGAATTTCAAGAGCCACAAACCGAAGTAGAGACGCAAGAAGATGTTCCTTCGCCGTCTAATCCTATTGTTAATTCACAACCAAGGAGGTCACGTCGAATTTCAAGACATCTTGAAAGATACGTTGGACTTATCCAAGAGGATGGAAGTCTTGATGTGTTACTTCTTGAAAGTGACGAACCGACCACCTACAAAGCTGCAATCTCTAGTCAAAATTCAGCTTTATGGCTTGAAGCCATGGAATCCGAAATTAGTTCTATGCATGAAAATCAAGTTTGGAACTTGGTAGATTTGCCTGAAGGGGTGAGACCTCTTCAGTGTAAATGGATCTTCAAAGTAAAGAATGGCATAGAAGGACATGATGATGTCTACAAAGCTAGGTTAGTTGCAAAGGGTTTTACCCAAGTTCAGGGTCTTCATTATGATGAAACCTTTGCACCTGTAGCCATGTTAAGATCCATTCGGATATTGTTAGCGATTGCCGCATTTCATGACTATGAAGTTTGGCAAATGGATGTAAAAACCGCTTTTCTAAACGGGCATTTAGAAGAGGAGGTGTACATGATGCAACCTGAAGGTTTTATAGATCTCAAAAATCCTAACAAGGTGTGAAAGCTTAAGAGATCCATTTATGGTCTTAAGCAAGCATCTAGAAGCTGGAATCATCGATTCAATCATGTTATAAGAGAAAATGGTTTTACTCGAAATGTTGAGGAACCATGTTTATACATGAAGTTCAGTGGGAGCAATGTTGTGTTCCTAATATTGTATGTGGATGACATACTACTCATTGGAAATGACATTCCAATGTTGTCCTCCGTCAAGGAGTATTTGGGAAGTCATTTCGAAATGAAGGATTTAGGAGAAGCACAACGCATACTTGGTATCCGGATCTATAGAGATAGAATCAAAAGGATATTGACATTAAGTCAAGAATCTTACATTGACAAGATTCTTCGACGCTTCAGCATGGATAAGTCTAAGAGAGGCTTAATTCCTATGGGTAATGGAATCTTTTTGAGCAAGTCTCAATCTCCTTCCGAACCCGAAGATGTTGAACGCATGAAATTGATTCCCTATGCTTCCGCTATTGGATCAATCATGTATGCCATGATATGCACTCGTCCAGATGTCTCATATGCTCTAAGTATGACAAGTAGATTTCAAAAGAATCCAGTGAGAGTCACCGGATAGTCGTGAAGAATATCCTTAAGTACTTGCGAAGGACTAAGGATTCTAACTTAGTGTTTGGAGGAGACTCCGATTTGTGTGTTAAGGGTTACACAGACTCGAGCTTTCAAACAGATAGAGATGACATGAAATCACAAGCTGGTTTTGAATTTATGCTCAATGGTGGTGCCGTCAGCTAGAGAAGCTTCAAGGAAGCTGTGATTGCGGATTCTACCATGGAGGCTGAGTACGTTGAAGCATCAGAAGCTGCCAAGGAAGATGTATGGATTAGGCAATTCATGGAAGGGCTAAGAGTAGTTCCTACCGCCAAAGATCCCATTATTCTCTATTGTGACAACAATGGAACTATCTTCCAAGCTAGAGAACCAAAGTCTAGTAATAAATCTAGACATGTACTCAGAAAGTTTCATATCATTAGAGATTTTATTGAAAGAAAGGAAATTGCGATTTGTAAGGTTGGGACGGATGATAACTTAGCTGATCCACTCACCAAGCCTTTATCGCAGGCGAAACATGATGGACATGTTGTATCCATGGGGCTTAAACGTATGCCCAGTTTGTACTAAACTATTTGATATGAAATAAAATGTTTTTATTTGTTCATATAGAATAATCACATTTGTCTTTTTTAATTTTAATTTGAATTTTATTACTTTGTCATAACTAAATAGGTTGTTGAGACAATTTTGAACCCCATTAAAGTGAACTAGATTGACATAGTAATAGCCCATAGTTACTTACATGAGGTGACGTCTCGAAGTAACTAGAGTGTGATGCGGTTGATGACAAGTTCTAATGTCATAGAGTCATAAGAGATGACTAGCCGATCACATAGGCAGACTGTGGGGACACTCTGCCGGGCTTATGACCGCTTATAGAGTTCTGGCATTTTTATAGCCTGGTCGTGGCGAGAGCTACTATGGTATTCTTATGAGTAAATTCTTTGACTAATGACTGTTCGTCTGAGATGACACAGTTTCAGAGTGACTTTGATTTATGTTCGGCGACCTTCCTAATTGGGGTCTAATGGGCATATTTTGGGTCATGATGAGTTGTGGCTAATCGAAGGGAAGAGTGCAATAGGAATTGTCCATCCCCGTCAGGGTTATCTTATATCTCAAGGCCACTCGAGGAGCAATGAACTGGAAATGCGTGGCCACGCTCGGAAGGTATCTATGGTAGATAACTTCGGTCAGACAGTTGTTCTCCAGATCGAGGAAACCACTGAAGATATGATCAAATGCAAGTACGACCTGCAAGACACCTTGCATTGAGTGGGAGATAGTAATAGGACAAGAGAATTGGTGACGCACACTTGTCGCGGACAAGTGGGAGATTGTTGGAGTATGTGTACTCGACAATAATGCGATCACATGTTTAAATCTCATATTAAGAATACATAAGGGAATGTAACATTTTATTGTCAACTGATCCACATTAATCGGTAATGATTGGCTGACTAGAGTTTGACATTACTGTCGTGCGACGGTGGTGATCGATTGATACCTTAAGGTCATACCTCTAAGGAAACATTCTTAATTGACTAATTAATTAATTGTATGACGATACAAGTTAATTAATTCCTTGAAATTGAACAAATGATTTTGTGAGTTATAATACGTATCTTATTGTAATTTGATTAAATAAGATTAGTGATAAGTAATTAAATTGTTTTATTACTTAAGGTTTATTTATTGTTTATGAAATAATTGAGATAAGAATGAATTATTTATTATAAATACAAGTAGTTGTGATTTATAATCATATGACCCATTTTAAGTATTAGTAATTGTGAATTACTAGTTAATTTTTATATGTGATTTATTTTGTTTATGTAATGATTTTTAATTTGTTAAAAATGCATTTTTTAAACATGTCAAGTAACATGTCAAATATGTCACACAATACATATTAACAAATTGACAAACTTAAAATGAACCCATTTTAATATGGGTGAGCCGTGTAATATGGGTAGGGAGGATTATTGTGCATTAATCTATTAATTAGTGGGATACATGATCATTGCCTACTAATTATAGCCTTGCATACCTATTGTTCTTGTGAAGAGCAACTATAAAATCTATTGGGCACTCTTCCCCCTCCCTCTACCCGGCCACCCTAGAGAAGAGAAGGGTCTCTCTTCTTATTTTTAGACTAATTCATTCTAAGATTTATTATTCACTTTGAATATTTGCTTATCTCTCTAAGTTTTTGTTGTTGAACAAAAATCATAAAAACTCACATAAAATCTCTAATATTATTCAACAATACTAGAAGTAGTATATACATAATATTAGTAATTTTAAGGGAACAAATATTAATTCTAGTAATCAAATTAATATTTGTATTAAGAGTGATTTTCTTGGTACAATCCTTGAGGAGAGATTCTAAATTGAATCTTGTTCATCCATTTGGAAAGCTCAAGAACTAAGTAAGGTAGGAGACCTTACTAGTGCCCTAATAGCCGAAAATACGTTTGTAAGGGACCGATTTTCTTCACTCTTGTATTTTGTTATTCATGCATAAGATTTAGAATTAATTTTATGACTAAATTAATTTATCACATATTCAATATGTAAACTTTCGAGATTGATGAATCTAACAAGTGGTATCAGAGCAACACGGTTGTTGCATGCAAAATCGAGTTAGTTTTTCCGAGTTAATTTGTTAACAAATAAAACTTGTTATTTAGGATTTATGAAGATAAATCATGAAATAATTTTGCATGTTAAAAGTTTCTGGTCCTAAATTGATTTTAGGTCATATGGGACGATTTATGGATTTTTATTGTTCATTTTATATATTATTGGCATTAAAATGTGATTTTTATGAGAAAAATGTCATATTTGGACGAAAATAGCTAAAC
Organism: Silene latifolia; assembly: GCF_048544455.1. Lineage (NCBI taxonomy): Eukaryota > Viridiplantae > Streptophyta > Magnoliopsida > Caryophyllales > Caryophyllaceae > Silene > Silene latifolia. The sequence goes on along the minus strand of NC_133537.1, from coordinate 63,150,893 downwards.
TTTGAATTTTTTAGTGCTTTTAGCATATGTTTTCACATATATTATCTACTGATGGCATGTTAAATCTCGTGAATAACTAAGTTATTTTGCATGAAATATGGATTTTATAAGCTTAAATTGAATTTAAAGGGTTTATTAGGTTAATATGAGTTAAATTTCGAATCTGGTCATGGAAATTTTATATGTTGTCATATGCATTTTTACTCAGTGTGGGTAAAAATCTTAGACATATTGTACTTTTTATGCATGATTTATGAATTTTTGAGTAAAAATTCAATAAATAGTGACTTAAATTAGTCTAATAATGCTAAAACATATTTCATGACTATAGAAAAACATCATATATTGCATTTTATCCCACATTTCAGATCTAAAAGGGAAAAGTTGATTAAAATTATATTTCTCATATTTTAATGGTCATGGTTGTTAAAACCGATAAACCGCAACGATGTCTTTCTCCAAAAAATTTCGAAATTTTTTAACCTAAGTTTTGAATATTATGAGTGTCATGGTATTTTTCCAGAATATTCATGAGTTTGAATTTCAAATTTTGAAATTATTTGGAATTTTTATAATTTAATTTGGAGTTTATAAAATAATATTGTATTTTTGGTTCATAATGAACAATATTAAGGAATCAAGTTGAATTATTGTCAAAGTGTTAGTGAAGACTATGTTTTGAGTCCTAAGACGGTTAGGGTAATTAACTTGAACATAAATATGGATTTATGAGACATTTTGTGATTTTAACAAGCTTATAATCACGTAAATCCATAAAAATCGATAAAATATACGATATTGGCTCTTAAAAGGCGATTTAGCATAACATTTAGCATGTTCATACATATTATAATGCTGCATTTTATTTATGATTGTCATATTTTTATTTTATATAATTTTTGAATTATTTAATTTTACTTAATATGGCCTTAGTTTTTAATTGATATTACCCGAAATGGATGGGAATATCGATTCGGTTGTAATTATTGTGATCTCGTATCACCGTTTTGTAATTTAATAGATTTTTTTTTACAAATGTATAGTAGGAAATTATGTATTTTTATTTATTATTTGTAATTTTCCGGAGTTTCCATGAAAACGGTGTTACCTCGAGATGCGTGCCAAGACCGAAGTTCAAGGGACCAAAGGAGTTGGTTTCCGAATTTGTAATAGTTTATTAGATTTACTATTTTAGGAAGGCCATACTAGGACTTTATATTTATGCTTAGCATTTTCTTTATATGTTTGCATGCATCGCTAAATCGCCATAACTAAACATGCATTTTATTTAATCGAGTCATCGACCGTGTTAATTATAATTATCGTAGTTCACCGCTTTAGTTCACTTAAAACGTGATAGATAATAAATTGAAATGACCTCTCGCTAAATTAATAATTGAGATATAGCCATACCAAATAGTAGAACCCATGAAGTACCAATTTTATAAGGGAGTTAAGCCGGCTTCACCGTAATACAAACCTTGTTACGTTGGCGAAGTGGGGTAGTAAAATGTTATTACATCGAAATTTGGATTGAGCTCAACGGAAGTATTCGTGACCGTAGTCGCATGTATTCCGGGCTAAAGATAAATATTAGAGTAATTTTATCGACCGAGAGTTCTAGAAGTAGAATCGATTAAAGAGTTAATCCACCGAGTTATATTGATAAGGGATGAATCGGCTCACCGTGCCCGAATTAATATGAATTTGGATCTCAGGATCATTTATAATAGTTGGGTAGAGGTCACTATATAAATGTTTAAAATTTGTTTAAAAATGTTTGCAAATTTTATTAGATGACAAATGTTAATATTTCCTTTACCTCCATTTGTAGTTGATTTATATCACAATGGATCCATCACAAGCAACAACACCAATTACCATTGAGTCTTGTCACAAATTATTTGACGAAATTTGCTCCAACCACCAACTCGATACTACTAGAGAACTTCATTTTGGAATCGGTTCTGATGGAAACCTCAATTTCATCACTTCCTCCATACCTCCTACTATAACTAGGCCTTGTGTGAATGCGTCTCGGGTAGACCATGTCACTAAGTCTATGAAATCCCTTTCTTTGGAAGAAAGAGATGCCGAAGTAAGTGGGAGTTCTAGCAAGCAAGTTCTTGCTACAAAAGGGAAATGGTTCAAGAGGAAGGGAAGAAAAGGGAGAAAATTCAACGATGGGGCTAGTGGGACTAGTAGAGGAGCCAAAGTTGATGATGAATGTCATTATTGTCATGGCATGAGACATTGGATGAGAAATTGCCCTATATATTTGGGAAATATAAGGGATGGACTTGTCATTCTACTTGGTAAAATTCCTTCTGAAATTTATGTTATTGATGTAAATTTCACTTCCACCACAACATGGGTACTAGATACTTTGTGGTTCTCACCTTTGTAATCACTTACAGGGCTAAGAAACGTGGAAAGGCTGAGCAAAGGCGATGTTGATCTCCGACTTGGGAATGGAGCTAGGGTAGCGGCCGCGTCCAAGGGTACTTATGTACTTGTTCTACCGAATGGATTCGAATTGTATTTGCATAATTGTTTTTATGTACCTACTCTATCTAAGAACATTATTTCAATTGCTATGTTAGACATAGAAGGTTTTAATTTTGCCATTGAAAACAATTATTGTACTATTTCTAGAAATGACTTGGTTAAAGGCCGAGGTTCATCTATTAATGGCATTTATGTTCTAGAGATATCAAATCCAAGAAAAGACATCTATAATATACAATCAAAGAAACTCAAGTCAAGTGATCCAAATGAATCGTACATTTGGCATTGTCGATTGGGTCATATCAATGAGAATCGCATTAAAAGATTAGTTTCCACTAATGTTATTAAACCATTCGATTTTCAATCATATGGTGTATGCGAATCTTGTCTCCTAGGTAAAACGACTCGTAACCCTTTTAGTGGTAAAGGGACTCGAGCTAGTGAACTATTGGGACTTATACACACCGATGTATGTGGACCAATGACCATCACCGCTAGGGGAAACTATGACTACTTCATAACCTTCACCGATGATTTAAGTAGATATAGGTATATCTACTTAATGAAGTATAAGAGTGAAGCTTTTGAGAAATTTAAAGAATTTCAAAATGAAGTAGAAAACCAATTGAACAAAAGGATAAAGGCACTACGATCCGATCATGGTGGAGAATATCTAAGTAATGAATTTGATTCACACTTGAAAGATTGTGGCATTGTGTCACAACTCACTCCACCGGGTACACCACAACTTAATGGAGTTGCCGAAAGGAGAAATCGAACCCTAGTAGATATGGTTCGATCCATGATGAGTCAAACCGAGTTACCCGACTCGTTTTGGGGATTTACAATCCAAACTGCAATCAAATCTTTGAATAATAGTCCAACAAAGGCAACCGAAAAGACTCCATATGAGATGTGGAAGGGAAGGGTTCCTAATATATCCTATATGAAGATTTGGGGATGTAATGCGTACGTCAAGGCAAAAACCGACAACAAGCTTGCCCCACGATCCGAAAAATGCATCTTTGTAGGTTACCCCATTACCTCCCGAGGATATTAGTTCTACAAACCTCAAGAAAACAAAGTGTTTGTGTCTAGTGAGGCTGTCTTCTTAGAAACTGAGTTTATTTCTAAGAGAAAGAATGGGAGAAATTTTGAACTCGATGAATTTCAAGAGCCACAAACCGAAGTAGAGACGCAAGAAGATGTTCCTTCGCCGTCTAATCCTATTGTTAATTCACAACCAAGGAGGTCACGTCGAATTTCAAGACATCTTGAAAGATACGTTGGACTTATCCAAGAGGATGGAAGTCTTGATGTGTTACTTCTTGAAAGTGACGAACCGACCACCTACAAAGTCGCATCTCTAGTCAAAATTCAGCTTTATGGCTTGAAGCCATGGAATCCGAAATTAGTTCTATGCATGAAAATCAAGTTTGGAACTTGGTAGATTTGCTGAAGGGGTGACCTCTTCGGTGTAAATGGATCTTCAAAGTAAAGAATGGCATAGAAGGACATGATGATGTCTACAAAGCTAGGTTAGTTGCAAAGGGTTTTACCCAAGTTCATGGTCTTCATTATGATGAAACCTTTGCACCTGTAGCCATGTTAAGATCCATTCGGATATTGTTAGCGATTGCCGCATTTCATGACTATGAAGTTTGGCAAATGGATGTAAAAACCGCTTTTCTAAACGGGCATTTAGAAGAGGAGGTGTACATGATGCAACCTGAAGGTTTTATAGATCTCAAAAATCCTAACAAGGTGTGAAAGCTTAAGAGATCCATTTATGGTCTTAAGCAAGCATCTAGAAGCTGGAATCATCGATTCAATCATGTTATAAGAGAAAATGGTTTTACTCGAAATGTTGAGGAACCATGTTTATACATGAAGTTCAGTGGGAGCAATGTTGTGTTCCTAATATTGTATGTGGATGACATACTACTCATTGGAAATGACATTCCAATGTTGTCCTCCGTCAAGGAGTATTTGGGAAGTCATTTCGAAATGAAGGATTTAGGAGAAGCACAACGCATACTTGGTATCCGGATCTATAGAGATAGAATCAAAAGGATATTGACATTAAGTCAAGAATCTTACATTGACAAGATTCTTCGACGCTTCAGCATGGATAAGTCTAAGAGAGGCTTAATTCCTATGGGTAATGGAATCTTTTTGAGCAAGTCTCAATCTCCTTCCGAACCCGAAGATGTTGAACGCATGAAATTGATTCCCTATGCTTCCGCTATTGGATCAATCATGTATGCCATGATATGCACTCGTCCAGATGTCTCATATGCTCTAAGTATGACAAGTAGATTTCAAAAGAATCCAGGTGAGAGTCACTGGATAGCTGTGAAGAATATCCTTAAGTACTTGCGAAGGACTAAGGATTCTAACTTAGTGTTTGGAGGAGACTCCGAGTTGTGTGTTAAGGGTTACACAGACTCGAGCTTTCAAACAGATAGAGATGACATGAAATCACAAGCTGGTTTTGAATTTATGCTCAATGGTGGTGCCGTCAGCTAGAGAAGCTTCAAGGAAGCTGTGATTGCGGATTCTACCATGGAGGCTGAGTACGTTGAAGCATCAGAAGCTGCCAAGGAAGATGTATGGATTAGGCAATTCATGGAAGGGCTAAGAGTAGTTCCTACCGCCAAAGATCCCATTATTCTCTATTGTGACAACAATGGAACTATCTTCCAAGCTAGAGAACCAAAGTCTAGTAATAAATCTAGACATGTACTCAGAAAGTTTCATATCATTAGAGATTTTATTGAAAGAAAGGAAATTGCGATTTGTAAGGTTGGGACGGATGATAACTTAGCTGATCCACTCACCAAGCCTTTATCGCAGGCGAAACATGATGGACATGTTGTATCCATGGGGCTTAAACGTATGCCCAGTTTGTACTAAACTATTTGATATGAAATAAAATGTTTTTATTTGTTCATATAGAATAATCACATTTGTCTTTTTTAATTTTAATTTGAATTTTATTACTTTGTCATAACTAAATAGGTTGTTGAGACAATTTTGAACCCCATTAAAGTGAACTAGATTGACATAGTAATAGCCCATAGTTACTTACATGAGGTGACGTCTCGAAGTAACTAGAGTGTGATGCGGTTGATGACAAGTTCTAATGTCATAGAGTCATAAGAGATGACTAGCCGATCACATAGGCAGACTGTGGGGACACTCTGCCGGGCTTATGACCGCTTATAGAGTTCTGGCATTTTTATAGCCTGGTCGTGGCGAGAGCTACTATGGTATTCTTATGAGTAAATTCTTTGACTAATGACTGTTAAATCGAGATGACACATTTGAGTGACTTTGATTTATGTTCGGCGACCTTCCTAATTGGGGTCTAATGGGCATATTTTGGGTCATGATGAGTTGTGGCTAATCGAAGGGAAGAGTGCAATAGGAATTGTCCATCCCCGTCAGGGTTATCTTATATCTCAAGGCCACTCGAGGAGCAATGAACTGGAAATGCGTGGCCACGCTCGGAAGGTATCTATGGTAGATAACTTCCGGTCGGACGATTGTTCTCCGGATCGAGGAAACCACCAAGATATGATCAAATGCAAAATACGACTGCAAGACACCTTGCATTGAGTGGGAGATAGTAATAGGACAAGAGAATTGGTGACGCACACTTGTCGCGGACAAGTGGGAGATTGTTGGAGTATGTGTACTCGACAATAATGCGATCACATGTTTAAATCTCATATTAAGAATACATAAGGGAATGTAACATTTTATTGTCAACTGATCCACATTAATCGGTAATGATTGGCTGACTAGAGTTTGACATTACTGTCGTGCGACGGTGGTGATCAGTTGATACCTTAAGGTCATACCTCTAAGGAAACATTCTTAATTGACTAATTAATTAATTGTATGACGATACAAGTTAATTAATTCCTTGAAATTGAACAAATGATTTTGTGAGTTATAATACGTATCTTATTGTAATTTGATTAAATAAGATTAGTGATAAGTAATTAAATTGTTTTATTACTTAAGGTTTATTTATTGTTTATGAAATAATTGAGATAAGAATGAATTATTTATTATAAATACAAGTAGTTGTGATTTATAATCATATGACCCATTTTAAGTATTAGTAATTGTGAATTACTAGTTAATTTTTATATGTGATTTATTTTGTTTATGTAATGATTTTTAATTTGTTAAAAATGCATTTTTTAAACATGTCAAGTAACATGTCAAATATGTCACACAATACATATTAACAAATTGACAAACTTAAAATGGACCCATTTTAATATGGGTGAGCCGTGTAATATGGGTAGGGAGGATTATTGTGCATTAATCTATTAATTAGTGGGATACATGATCATTGCCTACTAATTATAGCCTTGCATACCTATTGTTCTTGTGAAGAGCAACTATAAAATCTATTGGGCACTCTTCCCCCTCCCTCTACCCGGCCACCCTAGAGAAGAGAAGGGTCTCTCTTCTTATTTTTAGACTAATTCATTCTAAGATTTATTATTCACTTTGAATATTTGCTTATCTCTCTAAGTTTTTGTTGTTGAACAAAAATCATAAAAACTCACATAAAATCTCTAATATTATTCAACAATACTAGAAGTAGTATATACATAATATTAGTAATTTTAAGGGAACAAATATTAATTCTAGTAATCAAATTAATATTTGTATTAAGAGTGATTTTCTTGGTACAATCCTTGAGGAGAGATTCTAAATTGAATCTTGTTCATCCATTTGGAAAGCTCAAGAACTAAGTAAGGTAGGAGACCTTACTAGTGCCCTAATAGCCGAAAATACGTTTGTAAGGGACCGATTTTCTTCACTCTTGTATTTTGTTATTCATGCATAAGATTTAGAATTAATTTTATGACTAAATTAATTTATCACATATTCAATATGTAAACTTTCGAGATTGATGAATCTAACAAGTGGTATCAGAGCAACACGGTTGTTGCATGCAAAATCGAGTTAGTTTTTCCGAGTTAATTTGTTAACAAATAAAACTTGTTATTTAGGATTTATGAAGATAAATCATGAAATAATTTTGCATGTTAAAAGTTTCTGGTCCTAAATTGATTTTAGGTCATATGGGACGATTTATGGATTTTTATTGTTCATTTTATATATTATTGGCATTAAAATGTGATTTTTATGAGAAAAATGTCATATTTGGACGAAAATAGCTAAACTTTGAATTTTTTAGTGCTTTTAGCATATGTTTTCACATATATTATCTACTGATGGCATGTTAAATCTCGTGAATAACTAAGTTATTTTGCATGAAATATGGATTTTATAAGCTTAAATTGAATTTAAAGGGTTTATTAGGTTAATATGAGTTAAATTTCGAATCTGGTCATGGAAATTTTATATGTTGTCATATGCATTTTTACTCAGTGTGGGTAAAAATCTTAGACATATTGTACTTTTTATGCATGATTTATGAATTTTTGAGTAAAAATTCAATAAATAGTGACTTAAATTAGTCTAATAATGCTAAAACATATTTCATGACTATAGAAAAACATCATATATTGCATTTTATCCCACATTTCAGATCTAAAAGGGAAAAGTTGATTAAAATTATATTTCTCATATTTTAATGGTCATGGTTGTTAAAACCGATAAAACCGCAACGATGTCTTTCTCCAAAAATTTCAAATTTTTTAACCTAAGTTTTGAATATTATGAGTGTCATGGTATTTTTCCAGAATATTCATGAGTTTGAATTTCAAATTTTGAAATTATTTGGAATTTTTATAATTTAATTTGGAGTTTATAAAATAATATTGTATTTTTGGTTCATAATGAACAATATTAAGGAATCAAGTTGAATTATTGTCAAAGTGTTAGTGAAGACTATGTTTTGAGTCCTAAGACGGTTAGGGTAATTAACTTGAACATAAATATGGATTTATGAGACATTTTGTGATTTTAACAAGCTTATAATCACGTAAATCCATAAAAATCGATAAAATATACGATATTGGCTCTTAAAAGGCGATTTAGCATAACATTTAGCATGTTCATACATATTATAATGCTGCATTTTATTTATGATTGTCATATTTTTATTTTATATAATTTTTGAATTATTTAATTTTACTTAATATGGCCTTAGTTTTTAATTGATATTACCCGAAATGGATAGGAATATCGATTCGGTTGTAATTATTGTGATCTCGTATCACCGTTTTGTAATTTAATAGATTTTTTTTTACAAATGTATAGTAGGAAATTATGTATTTTTATTTATTATTTGTAATTTTCCTGAGTTTCCATGAAGACGGTGTTACCTCGAGATGCGTGCCAAGACCGAAGTTCAAGGGACCAAAGGAGTTGGTTTCCGAATTTTTAATAGTTTATTAGATTTACTATTTTAGGAAGGCCATACTAGGACTTTATATTTATGCTTAGCATTTTCTTTATATGTTTGCATGCATCGCTAAATCGCCATAACTAAACATGCATTTTATTTAATCGAGTCATCGACCGTGTTAATTATAATTATCGTAGTTCACCGCTTTAGTTCACTTAAAACGTGATAGATAATAAATTGAAATGACCTCTCGCTAAATTAATAATTGAGATATAGCCATACCAAATAGTAGAACCCATGAAGTACCAATTTTATAAGGGAGTTAAGCCGGCTTCACCGTAATACAAACCTTGTTACGTTGGCGAAGTGGGGTAGTAAAATGTTATTACATCGAAATTTGGATTGAGCTCAACGGAAGTATTCGTGACCGTAGTCGCATGTATTCCGGGCTAAAGATAAATATTAGAGTAATTTTATCGACCGAGAGTTCTAGAAGTAGAATCGATTAAAGAGTTAATCCACCGAGTTATATTGATAAGGGATGAATCGGCTCACCGTGCCCGAATTAATATGAATTTGGATCTCAGGATCATTTATAATAGTTGGGTAGAGGTCACTATATAAATGTTTAAAATTTGTTTAAAAATGTTTGCAAATTTTATTAGATGACAAATGTTAATATTTCCTTTACCTCCATTTGTAGTTGATTTATATCACAATGGATCCATCACAAGCAACAACACCAATTACCATTGAGTCTTGTCACAAATTATTTGACGAAATTTGCTCCAACCACCAACTCGATACTACTAGAGAACTTCATTTTGGAATTGGTTCTGATGGAAACCTCAATTTCATCACTTTCTCCATACCTCCTACTATAACTAGGCCTTGTGTGAATGCGTCTCGGGTAGACCATGTCACTAAGTCTATGAAATCCCTTTCTTTGGAAGAAAGAGATGCCGAAGTAAGTGGGAGTTCTAGCAAGCAAGTTCTTGCTACAAAAGGGAAATGGTTCAAGAGGAAGGGAAGAAAAGGGAGAAAATTCAACGATGGGGCTAGTGGGACTAGTAGAGGAGCCAAAGTTGATGATGAATGTCATTATTGTCATGGCATGAGACATTGGATAAGAAATTGCCCTATATATTTGGGAAATATAAGGGATGGATTTGTCATTCTACTTGGTAAAATTCCTTCTGAAATTTATGTTATTGATGTAAATTTCACTTCCACCACAACATGGGTACTAGATACTGGCTGTGGTTCTCACCTTTGTAATCATTTACAGGGGCTAAGAAACGTGGAAAGGCTGAGCAAAGGCGATGTTGATCTCCGACTTGGGAATGGAGCTAGGGTAGCGGCCGCGTCCAAGGGTACTTATGTACTTGTTCTACCGAATGGATTCGAATTGTATTTGCATAATTGTTTTTATGTACCTACTCTATCTAAGAACATTATTTCAATTGCTATGTTAGACATAGAAGGTTTTAATTTTGCCATTGAAAACAATTATTGTACTATTTCTAGAAATGACTTGGTTAAAGGCCGAGGTTCATCTATTAATGGCATTTATGTTCTAGAGATATCAAATCCAAGAAAAGACATCTATAATATACAATCAAAGAAACTCAAGTCAAGTGATCCAAATGAATCGTACATTTGGCATTGTCGATTGGGTCATATCAATGAGAATCGCATTAAAAGATTAGTTTCCACTAATGTTATTAAACCATTCGATTTTCAATCATATGGTGTATGCGAATCTTGTCTCCTAGGTAAAATGACTCGTAACCCTTTTAGTGGTAAAGGGACTCGAGCTAGTGAACTATTGGGACTTATACACACCGATGTATGTGGACCAATGACCATCACCGCTAGGGGAAACTATGACTACTTCATAACCTTCACCGATGATTTAAGTAGATATAGGTATATCTACTTAATGAAGTATAAGAGTGAAGCTTTTGAGAAATTTAAAGAATTTCAAAATGAAGTAGAAAACCAATTGAACAAAAGGATAAAGGCACTACGATCCGATCATGGTGGAGAATATCTAAGTAATGAATTTGATTCACACTTGAAAGATTGTGGCATTGTGTCACAACTCACTCCACCGGGTACACCACAACTTAATGGTGTTGCCGAAAGGAGAAATCGAACCCTAGTAGATATGGTTCGATCCTTGATGAGTCAAGCCGAGTTACCCGACTCGTTTTTGGGATTTACAATCCAAACCGCAATCAAATCTTTGAATAATAGTCCAACAAAGGCAACCGAAAAGACTCCATATGAGATGTGGAAGGGAAGGGTTCCTAATATATCCTATATAAAGATTTGGGGATGTAATGCTTACGTCAAGGCAAAAACCGACAACAAGCTTGCCCCACGATCCGAAAAATGCATCTTTGTAGGTTACCCCATTACCTCCCGAGGATATTACTTCTACAAACCTCAAGAAAACAAAGTGTTTGTGTCTAGTGAGGCTGTCGTCTTAGAAACTGAGTTTATTTCTAAGAGAAAGAATGGGAGAAATTTTGAACTTGATGAAGTTCAAGAGCCACAAACCGAAGTAGAGACGCAAGAAGATGTTCCTTCATCGTCTAATCCTGTTGTTAATCCACAACCAAGGAGGTCACGTCGAATTTCAAGACATCTTGAAAGATACGTTGGACTTATCCAAGAGGATGGAAGTCTTGATGTGTTACTTCTTGAAAGTGACGAACCAACCACCTACAAAACTGCAATCTCTAGTCCAAATTAAGCTTTATGGCTTGAAGTCATGGAATCCGAAATTAGTTCTATGCATGAAAATCAAGTTTGGAACTTGGTAGAATTGCCTGAAGGGGTGAGACCTCTTCAGTGTAAATGGATCTTCAAAGTAAAGAATGGCATAGAAGGACATGATGATGTCTACAAAGCTAGGTTAGTTGCAAAGGGTTTTACCCAAGTTCATGGTCTTCATTATGATGAAACCTTTGCACCTGTAGCCATGCTAAGATCCATTCGGATATTGTTAGCGATTGCCGCATTTCATGACTATGAAGTTTGGCAAATGGATGTAAAAACCGCTTTTCTAAATGGGCATTTAGAAGAGGAGGTGTACATGATGCAACCTGAAGATTTTATAGATCTCAAAAATCCTAACAAGGTGTGAAAGCTTAAGAGATCCATTTATGGTCTTAAGCAAGAATCTAGAAGTTGGAATCATCGATTCAATCATGTTATAAGAGAAAATGGTTTTACTCTAAATGTTGAGGAACCATGTTTATACATGAAGTTCAGTGGGAGCAATGTTGTGTTCCTAATATTGTATGTGGATGACATACTACTCATTGGAAATGACATTCCAATGTTGTCCTCCGTCAAGGAGTATTTGGGAAGTCATTTCGAAATGAAGGATTTAGGAGAAGCACAACACATACTTGGTATTCGGATCTATAGAGATAGAATCAAAAGGATATTGGCATTAAGTCAAGAATCTTACATTGACAAGATTCTTCGACGCTTCAGCAGGGATAAGTCTAAGAGAGGCTTAATTCCTATGGGTAATGGAATCTTTTTGAGCAAGTCTCAATCTCCTTCCGAACCCGAAGATGTTGAACGCATGAAATTGATTCCCTATGCTTCCGCTATTGGATCAATCATGTATGCCATGATATGCACTCGTCCAGATGTCTCATATGCTCTAAGTATGACAAGTAGATTTCAAAAGAATCCAGGTGAGAGTCATTGGATAGCTGTGAAGAATATCCTTAATTACTTGCGAAGGACTAAGGATTCTATCTTAGTGTTTGGAGGAGACTCCGAGTTGTGTGTTAAGGGTTACACAGACTCGAGCTTTCAAACAGATAGAGATGACATGAAATCACAAGCTGGTTTTGTATTTATGCTCAATGGTGGTGCCGTCAGCTGGAGAAGCTTCAAGGAAGCTGTGATTGCGGATTCTACCACGGAGGCTGAGTACGTTGCAGCATCAGAAGCTGCCAAGGAAGATGTATGTATTAGGCAATTCATGGAAGGGCTAAGAGTAGTTCCTACTGCCAAAGATCCCATTATTCTCTATTGTGACAACAATGGAACTATCTTCCAAGCTAGAGAACCAAAGTCTAGTAATAAATCTAGACATGTACTCAGAAAGTTTCATATCATTAGAGATTTTATTGAAAGAAAGGAAATTGCGATTTGTAAGGTTGGGACGGATGATAACTTAGCTGATCCACTCACCAAGCCTTTATCGCAGGCGAAACATGATGGACATGTTGTATCCATGGGGCTTAAACGTATGCCCAGTTTGTACTAGACTATTTGATATGAAATAAAATGTTTTTATTTGTTCATATAGAATAATCACATTTGTCTTTTTTAATTTTAATTTTAATTTTAATTTTATTACTTTGTCTTAACTAAATGGGTTGTTGAGACAATTTTGAACCCCATTAAAGTGAACTAGATTGACATAGTAATAGCCCATAGTTACTTACATGAGGTGACGTCTCGAAGTAACTAGAGTGTGATGCGGTTTATGACAAGTTCAAATGTCATAGAGTCATAAGAGATGACTAGCCGATCACATAGGCAGACTGTGGGGACACTCTGCCGGGCTTATGACCGCTTATAGAGTTCTGGCATTTTTATAGCCTGGTCGTGGCGAGAGCTACTATGGTATTCTTATGAGTCAATTCTTTGACTAATGACTGTTCGTCTGAGATGACACAGTTTCAGAGTGACTTTGATTTATGTTCGGCGGCCTTCCTAATTGGGGTCTAATGGGCATATTTTGGGTCATGATGAGTTGTGGCTAATCGAAGGGAAGAGTGCAATAGGAATTGTCCATCCCCGTCAGGGTTATCTTATATCTCAAGGCCACTCGAGGAGCAATGAACTGGAAATGCGTGGCCACGCTCGGAAGGTAACTATGGTAGATAACTCCGGTCAGACAGTTGTTCTCCAGATCGAGGAAACCACTGAAGATATGATCAAATGCAAGTACGACCTGCAAGACACCTTGCATTGAGTGGGAGATAGTAATAAGACAAGAGAATTGGTGACGCACACTTGTCGCGGACAAGTGGGAGATTGTTGGAGTATGTGTACTCGATAATAATGCGATCACATGTTTAAATCTCATATTAAGAATACATAAGGAAATGTAACATTTTATTGTCAACTGATCCACATTAATCGGTAATGATTGGCTGACTAGAGTTTGACATTACTGTCGTGCGACGGTGGTGATCAGTTGATACCTTAAGGTCATACCTCTAAGGAAACATTCTTAATTGACTAATTAATTAATTGTATGACGATACAAGTTAATTAATTCCTTGAAATTGAACAAATGATTTTGTGAGTTATAATACGTATCTTATTGTAATTTGATTAAATAAGATTAGTGATAAGTAATTAAATTGTTTTATTACTTAAGGTTTATTTATTGTTTATGAAACAATTGAGATAAGAATGAATTATTTATTATAAATACAAGTAGTTGTGATTTATAATCATATGACCCATTTTAAGTATTAGTAATTGTGAATTACTAGTTAATTTTTATATGTGATTTATTTTGTTTATGTAATGATTTTTAATTTGTTAAAAATGCATTATTTAAACATGTTAAGTAACATGTCAAATATGTCACACAATACATATTAACAAATTGACAAACTTAAAATGGACCCATTTTAATATGGGTGAGCCGTGTAATATGGGTAGGGAGGATTATTGTGCATTAATCTATTAATTAGTGGGATACATGATCATTGCCTACTAATTATAGTTTTGCATACCTATTGTTCTTGTGAAGAGCAACTATAAAATCTATTGGGCACTCTTCCCCCTCCCTCTACCCGGCCACCCTAGAGAAGAGAAGGGTCTCTCTTCTTATTTTTAGACTAATTCATTCTAAGATTTATTATTCACTTTGAATATTTGCTTATCTCTCTAAGTTTTTGTTGTTGAACAAAAATCATAAAAACTCACATAAAATCTCTAATATTATTCAACAATACTAGAAGTAGTATATATATAATATTAGTAATTTTAAGGGAACAAATATTAATTCTAGTAATCAAATTAATATTTGTATTAAGAGTGATTTTCTTGGTACAATCCTTGAGGAGAGATTCTAAATTGAATCTTGTTCATCCATTTGGAAAGCTCAAGAACTAAGTAAGGTAGGAGACCTTACTAGTGCCCTAATAGCCGAAAATACGTTTGTAAGGGACCGATTTTCTTCACTCTTGTATTTTGTTTTGCATGCATAAAATCTAGAATTAATTTTATGACTAAATTAATTGATCACATATTCAATATGTAAACTTTTGAGATTGATGAATCTAACACTTCAAAATTACAAACTATATTTCATGGCTGAACTAAAAAATTCAAAAAAAAAAAGATGTAACTTACCAAAATTCACATCAAAATTTCTTAATTTACAATTAAAATTCCCATTTTACAATAAAAAAAATGTTAGTTAATCGATTAAAATTTTTCATAGTAATATAGCTTATAAAAGTTATACATTTATTTTTTTATTTAAAATTACACAAACTTGAAAAAAAAAACAAATGAGTAACTTAATAATATTCTTAAACGTAAAATTATGGCATTTTATATTCAACCATTATTTAAGTTCAACCACGATAATTTTCATATAAGTCCAATGATTTTTTTAGAGGCATCGTCGAATTTTCTCACAAGTCTCTTCTAATTCCCTACCCTAGCCTAACCGTTACTCCATTTAACTCTCATACTAATTTTGCAATAATTCCTACCACCATAAAGATTATATAAAGCAACCCATTATATACAACCCTTTGAATGCTTTTGTTTTTTTCCTAATTAATATTTATGTCATTTAAGTTAGTGAACACTAATTGTAGTATACATCATTTAACTTCCAAATTAGCATTATTTAGCCTCTCCTATTTAAGATCGCCTCATTTGTTTTCCTCCACAACAATCATTTGGGGGTGGTAAAAATTTGTAGTATTTTCTTTAACTTGAATTTGGAATGACGAATTACTAATTTGTGTATTGTTTTTTGTTGTACTTTTGTTTTGTAGGCGGTACGAAAGGAAGACCTTGTGGTGAAGTCGTATGATTAGCGGCTAACTCTTGATGTCATGCACACTCCACAGGTAAATTCACTTTTTATACAACTAACAACTTCAATATTTTAATTTGGTTTTAAAGTTTTCTAATTCATACATAATCAAATTCTAAAATTTATGATTTTTTATTAGATGATGATCAAAATTAAAGAATAGGAATATGTATCAATGATGAAGTAAATTCCGATTTCATTTGATATTCACAAAAAAATAAACTATCTAAATTTTTTAATTTTCCTAGAGATAACCTGTGATTTTCACGGGTAACAAAACTAGTTTAATTGTTATAAATAGAACTAATTGATGATATGTTGGAGAAAAATACTTGTAGCATATGGAGTATAATATTAAGTATATTAGTGGTAATGGATAAAAAGGGAGAGAAATACATGGAGACGATTCTAATTGAACCATTGGTTTTTCTTAAGAGAGGTATATCCCTCTTAAATATAAAACGAGTCAAATAGTATTTGTATAGATGAATGAAACAAGAGTTCGTCTTGTATTAGACAAACTGATTTTTGTCTCGTCTATTTTATTTGACATGTTTTATTGTTAGACGGATATATATATGTCTTAAATGAAAGTTTTTTTTTCTTTTTGTGACGAGAGAACCCGCAACCGCAGACTGCAAATCCTGTATACCAGATAAGTGTGACACCCCGCGATTTAGAGTTGATCAAGTGCGGGCCGGCCCGTTTCGCCCATCCTGTCCAGCCCGCTAAAATAGTGGGCTTGGACAAGAAAAATCAAAAACTAAACGGGTAACGGCCAAGAAACTAGGCCCGCTAGAATAAATGGATGAGTTTGGACTAAACAAATTGCCCATGTACGGCCCGCTAGGCCCGCTATTAAAAGTAACCTCATAAAAGTCCTCACACCCTCAATCCTCCAACGTTCTCTGCTCATTTCATTTACAATTTGTACACTCTAAACCAATTAGGTAGCGCAAATGAATACTTATGCCTTACGTATAAGTGGGAGATTGTCGGTATTCGACATTGCCAAACTTGTGTTTTTTCCAAAATATATTAAACTTATCTTTTGAAAATTAATATATTTTCTTAAGAGTAAGCTTTTAAAGACAATTGTTAAGTTTTAGTGGGATGTAGCAAAATACGAAACACTAATTTATGTATTTGATTTAAGTCAGGCCCGCGGACCGACCCGCTCTCTTGAAGTGGGCGGGTACGGACAGTGAAAATTTGCCCGCTTAGCGGGCTCAGGGTAAAAAAATAAGGCCCACCAGACACTTTTTAGCTGCTGGGCCCGACCCGTGTCCGGCCCAAGCCCGCTTTTGATCATCTCTACCCGCGATATTGCGAAAAATATAACTAATAAATTTAAGCGAAATTATGAAATTTTAAAAACTTTTTATTACTAGTTAAAGTTTAACATGCGGGGGTCACTATTAAAATTAAACAAGTGCAACGATAAGCAAACTTAGGTTATTAGAAACCAAGTCTAGAAAATAAGGGGGAAAAGATATCCCACGAATAACAAGTCTAAAAGGTGAGTCTAAGTATAACGATAGACAAAAATCCAACGGTCAAGGTGCTCGCTGCCTCACACATGTCTTCACCCCATAAATGTCAGTGGGGAGTAACTCAAGGTTCTCCCAGCCACATTATATCAAAATGAACATAATAAAGAACTCAAATAAGACAAGGCATAATAAATACGAGATACAATTCCCTTGAACAAATAAGCATGGGATCATTCATGTTAGAATAATAAGAGAAAGCATGTCACATGCATATTTAAATAAGTGAAGTAAAGGAGAACATAGATACGGTTAGTTAATCACAAGCACGAATTCCAATGAAATGTGACATATGCAACTATCCAAATTATACAAGACTGGTACTTAAGTCACGTGAGATAGATAAACGAGTGGTCAATCATCGCAATACATATAGATGAAAACCATAGCCATTACTATGGAAATCTTCTAACAAACATTGTATGGGACGTGGCTATTAACGTCACATGCGCACTCATGGCTTGCATGTAACACCCCCGTACACTAAGGTGCCTTACCAAGACCACCTAATTCATGAAACTGCTACCATCTCGGTTACCCAAGCCAATGTATATCAAAAGGACCATAAAAGAACGTACTTTAATAGATAAGTTTAAAGTGATACAAAACCAAAACCAAAACCAAAACTGTCAAAAGAAATACAACTGTTCCAAATCCAAAACCAACTAAAAGAAATGTAAAGTTTCATTACACAACGGAAGACTCTAGACGACTCGTCGTGACTCAATCCCAGCTATCCCCCGCGCATCCATATCATACCTGCTCAATAACTTCTCACCATCCCCGAATGGATCACCACAGTTTTTAAAACAATTAAACGGGGTCAGTTACTGTTACACAATACAAGATAAAGCAATATCAACAATACACACAATCCTCCACCACCGTCACATCATCAATCACCTGACTAGCCTGAAGGTCTAGTCCTGCCAGTTTACGGCCGCAACCAGTAATCCATACCGCCAGTGGGGGACCGCAGCCGTTCCCACCAAAGCCCCGCTCATCAATACCGAGCGCAAACCCACGTTCCTTAATGTGCACATCTCCTCTTGTGGTGGGTTCCACAAGGGGCGAATCAAGGGCGTGAAGCCACTCCCGCAAGTGACTCCACTCAGCCGAGGGCGCACCTCGCGAACCACAGACAAACAACAACAACCAACTACAACATCAACAATTACCAATTCAATACGATATAGATCAATTGCTATTAATCGACAATCAACAACCAACCAATCATCTAATATACATGTAAACAATACTGAGTAGGGAAACCCTACCAGGAAAAGCAATCACCAAAATCGTCACAATCAGCGAATCAGAAACGTTCCTCTACAAAATCACCTCCTACCAACCATACAATCATAAAATCATCATCTAAACCAATAATACACCCAAAACCCCCAATCTACCCAATTAGGGCTTAAACCAAAATTATCAAAACAATATAAAAACCATACTAGGATCTTACCAACACCGCGACGGTCTCAATGGCGTAAAGAACTCTGGATTCCGACGTCACAAGCCTTAGGATTCGATAGCAATGCGAAAGGGAGAAGCAACGTAACTTTGTTTTTATCTTTGTGAAGTTTAGAATAGGGTAAAAAGTGAAAAGAAACTGACGAAAGGTGTTTATATATCTTTCTCGCGTTGCTAATTAAACCCGACAAATAACCAACCAACTTACTCGATCGAGTAAGTGACTTACTCGATCAAGTGGCCCCTACTCGATCATAAGCGCTCCACCACTAAAACCTGATCCCGATGAGTAAGCCCTTGCCTGGTTATGATTACCCCTCTTGTAACTAGAATGACCACCACCCTCACTCTCAGCCTGTCTCTTTTCAGGACCTCTCTCCTTGTTCTCTTTGGCCATCTCGACCAATCTCTCAGCTCTCCCTGCCCTCTCATAAACTTCCTTAACATCTGTAAGGACCCAAACCGGTAACTTCTCCATAATCTCATAGGTCAACCCCTTCTCAAACCGCAGTGCCAAGTTCTCCTGACTCAGCCCCATGTCCTCTGTATACCTCGATTTCTCATTCAATTTATGATAGTACTCAACCACAGTCATATCAGAAGTCATCTTGAAAGAATCAAACTCCTCCCTCAGCTTACTACGAACATGTTCTGGAACAAACTCCCGGCGCATAGCTCTTTTGAACTCAACCCATGGTATAGCTGACTTACCCTGCTTCAGGTAGAGATCTAGGTCACTCTCCCTTACCTTGTCCCACCACTCTCCCGCAACATCTCTCAAGTAGAACGCAACTTGTTCCACTTTGAAGTCCTCGGGATAATGAACCACTCCCAAGATGTTCTCCATCTCCCTATGCCAATTGTCGAGCAAAATTGGCGCACCAGTACCCATATATTCCTTTGGGTTGAAGCGGGATATCGTAGTGCTCATCTTGGCAAAGTCTACCCCCACATCTTTGTCTTTCCCAAACCTTTTTAGAGCCTCGGTAAGCGCATCCTAATGCTCAAGCATCTTGGCAATATCATCCACATTCATCTCTTGCGCCCTAGCATACATGGCAGATCTCTTTGGCGGCATATCTTTGAGCTATAAGAGGAGAGATAAACGTAAGTACATAGCCTACGGCTCAAAGCATATACGACTTGTACAACACTTACTCGATCGAGTAACTATACCCACTTGATCGAGTTGCCCGCTTACTCGATTGAGTACCTCAACTCCAGAATCTGACCAGAACGTACACAAAAACGCACTCGATCGAGTCACTTACGTACTCGATCGAGTAGCCCCCACTCGATCGAGTAATCCTCTTAGTCGATCGAGTTCCCCAAAATAGCAGCTACTGCCCAACGTTAACTTATACCCACACGATCGAGCTCAGTCCACTCGATCAAGTCCACCCTACTCAATCGAGTAACCCCCACTCGATCGAGTCATGCCGGCTTTTCTAACTACCCGTATGCCTTAACTTAATAACTTTTCACAACAAAATATATATATACGTATACAACAAACGCTAAAATCTTATTCACATGTTAATATTATGCCACATTTTAAATCATCCATCATGCAACATGATCATCCACAACATATTACCATATAAAACTACTTCACCTTTTTCCACCACATTCTCCATTCCACCCCAACATATTAAATTGAACATTAATAAACACATAACGATCCCATGACACTCCCTTAGTGACCGGTTTAAAGTTGTAGGGCGAGTTCACGACTTTAGGACGTTTCCCAAGTCTTTGCATTAGCTCCTAACAACTCCTACCCGGGTACATTTTAGTTTGACTCCCTAGGTTCATTAGATTCATTAGTTTAAAGTTCCAAAATCGTCGCTCTGATACCACTTTGTAACACCCCCATACACTAAGGCGCCTTACCAAGACCACCTAATACATGAAAGTACTACCATCTCGGTTACCCGAGACAATGTATATCAAAAGGACCATAAAAGAATGTACTTTAATAGATAAGTTTAAAGTGATACAAAACCAAAACCAAAACTGTCCAAAGAAATACAACTGTTCCAAATCCAAAACCAACTAAAAGAAATGTAAAGTTTGATAACACAGCGGAAGACTCTAGATGACTCGTGGTGACTCAATCCCAGTTATCCCTCGAGCATCCATATCATACCTACTCAATAACTGCTCACCATCCCCGAATGGATCACCACAATTTTTAAAACAACTAAATGGGGTCAGTTACTGATTACACAATACAAGATAAAGCAATATCAACAATACACACAATCCTCCAACACCGTCACATCACCAATCACCTGACTAGCCTGAAGGTCTATCCTGCCAGATTACGGCCGCAACCAGTAATCCACACCGCCAGTGGGGGACCGTAGCCGTTCCCACCTAAGCCCCGCTCATCAATACCGAGCGCAAACCCATGTTCCTTAATGTGCACATCCCCTCTTGTGGCGGGTTCCACAAGGGGAAAATCAAGGGCGTGAAGCCACTCCCGCAAGTGACTCCACTCAGCCGAGGGCGCACCTCGCGAACCACAGTGTAGATACCCGTATCCGTCGATATTGGAATTTATAGAGAACCCGACAAACACCCGATGATGATAGGACACATGTATTCTTTAGTTGTCATTGTCATTATTTGGGCTCGTTTTACGATGTAGAATGAGCGTTGTTGATTTAGTATTTTATTAATTTAAATGATATTTAAATTAAATGTTTTTTTGAGTGAATTCATTTTATTGTTTTAACTTGAATTTATTTTCTTAAATTTATTTTATTGAAAATAAAATATATTTTTTTATGTGAAAAATCATTCTTTAGTTAATTGATTTGAAAAATCAATTTAAATCGTTTTATAAATCGTATTTGAAGAACTCGTTTTTTACGACGATTTTATACGCGATTTTGAGCTCGTTTTCAACTTGATTTGAGCACGATTTTCGAAGCAAACTCGAACCAATTCCTGACCCATAACCCAACCCATCACTCACCCTCATAACCAGGCCCTAATACCATGCAAACCCACGTCCATACCTCCTTATTTTCGAGCCCCAAACAGCAGCACAAACCAGTCCGTCACCCTTCAACCCGAGTCCACTAAACAGCCCCAAACCCGCTCCAAACACCACTTAAACCCGTGCCCATTAACCCTAATCCATACCCTAGTATACTACCCATATTACCCTAGCTTAACCACCAAGAAACACCCGTCCAAAACCCTACACGAGCTCACAATAGCTGCTGGACAGCAGCAACGAAATAGAGCAGCTCGACTGCTTGTTGCTCTCTTTTACCCTACTTTAACTCCCTATAAATACCTCCCCTCTGCCATACTTTCATTCCTCTAAGTTCTCCATATATACTACCGTCATTTATAAGCTTTAAACTCCAGAAACAAACCCTAATTGCCTCTCAAAAACCCTCGACAAAACCGACATACAAAACTGAGAATCAGTTTGTGTGTCCTCTTTGGAACCCTTCGTTCAACCCTCAAACCTCCATTAAAATTCGAGTTTGTTGTTCCTAATTAACCACACAACATCCATCTACATCTTAGACAAAGATTCACGAGCCAAATTGCCCTTGAGAGTACACGAATCCCCTCGAAAAACAGAGTGACATACACTCTGTTTTCGCGGCTTTTCCTGTTTGTCCAGTTCTGTTTGTGCTCGTTTTTCGTGCCCAATAACTCAAAACAAGCAGGGATTGTTTTAAGATCTCTGTTCTCCTATCTTTCTAGTTTTCAAAACATCTTTTAAATCTAATTTTCACCGTGAAACGAGTGAGAAATTGCAGTTTGAAAATTGCTGTCCAGATTTGCAAAAAAACGTGTTGTTGCTTTGTTCCTTCGTCGACGACGGCCTCTCGAGATAAAGTCTACGATCGATTACGACCCAAGACGGTGTCAACGATACATGTAGGTTGAGGGTGCATCAAATCCTCCTCTTCTCCTTTTTATTTCGTTCTTTTTTATGTTTGTTTTTTATTGTTAGGTTTACGTTGTTTATCGTTTTGTTTATCGTTTAATATCATTAACTATGAAACTAGTTTAGTCCGAGTATGAGTTAAAGTACCACCACGAACACCCGCGTTGACTTGAGATGGGAAAGAAATCCGCCACATCGGTCGGTCGTACACCCCGTCTCATTTACATATCCTCGTGTTCAAGGTAGGGCATTAATAAAACAATTTCTAATTTCGTTCCTCGCTTTTGATCCCTCGTTTGTTTCGACCAATTCGACCTACCCTAGGACCCTTCGCATGTTAGTTCGACCTATGATTGTTAACATATGACTTATTTAGACGACATTAGATCAATTTAATAACCTAATTAGACATATTAGGTGGCATCGACATAGCTTTAAAAATCAACTAACAATTCTATAACTTAATGAACGCATCTCCCTTTTCACTTGATTTCTCGCTAGCATAGGAGTGCGTGATTAGCACCTTCCTATTAACACTCGATGAGTAGCGTTAATATCGTAACTTCGTGACCTAATTCGACCCCCTTTAGGCCGTGTAGAATACACATTCGCGTGACATCTTCTCAATCGATCAACGTCGTTTCTAACTTGTTTTCTAGCCCGTTTTCGAACTCGTTTCGAAATTATTTGATCTAACTAATGAAATTGACCTAGGAACTAGGATGGCCGTGGTTTGGCCGTGAGGTTGGCCGATTTCTTTGTCCTTCTTGCTTCGTTTTTTTTTGTACCAATTGTTCTTTGTTGTTTCATTGCTTGTAATTTATAATTTGTTCATCGAGTTGTAACTTTAAAGTTTTTTTTAATTTTATCGAGTCAAAAGCTTCTTCAAAAACCTTAGTCTTATTTGGTTAGATGGTTGTGCTCCAATTCGTGTAAGAGCGTAGTAAATCGCATGTTGTTTAAAGCGACATGGCCCGATTTATGCTAATGCATGCTTTGATGTGTGGCCCTGTGTCTAATTCGATAAGATTAAGTGAAAGCACGCATCACGAGGAGTGACCCAAGGCCGTGAGTCATGTAAGCCGTGGACCACCCCCCCTTGTGCACGTTTCCCTAGGCCGAATTGGCCGTGTAATGTGTCGTGTACGGTTTTGTGTATAGCGTTGTATTTTAGATCGAGTTGTATCTTTAATTTATCGTTGTGTCGGCATGAAATGCCTGGGTTGTAATAGGATAGATCCCAACGGCTCCCCCATTCCCCTTAAGCCTTGTTTGCTTTGTATGTTGTTAGATCAATCAACCCACATGCTAAATTACAACTTTGACAAAGTTAGTTTAGTTGCATCTAAATCGACATAGAAACTTCACATGTTAGGGTTTTAAAAACGATGTTTGCATATCATATATCGTAGTAGCTATGACCTTGTTTGAAATCCGATACTTGACTTAGTAGAGGCCGTTATCGACGGGCGGGGTTAGGTGTCCTTATGGGCTTCCTAACACGTACCCTCACCCCTTACTCAAGATCTATGGTTTGTGGATCCGTCTAAATACCATTGGATTACGAGAGTCATTCAAATCGAGTGATATAGGGTACAAGTCTTTATCTTTAATCACTCGTAGTCAATTGGCTTTATGCTTTTCGACGAAAGGTGTAAAGTTGACTTGAACGGTTCCAAGTTCCCAAAAAACTTGGTGGCGACTCTAATTTGTCTTAATTCGATTCGAAAGAACCTCGAGTCGATAATGCCTAGTGTGGATTCCGCGGACGCAGTTCCCGAGGGCGTTGCCCACAGTTTGGCGACTCCGCTGGGGAAAAGAGGACTAGTTACACTTTGTTTCTAGGGTCTTTTCCTCCGAGGTGAAACTTGAAAATAAAGTATTGGAAAGTAAAACATTACTCATAGTGCTACGATTCATGCATAAACCCTTAAGGACTTTCCCGGGCCGACCAGCGTTTCTTTGTGATGCGTGGGGGGCGACGTCCCACTATGCCAGGAACTCGCACATTGCTTGCTTCCGCTCCGCCTCGTCGTGGTTCTTGATGGTGGGGATGCTCTTCTAGGTACTCTACCTAAAGGCCCTTGCTCTATAAGACCCAAAAAGGATGGAGGGCATAGACCTTCTTGTAGAAAACTTGCCGAGACTTAGAGATGTCTAGGAGCATACATCCTTATAACATGAGAATGACAATGTGCGAAATGAATTTCCCGAGTCTTTTCAAATTTTCCGTATCGATTTCAAAACCGAACTTTTGAAAAACTTACTGTCAAAATAGCATGATTTTCAAAACGCGGAATGCTGCCCAAGTAGGACCAGAGTTTTCGGCCAAAAATGAGCTTTTATAGCCAGCGTGCTGCCCATTTTAAATCTCATTTTCAAATCGATCTTTCGTTTTTTAAATTCAATCCAAAATATTTCTCGAACATTAACCAAGCATAAAATGCGTCGAGTCGTGTCCGGGTCCTGGCCGTGTTTGGCTAGGCATGTTTTGTTCTAAGAGTCTAGAACACGACCTTGTTGGGTCACCCGAGCTCACCTCTTGGGCTTCGAGTCACGTGGGTCGACCAATTGGTCTAGGATAGTCCACAGAAACGTCCAAGCTAGGCCATTTAGGGCGTTTCACTTAAACCTATGGGCTATGTTAGTCCAATCACGGGTTTAGTCACACCGAGTCCAGTTTAGAATCGAGCTATGACAGCTTGAGTCATGTCGTTTTGTCGAGTCTAAAATGAATCGAGGTCTAAATTCAACCGTGAGTCGAACCTTTTGGTTAGTCGGTCATAAGTCGAGTCTTTGTTTGAGTCAAGTTGGTGTCGTGTCCTTAAGTGTGCAGGGGCTCTTACATTTGAATATTGACTCGGTTCGGGGTTTTCTTGTAGAAAGGCCGCCAAAAACCCGACTTCAAGCAATGGAAGATGCTGTTAACAAACTCACTGAGGCCGTGAACCTAATGATGACCAGAATGGATGCGATCGAATCCAAGCTGGGTGAAGATTCCTCTTCATCTACCCCACCTTTGACTGATCTGGAGAAACGGTTCAAATTCATTGATGACCGTCTGAAACTCTCCCAGGGGAAGAACATCCATTACGAAAATGCTAGGGCCTATGCCTCAGTTCAGGATAAGTTGCCCACAAACATGGTTCTCACTGATATCCCAAAGTTTAAGGGCACAGAAGATCCAGTCCACCATGTTAAGGCCTATAAGGGGTACTTAGCACTGAAGGGAGTACCTGCTGACGTGCTCTCTGAAATTTTTGCCCAATCTCTGGATGAACACCCGAAGGCGTGGTTCTATAATATTGACCTTAAGAACTTCCCCACTTTCGAAGATATTATGGTGGAGTTCTGTAAGCACTATGCTGACAATGTCGAGATTCAAACCAACATAAGGACTTTGGAGGTAATGACACAGAAGGAAAAACAAGGCTTTACTTGAATTCCTCGCAAGATGGCGCGGAAAAGCGTGAAACTAGCCAAGAAGCCCGATGAAGTTGAAATGGTAGATAAGTTCGTAAAGAATCTACGACCTGTTTACCGTAATGCTCGAAATACTGAATTTTGGTTCTTTCAAAGAATTGATAAGAATCGGGATAAAGGTAGAGGATGACGTCCAATGGCGGTTTTTGAGAAGCCAAAAGGATACCAAGGGGCCTCGTCATCTAAAGCAAAAGCACCAGCAACGTCCCACTTTGTTGAAGCTGTCAATCTCTTAGATGGACAGTCAAAAAGGCCTCCGCGCCAAGCTCCGAGGGTATTCACCGATATCGGGTGCACTTACGCATACGCTCTCCAAAGGCTCATAGCCCAGGGAAAGCTGAAGCCTATTGGTCCAACTCCGGATCCACCCACTGAACAACAAGGTAAATGGTATAAAACAAATGCCTACTGTGCCTTTCATCAAGGGAAAGGCCATGATACTGAAAGGTGCTATCGACTGAAGCACGAAATCCAAGACATGATTGAGAATGGAACACTCCCGATCCCAACTGTTAAAACCAATAACATCACCAATCCATTTGGCGATCACGCTAACTTTGTTTCTGTCGAAGACAATGTCGATTATTCCCATCTTATCCGCCCATGTCACTTGAAAGGGGTGTTTATCGGGAAAATATTTGTG
Organism: Silene latifolia; assembly: GCF_048544455.1. Classification (NCBI taxonomy): domain Eukaryota; kingdom Viridiplantae; phylum Streptophyta; class Magnoliopsida; order Caryophyllales; family Caryophyllaceae; genus Silene; species Silene latifolia. The sequence continues at coordinate 63,123,860 of NC_133537.1, read as the reverse complement.
GATTGCTGTGAATTCTTGCCAAACCCGGAGAATAAAATTCAAATCGGGAGTCTCGCTCTAGAATGTACTCCTCTCATTAACGAAGTAAATAAAAGACAATTCGATTCACCAACCTTCATCACTGGCGTAGATCCTCAGAGGACTACCTCGGGATGGAGGCAGACCATCAAAGGGATCAAGGACCAGAGCCGGGCATCTAAGCTGACAGCTGAACAAGAGAAAGCTCAAGACCAGATTTGAAAATTATGAGTCAGGATCTGTTTTCTTATCTTAGTCGAGTCGAGTCTAGAACTTTTTTTTTTTTTTTTGAATTTGAGTCGTTTGTTCCGCGATGACCTAGGATGTGTCCTAGGAATCGTTTCTTCGAGTCTGTTAAGCATTTCTCATTCCAATAAAAAAGTTGCAGTTTCGTTTCCAAATATGTCTTGTTTCCAATCCTCAATCATTCCGAAACATGATAAAACGCACAACACACTCAAAGGAATCCCTGGGGTAGAAATATGTCCTGTTTCAAAATGTAAGGTACACTAGGATCCCGTGTTTGATTCCTTTACCTATTCCATGTCTGGTGGTAGAAAACCTCCATCTGAACCAATGTTTGTGACAAGCTTTTAGATGATTCTATGACAAACCCGGACTAGCTCTTTGTTTCCCCTATCGATGATGGAAGGCAAGCCTTTTCCCCAACAAAATCATCCCATCTCGAAGAGAGAAGATATCAACCCGTTCTAACAAGGAATTGTTAGTTCCTACCCAAATTAGTTGGCGAAGCCCAGTTTTCAAGGTGTATCCATTTATGACTAAGAGAATGAATAGAAGATCATTTTCAAAGAGAGAAAAAAGATGATAAAGAATGAAAAATGAGAAAAAGAGAAAAATTGGAAAAATGAAAAAAAATGAAAAAAAAGAAAAATGAAAAAAAGATGAAAGAAAAAGAAAAAAGGAAAAAAGATGTTGAAGTTATTGCGGAATGCTTTTTGGTTGAATGTCGAAGTTACGGAAGCCAGAATTCAAGTCATGTACCCATAGTTGAGGTTCAATGGGCGAAGCCCAAAAGCGTAAGTAGTGACCTCTTTACCCTCTAAGTCCTTCCTGAGACGGTTACAAGGGGATAGTCAGGAATTTTGAGAATCATTCCGCTTGTCTTTTTACACCCCGACCTTTAGGGTCCAGATATGGAGATTTGAACCCACATTGTTTTCCAACCCATTTGCACTCGGATTTCATCAAAACCGAGACACCTTTTCCAACCACGTTATAGGCCATAGCGTTTGGCCTTAACACCACAAAACGAACCTTCAGAATGATGGTTTACCTTGCGAACCTATTTTTTACCAAGCTCCACATCCCAAAGAATCACAACCTTTTGTACCAACCCTAGACACGGGATACAACAGTACCTTACAGGCTAGAATGGGATACGACATGATACCTTAGGTGAAACCTTTGAGTGTGTACACACAATTAAAATGCCATGTTTATGCACCAAGATCGAACTACGTCGGATTTGATTTCGCTCCACGCGAATACGTAGGCAGTCCTTCAGAATAAGGGATTCAATCCACCCATCATCCAAGTTGTCATCTTGTCGGTTTCTTACGGGTCTTAACCAAGTCCAAATGAAGCCACCTTTGTTTGAGTAGGTCTTAGTACTTTATGTAAGCTAGGATAAGGATATAGATTCAGATGAGTAGTGTCTAGTCTCGGAATGAGCCTTATATAACGGTGTAGACAAAGATGCTCAGTCAGATAGGTGTGGGTTTTTTTTATTGGGAACAGAAAATATGAAAAACCCGCTGAAAAGAATGAAGGCGTGGAAGAAAAATAGTAAAAGCCCGCTGAAAAGAAAGAAGGCGGTGGCAAGAAATGATGAAAAACTCGCTGAAAAGAAAGGAGGCGAGGAGAAGAGTGACAGAATGTTCCCAACAAGAGTGATGTGTGATGTCTAAGTGTTCTCATAAAATCAGTCTGTGTTTAGTGTCTGGGCGAAGCCAACGTTGTTGCTCTGTGAGTTTAATCCTCCTTGTTAATGCCAAGTGATCTTGATTCCCATGTACCCTCGGGAGCACACCCATGACATAAGATATCTCCGTCCCAAGTCCGGCGACCTTGTGATTCCCATTTGCCATCTTTTGGCACCAGAATGGCCAATTTACATTTCTACCCCCAACAAGTCAATAATCGAATTAAAACCCGTGCACACTTACGGTTTTATTTTCCTTTTTTGTTTTACGGTAGCGGGCTACGCCCACGTGGTTTACGAGTCATACAGAGTGTCTGAGTCGTATTTCATGCTCACCCATCAAGGTTCGATTTCAAAATGCCAAATATTTCAAAATTTCAAAATTTCAAAAACTTTTTGCGCATTATGGATAGATGATCAAAGTCAAGGTTCAAACCTCAGAGTTCAAAATCAAATTTTGGGTCGACGACCCAACACCCAAATGATTCGTTTCAAATTAAAATTTCGGGTCGATGGCCCAACATTCCAAGTGATGTCAAATTCAAAATTCGGGTCGATGACCCAATTATTCAAAATTTTCAAATTCAATTTTCGGGACTATGACCCAATCTTTCAAATGATCCAATTTTAAGATTGATGATCCAAATGTGCTTATGTGATGATTATTGCTAGTACGTTTTTGTGTTTCAAATATAGCAGGATATGCTTCAACTGGGGGCTCTAAAGTCTTCGACTTTAGAGCCATTGCAAATCAGGGGCTCAAGCCGTTGGCTTCAGAGACCATTATCAGGATGTAAAGGATGACATCCACCAAGAATTCAATTCAATACAAGAGTATGAAATGGAAGAATTCCGTAGCTGAAAGCAAATGATGAAAGCGGCGACAACCTCCTTGGAAAGTCCCGTCCCATTCGGACAAGCGCCAGCAGATGATAAATTTTGGGCAAATGTCGCAGAGATGATGAATTTTGGACATACGCCAGCAGATGATAAACTTTGGGCATGTGTCAGCTGCCGAACTACGACGCGGGTTTGATTCCGTCAGAAACGGATACGTAGGCGCCCGAGGATAAGGCTCAACCCACCATATATGCAGTTTTAGGGGTCGACGACCAACAACGATAATTTGACACAACAGAAGCAAGAGTCAATCCCAGTGAAGTTTCGGTATGATCTCTTCTTATGGTCAAGGCGAGTTTATATACGCAAGTCTAATGGACTATAAACGACCCGAAGAATCCTCGGGTCGAGAGGGACTGGGATATACTTTGACTTTCGCCTTGTCCAAGCCTCGGTCAAAGTGGGGCTCAGAGATACCCGTATCCGTCGATATTGGAATTTATAGAGAACCCGACAAACACCCGATGATGATAGGACACATGTATTCTTTAGTTGTCATTGTCATTATTTGGGCTCGTTTTACGATGTAGAATGAGCGTTGTCGATTTAGTATTTTATTAATTTAATTGATATTTAAATTAAATGTTTTTTTGAGTGAATTCATTTTATTGTTTTAACTTGAATTTATTTTCTTAAATTTATTTTATTGAAAATAAAATATATTTTTTGATGTGAAAAATCATTCTTTAGTTAATTGATTTGAAAAATCAATTTAAATCGTTTTATAAATCGTATTTGAAGAACTCGTTTTTTACGACGATTTTATACGCGATTTTGAGCTCGTTTTCAACTTGATTTGAGCACGATTTTCGAAGCAAACTCGAACCAATTCCTGACCCATAACCCAACCCATCACTCACCCTCATAACCAGGCCCTAATACAATGCAAACCCACGTCCATACCTCCTTATTTTCGAGCCCCAAACAGCAGCACAAACCAGTCCGTCACCCTTCAACCAGAGTCCACTAAACAGCCCCAAACCGCTCCAAACACCACTTAAACCCATGCCCATTAACCCTAATCTATACCCTAGTATCCTACCCATATTACCCTAGCTTAACCACCAAGAAACACCCGTCCAAAACCCTACACGAGCTCACAATAGCTGCTGGACAGCAGCAGCGAAACAGAGCAGCCCGACTGCTTGTTACTCTCTTTTACCCTACTTTAACTCCCTATAAATACCTCCCCTCTGCCATACTTTCATTCCTCTAAGTTCTCCATATATACTACCGTCACTTACAAGCTTTAAACTCCAGAAACAAACCCTAATTGCCTCTCAAAAAGCCTCGACAAAACCGACATACAAAACTGAGAATCAGTTTGTGTGTCCTCTTTGGAACCCTTCGTTCAACCCTCAAACCTCCATTAAAATTCGAGTTTGTTGTTCCTAATTAACCACACAACATCCATCTACATCTTAGACAAAGATTCACGAGCCAAATTGCCCTTGAGAGTACACGAATCCCCTCGAAAAACAGAGTGACATACACTCTGTTTTCGCGGCTTTTCCTGTCTGTCCAGTTCTGTTTGTGCTCGTTTTTCGTGCCCAATAACTCAAAACGAGCAGGGATTGTTTTAAGATCTCTGTTCTCCTCTCTTTCTAGTTTTCAAAACATCTTTTAAATCTAATTTTCACCGTGAAACGAGTGAGAAATTACAGTTTGAAAGTTGCTGTCCAGATTTGCAAAAAAACGTGTTGTTGCTTTGTTCCTTCGTCGACGACGGCCTCTCGAGATAAAATCTACGATCGATTACGACCCAAGACGGTGTCAACGATACATGTAGGTTGAGGGTGTATCAAATCCTCCTCTTCTCCTTTTTATTTCGTTCTTTTTTATGTTTGTTTTTTATTGTTAGTTTTACGTTGTTTATCGTTTAATATCATTAACTATGAAACTAGTTTAGTCCGAGTATGAGTTAAAGTACCACCACGAACACCCACGTTGAATTGAGATGGGAAAGAAATCCGCCACATCGGTCGGTCATACACCCCGTCTCATTTACATATCCTCGTGTTCAAGGTAGGGCATTAATAAAACAATTTCTAACTTCGTTCCTCGCTTTTGATCCCTCGTTTGTTTCGACCAATTCGACCTACCCTAGGACCCTTCGCATGTTAGTTCGACCTATGATTGTTAACATATGACTTATTTAGACGACATTAGATCAATTTAATAACCTAATTAGACATATTAGGTGACATCGACATAGCTTTAAAAATCAACTAACAATTCTATAACTTAATGAACGCATCTCCCTTTTCACTTGATTTCTCGCTAGCATAGGAGTGCGTGATTAGCACCTTCCTATTAACACTCGATGAGTAGCGTTAATATCGTAACTTCGTGACCTAATTCGACCCCCTTTAGGCCGTGTAGAATACACATTCGCGTGACATCTTCTCAATCGATCAACGTCGTTTCTAACTTGTTTTCTAGCCCGTTTTCGAACTCGTTTCGCAATTATTTGATCTAACTAATGAACTTGACCTAGGAACTAGGATGGCCGTGGTTTTGCCGTGAGGTTGGCCGATTTCTTTGTCCTTCTTGCTTCGTTTTTTTTGTACCAATTGTTCTTTGTTGTTTCATTGCTTGTAATTTATAATTTGTTCATCGAGTTGTAACTTTAAAGTTTGTTTTACTTTTATCGAGTCAAAAGCTTCTTCAAAAACCTTAGTCTTATTTGGTTAGATGGTTGTGCTCCAATTCGTGTAAGAGCGTAGTAAATCGCATGTTGTTTAAAGCGACATGGCCCGATTTATGCTAATGCATGCTTTGGTGTGTGGCCCTGTGTCTAATTCGATAAGATTAAGTGAAAGCACGCATCACGAGGAGTGACCCAAGGCCGTGAGTCATGTAAGCCATGGGCCACCCCCCCTTGTGCACGTTTCCCTAGGCCGAATTGGCCGTGTAATGTGTCGTGTACGGTTTTTTGTATAGCGTTGTATTTTAGATCGAGTTGTATCTTTAATTTATCGTTGTGTCGGCATGAAATGCCTGGGTTGTAATAGGATAGATCCCAACGGCTCCCCCATTCCCCTTAAGCCTTGTTTGCTTTGATTGTTGTTAGATCAATCAACCCACATGCTAAATTACAACTTTGACAAAGTTAGTTTAGTTGCATCTAAATCGACATAGAAACTTCACATGTTAGGGTTTTAAAAACGATGTTTGCATATCATATATCGTAGTAGCTATGACCTTGTTTGAAATCCGATACTTGACTTAGTAGAGGCCGTTATCGACGGGCGGGGTTAGGTGTCCTTATGGGCTTCCTAACACGTGCCCTCACCCCTTACTCAAGATCTATGGTTTGTGGATCCGTCTAAATACCATTGGATTACGAGAGTCATTCAAATCGAGTGATATAGGGTACAAGTCTTTATCTTTAATCACTCGTAGTCGATTAACTTTATACTTTTCGACGAAAGGTGTAAAGTTGACTTGAACGGTTCCAAGTTCCCAAAAAACTTGGTGGCGACTCTAATTTGTCTTAATTCGATTCGAAAGAACCTCGAGTCGATAATGCCTAGTGTGGATCCCGCGGACGCAGTTCCCGACGGCCTTGTCCATACACAGACAAACAACAACAACCAACTACAACATCAACAATTACCAATTCAATACGATATAGATCAATTGTTATTAATCGACAATCAACAACCAACCAATCATCTAATATACATGTAAACAATACTTAGTGGGGAGACCCTACTTGGAAAAGCAATCACCAATATCGTCACAATCAGCGAATCCGAAACGTTCCTCTACGAAATCACCTCCTACCAACCATACAATCATAAAATCATCATCTAAACCAACAATACATCTAAAATCCCCAATCTACCCAATTAGGGCTTAAACCAAAGTCAACAAAACAATATAAAAACCATACTTGGATCTTACCCACAACGCGACGGTCTCAACGGCGTATAGAACTCTGGATACCGACGTCACAAGCCTTAGGATTCGATAGCAATGCAAAAGAGAGAAGCAACGTAACTTTGTTTTTATCTTTGTGAAGTTTAGAATAGGGTAAAAAGTGAAAAGAAACTGACGAAAGGTGTTTATATATCTTTCTCGCGTTGCTATCAAAACTCGGCAAATAACCCGTAAAAACCAACTTACTCGATCGAGTGCCCCCTACTCGATCGAGTGGCCCCTACTCGATCGATTACCCATCACACAGACCACTGTTTCGTAATCAAAACCCACTTACTCAACAGAGTAAGCCTCGTTCGATAGAGTACCAACAGTACAGAATTTCGTAGTATTACATTGCATCTCACCGTGAGAACGGATGGGAGCAGCAATCCCGGCGATCATATCGCAACTAGAAGGCTTGCATCTCACCTCTAGTGTCCGATAGGACCATGACTCTTATATTCAACCACATAAGACGTAAACTCTTGTGTAGAAAGACATATGCCAATGACCATAACCATGCAAGACATCTACTTCTCTAAGACTCAATTCCTCCTGGTAGGATGACGATAATATATACGGTCCTAGTCTAAACCTGGTCAGACTCTCGGGATGTACTTTGCCCGATTCGACAAGCGATACACGTTTCGCATCCAAGACTCGATCGACATAGTAGAAGTCGAGTACCCCGAATTCGGCAGTACCACACGAAAGAGGCGGAAAGAGCATGGTTTAACCAACACTTGACAGAACGGCACAAGTAAGGCGCAAAGATAAGTCAAGCAAGAAGGCATAGCATTATGACATTTTCACAAGAATACGACTCATTACAAGTACTTAGAATAAATCACTCATACTTAAAATATGATGAAAACATGAAAAGGAGCAAGTAACAACCCATAATTGAAATATACTATACCATTGCATTCTTTTATAGCATGAGTAAACATTATGTTTTATATTTATATGTCATTTGAGCTTAAAATGGAACAAGTGATACCAAATGACTTAAGTGATACGAAACATATGACAAAATGTAAACAAATGAAAATGAACTCAAATATGAAGTATATAGCATCATTTCATAGTTTCCTATCACGAATAAACATTTTATTTCACATTTACATGTTATTTGAACAAAGTATAAACAACCGATAACAAATGAATTAACCAATACGAAACACGAGGCAAAATGTAAGCAAACTAAAATCCGAACCACCCATAAGCATATACGAGTCAACAAGGGAAAACTTGGGTCATAATACGAATAAAAAGCATAAACAACCCTCGTACACAAAGGATATATATATATATATTTATAGAACTTGAAACGGTAAAACGGGCGTCATTTACTCATACGGACTCCGAATCGAGTGATTCAAGTGGCTAAGCCACTTAATTTTTCGACACTGATCCAACTGTCATAGTTACAGGGGTGCTGGAAGTCGTTCCGGTTTGGTATGGGAGGTGTCCCGGCCGGTATAGGGTGGAAGAGTAAAGGTTGCTTGGTCTGTGGTCTGTGGTCTGTGCGCGTCCCGGATGGGATCGTCCCGGTGGGATGGCTAGGCACGCGTGAGGGGAAGCATGGGACAAGTCTATTTGAGTCAGAATTCGGTCTAAGCTCGTTCCACCCATTTTAAACACATGTGAGACGGTCTAATATATTTTCCATCTACTTTAAAATATAAACATTTCTATAATGAATTTCCCCAATTAACTATAAACATGTAATTAACAAGAGATTACATATACTTGAGAGGAAATTTAAAAAGCAATCCATTTACCCATCCAACGTCACCCAAATCGCTCCAATATTCAAATACTCTGACAAGAATCTCACCACACAACTTAAGGCAAGTAATTAAGGATACATGTGAAACGGAAAATCAATAGTTTACATTTTCAATTGCAACCATCTTTACCCGATTGTTCCCAACTCAAACAAATCCAAACTAACCAATTTATGACATAATTAAACATGTCAAATAAGCATAATTAAGACGGATTATTCTCTAATTAACAATGTAAACAACCCATTTCATCCAATTGAACAAACATGTGACAAAAGACTAGAAAATCCTCAAACAACCATAAGACGGTTTCACACACCAATTTATACAACAATGAACATGTGAAACATGTAAAGATTCATACTTTAACAAACACAAGAGTAAACTACAACACAAAAACATATAAAATTGACATAACGTCGAATAACTTATCATCGTTACCTTATTAAGCCCTTAATCTCTAATGGAATCGTCTAACTTACGAGAATCCACTTCCGGGTCAACTAATCCTTCTCATAAACATAAGAAAACACAAATTAAGACTAAGAATCAAAATTAGAAAAGGGTACCGGATAGAAAACGGGTCGGCAGCCCTACATATGGAGGAAAGGCGGTTCATTTCTTACATAGAAAGATGGAGAACGAAAAGAGGAAGATTTTGGCGCGAAAAACACTTGATTCGAATGAGAAATGAATGAGTTATGAAGTTTTGAAGTTTGTGAGATGGATTGTATGAAAAATGGTGGCTGAGATGTGTTTTGGCGGTTGAAGAAATGCTGAAAAATTGAGGGAGAAAGAGGGTTTTAGGGTTTTAGTACATGGGTTTGGGTGGAGGGAAAAGAATAAGAGTAAGGCCCATATGTCATCTTAGGCCCAAACAATTAAGTTGAGTCGATTTTCCATTAAAATACATTTCAAACCTACTACAAACTTAAGACAAATATTTTTATCAACATTAATATTATTATACATGTAAAGCCACATTTTTATAAAAACAGATTTAAAACACAAATAAAATAATAAAATGGCTCATTAAATTATAAATGCCAAAACGGAAAATTCGCAGGTGTTACAATCATCCACCTTTTAAAAAGTTTCGTCCTCGAAACTTGAAAGCAGAAACAAAAAGTTATAAGGATAAAGTCGGACTTTTCGAAATCGACAACCAAAGTATTTACAAGGTTTGATATCATAAAACTTAGAATCCTTCAAAAAGTTTCAAGGAGAATTTTCCAAACGCACAAGTTTCTCGTCAAAGGAACGGAAATGTTCTCATTGCGCATTCAAGAACATCAACATTCCAAATCAAAGACAAGGCCAAATACAAAATCATTTGCCAATAAGCGTAGAACAAGTTATTAAACGTCTCCAATAACGAGTCCTAACATCCCATCAACGTTAAAACCAAGTGAAATGATAATCCACTCAAATTTTCTTTCGAGAAAGCCAAGTGAAAAGTGAAAGATCCATTTTCAAACTCTAAAAGAGGTCAACTTTTTGAAAATGTAACATCAAACTTCGACAAAGAATAAAAATTGAATCAAAATTAGTTAGAAATCAAGGAAAATGAAAAGCAACTCGGGCATCACAATCATAAATCACGGTAAAGAAATCTACACACAACAAACAAAAAGAGGACTAAATCGAAATTTTAAGGGTAAAGAGCCACGATAAGAATAACAGGGAGGTCAAAGAACATAGAGTTTTATAGGCCACTAGTATCAATCCCAAAGAAGAAGCACAACGAAACGAGTAAGAAGGGTATGAACGGTAAGGCTTATGGTCGAAGAGGATAGGAAACTAGGAAACAAGGAATTGACGCACACAACAAAAACAACATCATCCTAAACGGTTCCGAAAACTTTCTAATAAAATAAATCTCATAACCACATTACCTCCAAGGATTTCCTCAAAACAACTTAATCCACTTTACATCTAAGCTACTCCATGAAAAAAAGTACTTCACCACACTTGTGATTCAACAACTCCCAATCATTAAACATCCACAACGACTTCCACAAAAACATGATCAAAACTACTAACAAAGCTATACTCATATCTAACAAACATGGAAAGACAACACCAATCTATGTATGGTTATCAACATCCTAAAGGTGTTTTCTTCCAAGCTCACATCATAAACTCTACTCCATGTTTACTCCTAAATTAACAATGCTCAACCTACTAAGCTTTCAAATCCCAAATACGATTAACAAGGTCAAGTTCCATAACCTTAGTAACATATGCAACTCACACTTTACACAAAGAATTCCACCAATCAATCACACCCACTTGATGTCAAGCAACTAGGCATAAGAATCACCAAGGTATGTTTTACCACACTAGCAAAGCTTTCCCAACAACACAACCTCTCAAAACAAGGGCTACGAGTCAACCACAAACAAACTCCACAAAGCCAAATTATCCAACCAAGGTTAACATCCCACAAAAGAAGGAGAGCTATCTACGAGGCGTCATGGGAGGATAAGCAAGAACGAAAGATAAATCGGGAGGGTACAAGGGTAGCTTCCAAGGTAAAACAAATGAGAGTTTAGAAGAAAGATAAGCATCAATGGGTAAAGAATAAAGCAAGATACACAAAGAACGAGAAATGAATCTTCGAGAAAGTAGAAGCATTCTTCAAAAGGTTGAACAAATCTTCAATCTTCGGAAATAGGCACCAAGACTATTAAATCATTCATTGCTCAACCTCAGCCTCTATTATTCCATGATTTTCATTTACACAAATTTTTACTGTATTTAAGACATGCAAAAGTGGAATTTAGTAGCGAAAACTTTAGTAAAATTTCTAAGAGATGTGGTACGTGTTCTTTTTACTTACAAGCTGTTTGTTCAAAATCTTAAAACATAAAATTTCACAAATAAGGTACTGTAGTGTTTAATGTGTACTTGTATATTCTAGTGTCGTTTTATAAATTAACAAAATTGTAATTTGTTGGAAAATACTCCATCGTAAACATATGATGGTTGTGTGAATAAAGTTCAATTAAGTCTACCGTTTTAACTTAAGACTAATGTCAACGTTTTTATAAAGGAAAATTCCCGAATATGACCCTTGTCTATATTCCGATGAAACTAAGTTCCCGTTCTTTTTGGCTGAAAAGAACTAAACTGGATTGAATTATAATGGAGTTGAACTGTACTTAATGGAGCTGAACTGAGCTAAAGTAAGACTTATTTTGTGAAGAGCTGAACTAAACTGATAAACTGAATTGAAATGAGCTTCATTAAGTCCAAAAGAACATGACTTAAATGTAAAATCTCCAAAATAAATGATTGAAAAACGACTCTCAGCTACAAATAGACTGAAAGATAAAAATAATTTTGAGGTTTAACATCGACGGATTATCAATCGAAATCTCGTTTATGATTGAAGGAGATTTATTAGAAGAGTGTTTTTTTTAAGAAGGTATCCATCGAAAATTTTTAGGTGAGGTAAAACCGTAAAAACGAACATCAAACACAAAAATCGAGTCATTTCCAAAAATTGGTAGGAAAAAATCATTAAAACCTTAATCTATTGTTCTATAAAAATAAATAAGGGGAAAAAAAAGGAAATTGAATCTCGCCATGATAATCAAGTTTGTAGTAGAAGACATAGCAGTGGCACTGTGCCACCAAGCCGAAATCACACATACGACCAGCGCCCTCCAGCTAACAACCGCGGCACCGCCTTCGACTACTACGTCGCCGGCGATCGAACTTTCCCCTAAAAGCGATAGCCGGCTTTCCCTCCACTATTTACACGACGCTCCTCGCCGCTTCTCCCGTTGGGATTATCTACCACACCCTCCGCGCTGCAATCATCTATGAATGATGCAATAGAAGCCCACGAAGACCGACCTAGACTCATTATAAATACACACGACGGAAGAGGTTAAACAAACTGTGTTTAGTTTAGCTGCTGATAAATGTCCAGGTCCTGATGGATTTCCTGCCGAGTTCTTTCAAAAATTTTGGGATATCGTAGGAAATTCTGTTACTAAAGCAGTTTTAACATTTTTTCACTCGGATAAATTACTAAAAGAAATAAATCATACTTTTATTGCATTGATTACCAAAGTTGATAATCCGTAAACAACAAACCACTTTCGCTCTATTAGTTTGTGTTCAACAATTTATAAAATTATTGCAAAAATACTGGCTAATCGTCTCCGGAGTGTCTTGCATAATATTATACATCCTTTTCAAGGTGCTTTTACACCTAATCGCTTTATTCAAGATAATATTCTTTTAGCACACGAGATTTTCAACTCGTTTAAACGCAAAAAAGGCAAAGAAGGTTGGATTGCGATTAAACTTGATATGGAAAAAGCATACGACCGTCTAGAGTGGAACATTATTGAGGAAACTTTTAAGCAAATGGGTTTTTAATGCTAAGTGGATTTCTTGGATTATGGAATGCATAAAAACTGCTTCTTTCTCGGTGTTAGTAAATGGAACACCAGGCGATGTCTTTAGACCCACTCGAGGTATCAGATAGGGAGACCCGCTTTCGTCGTATATATTTATTATGTGCGCCAAAATTTTAGCAAGATCACTTTTTTTTTAAAAAAAAAAATAGTGATCTTAGTTCTAGTGATATTGGTATTAGAATTGGAGCTGGGGTGGAGAAAATTCCATTTCTTACTTTTGCGGATGACACTATCATTTTCGCTAAAGCCTCTAATCAGAGTTGTAAAACCATTAAGTCTATATTAGATAAATTTTGCACGATATCAGGACAATTTGTTAATTTTGGCAAATCTACTTTTCATTGAACTAGAAATATTGATCGCTCTCTTCGTGAATCTTTTAGAGGTATTTTTCGTATGAACGAAGAAGCTCATTTTGGTAAGCATTTAGGATGTCCTATAATTGACAGCAGAGTGACTAAATATACTTTTGAAAGTATTGTTCAATCTTTTTGCACTCAATTATCGAAATGGAAAGTGAATTCATTATCGCAAGCATGTAGACTAGTTCTGGTAAATGCTAATTTAGCCATGAAAGGAACTTTTCAAATGCAAAGCTTCCTTATTCCTTCATCAATCCATAATAGATTAGATAAAATTAATTGAGATTTTCTCTGGAATATGAATCCTTCTCAGTGCTCCCCTAATTTGATTGGTTGGCATAAAGTTTGTTTACCGAAATCGTTTGGTGGACTGTTGATAAAATCTTCTGAATCAGGTAATAAAGCTCTTCAAATGAAACTCTTATGGAAAATTCTTATAGATAAGGAAAGCATATGGGTCAAAGTGATTACTAAAAAATACCTGAGAAATTGTACACTCTTTGATCATAAGCCTAATTCAGTCTTTTCGTGGCAATGGCGTAAACTTATGAGTCTTCGAGCTCTATTTAGAATAGGGTTAAGATGGCAGGTAGGGAATGGTAGCAATATTAAATTTTGGACTGATAATTGGGTCTTTTCACAACCAATTGCCAGTAATATTGGTGATGATAGTACCCGTGATCTCAATCTTTTGGTTAAAGATTTCATAACTTCTGATAAACAATGAGATGTTTGTAAATTATCCAATTTAGTGAACTACGATATTGTTAATCAGATTACTAACATTCCATTGCCACATAATGATTTTCGGATACCCTCCTTTGGGGGCTGTCCGTAGATGGAAATTTTTCTATCACAAGAGCAACATGGTTAGCACAAGGTTTGTTCATCAAAGTCTTGAAAAATGTGAATTTCACTGGATTTGGAAATTCAATATTCCTCCAAAGTTAAAATTTTTCCTTTGGAAAGCCTGTGTTGATGGTCTCCCAATGAAAAGCAGGCTTCTTAAAAGTCATATTAATGTCTCACCTATTTGTGTTTTGTGCAACCATCATATTGAAAACAAAAATCATTTCTTTTACAAATGTCCCTTGATTGGTTCGGTTATCCAAGATTAAAAGAAGGTATTTTAGCTGCTAAATACTTAGGAATCTCAAAGTTAATTGTGGAGGACGTAGTATTTGGCAAATTCTTTGGGAAATATCTAGTATTATCAAGGATGTGAAATTAGACCTTCATTTCTTCGATGAAGTGATAATTAAACATAGCTTTCGTGAAGCCAACAACGTTGCTGACTTCATGGCTTCTATTGGACATTCATGTCCAACTCGTTCGAGGTGGTTTGAAAGCCGGTGACTTCAACTTACCTCACTCATTCGAAAGGATGAGATATGTTGGTCCTACCCTAGAGGATCAACCTTATTTTCTTAGGTTATCAAAAAAAAAAAAATAGGAGTCAGAAAGTAGATTTTATCTTAAAATAACCATCAAACTTCAAAAAGCAGGTAAATAATCGTTCCGCAAAATTTAAAAAAGAATTTTATAAAGCCAGCCTCATGTAAAGGGTGGTGCTCATTCATGGACGAGTTTTACTCTTTCATGGACGGAAATGACTATTATACCCCTTTATTTTAATGACTTTATTTTCCCTTATTCCAATTCAATTATTTGTTTAAATTTTCTCACTCTAACTACCACCACTCGTCAGTCACCATCCACCACCATCACCGCCGCCTCCCCTGTGCCACCAGCAGGTCTTGACGACCTCCTCATACCGGCCATCACACGAAGTCACAGATTCGCCTCCATTGATGAGATGCTTATCAAAAGGGTGAAACGACAATAATTTAATTGAAAAGAATGGAAACGATCAGTACACACATTGATGAAGATGCTTGCTTATGAAATGGATTCCATTGTTGTGCCAAGCGAACAATATCCATGCCTTAATTATCCAACTTTAGAAACTAATGGCAGAAACCAACAAATCCTATGGCCTTGGGAAACAAAGTATGTTCTTTCCTTTACTAAGGCGCGTATCAATGGAATTCATATTCCAATTCAAGATGGGTTTCCTACTACAGTATTTTTCAATGGGGAAAAATGCTCTTATTGCAGTTCTGGTACTCATCTTTATGGAGCAGTGATCGAAATTTGAATTCGGGTTTAAAGGTATGTTTAGACCTCGGTGTTCAAAACCTAAAGGTAAAAACTGATTCACTCCTAATTGTTAATCAAATAAAGGGAATTTATACGGCCAAGGATGCAAAAATGATTTCGTATTTGGAATATGCAAAAAACCTTACCGCTAAATTTCCTTTATTTGACATAGATCAAATACCAAGAGACCTGAACACCCAGGCTGATGCTCTGGCCAGCCTAGGTTCAAACTTTACCCCCACTGTCTTCGATAAAATACCAATTGTGCATTTACTAGAGCCAGCCATCAGCAAACCTGAACAAGTCAATCCTGTCAATCAGGACAATAACTCTTGGACTAAACTCTATTATGATTGGTTTCTCCGAGGAATACTGCCTCAGGGAAGACATGAGGCAAGGGCTTTTAAAATTAGAGCTTCAACTTATGCTATCATCAATAACACTCTGTTCAAGAGATCGCAGGCTGGACCCTACCTGAGATGCTTGGAGCCTGACGAAGCCAAACTAGTACTTCAAGAAATACATGATGGACACTGTGGCAACCACAAAGGAGGAAAGAGCCTGGCAAGCAAAGTTCTCGGACAAAGCACATCGCTACACCGAGGGTGACTGCCGGAATACTCTTCAAAATGGAAAGCCTGCCAAATTCATGCACCAATCATACATCAGCCATCTGAACTCCTCCATTCAATCTCTGCACCCTGGCCGTTCATAAAGTGGGGAATGGATATTGTGGGAAAACTGCCCATAACTCCAGGATAAAAAGTATTTATGTTCGCTATGACTGATTACTTCTCCAAATGGATTGAGGCTGACTCTTTCAGGCAAGTAACTGAAAAAGAAGTAATATCCTTCATCAGGACAAACATCATTTGCAGGTATGGAGTCCCATCAGAAATAGTATGTGATAATGGAACTCAATTTGTGGGGAAAAGGACCTAAGCATTTTGCCAAAAATAGAATATCAACCTGGTAACATAAACCCCTGGATATCCAAAAGCCAATGGACAGGCCGAATCAAGCAATAAGGTAGTCATAAGCTGCCTAAAAAAGAAGTTAAAAAGAAGACGAGGCAGATAGGCTGAAGAGCTTCCATTAGTACTATGGGCAGACAGGACAACTCCAAAAACTACAACAGGCCAAACACCTTACTCTCTGGTATATGGTTGTGAAGCTGTCATTCCTGCGGAAGTACGAGTACCAACATCCAGATACAGCCTGAACAATGTTGAGGCGAATAGAGACCTAATGCAAGATAACTTAGTTCTAACAGAAGAGCTAAGAGACGCTGCCAAAATCAGAATGGCATCATATCAACAAGCAGTCGCCAGGACTTACAACAAAAACGTCAGGATCAGGGTCTTTAAAGAAGGAGACCTTGTCCTACGCAAGGTATTTCCAAATAAGAAGAAAAATCAGCAGGCAAACTGGCTCCCACATAGGAAGTCCCTTACTTAATTGATTCAATCGTTGGACAAGGAGCATACATGCTCCAAACGCTAGAAGGGGAAATGATCCCGAGATCTTGGAATGTAACTCATTTAAAATTATTCCATATGTAAAGATCAGATCAGGCTACAATCAGGTATAAATTCAATCACTAGTCAACTTGACGTGCTACCTGATGAACTATATGTTTTACATACCTTGTCTGCAATTTATATCTGTTCAACTAACCTACTTATTTAATTCTTGAATCCTGAACAATTATACATGATAAATAGTTATATGCATAAATATTCAGGATTGAGGGCTGCTCTACCATATATTTCTGAAACAAAATTTTGCACTTTATTGTGCCTAACGAGTTGGTAACCACCACCAGATACAGTAAATGTCAGGACCAATCAGGCATGAAATAATTGCCTGACCTGACTAAGTTTACTGCCACGGATTAAAACCGGCTAGACGCAGCAAGACAGGTGCAAGAGTTTTCTCTCCCAAACACTTAGTCTAAATGCCCTCCTGACAGGCCGAATACCAAGCCCTCCAGCTAGGTAGGGGACATAAGCCCTCCTGACAGGCCGGTTTTCCCACCCCTTCAACCATTATAGCAAAAAACTATACTTGGTTGAATTACTCATGAATAACAAGATAGAACAAAAATGATGTGCAGGTTATTCAAACAAAATGTTTGACAGGCCCGACAGGAAGAAACTCACAAATCCAAGCAAAGTTAAAAGCAAAATCAGCCAAAAAGGCCACCATGCCTATATTAATAAAAACCCTTACCCCCTAGGGCAAAGGCGCCAAAATATTCATAAAGGCCAGAGATAGTCTTCCTGACCCAAGACAGAAAAAGAAAATAAAATATTGTTTGTCTAGGGACATCCCCCCTGGATGGGCCAAATACCAACTGAAAAAAAAAACAAATCGCTTCTCCTCGGAAAACAAGTACCACTACTTCCACCCTTGGCCGGACCAAAGATCAACGTCCCCGCTCACCGGAGAGTCCACCTCTTGTTCATTTCTCATATTGTGCGGTCGGGATACTTTGAAGCAAAAAAAAGCCATCTCGGCTTCGGGGTTCCATTTTTCCCTGGCCTCGACAGTTCGACATAGCAAAGAAATTCCCTTCCCTTAATATAGAAATAGAGGGAGGCATCATCTAACTTGAACTCCAGGTCATCCCTTTCCTGGGTGAGCTCCTCATTTTTGTAGAAGGCCTCCTGCAATGTACCGCTTGCTTGAATCGCCTCGGCCTTAGCAAGATCTCTCTCTCGGCCGCACCCTCACCAAGTCAGCGACTTTAGCGACCAGGTCGGCTCGTGCAAAATCCGGCTCGGACCTCAGCCTATCATAATCTGATCTCATCAGATCAATCCTAGCTACCAAAGAAGTAGCCTGATAGGCGTTATGGAGACACATCGCAGTGCCCTGACCAAAAACAGAAAGAAAAGTATGAGTAATATACCCCAATAATAAAAACTACTCAAACAAAACACACATAAAAATTGTTCTTGCCTACCTACAGCAGCCAAGGCACCTGCCAAGAGGCTGACTGAATGATCCACCGAGGCAACTGCATGAGTAGCAGTCTCAACAGGGTCAAGCGTGAGCATGACATCTGATCTAGAAGCAGCGTAGTCCCTGATCTTCACCCTAGCAGCCTCCATATTGTCCACCCTGGCTTTCACTTCCCTGGCCGGGGCAGAAATGTCAACATCTTCAATTTTCCTTTTTTAGGCTGCTGAACTTGTTTCAGCAGGAGCAGCAGGTACAGCAGTGACCTTGGCAGCATCGAATTGTTCAGTCAAATCAATGACAGGTTCAGCATCCCCGCTTCCCTGGGAACCTTCCTCCTTGATCTTAGCCAGCCTGGCTGAAAGGTCAGCCATACCGAACCTGGCAAGGCGAGTAGATGACCTGGTGGCTACAACACGAAACACTATATTAGCAATATAAACCAAACATTATCAGGGAGCCGAAATAAAAATAAAAGATAGAGTAAGACAAACTTACTGCCTGAGGTAGTGGCACTAACAGCCCCAGAAGGTTTGGCCGCCCTGGCAGCACCGTCAGCCTTCAAGCAGTGGGGAAGGTGACCAACCCTACAACAGAGAGGCCAAGACCTCTCCAAAGGAGGAATAGCAAGGAAAGCAGAAATATTGGCAGTGGGATACTCAGTTTCAGTAACCCAATCATCAACTACACACATGAGAGGTATGAATTATTATAAACTTCATTTTATTTTTCACTAACAAGTAAAACATGCAGGGCAAAGAGAAAAATTAAAAGACTCACTAGCAACGTAAGCCTCATGATTTAAATACGCCAGGTCAGGACCCACAAAATTGGTCCTGACAAACATGTACCTAGCAGCCTAGCCTTTGTCATGGCCGCTATCCAGGTTGCTCAAAAGAGGAGTAGTAGAAGCCCTGACCTTAAAACTTATACGGCCAGGACTATTGGTTTTAACGGCATAACAAGCCTTCAAATCGTCAAGAGAAAAAGAAATATTGTGCTTTTTACAGAGATTCTCAATGGAACACACAACCTTCCACACCATAGGCATCAACTGATAAGATGGAACACCAATCTCCTTAATAACCTCAACCATAAGAGGGGAAAAAGGAAGCTTACAACCTGCCCTGAAAGCCCAGTCATGGATATAGAACCAGCCAGGACAAGCCCAGTCGGCCCTCATAGGAGAGTTCTCAGGGATCCAGACTTCAGTATCAGTAGGGATGATTCCCTTATCCTTCAGAACCTTCTCAAACTCAGGCTTCAAGCGGTTTGCAAGAGACTGATCCTCATTGAAAGCCTTCATAGGCTTGAACTGAAAGTCACCATGGAATATTGAGATCATCTCTAATGGAGAATCACTCGGATTATTGATCGTGGAAGGTTGTGCAGCAGAAGAAGTAGGTAAATTCTCAGAAGAAGTCCCTTCAGGATTCTGGGAAGAAGGGGTTGCAGGAGTCGCTGCCCTGGTGGACTTCCTTTTTGCGGCCATTGTTGAAAAATTATGAAGAATTGATCAAAGATTGAAGAAACTGGTAATTAAGGGAACTAGAGAGAAGGATTAATAAGAGAGAAATAAGAAGAATTGTTTTGGTGAGTTCAACTTAATGAAGCACGTAGGTATTTATAGTGGGGCAGATTAGGGTTTCAACCGCAAAGGAAGTGGATAATCATTAAGGAGGTTGCAGTAAATCTTACACACGTCATAAACTGCAGTAAAATAGCCGTTACAGGAAACTGACTAGGTATAACTTAACCGTTGGGTAATATTCCTAAAAATAAATTATCTCCTCATTTTTTCGTCCTGGCACACTGAAAATAAGGAGATAAGGGGCAATTGTTAGGCCTGGAATCCGCAGAAGCCCCTGATCAATATCTCATCTCAACCTGACCATCAGGCTGTCAGGATGTCAGGCTATCAGGGCATACGAAGATAGGCGCCAGGCTATGGAGAGGACAACGGTCAAAATATCAGGACGATATTAGACCATAAACACGTATTATAAAAGGATTATATACGCAGCATTGAATGAGAAGATCTCGCAGTAAATGCAGTAATTAAGGGAGGAATATTTAGCAATTATTACAGGCAATAATGGAGAATAATCCGCATTCAATACAGTATCAGGCAGCCGTTCAAGATTGGAGCTTATATAAGGAACACTTTGAAGACATTGGAATCATCTCGTTCTTGCACAAGAAGAAGCATACATTTACATATTCAATACTTAGAGAAATATAAGCATTGTCATTGTCATACAATAATTCTCCCAAATTACATTGTGAAATCCTCTCCTGGCTTGGTGCCCGTGGTTTTTTCCCATTCAAGGGTTTTCCACGTACAAAATTATTTGTCTCGTTATTGTTATTGTTATTATATTTACAGCTTTACATTTGACCCTGACGACCCGACCAATAGATCATCTAGAGCTAGTTAACCTTACACAACTCTACCCTGACCTGATTTCGCCTTGCGCAAAATCCACACAAAACATTACACATAAGCAATAAGCTATCCATCAGCATTCAACAACAATAATAATCCCGTTCTCCTCCTTAATTATAAACAATAAGAATATTATCGCATAAATAACATAATTAATACGATAAAACGATAAAAGTGATAATTAATGAAATAAATTGCATTAAGTGAAGAAAGGAGTGATTTTTGGCACCCTCGGCTTACATGTATCTCGTAAGAAAGCTTCTTTGTACATATATAGCGGTTTTCAAATCAATAATCGAAATCGAACTTTGAACCAAACAAACACGTTTCACGTGTTAAACCAATTTTACGCAGCGAGCTTCAAACGATCACCACGACTTCAATACTAAACGAATTCTCA
Organism: Silene latifolia; assembly: GCF_048544455.1. Lineage (NCBI taxonomy): Eukaryota > Viridiplantae > Streptophyta > Magnoliopsida > Caryophyllales > Caryophyllaceae > Silene > Silene latifolia. The sequence goes on along the minus strand of NC_133537.1, from coordinate 63,102,512 downwards.
ATACGAAAGATGTTTTGGAATCCTTGAATGACAAAGTTTTCAAATTTGACAAGAAACCAGACTAAAATTGCTTTTAAAATGATTAAAAAATAATGATGAACAAGGGCTGGGCAGAACGCGAGCAAGGGTAAAGAATTGAGCAAATAAATGCTCTAAATGTTACCAATGCTATTGGACGAAGGCACAAATCAATCAAGGGCACTACCTAGATTATGTATGTAAAGTTTGGTGAATTTTAATGGAGTTTTGTGGTGGTTTCGAATGGGTTTTTCGAGAAGCAGCCGTGAATGCCCTGATTTTTGCGGTTGAACTCGATGAAGAAGATGAAGTTCTTCCTTGAGTTTTCTGGTTTGCTTGAGGCCATGGTAGGATACGTGAGCACTAGGTTTTATTAGTGTAAGGCAATGAAGGTTTATATAGGCTTAGGATGCTAGGGTTTGAGTCATTTAGAAAGTAGGAAAGTAGTTTGACTCGGTTTTGAAAAGCGATCTTTCTCTATCTCTTGGAACGACTTTCTCTATCTTTTTGGCTGGAAATAGATGTATAGAGAATATAGGATATTGCTTTCTTAGTGGGCAAGGCAAGGGAAGGCGGTTTATGTGCTTGGAGCTCAAGAAAAGAGCTCCAAAAGGGCCCGAAAACATAGCAGAGGAAAGCACTCGTGTTGGGCTTGTTGTGGCTCGTTTCAGCTTGGTTTGGGGTTGTCTTGGACGGAATATGGACCATAGTTGAGGCTAGATACGTGGGCTAAGTTAGGAGGAGGAGTTGGGCTAGAGGGAAGTCTAATTGGAAGGTGTTTGGTGTCGAGTTTAGAGCTGCCAAAACAGGGGCACGGGTGGTGGTCACGGGCTGTTTTGGTCGAGGTTTAGGTGTGCTAAAGGAGGGATATTGGGCTGCTATTGGTGGGGCTCGAACCTGGGTTGGATGGGGAAGGTAATGGGTCCTTGGGTGCCTTGAGATTTGTGCCAAAACATGGCCCAAATCGCGTCAAAAATCGCTTCACAAAACGCATTGAAAACGGGTTTAAAAACCGCTTTAAAAACTCGAAACTTCGAATTAAATAAAACGATAAATAAAAACCGTCACAAAAACTCTTCCTTTGATTTTTTTAACCAAAAATCAAAATCCAAAAATACTTTGATTTCTTAAACCAAAAATCAAAAATCCAAGTTAAAACTTTCAAAAATAATTTATAACGATAAATCGTAAATAAAAGCTCGCAATTCGAATTAAATCCAAATCGAATGAAATAAATTACATTTATTTCAACAATCATCAAAATATTATACAAATGAAATAAAAACTTTTATTCCATAAATTTTCAAAACCAAAATGTAAAGAAACAAAAACCATTTATTTCAAAACATGCAAAATGTCAATTTAAATAACCATTTAAATTAACAGAAACCATCTACGTAACCTTGCTTACATCCATGTGATGTATCCGTATCATGAGCCCGTCATTTTGAGAATACATGTGTCTTATCGTCGTCGGGTGGCAGGCGGGTTCTCTATAAACTCCAATATCGACAGATATGGGTATCTATAATAAAGTTTAATTATAGCGATTGCATGTTAAACTGAATCTAAAGGGCTTAATTGAATTGACCGATCTTATGACCTTAGATAATTCAATTGACCTTACAATTGAATATAATTTATCCCCGGATAATTGACCTAGTTAACCCGCTCCCTTGACCTCTTAATACTATTTTTTACGATCTTTACTTTATTGCAATTAGTTGTTAGCAAACAAACCAAACCAAATCTTCAAGAAAAAAAGTTACTTTAAGACACATTAAATATTAGTAAACTGAATATTACCGCCTACCTGTGGATTCAATACTTGTCTTACCACTAGCTATTTGTTAGTACTGAGATAAGATTACTTTGATTAAGGTGATACGACTTTAGCCTTATCAAATTTGGCACCGTTGCCGGGGAGGCAACAATTTTCTGTTTGTTTTTTTGTTTATTTTGTCTTTTGTCTCAGGGAACCTTAGTTCCTTGAGACCATTCTCACACTTTTCGTATTAGTTTCGTGTATGCCCAGGTCGACAAGGTCAGCGATTCTACCACTAGATCCCGAGCCAGAGAAGATTTTCGTTACAGACGAAAGTTTCAGAAAGAAGTGAGTCAAGTAGAAGACTTTAAGTATACTTGACATTGAGACAGAGCATTCAACTACTTCAGAAAATCCGTCCTGTGAAGAGGACAATATTCTTTATGACTTTGATATTCCAGTTCCTACGGTGATCAGTATGCATACATTAGCAAGCCATTTCGAGCCTACTTTGGCTTCCATCCCTAAAGGATTCAAGCTATCACTGATAAAGGTGCTTTTGAGATTCGTCCATCTTATATCAACTTAGTGGAATGAAATTTATTTGGAGGGGGAGCTAATAAAGACCTTGCGAAACATATGGAGAAATTCACTGACTACTGCTATTCTATCCCTTTAACTGTCGAGGTGACTTAAGATCAGGTTAAACAGGTGCTCTTTCCTTTCTCCTTTAGAGATGGTATTGCGGAGTGGTTGCAAGATTTAGATACGGAGGATCATGGGGTTACTGACTGGAATACTTTAGCTCTTGCATTCTACTAGAGATACTTTCCACTGCAGAAGACCAATGCATTAAAAAGTCAAATCACTAGCTTCAAGCAAAGTTCCACTGAAGATTTCAATGAGGCATGGGTTCGCTTCAAGAGATTAGTCTGTTCAGTCCCCCATCATGGTTTTCAAAAGTGGTTTCCTTGCAACTAGTTTTACAATGGGTGATATGATGATCATCGAGCTTTGCTAGATTCTTCTGTTAATGGGAGGTTCCGGGACAATACTAATGATGATAATACATGGAAGTTGATAGATCAAATATCTACCCATACTGTTAAGTATGGTAACCCAGAGGTAGTACAAGAGGCGGTGGATCAGATAATGGCGTTGCGACGCAGCTGGAAGCATTAACTGCCCAAATTGCTGAGACGAAGACTACCCAATCTTTGGGTAATAAGCAGGTAGTTCATGCTATGGTTCAGCAAGAGGAGCCTTGTGCACGATGTAGAATGGATGGTCATGGTGCAGCTGAGGGTTTGAGCACAATAAAGCAGGTTAATGCCTTTTAGTCTTTCAGGCAAGGTACACCTTTATCTAATTTTTACAATGAAAGAACGAAGGAGCATCCTTTCTGTAGATACCCGTATCCGTCGATATTGGAATTTATAGAGAACCCGACAAATACCCGATGATGATAGGACACATGTATTCTTTAGTTGTCATTGTCATTATTTGGGTTCGTTTTACGATGTAGAATGGGCGTCGTCGATGAAGTATTTTATTAATTTAAATGATATTTAAATTAATGTTTTTTTTAGTGAGTTCATTTTATTATTTTAAATGATATTTAAATTATGGTTTTTTAGGTGAATTCAATTTATTTTATTTTATTTTGAATTTATTTTCCCAAGTTTATTTTATTGAAAATAAAATAAATAATTGATTTGAAAAATCATTTTACGAATATATTTGATTTGAAAAATCATTTATTTTAATGTGTTAATTGATTTGAAAAATCGATTTTAAAAGCGAAGAAAACTCGTTTTAGAAGCATGTTTTTGAGCTCGATTTTAGCTCGGTTTTTGGGCCCGTTTTCTTTACGACTTGGCACGAATCTCGAGTACACTAACCAACCTAGACCAATACCCATCCACCCCAGTTCGAACCCCCTATCCACGGCCCAAAATTCCATCCCAAATCGTCCCCAACAGCCCGCATATACACGAGCAGCCCCCCTGTTTTGGCAGCTCAATCCCGAGCCCAAAACCCGCTCCAAATACCACCAAAACCCGTACCCATTAACCCTAACCCATACCCTAGTATCCTACCCATATTACCCTAGCTTAATCACCAAGAAAACCCCCCTCAAACCCTCACAAAAGCTGCTGGACAGCAGCTATGCGTGAGCAGGCCCGACTTCCTCTCCCTCTCTTTTACCCTACTTTAACTCCTTATAAATACCACCCCTTCACCATACATTGATTCCTCTAAGTTCTACATACATACTACCTTCACTCACAAGCTTTAAACCTCAGAAACAAACCCTAATTGCCTCTCAAAAACCTTCCACAAAACCGACATCCAAACTGAAACAGTTTGTGTGTCCTCTTCGAAAAATAATTCGTTCCTCCTTCAAACCTCCATCAAAACTCGAGTTTCTTGTTCCTAATTAACCATATAACATCCATATACACATTAGACAAAGATTTACGAGCCAAATTGCCCTTGAGAGTACACGAAATCCTCGAAAAACAGTGTTATACACTCTGTTTTTGTGATTTGTTCTGTCTGTCCAATTCTGTTTGTGCTCGTTTTTCATGCCCAATAACTCAAAACGAGCAGGGGTTGCTTTAAGATCTCTGTTCTCCTCTCTTTCTAGTTTTCAAAACATCTTTTAAATCGAATTTTCATCGTGAAACGAGGGAGAAATCGCTGTTTGAAAGTTCTTTGTCGGTTCGATAAAAACGCGTGTTTGCTTTGTTTCTTCGTCGACGACGGCCTCTCGAGATAAAATCTACCATCGATTACGACCCAAGACGGTGTCAACGATACATGTAGGTTGAGGGTGCATCAAATCCTCCTCTTTCTCTTTTTTTTTTTTATTTCGTTTTTATGTTTGTTCTTTTATAGTTTGTTTTGTTTGTTTATCGCTTTTTATTTATCGTTTAAATTAACTATGAAACTAGTTTAGTCCGAGTATGAGTTAAAGTACCACCATGAACACCCGCGTTGACTTGAGATGGGAAAAGAAACCGCTACATCAGTCGGTCGTACACCCCCGTCTCATTTACATATCCTCGTGTTCAAGGTAGGGCATAAATAAAACGAATTCCTAACTTCGCTCCTCGCTTTTGACCCTTTGTTTGTCTCGGCCAATTCGACCCACCTTAGGACCCGTTGCATGTTAGTATGACCTCTGATTGTTGACATATGACTTATTTAGACGACATTCGATCATTTAAATAACCTAATTAGACACATTAGGGTACATCGACATAGCTTTAAAAACCGATTAACAATTACAGAACTTAATTGAATTCATCTTCCCTTTCACTAATTTTCTCGCTAGCATGGAAGTGCGTGCTTAACACCTTTCCATTTGCACTCGTTGATTTATTTAGAATTGTACCTAACCTAGTTCGTATTTATTTAATTCAATTTGTAATTAATTAACCTTTAATTTGTTTTATTTATTTCTAATGTTTTAAAAGTCGTTTTAATTATCTTTTATGGTTCAAAATCTGTAAATTTAATTTAATGAATTTTTTCGTAATTTATTTTACTGATTTCGTAATTAAAACATAATTAACTTTGCTTTTCTACAAAAACCGTGCCTTGCACGGGTCTGTCTGACTTCTGATCCGTGCACTGCACGGGTCTGCCAGTTTTAGTTTCTTTTCTTCTTTTGTTTCTTTAATTGTTTACTAATCCTATTTTAATAAATATGGATTGGTGAATAATTTTAATAAGTTGGGTTCAATTTAATTAATAAGTTGTACCTAATTTATTTCAAGCCTTTGTACTTATTTATTTTAATTTAATTAGTTTAATTCTAATCTAATTTGTTTATTAACTAATAATTCGGCTAACATCTTTAATTAGTCTAACTTAGCTTTAGCTTTTTTGTTTACATTTGTTTTGTTTATTAAGACTTAATAGTTTAAGTTGTATTTTGTTAGTTTGTATTGTAATCTGAGTCAAAGTAATTACGATAGTTGTTGTAATTAGATTGAGTTGTAATTTATTTCTCGTTGTGTCGGCATGAAATGCCCGGGTTGTAATAGGATAGATCCCAATGGCTCCCCCATTCCTCCTAAGCCGTGTTTGCGCATCTTTTATTTCAAATCAACCAACATGCTAAAACAACTTTGACAAAGTTAGTATTCATGCATTAAACGACATAGAAATTGTTGTCACATGTTAGGGTTTTAAAACGATGTTTGCATATCATATATCGCAGTAGCTATGACCTTGTTTGAAATTCGACACTTGACTTAGTAGAGGCCGTTATCGACGGGCGGGGTTAGGTGTCCTTATGGGCTTCCTAACACGTACCCTCACCCCTTACTCAAGATCTATGGTTTGTGGATCCGTCTAAATACCATTGGATTACGAGAGTCATTCAAATCGAGTGATATAGGGTACAAGTCTTTATCTTTAATCACTCGTAGTCGATTGGCTTTATGCTTTTCGATGAAAGGTGTAAAGTTGACTTGAACGGTTCCAAGTTCCCAAAAAACTTGGTGGCGACTCTAATATGTCTTAATTCGATTCGAAAGAACCTCGAGTCGATTATGCCTAGTGTGGATCCCGCGGACGCAGTTCCCGAGGGCCTGGTCCACAGTTTGGCGACAATGCTGGGGAAAAGAGGACTAGTTACACTTTGTTTCTAGGGTCTTTTCCTCCGAGGTGAAACTTGAAAAGAAAGTGTTGGAAAGTAAAACATTACTCATAGTGCTACGATTCATGCATAAACCCTTAAGGACTTGCCCGGGCCGTCCCAGCGTTTCTTCGTGATGCGTGGGGGCGACGTCCCACTATGCTAGGAAGCTGCACATTGCTCGCTTCCACTTCACCTCGCGTGGTTCTTGATGGTGGGGACGATATTCTAGGTACTCTACCTTAAGACACCTTGCTCTATAAGACCGCAAAAGGATGGAGGGCATAGACCTTCTTGTAGAAGACTTGCCGAGACTTAGAGATGTCTAGGAGCATACATCCTTATAACATGAGAATGACAATGTGCAAATTGTTTTCCCGAGTCTTTTCGAAATTTCCCATGTCCTTTTCAAAACCGAACTTTTGAACAACTTACTTTCAAAATAGCATGGTTTTAAAAACGCAAAATGCTGCCCAAATAGGACTAGAAATTTCGGCCAAAATGAGCTTTTATAGCCGGCATGCTGCCCATTTCAAATCTCATTTTCAAATCAATCCTTCGTTTTTTTCAAAATCAATCCAAAATGCCTCTCGAACCTCAACCAAGCATGAAATGCGTCAAGTCGTGTCCGGGTCATGGCCGTGTTAGGCCGGATGTGTTTCGTTCTAAGAGTCTAGAACACGACCTTGTTGGGTCACCCAAGCTCGCCTCTTGGGCCTTGAGTCATGTTGGTCGACCTTTTGGTCTAGGATAGTCCACAGAAACGTCCAAGCTAGGCCCTTTAGGACGTTTCACCCGAACCTAAGGACTATGTTGGTCCAATCACGGGTTTAGTCACACCGAGTCCAGTTTAGAATCGAGCTATGACAGCTTGAGTCATGTCGTCTTGTCGAGTCTAAAATGAATCGAGGTCTAAATCCAACCGTGAGTCGAACCTTTTGGTTAGTCGGTCTTAAGTCGAGTCTTTGCTTGAGTCAAGTTGGGGTCGTGTCCTTAAGTGTGCAGGGGCTCTTACTTTAAATATTGACTCAGTACGGGGTTTTCTTGTAGAAAGGCCGCAAAAAACCCGACGTCAAGCAATGGAAGATGCTGTTAACAAGCTCACTGAGGCCGTGAACCTCATGATGACCCGAATGGATACAATCGAATCTAAGCTGGGTGAAGATTCCCCTCCACCTTTGACCGATCTGGAGAAACGGTTCAAGTTCATCGAAGACCGTTTGAAACTCTCCCAGGGGAAGAACATCCACTATGAGAATGCTAGGGCCTATGCCCCAGTTCAGGATAAGTTACCCACGAACATGGTACTCACTGACATCCCAAAGTTCAAAGGCACCGAAGATCCAGTCCACCATGTTAAGGCCTATAAAGGGTACTTAGCACTGAAGGGAGTGCCTGCTGACATGCTCTCTGAAATTTTCGCTCAATCTCTGGGTGAACACCCGAAGGCGTGGTTCTACAGTCTGGACCTTAAGAACTTCCCCACTTTCGAAGATATTACGGTGGAGTTCTGCAAGCACTATGCTGATAATGTCGAGATTCAAACCAACATAAGAACATTGGAGGTGATGACACAGAAAGAAAAAGAAGGTTTTACTTGAATTCCTTGCAAGATGGCGCGCTGAAAGCGTGAAACTAGCTAAGAAGCCCGATGAAGTTGAAATGGTAGATAAGTTCGTAAAGAATTTACGACTGTTTACCGTAATGCTCGAAATACCACTAAATTTCGGCTCTTTCAAAGAATTGATAAGAATCGGGATAAAGGTAGAAGATGACGTCCGAATGGCAGAAGTTGAGAAGCCAAAAGGATACCAAGGGGCCTCATCGTCTAGGACCAAAGCCCCAACAACGACCCATATTGATGAAGCCATCAATCTCTTAGAAGGGCAATCGAAGAAGTCGCAGCGCCAAACACCTAGGGCATTCACCGATATCGGATGCACTTATACATACGCTCTCCAAAGGCTCATAGCCCAAGGAAAGCTGAAGCCTATTGGTCCAACTCCGGACCCTCCCGCTGATCAACAAGGTAAATGGTATAAACCAAATGCCTACTGTGCCTTTCATCAAGGGAAAGGCCATGATACTGAGAGATGCTTTAGACTAAAGCACGAAATTCAAGACATGATTGAGAACGGAATGCTCCCAATCCCAGCCATAAAACCTAATAACATCACCAATCCATTTGGCGATCACGCCAACTTTGTTTCTGTCGAAGACAATGTCGATTATTCCCATCTTATCCGCCCATGTCACTTGAAAGGGGTGTTTATCGGGAAAATATTTGTGGATTGCTGTGAATTCCTTCCAAACCCGAAGAATTAAGTTCAAATCGGGAGTCTCGCTCTAGAATGTACTCCTCTCATTAACGAAGTTAATAAAAAGACAATTCGATTCACCAACCTTCATCACTGGCGTAGATCCTCAGAGGACTACCTCGGGATGGAGACAAACCATCGAAGGGATCAAGGACAAGAGACCGAGCATCTAAGTTGACAACTGAACAAGGGAAAGCTCAAAACTAGATTTGAAATTATGAGTCGGGATCTGTTTTCTTATCTTAGTCGAGTCGAGTCTAGGACTTTCTTTTTTTGAATTTGAGTCGTTTGTTCCGCGATGACCTAGGATGTGTCCTAGGAATCGTTTCTTCGAGTCTGTTAAGCATTTCTCATTCCAATAAAAAAAGTTGCAGTTTCGTTTACAAATATGTCTTGTTTCCAATCCTCAATCATTCCGAAACATGATAAAATGCACAACACACTCAAAGGAATCCCTGAGGTAGAAATATGTCCTGTTTCAAAATGTAAGGTACACTAGGACCCCGTGTTTTATTCCTTTACCTATTCCATGTCTGGTGGTAGAAAACCTCCATCTGAACCAATGTTTGTGACAAGCTTTTAGATGATTCTATGACAAACCCGGACTAGCTCCTTGTTTCCCCTATCGATGATGGAAGGCAAGCCTTTTCCCCAAAAAAATTATCCCATCTCGAAGAGAGAAGATATCAACCCGTTCTAACAAGGAATTGTTAGTTCCTACCCAAATTAGTTGGCGAAGCCCAGTTTTCAAGGTGTATCCATTTATGACTAAGAGAATGAATAGAAGATCATTTTCAAAGAGAGAAAAAAGATGAAAAAGAATGAAAAATGAGAAAAAGAGAAAAATGAAAAAAAAAATGAAAAAAAATGAAAAAAAAAGAAAAATGAAAAAAAGATGAAAGAAAAAGGAAAAAAAGAAAAAAAAGATGTTGAAGTTATTGCAAAATGTTTTTGGTTGAATGTCGAAGTTACGGAAGCCAGAAGTCAAGTCAAGTACCCATAGCTGAAGTTCAATGGGCGAAGCCCAAAAGCTTAAGTAGTAACCTCTTTACCCCTAAGTCCTTCCTGAGACGATTCTGAAGGGGATAGTCGGGAATTTTGAGAATCATTTCGCTTGTGTTGTTATACCTAGCCTTTAGGGTCCAGACATGGAAATTTGAACCCACATCATTTTTCAACCCATTTGCACTCCTGGTTCATCAAACCTGAGACACCATTTCCAACCACGTTATAAGCCATAGCCCTTGGCCTTAACACCACAAAACGAACCTTCAGAATGATGGTTTACCTTTCAAACCTATTTTTACCAAGCTCCACATCCCAAAAGATCAAAACCTTTTGTACCAACCCTAGACATGGGATACAACGGTACCTTACAGGCTAGAATGGGATACGACATGATACCTTAGGTGAAACCTTTGAGTGTGTACACACAATCAAATGCCATGTTTATGCACCAAGATCGAACTACGTCGGATTTGATTTCGCTCCACGCGAATACGTAGGCAGTCCTTCAGAATAAGGGATTCAATCCACCCATCAATCAAGTTGTCATCTTGTCGGTTTCTTACGGGTCTTAACCAAGTCCAAATGAAGCCACCTTTGTTTGAGTCGGTCTTAGCACTCGATGTAGGCTAGGATAAGGATATAGGTTCAGATAAGTAGTGTCAAGTCTCGGAATGAGCTTTATCTAACGGTGTAGGCAAAGACGCTGAGTCACATAGATGTGGGTTTGTGTTGGGAACAGAAAATATGAAAAACCCGCTGAAAAGAAAGAAGGCGTGGAAGAAAAATAGTTAAAAGCCCGCTGAAAAGAAAGAAGGCGGTGGCAAGAAATGATGAAAACTCGCTGAAAAGAAAGGAGGCGAGGAGAAGAGTGACAGAATGTTCCCAACAAGAGTGATGTGTGATGTCTAAGTGCTTTCATAAGATCAGTCTGTGTTTAGTGTCGGGCGAAGCCAACGTTGTTGCTCTGTGATTTTAATCCACCTTGTCAATGCCAAGTGATCTTGATTCCCGTGTGCCTTCGGGAGCACGCCCATGACATACGATATCTACATCCCAAGTCGACGACCTTGTGATTCCCATTTGCCATCTTTTGGCGCCAGCACGGCCAATTTACCTTTCTACCCCCAACAAGTCAATAATTGAATTAAAACCCGTGCACACTTACGGTTTTATTTTCCTTTTTTTGTTTTACGGTAGCGGGCTACGCCCACGTTGTTTACGAGTCATATAGAATGTCTGAGTCGCATTTCATGCTCACCTATCAAGGTCCGACTTCAAAATTTCAAAATCTCAAAAACTTTTTGCGATTTGTGGATAGATGATCCAATTAGTAGAATCTTTTCGGGTCGATGGCCCAATTATCCAAAATTTTCAAATTCAATTTTCGGGTCGATGGCCCAATCATTCAAAATTTTCAAATTCAATTTTCGGGTCGATGACCCAATCTTTCAAAATAATCCAATTTCAAGATCGATGATCCAAATGTGCTTATGTGATGATTATTGCTAGTACGTTTTTGTGTTCTAATTATAGCAGGATATGCTTCAACTGGGGGCTCTAAAGTCTTCGACTTTAGAGCCATTGCAAATCGGGCTCTGAGCCGTAGGCTCCGGAGACCATTATCAAGATGTAAAGGATGACATCCACCAAGAATTCAATTCGATACAAGAGTATGAAATGGAAGAATTCCGTAGGCCGAAAGCAAATGAGGAAAGCGGCGGCAACCTCCTTGGAAAGTCCCGTCCCGTTCGGACAAGTGCCGCAGATGATAAATTTTGGGCAAATGTCGTGACGATGAATTTTGGACAAACGCCACAGATGATAAACTTTGGGCAAGTGTCGGCGATTCTTAAACTACGACGCGTTTGATTCCGTCAGAAACGGATAAGTAGGAGCCTAAGGATAAGGCTCAATCCACCATATATGCAATTTTATGGGTCGACGACCAACGACGATAATTTGACACAACAGAAGCGAGAGTCAATCCCAACGAAGTTTGTGTATGGTCTCTTCTTATGGTCAAGTGAGCTTATATACGCAAGTTTAATGGACTATAAACGACCCGAAGAATCCTCAGGTCGAGAGGGACCTGGGGTATACTTTGACTTTCGCCTTGTCCAAGCCTCAGTCAAAGTGGGGGCTCTGTAGATACCCGTATCCGTCGATATTGGAATTTATAGAGAACCCGACAAACACCCGATGATGATAGGACACATGTATTCTTTAGTTGTCATTGTCATTATTTGGGTTCGTTTTACGATGTAGAATGGGCGTCGTCGATGAAGTATTTTATTAATTTAAATGATATTTAAATTAATGTTTTTTTTAGTGAGTTCATTTTATTATTTTAAATGATATTTAAATTATGGTTTTTTAGGTGAATTCAATTTATTTTATTTTATTTTGAATTTATTTTCCCAAGTTTATTTTATTGAAAATAAAATAAATAATTGATTTGAAAAATCATTTTACGAATATATTTGATTTGAAAAATCATTTATTTTAATGTGTTAATTGATTTGAAAAATCGATTTTAAAAGCGAAGAAAACTCGTTTTAGAAGCATGTTTTTGAGCTCGATTTTAGCTCGGTTTTTGGGCCCGTTTTCTTTACGACTTGGCACGAATCTCGAGTACACTAACCAACCTAGACCAATACCCATCCACCCCAGTTCGAACCCCCTATCCACGGCCCAAAATTCCATCCCAAATCGTCCCCAACAGCCCGCATATACACGAGCAGCCCCCCTGTTTTGGCAGCTCAATCCCGAGCCCAAAACCCGCTCCAAATACCACCAAAACCCGTACCCATTAACCCCAACCCATACCCTAGTATCCTACCCATATTACCCTAGCTTAATCACCAAGAAAACCCCCCTCAAACCCTCACAAATGCTGCTGGACAGCAGCTATGCGTGAGCAGGCCCGACTGCCTCTCCCTCTCTTTTACCCTACTTTAACTCCTTATAAATACCACCCCTTCACTATACATTGATTCCTCTAAGTTCTACATACATACTACCTTCACTCACAAGCTTTAAACCTCAGAAACAAACCCTAATTGCCTCTCAAAAACCTTCCACAAAACCGACATCCAAACTGAAACAGTTTGTGTGTCCTCTTCGAAAAACAATTCGTTCCTCCTTCAAACCTCCATCAAAACTCGAGTTTCTTGTTCCTAATTAACCATATAACATCCATATACATATTAGACAAAGATTTACGAGCCAAATTGCCCTTGAGAGTACACGAAATCCCTCGAAAAACAGAGTGTTATACACTCTGTTTTTTGTGATTTGTTCTGTCTGTCCAGTTCTGTTTGTGCTCGTTTTTCATGCCCAATAACTCAAAACGAGCAGGGGTTGCTTTAAGATCTCTGTTCTCCTCTCTTTCTAGTTTTCAAAACATCTTTTAAATCGAATTTTCATCGTGAAACGAGGGAGAAATCGTTGTTTGAAAGTTGCTGTCCAGATTCGATAAAAACGCGTGTTTGCTTTGTTTCTTCGTCGACGACGGCTTCTCGAGATAAAATCTACCATCGATTACGACCCAAAACGGTGTCAACGATACATGTAGGTTGAGGGTGCATCAAATCCTCCTCTTTCTCTTTTTTTTTTATTTCGTTTTTATGTCTGTTCTTTTATAGTTTGTTTTGTTTGTTTATCGCTTTTTTATTTATCGTTTAAATTAACTATGAAACTAGTTTAGTCCGAGTATGAGTTAAAGTACCACCATGAACACCCGCGTTGACTTGAGATGGGAAAAGAAACCGCTACATCAGTCGGTCGTACACCCCCGTCTCATTTACATATCCTCGTGTTCAAGGTAGGGCATAAATAAAACGAATTCCTAACTTCGCTCCTCGCTTTTGACCCTTTGTTTGTCTCGGCCAATTCGACCCACCTTAGGACCCGTTGCATGTTAGTATGACCTCTGATTGTTGACATATGACTTATTTAGACGACATTCGATCATTTAAATAACCTAATTAGACACATTAGGGTACATCGACATAGCTTTAAAAACCGATTAACAATTCTGTAACTTAATTGAATTCATCTTCCCTTTCACTAATTTTCTCGCTAGCATGGAAGTGCGTGCTTAACACCTTTCCATTTGCACTCGTTGACGATTTAGAATTGTACCTAACCTAGTTCGTATTTATTTAATTCAATTTGTAATTAATTAACCTTTAATTTGTTTTATTTATTTCTAATGTTTTAAAAGTCGTTTTAATTATCTTTTATGGTTCAAAATCTGTAAATTTAATTTAATGAATTTTTTCGTAATTTATTTTACTGATTTCGTAATTAAAACATAATTAACTTTGCTTTTCTACAAAAACCGTGCCTTGCACGGTCTCTGTCTGACTTCTGATCCGTGCACTGCACGGGTCTGCCAGTTTTAGTTTCTTTTCTTCTTTTGTTTCTTTAATTGTTTACTAATCCTATTTTAATAAATATGGATTGGTGAATAATTTTAATAAGTTGGGTTCAATTTAATTAATAAGTTGTACCTAATTTATTTCAAGCCTTTGTACTTATTTATTTTAATTTAATTAGTTTAATTCTAATCTAATTTGTTTATTAACTAATAATTCGGCTAACATCTTTAATTAGTCTAACTTAGCTTTAGCTTTTTTGTTTACATTTGTTTCGTTTATTAAGACTTAATAGTTTAAGTTGTATTTTGTTAGTTTGTATTGTAATCTGAGTCAAAGTAATTACGATAGTTGTTGTAATTAGATTGAGTTGTAATTTATTTCTCGTTGTGTCGGCATGAAATGTCTGGGTTGTAATAGGATAGATCCCAATGGCTCCCCCATTCCTCCTAAGCCGTGTTTGCGCATCTTTTATTTCAAATCAACCAACATGCTAAAACAACTTTGACAAAGTTAGTATTCATGCATTAAACGACATAGAAATTGTTGTCACATGTTAGGGTTTTAAAACGATGTTTGCATATCATATATCGCAGTAGCTATGACCTTGTTCGAAATTCGACACTTGACTTAGTAGAGGCCGTTATCGACGGGCGGGGTTAGGTGTCCTTATGGGCTTCCTAACACGTACCCTCACCCCTTACTCAAGATCTATGGTTTGTGGATCCGTCTAAATACCATTGGATTACGAGAGTCATTCAAATCGAGTGATATAGGGTACAAGTCTTTATCTTTAATCACTCGTAGTCGATTGGCTTTATGCTTTTCGATGAAAGGTGTAAAGTTGACTTGAACGGTTCCAAGTTCCCAAAAAACTTGGTGGCGACTCTAATATGTCTTAATTCGATTCGAAAGAACCTCAAGTCGATTATGCCTAGTGTGGATCCCGCGGACGCAGTTCCCGAGGGCCTGGTCCACACTTTCCTTCAGTGGTCTAGTCAGAATGTGCAAAATCCACAGCAACAACAACCACAGAAAAACACAAATGTGGTTCCTTAGAATCGTGGTAATCAGCCACAAGGAGGTTACCAAAGGCAGAATCAAGGAGGTTAACAGTACAATAATCAATTTCAACAACCTCTTCAACAAAATCCTTAACAAGCTCCAAGTAATGATATGGCAGAGATGAAAGCTTTGTTGCAACAAACTTTGATGATACAACAAAAGCAGACGGCTCAAATTTCTGAACTTATAGCCCATAATAAGATGTTGGATATGCAGATTGCTCAGATGGAAGTCCACAATTCTTCAAAACAGCCCGAAAATCTTCCTCCTCAAGGTAAACAAGCTCATGAGCAAGCTAATGTAATACAATTGAGGAGCGATACCACGTATCAAAATCCGAAGATGCCCATTAATGAAGATGAGGTAACCTACATGCATCCTAAGGCATTAGGTAATTTGGAGCTAAGTGATGACGAAAAAGAATCTAACGAAACTGAAACACGAGGCAAAAAGAAAAGCAAGAAAGTCATTGTTCCTGCAGATACTTGATCGAGTGGTGACGGACTCGATCGAGTATCCCCTGTACTCGATTGAGTACACCCTAGACTCGATCGAGTACACCCAGAAATTGATGACGGTGTTTCCAAAAGTGTTTCTAAAGCAAAGGAAGCCGAGCCCATGACTATTGCACTACCTTTTTCGCATCGCCAACAAAAATCTAAGCTAGACAAGCAGTTTGGACGGTTCATGGAGGTAGTAAAGAATTGACAAGTGAGTGTTCCATTTACTGAGTTGATCACTCAAGTGTCGGCTTATGCGAAATTTATGAAAGAGATATTGACGAGGAAGAGGTCCTTTGATGAAGTGGAGACGGTTGCATTTACTCAAAAGTGCAGTGTTGTGTTCCAAGCTAATTCACCACCTAAGCTAAAGGATCCAGGGATTTTTTCAATTCCTTGTCATATCGGTCATCTTGCTATTAGTAAAGCTCTTTGTGATTTAGGAGCTAGTGTAAGTGCCATGCCTTACTCTATATGTAAAAAGTTAAATATGGGTCGAATCAGTGTTACTAATATGACCTTGCAGATGGCTGACCGATCTATTAAGCATCCATTCAGTGTGTTGGAGGATATTCCAGTTAGAGTGGAGAAATTCTTCATTCTAGTTGACTTTGTTGTTTTAGATATGGCAGAGGGCACCCAAATTCCTATCACCTTGGGTAGACCATTCCTACACACAACGGGGGCAATTTTAGATTTTAGGAGAGGGAGACTGACATTGGCTGTGGGGGATGACACAATTTTTTTCAACTTAGAAAAAGCTTTGAAACACCCCATGATAGAAGAAACTTGTCATAGTATTGATATTGTTGATTTTACTATTAATGAGCGTCTTGCTTTGTGCTTGAGTAGGGATCCTCTGGAGATTGGCCTTGTATCTGATTCAGTTGAGATGGGTTCATGGAGTCAAGAAGTTGTTGAAATTGAAAAGTTGCTAACTGGAGAGGAATGCCCAAGTAGTATGTATACAGCTTAGGTAGCCCATCTAAAGCTGCCGAGGTAAAGAAACCTGAACTTAAACCCCTTCCCGCTCATCTTAAGCATGAATTTTTGGATGACTATGAAATGAACCCAGTAATTGTTAATGCTAGCCTAACTGAAGGCCAGCGTTCTGCTTTGTTGGCTGTTTTGAGAACTCATAAAAAAGCTATTAGGTATAGCATTGTCGATTTACAAGGTATTAGTCCTGATTTTTGTATGCACCGTATTCATCTGGAAGAAGGTCACAAGCCTAGTGCGCAAGGTCAGAGATGGTTAAATCCTCCAATGCAAGAGGTGGTAAGGAAAGAGGTACATAAATTACTTAATACTGGCATTATTTATTGTAGTTCTGATTCTAAGTGGGTCAGTCCTGTCCAGGTTGTACCTAAGAAGGGAGGTACTACAGTAGTAACCAATGATAAAAACGAATTAATTGATACTAGACTTGTTACAGGATGGAGAATGTGCATAGATTATAGGATGCTGAACCCAGCTACTAAAAAAGACCACTTCCCACTTCTCTATATTGATCAGATGTTGGAAAGACTAGCATGCCATAGTTAATTTTGTTACCTAGACGGCTACTCCAGATTCTTTCAGATACCCATTCATCCTGACGATCAGGAAAAGACTACGTTCACTAGTCCATATGGTGTATTTGCTTATAGGAGGATACCGTTTGATTTGTGCAATGCCCCAGTGATGTGGCTAAAGTCGTATTACCAAATCAAAGTAAAACTATCTCAGGACTAACAAGAATAGCTAGTGATAAGACAGGTATCGAATCCACAGGGAGGCGGTAAAAGCTAAGTCTAAGAGTATTCAAACTGTCTAGAAGTAACCAATTTCGGGGGTTTTGTTTTGAGTTGATTCTAACAAACTAATTGCAATGTAATTAAAGGATGAACAACAATATTATTAAAAGTCTAGGAATTAGGTTCACTAGGTCAATCAGTCGGGGATTATCAATCAATTACTAAATCTATCAAGTTGTTTAAGGTCATAAGATCGGTCGACTCAATTATGCCCTTTAGATCGATTCTAACATGCGGTCGCTATGATTAGGTACTCTCTATTTGATTATCGCAGCCTATATCAATTCTAACCCGGTCGGCGATAGGATCGATTCGCTACACTAATTAATAACTCAGGCCTCAAGTTGATTAACTAGAAGAATTACAACAATCAAACAACAACTTTAATGATATCAATAGCAACTAATTGATTTTCCCTTTTAATTAACCTAGATCCCCTTCATCCTAGATGAGGGGATTAGCTACTCATAACTATGATAACAACAATGAATATGATTAAAGATGAAAGCATGATTGCAAGTATAAAACAATAATTGAAGAACATAAAACAATGATTAAATTAGTGAGGAAAGATTAGTACCATACAGAAGGAAGATTAGGGTTCTAAGAGAGTTTTCCAGCAATAATAAGCAAAATATAACGTAAGTTTACAATCAAACCCGAGTCTTTAATTTATAACAAAAGATTAACGTTTTAGGAAATTCCGGAAATAAACCCGCCAGAAAGGATCCTCGATCGAGTCAGAGGTGACTCGATTGAGGACGGCTGCTCGATCGAGTCAGCAGTGACTCGATCGAGGAACTAGCTCACAGGTTCCTTCTTCTCTTCTTTGACTTCTAGTCTTCATGATTCCTCGTTTCCCGTGCCATGCTTCGTGTATTCTTCTATGCCGTCTCCGCCATGCTAATCTTAGCTTGATCATACTCATAACGAGTCATTTCGCATCAAAACACAAAATAGCGGCAGATTTACAATTCATTGAAATAAAGCATATAAATGATATAATAGGCACGAAACGGTATGTAAAACGGTATAAAGGGAGCTATAAAAGTATATATGAAAGTGATACATCAAACTCCCCAAACCAAACCTTTGCTTGTCCTCAAGCAAAGCAAATGACCAAACAAAGAACAACAAACATATGGTGAATGAATAACTCAGAGCAAATGTCTAGGCACATACAAGACTCAGCTGTCCATATCTATAACAAAGTAATGACCGAAGTTGTGCTAATAAAACAAATTCAAAAGCACGGGTAATAGACTCACGCAGCTCTTACTCAAGATGTGACATGATACCGAGACTCAACCAAACACTTTTCAACCTTGCAAGACCATTTTGTCGGATTCTCGCGGTTTCGCTCATGCACTCATAATGGGTGAGATTTATGTAAGATAGAAAGAAGTAGACTCTCACTCAACTTATAAGATATGCATGCAATCTAATGTGATAAGAGATTCTCCAACTAATACGCATTCACGAAGCAGACCAAGTACATGTATCAAGGACAGAATGGTGGTAAAGTGGCATGGGTATAGAAGTGGCTTGTGCAAAAGCACGTATGGATATGTGAGGCTCAGACGGTAGTCGCAGCTCTAGGCCAATAGCCAAAACTAATAAGTAATAAATCAAACATCCAACAGGAGAAATAATCTCAACTTTGACAACATATGAGAGAAATGTAAAGGCTCTCCAAATGTGCATTAGACTCCAGTAATTACCACACACGACCTCCTAACAAAACTGAATGAAGCATACATTTTTTCTCTTCTTTTCTTTTCTGAATCTTTTCTTTTTCGAAACTTTTTCTTCTTTTTTTTCTCTTTTTTTTCTTTTCTTTTTCTTTTTTTTTTTCTTTTCTTTCGAGACTTTCATCATTTTTTTCTGCTTCATAACATTCTCCTTTTCCACATAAGAAGTCTCACAATTGCTACAAAAAGATAGCTACTACCCACATGACAAATAAAGTCCCAACCCAACCAAAGTAGCTATAATAATAAGGCTCAAACAACTGCGACTGTCCCGAAAAAGGTAGGCAAATTCTGGAATGTAGCTAAGAAATAGGATATAAAATGGCTACATGGTTCAAACGGGCTAACAAAACTGGGTAATGTAAGGCTTATTTGAACAATGAGAATCGCCTATCCACATGTACTTAATCAAATGAACGCGCAAAAGCTAAGAAACTAATGTCACACTTATGCAGTTTGATGTTACATATACCACAAGGAGACCACACTCATTAGCCTAAATAACAATGAGACCGGTTTATTATTGTTCCCGGCCTAGGAAGCTCTAAAGACCTCAGAAATTTAAGTGGTTTACCAACAAAATAAAGTCAAGTCTACTCGGCATAAGGCATATTGTGACGGTCAAGACTTGAGTAAAGAGCTTTGTTCATCATAGCTAACAGGTCAAAACAATGTACATGGACAACTAAATGAGACTCAAATGCAAAGACAAAGCAAGTTATCATCATTGCTATACAATTCACCATGACTCGACTCAAAATAAACAAAAGTAAACAAAAGACATGTTTTTGGATTTTCTAATTTTCAATTTTTTTTTTGAATTTTTTTTGATTTTTTCACACAATAATAAATAAAAGCACACTACAGAAATAAACACACTCCCCCAAACCTAAATGTCACAGTGTCCTCATTGTGACGCCTACAAAGATAGCAATCACACGTAAAACCAAAGAACCTACGGACACTACTAATAAAGGAAAGAGGGTAAAAAGAAATGCAATAAAAATAAAAAGAAAGATAATACCAGTTAATGTCGTAGCCTCCCCAAACCAAATTGGAAAAAGAGGGATGTAGTGACCACTATCACTACCGGGCTCCGAAGCATCATCAAAATCATCAATATCGCATATAAGGACATAAGCTCGGGATCGGGACGGCATCGCGGCCACGGCCTCTACCACGAGTGGGTCTCCGAACACGGCCGCGACCACGAGTGCCTCCCGAATGCTGAGCGGTGGAAGTAGAAGCGAAGAATCGGCGAATGGGCCTCTCTGGAACAAGAGATGCGGTGTCCTCCGCAAAAAAATGTATAGGTGAGAGAGGGTGGACTGGAGTGTAGAAGGGACGGCCTAATGCACCAAACTCGGTGCTAAACTGTCCAAACTCTGTAGGAGTCACTCCGTAAAGATGAAACACACGGCTGTTGTCACCAGGAGTAGTGTAGTAAGAAGGTGACACACCGCCATACCGTCCCCCGTGAAGCTAAAGTCATAGCCTCCATCCTGTTCCCGATCCTCCTCTCTCTCGTCAAAGCAAAGTGTTGATGCCGTATGCATCCTCACTTCCCGTTCAACGACGGGATCAAAATGGTAACCTGGAGCATAGCCTGAAGTGGGATAGGTCAAGGAGGTGGAGGAGGAGCGGGCGGTAGGAACCTGGCGAGATGGGTAGTGGGTGCACGACGTCTCCGGCGCCCGCACGGTGGTGGTAGTAGTACTAGACCCAGAAAAGTAACCAAAATATCCTCGGAATCGAGATAAGTAACGGGTGGGGGTCGCTCCACAGCCGTACTCTCCTCGAGGGGGTCAACAGCAGGTAAACGGGCGCAAGGAAGAAGCATGTACGACTCACCTCGGACCCTCCAAAGAATGGTCCTTCCCATTCTTAATATCAATATAAGAAATGTCATAGCGAAGGTGGTCATCATCAACAAGCGGCTCATAGTCACCCATGGGCTCATATGGGTCATCACCCTCAAAGTCACAAAGAGCCCTAGCAATTTTGGTGACAAGAGCACCACAAACCAAGGTTCCCGTACCTCCCAATCGCCCTATCAAATGTCAACACACAAGAGCAGGGGGAGAGAATTGGAATGTCTCCTCCCTATAAGGATTCAAGTAACTAGCAAGTATTAAGACCTCAATAGTGGAGGTCTTGCTCTTATCGCTCCGACCATACAACAAATAGCTCAAATATCTCAAAAACATACGAAGGCAAACGTGTTGGACATCTAACAAAGCCATAGCACTGACGTCCGCATCCATATAACCAGTAAACAATGGAAAATAACGAACGGCAGATAACCCACCAACACCATACAAGTCCCCTTCAAGATGCTTATATCCAACTCCAAGATTTCAGAAATACGGCCAAAGGTTAAAGACCGTTCAACATTAAGCAAACGAAATCGATTAGGTGATCACCGGGAAATAAGTATAAGAGCTCAGAAATTCAAGAGTTAGGGCAGGGTAAGATAACTCGTGGAGCGTGAAAAGACCCTGCAACCCGATTTCATTAAACATGCCAAACATAATGTCGTCTATCTTCAAAGTGCACAAAATTTTCCTATCAACACATCGAGTGGCACTCATAGACTTGGATAACAGATACACAAACCTGTCCTTCTGCACTTTGTCACGAAATTCGATAAACGGAAAATCGTCTAAGGGAGACAAATCATCCTCTGAAGACACAACCTCTTCAGGAATTACTTCGGGTTGTTGAACCGGTGCTCTCCTTTCTCTAGTCCGCTTATTTCCTTGCCTGGAAGTCGACATTATCTACATAAGAGCAAGTAGAAAATTAAACTCCAACAATGTCGAAAAAAGTCCGGTTTTGGCACTCATGGGTCCGAAAAATCAATTTTTAAGACTCCAAATGACAATGAAAGCATCCAAAAACTTAGGGGAACATGAGTATGTATCAAATATTGAAGATTCCAAGCAATAGAATACAATTCTAACCAATTTAATGCAAAATTTCTACCCGGATTTTGAAGAACCCTAATTCCCAAATTAGCAAATTAGGCATGAAGTTCAACAAGTAAGGGGCTAGAAAGCAAGGAAATAGCAATTGTATACTAGCAATGGAAGATTGAATACAATAAACTCAAGATTTAAGCAAGAAAAATCAGAATTTTCGAGACATTCAAAGACCAAATCGCGACTTACCTTGGTAGTTTAAGCAATAGAATGGAGAAAATAAGCACAAGAGAATGAGTCAATCAAGTAGTAAGCAAGAAAGCACAAAGTTTAAGTGAGTTTTGATGATGATTGATGAAGAATCAAGAGAGAAAGAGTGATAGAGGAGGAAGTATGCAGGAAAATAGCACGAAAAGAAGAAGGAAGTGAAAAGGAATTAGAGTAACAAATGCATAAAACCGGTGAAAACAAAACGCGGAACCCGGTCTAAATTGGATCCTCGATCGAGTCGCAGTGACTCGGTCGAGGAACCAATTTCGAGAATACCCAACTTTCGTTTTAAACTTTTCTTAATTCATCACAGGTTCCTCGATCGAGTCGCAAGTGACTCGATCGAAGTGATAGGTTCCTCGATCGAGTCGCCATTGACTCGATCGAGGAAGTAGGTACAGGCGCCTTTCTTCGTCATTTGTTACTTATAACTTCAAATCCCGTCAAATTTCCTGCAAAAGACACTTGAAAGCATATCAAGTACCCTCTCCTCGTCTCTCCAAGTTCAAAGAAACATAAAAACAAAAGCAATACGTGAATTTAAATCCTAATTACAAACTAATTATTTACAAATCCGAGCCGCCTCTCGGTGTGCTGGTTTTTGCGGTCCCCGCACGACCGTAACTCTTCATCGCAAGAATAATCAATGGGGAAGAGGTCAAGAGCCTCTATGACCCCCACAAAAGCACCTTCATAATAAGTCTTCAAGCGTTGCCCATTCACTTTGAAGGTCTTTCCCCGTGTCGAATGCAAAGCAGTAATCGACCCAAATTTGTTCACATCAAGAATAAAGAACGGTCCAGACCATCTACTCTTCAATTTACCTGGAAACAAGTGCAAACGAGAGTTAAACAAAAGAACTTTCTCACCAACATGAAATTCTCTTTGCAAGATATGCTTGTCATGCCACTTCTTCGTTCGCTCCTTGTATACTTGAGCACTATCATAGGCATGCAGTCGAAATTCATCTAGCTCATTCAACTGCATCAGTCGTTTCTCACCCGCCAGTGAGGGATCCATATTCAGCTCCTTGATGGCCCACATAGCCCTATACTCAAGCTCCACAGGTAAATGACAGGACTTGCCATAGACAAGTCGGTAAGGTGAGGTGCCAATCGGCGTTTTGAAGGCAGTACGGTAAGCCCACAAAGTATCATCGAGCTTCCGACTCCAATCCTTTCTATTCTTGCTTACCACCTTTTCCAAAATCTGTTTCAGCTCTCTGTTAAAAACTTCTACTTTTCCACTGGTTTGAGGATGATAAGCCAGTCCTCTTCGGTGTGTAACGCCATACTTCTTCATGAGAGAATTGAGATGACGCTCATTGAAATGCTTGCCTCCATCACCGATCATCGCGAGGCACTCCAAACCGTGGAAAGATAGTCTTCTCAAATGCGACTTAACAACAGATTTAGCATCACAAGTGGGGGTGGCAATTGCCTCCACCCATTTAGAAACATAATCTATCACACTAATATGTATTGGTTCCCAAAAGATGTAGGGAACGGCCCTTGGTAATCAATGCCCCAAACATCAAAAATCTCTACTTCGGAGATTCCAGTTTGAGGCATCTCATGCCTTTGCGAGATATTGCCAGTTCTTTGACAAGCATCACAAGAACGGACAAAGTTAGTAGCATCCTTAAGGATAGTAGGCCAATAAAAACCCGATTGCATTACCTTAGCAAATGTCCTAGAAGGACCATGATGACCACCATATGAATAAGAGTGACAATGAGAAAGGATGGCACGTACCTCACCCTCTGGGATACATCGTCAGATATATACCATCAAGACACTCTCGGAACAGATAGGGATCGTCCCCGTATACCTCTTCACATCATGCATGAACCTCTTCTTCTTCACCGATAAGATAAATCAAGAGGAAGTGTACCTCCTACCAAATAATTGGCATAATCTGCAAACCATGGGGTATTTGCAGCTACAGCTAGAAGATGGTCGTCTGGAAAAGAATCATCGATGGGCAAAA
This sequence comes from Silene latifolia, assembly GCF_048544455.1. Lineage (NCBI taxonomy): Eukaryota > Viridiplantae > Streptophyta > Magnoliopsida > Caryophyllales > Caryophyllaceae > Silene > Silene latifolia. Next base: position 63,078,081 of record NC_133537.1, on the reverse strand, counting down.
TCTCTCTTCCTGAGAATCTCAATCTGACAAATGATCTCGCAACAACATTTTCAAGACACGGACTTATCACGGATTTCCAAATCAAATTCTTGCAATAATAAAATCCATCTAATAAGTCTAGGTTTAGCCTCTTGTTTGGTTAAAAGATATTTTAAAGCTGCATGGTCAGTGTGTACAATAACTTTAGAACCAACAAGATAAGCTCTAAATTTGTCTAAAGAATAGACAACTGCAAGAAGCTCCTTCTCTGTAGTAGCATAGTTGATTTGTGCATCGTCGAGAGTCTTGCTTGCATAATAAATGGCATGTAACACCTTGTCCTTTCGCGCCCCAAAACAGCTCCAATCGCATAGTCACTGCATCGCACATAATCTCAAAAGGAAGGCTCCAATCCGGAGATCGGATAATAGAGCCGAGATAAGTGCTTGTTTGATCCTGTCAAAGGCTTGAACACACTTGTCAGTAAACACAAAAGGAGCATCTTTATGAAGAAGCTGAGTTAGAGGTTGAGCAATTTTAGAAAAATTCTTTATAAAGCGGCGATAGAACCCTGCATGACCAAGAAAACTACGCACACTTTTAACATTAACCGGGTACGGGAGTTGCTCAATTACCTCAACCTTAGCTTTATCCACTTGAATGCCCTTACCTGACACCAAATGACTGAGTACCACTCCTTCAAAACCATGAAGTGGCACTTCTCCCAGCTTGAGAACAAGGTTGCTCTCCTCACAAATACAAAACCTTAGTCAAGTTTCTCAAACAAACATCAAAATCAGTACCATATACACTGAAATCATCCATAAAGACTTCCATGATAGACTCTATGTAATCAGAAAATATGGCCATCATACAACGCTGAAAGGTAGCAGGAGCATTACATAAACCAAAGGGCATCCTCCTATAAGAAAATACACCATATGGACAAGTGAAAGTGGTCTTTTCCTGATCCTCAGGATGAATGGGTGTCTGGAAGAAACCGGAGTAGCCATCTAGGTAACAGAAATAACTATGACACGCTAATCTCTCTAACATTTGGTCAATGTAAGGAAGTGGGAAATGGTCCTTTTTAGTGGCCGTGTTCAACTTCCTATAATCAATGCACATCCTCCATCCTGTGACAAGTCTAGTAGCAATCAATTCATTCTTATCATTCTTTACTACTGTAGTACCTCCCTTCTTAGGCACAACTTGGACAGGACTGACCCATTTAGAATCAGAAATAGAGAAAATAATACCAGCATCAAGTAATTTCTGTACCTCTTTTCTTACCACCTCCTGCATAGGAGGATTTAGTCGTCTCTGACCTTGTGCACTAGGCTTGTGGCCTTCTTCCAAGTGAATTCTATGCATACAAAAATCAGGACTAATACCTTTGAGATCGTCAATGCTATACCCAATGGCCTTTTATGAGTTCTCAAAACAGTCAACAACAAAGCAGATAGTTGACCTTGATTAGGCTAGCATTGACGATCACCGGTTCATCTCACAGTCATCAAGAAATTCATATTTGAGATGAGAGGGAAGGGGTTTCAATTCAGGTTTCTTTACCTCGCTTACCTTAGGTATGACACCCAAACTCGTATACCTTCCGATGTGGGCATTCCTCTCCAGCTTAGAAGCTTCTCAATTCGATGAACTGACTCCATGAACCCGTCTGATCACCGGGATCGAAAACCAGGGCAATCTCCGAGGATCCTCACAAAACACATAGGAAGACACTCATCAATAGTAAAATCAACAACATCTATACTATGACAAGTCTCTTCTATCATGGGGTTTTTCAATGCTTTTTCCAAGTTGAAAATAATCGTATCATCCCCCACAAAAATAAGGTCAGTCTCCCCGCCTAACATCTATAACCGCCCCGCAGATGTAAGAACGGTCCGCCCAAGATGATAGGGATCTGTTGTCTTCACCATGTCCATGACAACAAAATCAACGGGGATGTAAAATTTCCCAATACGAACGGAACATCCTCTAACACCCCCTGGGTGCTTAACGATCTATTGGCCATCTGCAGTGTCATATTAGTAATCACAACGGACCCATATTTAATTTCTTACGGATGTAATACGGCATAACGCTGACACTAGCTCCTAAATCACAAATAGCTTTACTAATAAAGAGATGACCAATATGACAAGGGATAGAAAAACTTCCTGGATCCTTTAATTTGGGTGGTGTATTAATTGGCAACATGGCACTGCACTTCTGAGTGTAAGCAATAGTTTCCACCGCGTCAAAGGATCTCTTCCTTGTCAAAATCTCCTTCATGAACTTTGCATAAGCGGCACTTGAGTGATCAATTCAAGAAAAGGGACACTTACCTCCGTAGATTCTTCACGACCTCCATAAACTTACCGAATCGCTTATCCACTTGGATTTTTGTTGTCGGTGAGGAAAAGGTAGAGAAATAGTTATGGGCTCGGCTTGCTTATCCTTAGAAACAAATTTTGAAACACCGTCGGCTGGCAATATTGGATCCTCAATCGAGTCAGGGGTGACTCGATCGAGCTGGGTGGATCCTCGATCGAGTCGCCTGTGACTCGGTCGAGGAACCTTTACAGGTTCAGCTTTTTCGTCTTTCTTACTTTTATCGTCAGCTCGTGTTTCAACTTCGTCAGGCTCTTTCTCATCATCACTAAGCTCCAAATTACCCAATCCTTTGGGATGCATGTAAGGGACTTCATCAACAATAATGGGCACATCTCTCTCAAGGCTTTGTAGGTCGGGATTCACATAAGAAGTACCGCTCCTCAACTGAATGACATTAGCTTGCTCATGAGCTTGCTTACCTTGAGGAGGAAGACCTACGGCCTGTTTTGATGGGTTTTGAAGTGCCATCTGAGCCACTTGATTATCTAGCATCTTGTTATGGGCAATCAACTCGAAATGAGCCGTCCGTCTGCCGTGCATTGACAAAGTTTGTTGCAAAAGATTGCGCAACTCTGCCATATCATTATTCGGAGCTTGTTGAGGAATTTGTTGAGGAGTTTGCTGAGGAGGCTGCTGATATTGATTGTTGAACTGCTGGCCTCCTTGATTTTGCCTTTGATATCCCCCTTGTTGTTGATTACCGCGATTGTTAGGAGGGATATAAGGATTCTTTTGCGGTTGTGACTGCAGCGGGTTTTGCACATTCTGGCTAGACCATTGAAGGAACGGATGCTCCTTCGTTCTTTCATTGTAGAAATTAGAGAAAGGTGTACCTTGTGCACCTTGTCTGTAAGCCTGAAAGGCGTTAACCTGCTCAAATGTGCTCATACAATCAGCTGCACCATGACCATCTAAACCGCATCTAGCACAAGTCTCCTCTACTTGCTGACTCATAGCATGAACTCTCTCTTTACTACCCAATGATTGGGTAGTCTTCATCTCAGCAATCTGGGCAGAAATAGCCTCCAGCTGTGCCGCTAAAGCACTATCAACTCCAGTACCTCGCGTGCTTCCCCTAGGATTTCCATACCTCGCGGTATGGGTAGCAATCTGATCAATCAACTTCCACGCGTCACCATCTAGTGTGTTATCTTGAAACCTCCCATTAGCAGATGAATCCAAAAGGGCACGATGATCGTCAAACAACCCGTTATAAAACTGGTTGCAAAGGAACCACTTTGGGAAACCATGATGGGAACGATCGAACTAAACGCTTGGAAGCGAGTCCAAGCTTCGTTCAAATCTTCATGGCGCTTGCTTGAAACTAGTAATTTGATTCCTCAAAGCATTAGTCTTCCGAGGTGGGAAGTACCTCTTGTAGAAAGCAAGAGCCAAGGAATTCCATCTGTAACTCCTTCGTCGTATCCATATCCATATCTCTTAACCACTCAGCCTCCATCTTTCGTAGAGAAAGGAAAGAGCACCGCTAACTTGATCTTGTGTCACTCCAAATTTGTTAATGGGATTGAACAGCAGTAAGTGACAAACTTTTCCATATGCGTTGCGGGGTCCTCAGCAGAATGTCCCTCCAAACATGTTTCGTTCCACCAAATTAATGTAAGATGGCCGAATCTCGAATGTTGCATTGGTAGAAGTGGGCAGCTTGAAACCTTGTGGAATAGAATCTAAGGTTGGCTCGTGAGTGACTGCTAGGGTAGACATGATGATAGTTTCAGAACAGGAGTTTCAGAATGGGAATATCGGAATAGGAACTTCTTCCTCTTCCTCTTCGTAGGACCTCTCTACTGCTCTCGTAGAGCTCGCCGTTTCGACGTCAAGTATACTCAAGTCTTCTACTTGGCTCACTTCTTGATTAAATTTCCGTCTGTAGCGAAAAGTCTTCTCAGGTTCAGGATCAAAAGGAATAATCTCGGACCTATTAGACCTGGGCATAAATAGAACTAACAAGAAAGTGTGAGAACGGTCTCAAGGAACTGGGTTCCCTGAGACAAAAAGACAAAATAAACACAAAAAGACTAAACAATTGTTGCCTCCCAAGAACGGCGCCAAATTTGATGTGGCTAAAGTCGTATTACCAAATCAAAGTAAAACTATCTCAGGACTAACAAGAATAGCTAGTGATAAGACAGGTATCGAATCCACAGGGAGGCGGTAAAAGCTAAGTCTAAGAGTATTCAAACTGTCTAGAAGTAACCAATTTCGGGGGTTTTGTTTTGAGTTGATTCTAACAAACTAATTGCAATGTAATTAAAGGATGAACAACAATATTATTAAAAGTCTAGGAATTAGGTTCACTAGGTCAATCAGTCGGGGATTATCAATCAATTACTAAATCTATCAAGTTGTTTAAGGTCATAAGATCGGTCGACTCAATTATGCCCTTTAGATCGATTCTAACATGCGGTCGCTATGATTAGATACTCTCTATTTGATTATCGCAACCTATATCAATTCTAACCCGGTCGGCGATAGGATCGATTCGCTACACTAATTAATAACTCAGGCCTCAAGTTGATTAACTAGAAGAATTACAACAATCAAACAACAACTTTAATGATATCAATAGCAACTAATTGATTTTCCCTTTTAATTAACCTAGATCCCCTTCATCCTAGATGAGGGGATTAGCTACTCATAACTATGATAACAACAATGAATATGATTAAAGATGAAAGCATGATTGCAAGTATAAAACAATAATTGAAGAACATAAAACAATGATTAAATTAGTGAGGAAAGATTAGTACCATACAGAAGGAAGATTAGGGTTCTAAGAGAGTTTTCCAGCAATAACAAGCAAAATATAACGTAAGTTTACAATCAAACCCGAGTCTTTAATTTATAACAAAAGATTAACGTTTTAGGAAATTCCGGAAATAAACCTTCCAGAAAGGATCCTCGATCGAGTCAGAGGTGACTCGATCGAGGATTTACCGCCGATCGAGTCGTGAAGTGACTCGATCGAGGAACTAGCTCACAGGTTCCTTCTTCTCTTCTTTGACTTCTAGTCTTCATGTTTCCTCGTTTCCCGTGCCATGCTTCGTGTATTCTTCTATGCCGTCTCCGCCATGCTAATCTTAGCTTGATCATACTCATAACGAGTCATTTCTGCATCAAAACAAAAAATAGCGGCAGTATCGACAATTCATTGAAATAAAGCATATAAATGATATAATAGGCATGAAACGGTATGTAAAACGGTATAAAGGGAGCTATAAAAGTATATATGAAAGTGATACATCACCCAGCTACCTTTCAGCGTTGTATGATGGCCATATTTTCTGATTACATAGAGTCTATTATGGAAGTATTTATGGATAATTTCAGTGTTTATGGTACTGACTTTGATGTTTGTTTGAGAAATCTAACTAAGGTTTTGTAGCGCTATGAAGAGAGCGATCTTGTGCTCAACTGAGAGATGTGCCACTTAATGGTTACTGAAGGGGTGGTACTTGGTGTCAGGTAAGGGTATCTAAGTGGATAAAGCTAAGGTTTAGGTCATTGAGCGACTAACGTACCCAGTTAATGTTAAAAGTGTGCAAAGTTTTCTTGGTCATGCAGGATTCTATCGTCGCTTTATTAAAGATTTTTCAAAAATTGCTCAACCTCTAACCCAGCTTCTCCATAAAGATGCTCCTTTTGTGTTTAGTGATGAGTGTGTTAAGTCTTTTGACATGATTAAACAGGCTCTTATCTTAGCTCCTATAATCTCGTCTCCAGATTGGAATCTACCTTTTGAGATAATGTGTGACGCCAGTGATTATGCAGTTGGAGCTGTTTTTGGTCAGAGAAAAGATAGTGTTACATGCTATTTATTATGCAAGTAAGACTCTAGATGATGCGCAGATAAACTATGCTACTACGGAGAACTTGCAGTTGTCTATTCTTTAGACAAGTTTAGAGCCTATCTTGCGGGCTTTAAGGTGATTGTTCATACTGACCATACAGCATTGAAGAATTTATTGGCTAAGAAAGAAGCCAAACCGCGACTTATTCGTTGGATTTTATTATTACAAGAACTTGATTTGGAAATCCGAGATAAGTCGGGTGTAGAGAATGTAGTTGCAGATCATTTGTCTCGTCTGAGATTTGCAGGAAGAGATCTCTTGCCCATTGATGATTCTTTTCCAGATGACCATCTTCTTGCTATTACTACGGGCACTCCGTGGTTTGCAGATTATGCCAATTATTTGGTTGGGGGTGTTCTTCCTCCTGACTTATCTTATCAGCAGAAGAAGAGATTTATGCACGATGTGAAGCGGTATTTATGGGATGATCCATATTTATTTCGGAATTGCGCAGACGGTATCTATTGACGGTGTATTCTAGAGGGTGAGGTACATGCCATTCTCTCTCGCTGTCACTCTTCTTCTTATGGTGGTCATCATGATCCATCTAGGACCTTTGTTAAGGTGATGCTGTCGGGCTTTTTTTGGCCAACTATCTTGAAGGATGCTACTAGTTTTGTCCGTTCTTGTGATGCATGTCAAAGGACGGGTAATATTTCGCAAAGGCACGAGATGCCTCAAACTGGGATCTCGGAGGTGGAGATTTTTGATTTTTGGGGTATTGACTACCAAGGGTCATTCCCTACATCTCATGGGAATCAGTATATCTTAGTAGCCGTTGATTATGTTTCTAAATGGGTGGAAGCCATTGCCACTTCTACTTGTGATGGTAAAGTAGTTGTGAAGCTATTTTAGAAGATCATCTTTCCGCGGTTTGGAGTCCTTCGCGCAGTCATTAGTGATGGGGGGGTAAGCACTTTAATGAGCGTCATCTTAATTCTTTACTGAAGAAATATGGCATTACACACCGTAGAGGATTGGCCTATCATCCACAAACTAGTGGGCAAGTGGAAGTTTCCAATAGAGAATTGAAGCAAATCTTGGAGAAGGTAGTGAGCAAGAATAGAAAAGATTGGAGTCGTAAGCTTGATGACACCTTATGGGCTTACCGTACTGCATTCAAAACCCCAATTGGAGCATCATTGTATCGTCTAGTCTATGGTAAAGCTTGCCATCTACCTATGGAGCTCGAGTACAAGGCTATGTGGGCCATAAAGGAGCTAAATATGGATCCCTCACTGGCGGGTGAGAAAAGATTGATGCAGTTGAACGAGCTTGATGAGTTTCGACTGCATGCCTATGATAGTTCTCGAGTATGCAAGGAGCGAACAAAGAAGTGGCATGACAAGCACATCTTGTAACGAGAATTTCATGTTGGTGAAAAGGTATTATTATTTCATTCTCGTTTGCACTTGTTCCCAAGTAAGCTTAGGAGTAGATGGTCAGGACCGTTCACTATTGCTGAAGTGAACAAATTTGGGTAAGTTACACTGCAAACTGACAAAGGTTTTAAAGTAAATGGGCAACGTTTGAAGGTATATTATGATGGTGCCTATGTTGGGTGATAGAGGTCGTAGACCTCTTCACCATTGATTCCTCTCACTGATGAGGTAATAGGGTCCTGCGGGACTGCTTAAACCAGCGCTACCGGGAGGCAACTCGGAGGTTTACTTGTAATAAATTTATAATTTAGGAATTTAATTTCATCTAATCATACTTCAATTATGTTATTTCATTGTGTTTTGAGTGAAGTGAGGGAGGGAATTTAAGGAGTTTGTGAAGTATTTTTGCAGAGAAGACGGAATATAGGCGAAACAAGTTGACGTGTTGAGAAGAAGACGGAAAGCCATGAGTACTCGATCGAGTCTAATGGAACTCGATCGAGGAACCTGGATAATTTAAATTCAATTGAAATGTCGAGAGTTGGAGATTCTGGGGTTTGGTTACTCGATCGAGTACACCCAGGCTCGATCGAGTACACTCCATTGAACCGGGTTCCGCGTTTTAAAACACCCGTCTTAATCTATTTTCTCAAATCTTATTGTTATTTCTTGTTTATTCTGTCACATGCTTCATATTTTCTCCTTGATCTACACTACCCACTACTCTAATTCCTTCATATCATCATCAAATCTCATTCAAATTTGTGCTAAGTTGATTTATTGTAAATTCATTCACTCCTTTGTGCTTATTTGTGTGATTAATTGATCAAATTTCTTCAAGTAAGTGTCCCGATTTCTCCCTTCATATGGCTCAAAATTCTTAATTTGTTGCTTATTTCTTGTGTTTCTTGCTTTGGATCTTCCATATCTCAAATGTAATTACTATTTCCTTGTTATTTGACCCATTATTTGATGAATTAAAGGCCTAAGTTCGAAATTTTCAGATTTAGGGTTCATAATTTCGGGTTGATTTTATGAATTAAATTGGTTGGTAATTGTGTTTATTTGCTTGGAATTTTCATTATTTTTCATATAATTGCAATTTCCTTGCCATTTACATAGCTTATGTGTGATTTCGACCACGAAATCAAAATTTCCGACTCACTTTCTCTTAAAATCGTGAGCTATTTTGGCATTAAAATTGGTTTGTAATTGTATGAATGTCTTTTGTAGGTATGTCAAACCAAGGACAAGGCAACAAAAGACAATGGGAGAGGCGCGCTCCCATCCGTCAACCCATGATAGTGGAGACTTCCGAGGAAGAAGAAGAGGAGCTTGGGCCAATTCCGGAGTATCCTTTCATTGTGTTTCGGGATAGTGCGAAAAAGGGAGAAATTTGTGGACTTAATGGAGAATCACCGTATGTCTCCAACTCGCTGTGTTGATCGAAAGGTATTATATCTTTATAAAATTAAGGCCTCTATGCAGGATATGTTCTTTCAACTCGGGTTGTTAGGTTTGTTTGACCTACATAAGCCCTCTTATGGACCATTGACCCTTGAGTTTTTGAGTTCTTATGTTTATGAGCAACTCCGACATAGAATTCGGTTTTGATTGTTCAATGTTGAGCGTACTTTGACTTTTGCCTAAATTGCTGAGTTTTTTGAGTTCTTATTTACTAGTTATGTTGGTGCGGATATCAGTGCTATGGCTTTAAGTGATGTTCAACATGTTTGTTTGAGACTATTTTTGATGATGATCAGCTATCTGTTGTATGGGAGGCATGATAGGAGCAAGGTTTATTCCATTAAAGTTTTATTGCTTGCTAGTTAATTGAACCCTTTTCAGGAGGCCCCGTTCTTGTTTAGCCTTCCTGCTCTTATTGGTACTGCTCTTGACCGTATGATAGGGAACCATGCTGATTTGGATTATAGAGCTATCATTACTAGATTTGCTCATCGGTTGAGTAACTTTCATGGTGAGGCTCTTTATGAGCCAATGCTTGACTATGAGCCTTTGATGGATGATGACTATTTGCGATATGGTGTCCATTATATCGATCATTGGTGGTAAGGATCATTATTGGAAGGTAAAGGGTGTTTTATGGATAAAGCTGCCAAATGTTGGGCTACCACCTATTTCTGCTCTTGAAGAGGATGAGCTTGTTATCCGTCCTCCTCCCCATACTTACTTGATTCCAAAGGGTTTCCTAGTCACCTTGCCTTCTTCTAGCACTACTACCACCACAGGTTGGTGCGGTAGACCACGGTGAGCACCACCTACTCACCTACCTGGCTCTTTCCAGCCAGAGCATGCTGCTCCTTCTTTTGCATCTCCTTCACATTATGGTTACCATTTTAACCCAGTTGTTAAGAGGGAGGTGAGGATACATGAAGGGATAAACACTGCCTTGACTAACATGCGGTTGTGGGAGCAGCAGTAGGCTACTACTTTGAGTGAGGGGTGTCAGTACACTGGCACTGCGCAGAGTTACTACTCTACTCCTGGGGATGAGAGTCGTATCTTTCATATTTATGGTGTCACTCCTGCAGAGTTTGGTCTGTTAGTCAGGATTATGGTGCTCTTGGTCGTCCTTTCTACACTCCTATCCGGCCTGATATGCATGTTGGTGGTTTTGGGGATCATATTGGGGTTTCTATTTCTCAGAGAGGTGAGTTTGGTGCTGGGACCTCAGGATATAGTGGTCAGTTGGGAGCTTCTACATCTAGGACAGTGTGGACATGGGCCCACCTACACGCCGAGCCAATCTGTCGATGTGCAGCAGTCGGAAAGCCACGCTCGGTGGCGTATAAATGCTTTCGACCGGATAGCTTTAGATCGGTCGGTTTCGTCTAGCCAAGGGTCTCGAAACGATGTAAGAGATGTTCGAAGTCACCATAAAGCATTTGTGGGATGCTTGGAACCCGTTCGAATCCACTTTATACCTAGGTCAACCAAGGCAAAAAAGCAGTGTTTAACATAAGTACTAAAGATAAGGAGTCGTCCCTCTTTAGCATCCCATCTCTAGAATGACTCTCGTTCACCCTGGATAAGGTCGTCCACTATCCAAAGTTTCTGAGTAAGAGGTGAAGGTACGTATTGGGAAGCCCTTTAATCGGACACCAAATACCGCCCGCGGTAGCAGCCTCTACTGATCGATCTTGGTTGGTTGAATGCAGAACTTGATAAAATGGGTAAATGCATGAATGCGCATCCACAAGTTTAAACCTAACATGTGAGCTTTTTATGTCGGTTGTTTATCCAAATATCAAGTAATTGTTGTCAAGTTGTATTTAGTGTTGATTTGCATGCAAGACGGAAATTAAACATCCATTTACCGAGTTAGGTTTATGGTGCATAACGTGATCCATTTGTCTTAGAAAGGCGTTTTGCAAATACAAAGTAAAAGGGCAGGCTTGCCATCTGATCCATCCTATATTCGGGTTAACCAAAGTCGGAATCGTCTTAGACGACTGCTGGAAAAGAAGCAGGACCTGCATTAAGCGGCCTATTGAGGCGCGAGCCATCAGGCGATGCAAGGGGACCTGTCCTGGTTTGAAAACAAGAAAACAGCTGGCATGTTTAGGCGCGAGGCAGCCGACGATCCAAAGAGACGTCTTCTAACTGTTGAAAACGTTTGTAAAACAGTTTGTAAGAGGGTGTTTGAACCCGTCTTTGTGTGAAAAGGTCGTTTAGACCGCTTTTATGCCAATATGAAGAACGGGACTTGAATAATAATCATTGTATTGACGATATTCGATGTCGGATTCAGTTTTGCAAGCTTGACATGAATAGTTTTGAAAAAAGTTGATTATGAACTAATTGTATTAAGTTCATTATTTTGTGATTAGTCAATGTTTATCATCGTACTCGGGTATAAAACGACATGGTATGTGGAACCAAGGATGATTATGCATGTATGACTAATATGGTTGTTTTTGAAATGTAAACAAATGAATACAAGGTTTTCAAATACCTTTTAAAATGTAATTAACCAAATATTATCACCGAAACACAGATTAAACCGTCATGGTATGAAGAACCAAGTGTGAAAATGGTTTATGGTTAAAAAGTTTATCATAAACATGATTTAAAACGGTAAAAACCGGTTGTAAAATGAAATGAAAAATGGAAAGAATGAACTCAAACACGTTTGAGTTCTGACCTGGACACCCCATTGAGGCGCGAGGTACCTAGTGGTGACTAGGGCCTTCTATTTCTGGTCAAAACTCGGTTTTAGCTCATTCGAACCGTATTTTGGACCATGTTATGCATGTTTTAGCATGTTAAGGTCATAAAAATAGATAAAAAGACATGAAAGAAGAGGATTACTACACCCTCATACTTACATGCTAGGTTGAAGACGAGAAATCGACGGAAGTGTAAAAATTCGTTAGGTCCGAAAACTCGGTTGAAAACCGTTTTAGCAATGTAAAGAGTGTTTTGTTTAGTGATTGTGTAGTTGGTCGAAGTGGTCGGTCAATTGATTTAATGCACGATGACGGTACCAAACAATGTGTATGGCTTGTATTTTCGATCGGTAGGTTGAAAATAGGTGTCGGTTTGTGACTTGAGAAGTCGAGTCTAGAATTTTAAGGGAGAAATGAGGGGGCGGACACTCACGTACCTTCAAATGGTGGCATTTGAGGGGTATTTATAGAAGATTAAGTGGTTGTGTGCATTTTGAGAGACGTGGCCGCATGGGCTACTCGAAGAGGCGCGAGCCATTTCGCGGGTCTTCGTGTTGTCTTGTCACTATCACGCATTTGAAATCATGATCTATTCTATCCTAGGTTTTGGATGTCATGATTGTAGTACTTGACCATTCAAGTATACCGTGTATACTTCACATGGAAGCTTTGTGATATTTGTTTTTTATGTTTGACTCGGTTTGACTCGTTGTTGGAGTCAGGATTTGAATTTTGAGTCGGTTTTTGGTCCGGTGTCGGTTTTGACTCTAGTTAGTGTCATTGCGACCCCGTCGTCATGCATAAAACACTCCAGGTACTTTTGAAAAGTTTTGAAAAAGTTTTGTTTTCGAAATCGTTTTGAGTTTTCCGACGTATAGTTATACAAAACTGTCGATTAAACGTATCGATTCCTAAGCATGTTATAGTCCGATAATCATCGGGTGTTTATTGGGGAATCAACATACACTGTGTATCTACAGAGCCCCTACTTTGACTGAGGCTAGGACAAGGCAAAAGTCAAAGTATAGCCCTCGGGCCAATCGAAGATTACAACCTGGAGACCAAAGCGACGTCGAGGAGGCTCGAAAGAATTCGGGCCAAGGATCTGCCGTCGGGAAAGACGACGCCAAGGAGACTGGGGGACTCGAGTCAAGGACATGTCGTCGGGAACAGTTTAGAGTCTGTCGATGTAATACTACGGTTTTATGAGTCTCCGGGTACTCTATCGAGTGGGCCTTACTCTGTCGAGTAAGGGTGTTTTGATTTTAGAAACAGTATTCTGCCTGTAGGGTACTCGATCGAGTAGCCTGGGTACTCGATCGAGTAGGTCGGTTAACGGGTATTATTTTGACGGCTTTTGTTAATAACGCGGATTAGTATATAATTCATATCGTCTTCTTCCCTAAACACTTTTACAAACCTAATAAACTTAAAAAGGAGTTTGAAACTACGTTGTTCGCATCATCCGTGTTATTGACAAATCACGGAGCTTAAGAGGTCGGATTTCATCATTCTTTGCACCTTAGTGATCCTTGCGTCAAGGGTAAGATCTACATATCAATTTTATAGCATTTAATTGACTTTGTTTAAACCCTAATTTGGGGGATTGGAAGTTTTGATGGTTAATTGTGATTGTTAGTAATTATATGATTTTGTGTTAGGAGGAGGATTCGTAGAGGAGAGTTTTTGATACAGCTGTTGAGACCGTCTGCTTGTGTTGCATTCCAGGTAGGGTTTTCCCTACTCAGTATTAGTCACATAATGTGGTTTGTGTTAATTGTGATTGTTGCAAAGTATCATATTCATATTGTGACGGTTGTTGGATTTGGTTGTTGTTGATTGTTGTGATTGTATCTGTCTGTGTTCTTCGGGGTGCGTCCCTGGCTGAGTGGAGTCACTTGCAGGAGTGGCTTCACGCCCATGATTCACCTTCTGTGGAACCCGCCACAGAAGGGATGTGCACATTAATGGATTTGTCTTTATCGCTCGATGAAGATGAGCGGGGCTTAGGTGAGTACGGCTGTGGTCCCCCACTGGCGGCGAGGAGTAACCCGTTGCAATGAGTACTCTGGTAGGGCTACACACTTTAGTGTGTAGTCATTATTGAGGAGTTGGTGATGGAGTTCGGGCTGTTGTGTGTGACGATTGAGCTGTGTTGTTTTCTGTCTTGTTGTGATTATATAATTGTGTGATTAGTACTGACCTCGTTATTGTTTTGAAAAACGGTGGTGATCCATTCGGGGATGGTGAGCAGTTGTTGAACAGGTATGATTAGAGGGAAATGGGCTAGCTGGGATGTGTCACCACGAGCTGATTAGAGTCTTCCGCTGTAGTACTTGAGTAGTTTTAGACTTTTCGTTTTGAGGACATGTATTACATATTTTATCAGTTTGGATTTGGATTATAATTACTTTATACTTATTACTATTTAAATATTGTTTCGTTATTGTCTTTTGATTATCATATGCCTCGGGAAACCGAGATGGTGACATCTTTATACCTGAGTGGTCCTGGTAAGGCACTTAGAGTATGGGGGTGTCACAAAGTGGTATCAGAGCGACGATCCTGAAACCTGAAACCAATGAACCTAATGAACATAGGGAGTCAAACGAAAATGAACCCGGGGTAAAAGTTGTAGGAGCTAATGCAAAGGCTTGGGAGACGTCCTAAAGTCGCGAACTCGCCCTGCAATTTTGAACCGGTCACAAGGGGGTATGTGTCAGGGTCGTGTGTGTTGTCTTTTGGTTTGTATGTGTGCGTAATGGCATGTGTGGTGAATTGTTGGATGTTGGATGTGGAGAATTGGAAGTATGAATAAACGTTGGAGTAGATGTGTTTTATATGTTGAATTGAATGAAAACGCATGTTGGGTGTTTACAATGTGGCATTTCAATAACATGAATAAAGTGTTTGTTGGTTGCATAAAGAGTTGCTAGAAATGCATAAGTATTTATTAGATTATTGGAAGTATAGTAATGTATATAAGATGGGAGAGTGAGATAACATGCGGGTAGTGTATACGAGTCAGCATGACTCGATCGAGTGGGGGGCACTTGATCGAGTGGCTGAGGTGCTCGATCGAGTGGGTCTGACTCGATCGAGTGGATAGTTTGATGTTTTTATGGTCAGAACCGTGTTTTTGGGTACTCGATCGAGTACATAGGGGCACTCGATTGAGTAGAGGTCACTCGATCAAGTGGCATGTCAGCTCGGTCGAGTATGTTTATGATCAGGAGGTCTGATTAGGTTCTGGAGTCGAGGCACTCAATCGAGTATGTTGGGCACTCGATCGAGTAGCCTCAACTCGATCGAGTGGGTTCTGGAACTCGATTGAGTGGGGTTTGTGCAGGCTATATACGTGTTTTGGGTTATAGTATGCGTGTTTATATCTACCTTTTCTTATATAGTTACAAGATGCCGCCAAAGAGGAACGCCCTTTATGCTAGAGTTGAGAGCATGACCACCGATGACATAGTTAAGATGTTGGAGCACCAAGATGCTCTTACAGAAGCTTTAAAGAGAGTGGGGAAGGATAAGAATGTTGATCATTCAAAGCTTTGTCTCTACATAGCGAGGTATAACCCAAAAGGGTACAAGGGGACCCGGGAGCCAATTCTTCTGGATAATTGGCATAGGGAGATGGAGAACATCCTGGATTTGGTGCACTGCCCGGATGAGATGAAAGTGGAACAAGCTGCGTTCTACTTGAGGGAGGCGGCAGGAGAGTGGTGGGATAAGGTAAAGGTGAATGCTAGAGATATGTATGCGAGGCAGGGGTTACCTGTTATTCCTTGGGAAGAGTTTAGAAAGGCTATGAGGCGAGAGTTCGTGCCGGAGCATGTGAGGAGTAAGCTTAGAGAGGAGTTCGATGGGTTTAAGATGACAGCTGACATGACGGTGGCTGAGTACTACCGATAGTTTAATGAGAAGGCTAGGTATGCTGAGGATATGGGATTGAGTGATGAGAACCTAGCTCTGAGGTTTGAGAAGGGGTTGACCCCCAAGATCATGGAGAAGTTACCCGTGGGAATCCTTACATATGTTAAGGAAGCTTATAAGAGAGCTGGGGGAGCTGAGAGGCTGGTAGAGATGATCCGAGAGAGGGGTGCTGAGAAAAGAAAGGCTGAGAGTGAGGGTGGTGGCCAATCTAACTACAAGAAGGGCAACCACACTCAGGCTAGGGCATATTCATCTGGCTCTTGGTTTAGTGCTGGGGCTTCCTATGGGCGTGGTCGTGGGAATAGTAGCGATGGCCGGGAATGACTGTTTTAACGTGGCGGTGCAGCCACAAGAGACATGAGTTTACCAGTGCGGTGCTTGGAGGTTTTCGTAGATCGGCTCGGGGAAGTTTTCTCGGGTCCCAAGCACGAGTTATGCGAGCAACAGACCATCTGGGTCATGGAACAACAGGGGAGGACAGAGCAACAACAGCGGGGGGAATCGCAATGGCGGTAACTCTTATCAGAAACCAGCTACGAACACCAACAACAACCAGGGGTCGGGTGCTAAACCGGATACTTCAGCTAGCACTGTCCAGGGAGGTGGACAGAAGACCAGTGGCAAGCTGTTCATGATGGAGAAGAAAGCAGTTGAGGACGACGCTCATGTTATCACTGGTACTTTTCTTATTAATGGTGTTTATACCTTTGTTTTGTTTGATTTGGGGGCATCATAGTCGTTTGTATCTTCGAGTCATGTTAAACAGTTGTGTCAGAGAGAGTATGAGTCTGTAAGAGAGAAAGTTTTTATACCTTCGGGTGAGTCTGTATCGTGTGGGAGGTTGTATAGAGATGTATCTATGATAGTTGGGCAAGTTGATCTACCTGTAGACTTGCTAGAGTTTCCCTTAGGCGGTTTTGAGATGATAATCGGGATGGATTGGTTAGGAAAGTACAAAGCTAAGATAGACTGTCATCAAAAGAAAGTGTCTTTGAGAGGTCCTAAGGGCATTACTGTGTCTTATCGTGGGTTTGTTGTCAAACCCAAAGTAAAGTTGATTGCAGCTGTGACCTTGAAGTGATATCTGAGGAAGAGGTGCCTGATGATCTTGTGCCATGTGAGAGATGACAGGATGGAGAGTCCGACAGTTGATCAGATACCAGTTGTGGGGGAGTTTTCAGATGTCTTTCTAGAGGATATTCCGGGGTTGCCACCGAAGAGGGAGAAAGATTTCAGTGTTGAGCTGAAACCGGGGACGGGACCAATCTCTAAGGCACCGTACCGGAGGGGTCCTAAGGAGTTGGAAGAGCTCAGGAAGCACCTAGATGATCTGATAGAGAGGGGATAAATTAGACCTAGTGTATCACCGTGGGGAGCACCAGTTCTTTTTGTGAAGAAGAAAGATGGGAGTCTGAGGTTGTGCATAGATTAGAGGGAGCTGAACCGAGTGACGGTGAAGAACAAGTATCCTTTGCCAAGGATAGATGACCTGTTTGATCAGTTGAGTGGTGCATCAGTCTTTTCCAAGATTGATTTGAGGTCGGGGTACCATCAGGCGAAGATTAGAGAGGAGAACATACCAAAGACAGCTTTCACGTCGAGGTATGGACATTATGAGTATGTGGTGATGCCTTTTGGGTTATCTAATACGCCGACTGTGTTTATGGATTTGATGAACAGAGTCTTCAGTCAGTTTTTGGACAGGTTTGTGGTGGTTTTCATTGATGACATCTTAGTCTATTCTAAGACTAAGGAGGAACATGAGGAGCATCTGAGTATTGTGTTGCAGACCTTGAGGGAGCATGAGTTGTATGCAATGTTGTCCAAGTGTGAGTTCTGGTTGGAGAAAGTTGCTTTTCTAGGGCATGTGATTTCTAAAGATGGGGTAGTCAGGATCCGGCAAAGATTGAGGCAGTTACCAAGTGGGAAGCACAAAAAAATGTAGCTGAGATCAGGAGTTTCTTGGGTTTAGCTGGATATTACAGACGGTTCGTGAAAGATTTCTCCAAGATTGCTAGACCTATGACAACTTTGATGAGGAAAGAGAACAAGTTTCGTTGGGATGAGAGTTGTGAGACGGTGTTCCAGACATTAAAGGAGCGTTTGACCACAGCTCCAATTTTAGCATTGCCTGAAGGGAGTGAGAACTTTTAAGTGTATACAGATGCTTCAAAGAATGGTTTGGGATGTGTGTTGATGCTGAACGGTAAAGTGATTGCCTATGCTTCTAGGCAATTGAAGCCTTATGAGGAGAATTATCCTACACATGATCTGGAATTGGGTGTAGTTGTGTTTGCTCTCAAGATTTGGAGACATTACCTTTATGGGGCGACCTTTAAGGTATTTTCAGATCACAAGAGTCTCAAGTACATCTTCACTCAAAAGGAGTTGAACATGAGACAGAGGAGGTGGATGGAGTTGATTGGCGATTATGACATGGATATTATCTACCATGAAGGGAAAGCCAATGTGGTTGCAGATGCTTTGAGTAGGAAGAGTATACATTGTTTGTGCACAGCTATATCGTTGATGAGGTTGAGAGATGAGGGTTGGGAAGTTTGGGATACATATGATCTAGAAAGGGGAAGCCATGGGAGATTTGACAGTGCAGCCTGATCTATATGATGATATTCGAGGTAAACAGGTGTTAGATCCTAAGATGGTGGAGTGCAGAGCTGAAGTAGAGAAAGGGACGGTGTCTAGATTCTCATTCATACAGACGGTAGTTTGAGGTTTGATGGGAGGTGGTGTGTCCCTAATGATGAGGAGCTGAAAAAGACAATCATGACAGAGGCACATTGTACACCATATTCGGTACATCCAGGTGGTGACAAGCTGTACAAGGATTTAAAGAAGACTTTCTGGTGGCCTGGGATGAAGAAAGAAACAGCTGAGTTTGTGGCCCGTTGTTTGACATGTCAGAGTGTTAAAGGGGAGCAGCGACGACCACAAGGTAATATTCAGTCTTTAGAGGTACCTGAGTGGAAGTGGGAGTCCATCTCTATGGATTTTATCGTGGGTTTGCCGAAGAGTCAACAGGGTAACAACATGATATGGGTTATAGTGGATCGACTGACCAAGTCAGCTCATTTTGTGCCAATGAAAGTTACCTGGACTAAGGCACAATTAGCTATGGCTTATCGGAAGAATGTGCTGAGATTACATGGGGTGCCTAAAGACATAGTATCTGACAGAGATTCGAGGTTTATCTCAAGGTTTTGGAAAGAATTGCAGGAGTCTTTGGGAACGACATTGAAGATGAGTACAGCATTTCATCCAGCGACAGACGGTCAGACAGAGAGAACAATAAATACTCTTGAAGATATGTTACGAGCTTGTGTGATGGATTTTGGTGGTAGTTGGGAACAGCGGTTAGATTTGATTGAGTTTTCTTACAACAACAGCTATTACACTAGTATTGGCATGGCGCCATTTGAAGCTTTATATGGGAGGAGATGTAGGAGTCCGATTTGTTGGGACGACAGTGCTGAGGCAGTGGTTTTAGGACCAGAGATGGTACATGAGATGGTTGAGCAGATTAAGATGATCAGGGAGAGGGTGAGAGCAGCTCGGGATAGGCAAAAGAGTTATGCAGCTCTACATCGCCGGGATATAGAGTTTCAGGTTGGGGACTAGGTTCTTCTGAAAGTGTCTCCTATGCGTGGGGTTATGAGGTTTGGGAAGAAAGGCAAGCTGAGTCAGAAGTTCATAGGACCATATGAGATCTTAGACCGGGTTGGAGAGGTTGCTTACCATTTGGCTTTGCCGTCTTCTTTGGATAGGGTACATAATGTGTTTTATGTGTCTCATCTGCGGAACTATGTGAGTGATCCGTCACATGTGTTAGAGGCAGAGAACATAGTGCTAGATGAGTCCTTGTCTAACCTTGAGGTGCCTAAGCAGATTCTTGACCGGAAGGTTAGGAAAACTAGAAATGGCGAGACAGTCTTGCTTAAGATTCTTTGGTCGAATCATGAGGTTGAGGAGGCTACATGGGAGGCAGAGGAGTCCATGAGAGAGCGCTATCCGTTTCTTTTTTTATCAGGTATGTATGGTTACGGGAACTTAACCTTGTTTCTTTTAGGGGGTAGGAGATGATCGCGAAGAGTTTTTGCATCTTTTTATGTTGTTTTTGGTATAGTTAGTAGTGGTTTGAGTAGGGTTGAGCTTGGTTGGTAGTATGTTCTATGTTGAGTTTTGTTTTGGTTGTAGTGTCGGGAATGTGGTAGTATGTCTTTTCTTTGTTGTGGTTTGAACTTCGGGGACGAAGTTCTTTTTAACGAGGGAAGACTGTAATACTACGGTTTTATGAGTCTCTGGGTACTCTATCGAGTGGGCCTTACTCTGTCGAGTAAGGGTGTTTTGATTTAAGAAACAGTATTCTGCCTGTAGGGTACTCGATCGAGTAGCCTGGGTACTCGATCAAGTAAGTGGCACTCGATCGAGTACGTTAGTTACTCGATCGAGTAGGTCGGTTGACGGGTATTAATTTGACGGGTTTTGTTAATAACACGGATTAGTATATAATTCATAACGCCTTCTTCCCTAAACACTTTTACAAACCTAATAAACTTAAAAAGGAGTTTGAAACTACGTTGTTCGCATCATCCGTGTTATTGACAAATCCCGGAGCTTAAGAGGTCGGATTTCATCATTCTTTGCACCTTAGTGATCCTTAAGTCATGGGTAAGATCTACATACCAATTTTATAGCATTTAATTGACTTTATTTAAACCCTAATTTGGGGGATTGGGGGTTTTGATGGTTAATTATGATTGTTAGTAATTATATGATTATGTGTTAGGAGGAGGATTCATAGAGGAGAGGTTTTGATACAGCTGTTGAGACCGTCTGCTTGTGTTGCATTCCAGGTAGGGTTTTCCCTACTCATTATTAGTCACATAATGTGGTTTGTGTTAATTGTGATTGTTGCAAAGTATCATATTCATATTGTGACGGTTGTTGGATTTGGTTGTTGTTGATTGTTGTGATTGTATCTGTCTGTGTTCTTCGGGGTGCGTCCCTGGCTGAGTGGAGTCACTTGCAGGAGTGGCTTCACGCCCATGATTCACCTTCTGTGGAACCCGCCACAGAAGGGATGTGTACATTAATGGATTTGGCTTTATCGCTCGATGAAGATGAGCGGGGCTTAGGTGAGTACGGTTGTGGTCCCCCACTGGCGGCGAGGAGTAACCCGTTGCAATGAGTACTCTGGTAGGGCTACACACTTTAGTGTGTAGTCATTATTGAGGAGTTGGTGATGGAGTTCGGGCTGTTGTGTGTGACGATTGAGCTGTGTTGTTTTCTGTCTTGTTGTGATTATATAATTGTGTGATTAGTACTGACCTCGTTATTGTTTTGAAAAACGGTGGTGATCCATTCGGGGATGGTGAGCAGTTGTTGAACAGGTATGATTAGAGGCATATGGGCTAGCTGGGATGTGTCACCACGAGCTGATTAGAGTCTTCCACTGTAGTACTTGAGTAGTTTTAGACTTTTGGTTTTGAGGACGTGTATTACACATTTTATCAGTTTGGATTTGGATTATAATCGCTTTATACTTATTACTATTTAAATATTGTTTCATTATTGTCTTTTGATTATCATATGCCTCGGGAAACCGAGATGGTGACATCTTTATACCTGAGTGGTCCTGGTAAGGCACTTGGAGTATGGGGGTGTCACAGTCGATTGTCCGTTTGGGTCGTTTAAAGTCCGTTAGACTACGTACGAAGGCTCGCCAACCATAGACATACCTAAGGCATCTTGGGGATATGTCCTTGAGTTGTTTCTTATTTGTGCGCAAAGGCTCGCCAGTCGTGTTGCGGATATGATGGTGGTCGCCAGTCGCGTTGAAGGTGCGTTTTGAGGCTCGCCAGCCATGTTGAAAGTGCGTTTTGAGGCTCGCCAGCCATGTTGAAGGAGCGTTTTGAGGCTCGCCAGCCATATTAAGGGTGCGTTTTAAGGCTCGCCAGCCATATTGAGGGTGCGTTTTGAGACTCGCCAACCATATTGAGGGTGCGTTTTGAGGCTCGCCAGCCATGTTGAAGGTGCGTGTTGAGGCTCGCCAGCCATGTTGAAGGTGCGTTTTGAGGCTCGTCAGCCATATTAAGGGTCAAGTGATCGACTGCGGGAAATAGCCGTGTTGGACAGGCTTATTTCGAGCAGTTGTTGAGCTAGTGGGCTCCGTGAGGAGGTCTCCGATATCCTGCTGAGGAATTTCAGTGTTTACAGTGGATTTTTGTGGAGCCGGAGGGAGATAGGCTTGAGCTTGGCTCCTGTGGACGGCGGTCTATGTTATCGTCATTCGAAATTTCGAATTTCGAAGAGAGGCAACGGTTTTTACTGCCGCTGTTCGGAGTTCGTAGGAACAGCGAATGTGAATTCCGCCATTCGATGTTTGTTTGGGAAATAACTGTTTGTAACTCCGTCTTCTTGTGATTTAAAATTTGTGAGGGACAGTGAATTTGATCTTTACTACTTGGGTTTTGCTTGAAAAGGTGGCGGCTTTTAATGCCGTCATTTGAAATCGTGGGAATAACGAATTGGAATTTCGTTATTTTATTTTCTATGAGGAAGTGACGGTTTTTAATTCCGTCGTTTGAATTTTAAATTTTGTGAAAATAATGAATTTGTATTTCACTATTTTAGTTTTTGATTTGAAAATGACGGTTTTTAATTCCGTCGTTTGAAATTTTGTGAAAACAGCGAATTTGAATTACACTATTTTGTCTTTTGTGATTTGAAAGTGACGGTTTTTAATTCCGTCGTTTTGAATTGTGTGAAAATAGCGAGTTTGAATTTCACTATTTTTTTTGTGATTTGAAAGTGACAGTTTTTAATTCCATCGTTTTGAATTGTGTGAAAATAGCGAGTTTGAATTTTACTATTTTGTTTTTGTGATTTGAAAGTGACGGTTTTTAATTCCGTCGTTTTGAAATTTATGTGCAAATAGCGAATGTAATACTACTGTTCTCTGTACTATTGGGTACTCTATCGAGTAAGGCTTACTCTGTCGAGTAAGTGAGTTTGGATTTCGAAACAGTGTACTGCTGATGGGCACTCATTCGAGTAAGTGGGTTACTCGATCGAGTAAGGGGCACTCGATCGAGTAACTTACGTACTCGATCGAGTAAGTCGGTTTTACGGGTTATTTTGCCGGGTTTTGTTAGAAATGCGAGAAAGATATATAAACTCTTCCGTCAGTTTCTTTTTCAGTTTTTACCTTTTTCTAAACCTTCTCAAGAGTTAAACAAGTTACGTTGCTTTCTTCGTCGGATTGCTATTGAATCTTAGAGGCTAGATTTGTCGGATCGTTATGTTCTTTACGCCGTTGAGACCGTCGCATCGTGGGTAAGATTCTAGTATGTTTTTTATATCGTTTTATTGTTTTTGTTTAAAACTCTAATTGGGTAATTTGGGGGATTTTGGGAGTTTGGTGATTGTTAGATAGTAATGTTATGATTATAGGAGGTGGTTTCGTAGAGGAGCAGTCTTGAATAGCTGATTTGTGACGATCTTGGTGATTTGCCTTTCCAGGTAGGGTTTCCCTACTCGGTTATTGATTACATGTATTTGATAGTTGATCGGCGATGGTTGTGCTATTGTTGATCTTTATCATATTGGTATTGTGACTAGTAATTGTTGTTGTATAATTGGTTGGATGTGTTTGTCTGTGGTTCACGAGGCGCGTCCTCGGCTGAGTGGATTCACTTACGGGAGTGGCTTCACGCCCTTGATTCGCCCTCTGTGGAACCTGCCACAGGAGGGGATGTGCACGTTAAGGAACTTGGGTTTTCGCTCGGAATAGATGAGCGGGGATTTGGTGGGTACGGCTGCGGTCCCCCACTAGCGGTGTGTAATATCTGCTGCGATGGATATTCTGGCAGGACTACACACTTTAGTGTGTAGTCAGGTGTGTGGAGATGTGACGGAGTTGGATGATCATATGCACTGTTATGTTGTTTATCTTGTATTGTACAATCAGTAACTGACCCCGTTTAAATGTTTTGAAAACTGTGGTGATCCATTCGGGGATGGTAAGCAGTTATTGGGCAGGTATGAGATGGACTGCGCAAGGGATAGCTGGGATGGAGTCATCACGCATCATTAGAGTCTTTCGCTGTGTCTTGAACTTACATTTACATTTAGTTGGTTTTGGATTTGGAACATTTGTATTTTGTTAAACAGTTTTGGTTTGGATACGTATCACTTTAAACTTATTTAATAAAGTACGTTCTTTTATGGTCAATTTGATATACATTGCCTCGGGTAACCGAGAGGGTAGCACTTTCATGCATTAGGCGGTCTTGGTAAGGCACCTTGGTGTATGGGGGTGTTACAGTGAATTTGAATTTCACTATTTTGTATTTGATTTGAAAATGACGGTTTTTAATTCCGTCGTTGAAATTTGTGTGAAAATAGCGAATTTGAATTTCTCTATTTTGTACTCCCTCCTATCCACTCTTTTCTTCCCTATTTCCTAAAACGGATTATTCAGGTTTTCTTCCCCTTTCCTTTTTGAGAAAGTTTTTATTAATATTATACTCTTTCCACTCATCAAACCCCACTATATACTTTATTAATATTTAATTCTAATTATTCCTACCTCTCTCCAATAACCAAACCTCACCCATCTCCTTTATTAATATTTAATCATAATTATTCATACCTCTCTCCAATTACCAAACCCCACTCATATATTTATCAATATTATACTCCTCACCCTTAATCTCCGTGCCCACTTCAAAGGGGAAAAAAAGGATGGATGGGAGGGAGTATTTGATTTGAAAATGACGGTTTTTAATTCCGTCATTGAAATTTGTGAAAATTGTGTGGAAATTGGGCCAAAGCCCAAAATTTCGTTGAATAAGCAGAGAACACGCCAAAGAGGCGCGAGCAATCCTGCGATCCAAGGGGCTTCCCCTTTTTTCTGTAAAAAGACGCGAGAAGGCTTTGCTCTTCATTTCCTTCGTCTTCTTCGACACATATCGCAAGAAAACACACAAAATCGCCCTTTTCAACTTTGTCATTTGCTTGTTTTCGTGCCATTGTTCTTATGTCATCTCAAGGTATGTAAATCTTATTGAATCCACTTGAATTTGTTTGTCTTTTTGTTAATTGAATTAGGGAGAAACCCTAACCCCTTGAAAATCGATTTGGGCATTTTTGTTTGTCCCATTTTCGAGTGAAATTGATGATTGCATTAGGTTAGAAACCTGTTTAGGAGTATAGGGGTGCTTTTAGTTTGCATTTTGGTCCCCATTCCCGCCCTCTAGGAGCAAAAAACCATGAATGTGATGAAAGTTCGTCTTATTTCACAATGCTGTGTTTGTTTGCTTGAGATGTTTGCCCCATTAGGTTGCATTGTAGTCGGGGAAGACCGTCTTTGCCATATTGGATCTTCGTTGGGCGTTGTGGGCAAAATTTGAACTTTTGCCTTTGTGAGACGGTTTTATGCTGACGAAATAAGCGTCTGTTTGGGCTCGAACTGAGCCGGTTTGTCTTGAAATGGACCTTAACGAAAGTTTCGGTCACTTTGAGACGTGATTAAATCACGTTGTTTTTTCGTGGTCGTAATTTGAATTTTTTGACCCGTTTGTGCCCGAATTGGCGTAAAATTGCCTTTTTTGAGCTGTGAAAAATACCCAGTTGTGTCGGGAATTTTTTTTGCTTGTTTTGCGGACCTTGTGTGGGACTTGAGGTGTTTGGGTGATTTTTGTCATTTGTCGTTGTTTTGACTCGTCTTTTGCTTGAAAAGAAGGGCGAGTCGGTTTTTTTTTTGCGATTTTTGTGAAGTGTTTTGCTGGATGAGTTTGGGCGGGTTTGCCCTTGTTTTTGTTTTGCATTTGCAGGTGATTTTATTTTTGGATTTTGTCCATTTTGTGCCGTCGTAATGCCGAAATTTCCGCAAACGTTTTTGTTTTGTCCTGATTTCAGGTGAGTGTTCGGGAGCTTCTGGGCCCACTCGGTCCGTGGCCGATG
Source organism: Silene latifolia (assembly GCF_048544455.1). Taxonomy (NCBI): domain Eukaryota; kingdom Viridiplantae; phylum Streptophyta; class Magnoliopsida; order Caryophyllales; family Caryophyllaceae; genus Silene; species Silene latifolia. The sequence continues at coordinate 63,052,338 of NC_133537.1, read as the reverse complement.
CCTTAGAGAAGGAGGATGGTCCAGGGGGAGGGGAGATGGCTGTTGACTTATCCTTGTCGAGTTGTGTTTCTCCCTGGCAGCCTTTGTCCAGCCTTTGATCGCGCGTCTATCATCGGCTGTTGTCTGCAAAAGTTTGGACGTCTTATGGTTGAGGGTTAACACCAGTTCATCGTTCTACGTTGCCATTTTCGATCGTCGCTGAATTCTGATGATTTGGGGTCAACATCGAGGTGGCACCCTATGTCGTGGTTTCTTCTTATCGTTGAATCCCGATGATTAGGGGTTAACGTCGGGGCGATACACTGTGTCACAATTCCTGATTGTCACGTCGTCCGGAGTCTGCCAGGCATTTTTTTCCTTTTTTGTTACGAAGTAGGAAAGAGGTATTACCGCCATGGTAACCATCTCTGATTCCATTATTGCTCCTTTCTTTTCCATGTTGCTCCCTTTCTTTTCTGATCAGAAGGGCATGGATTGCTTAGTTCGGTGGGTGGCGGATAGCCCCTAGTTCGTTGTTTTAGGCCAGTGTCTGTATGATAAATACTTGTACCCGATCCTGTTTGTATGGTCAGTCGTTTGTATTTTTTTTAGTGGAATGTTAGTAATATTATATCATAGTCCATAAAAAGGACACCATACACCATTTAGAGCATTGTTCTTACATCAGAAAATTACAATAAATTTAAGTAAGGCTCAGCACTCAACAAATACCTACGACATTACACCAGCTCTTGTCAGCCAGAGCCATAGGCCTCTGGAACACCCCAAATACACGATTCCTACAATCAGTCTGAATCTGCTGTATAAGACTGCCTGGCTGCATGACATAGCCATCCAGTCTACAAACATTCCTACAGTGCCAAATGCCATATATCAATCCTGCCACAGCTGCTAGGATCACCTATCTAGCCAGTAAAGAGAGCTTCTTCATATGTAGCAGCTTATCACTACTGCAGAGATCCATTGCATTAACTCCTAGCCATTTTGCCAACAATTGATAACAGGTCTGAGCATAAACACAACCTCTGAATAAATGATCATGGGGCTCAGGTGCCATACCACAGATATAGCACTCAGTAGGTACTGCAACACCTATTTTAGCCAGTCTATCAAGCGTGAGTAATCTCTGTTGCTGCTGCAACCAGGTAGTGAAACACCATTTTGGGATATTAAATCTGTTCCAGACAAACTTGTACCAAGCTACTCTCACTTCAGTACTCTGCATTAGCCATTTATAGCCTTCAGCAATTGTATATGTATCATTGGCGCCTCTCCACTTGCCATTCACATAGCCACTCTTCATAATATGTTTAACCTCACAGACCTTCCTCCACGCCCAAGAGCTATAAGGAGTAGGTTCATAGTCTAGCCATGTAGCACCTTTCAAGTAAATGGCATCTATCCATCTAATCCATAAATGGTCTTGCTTAGACGTAATCCACCAGACCATTTTACCTATGGCCGCAACATTCCAAGTTTTGCTGTCAATTAAACCCAAGCCACCAGCTTCCTTGCTCTGACAGAGTACATTCCAAGCCACCAAGGGTGCCTTAGAGTATTGATAACTGGCTTCCCACAAAAAATTCCTGCAAAGAGCTTGTATTCTATCCATAACATCCACAGGAAGAATAAAAATTTGGGACCAATAGTTGTCAATGTTGGATAGAACAGATTTCACAAGGACAAGCCTACCAGCATATGAAATCTTCTTACTATTCCAGGCTCTTATCCTGCTAATCATCCTATCAACCAGGACATTACAATCCACTTTAGTCAATCTCTTGTGGGAAATTTTGACCCCCAAATACTTGAATGATAGGTCTCCTTTCTTAAACCCAGTCCCCTGAAGAACCTTATCAACAGTAGCAGGGCTCATACCATTACTATAGAAGTCAGACTTGTCTGAGTTAATATGCAAACCAGATGCAGATGAGAATCTCTTAAAAAGCTCCATAATAATGCAGATTGATTTAACCTCCCATTTACAAAATAAGAGAAGATCATCTGCAAACATCAGATGAGTCAACCTTAATTTTTTACAAAGGGGATGAAAATGAAATCCAGGAATCCAACTGCCCACCTCCAGAAGCCTGCTCAAATACTCCATACAGAGAGTAAAAAGCAATAGTGACATTGGGTCACCTTGCCTCAAACCTCTACAACCAGGGAAATATCCATGTATTTGGACATTAAAACTGATAGAATAGGAGGTCGTGCTAACACATTGCATAATGAGTTTGATAAGATGGGGAGGGAAATGCAGAGCATCTAGCATTTGTTCCACAAAGATCCACTCAATTGAATCATAGGCCTTTCTTAAATCTACCTTCATTAAGCATCTAGGAGAGACACTCTTCCTAGTATAAAGCCTAACAAGGTCTTGACTAATAAGAATGTTGCCCAATATACTTTTCCCCTTAATAAAAGCACACTGAGTAGAATTAATTAACTGAGGAAGACAGCCACTAATTCTAGTACAAATGATCTTAGAAATGACCTTATAGAGAGTATTATCCACTTTTGGAATTAATGTGAGCACTGTACTATTAATTTTCTTAAGCATCATACCAGTTTTGAAAAAATCCTGAACAGCAAGACACATATCTTTTTTAACAGTAACCCAACTAGCCTTGAAAAAACAACTAGTGTATCCATATGGACCAGGACTTTTGTCATCTGGGATATAAAACAGAGCTAGTTTGATCTCCTCCTCGGTAGGAATCTTGCATAACCCATCCCAATCTCCTTCACTAATAACCTGACCTTTTGTGACAATGTGTTTATAAAAGCAAGAAGTCTGAGCTTTGGTCCCCAACAAAGACTCATAATAATCAACAAAAGCCTGTAGAATTTCATTAGGGTCCCTGCACTCCACTCCATCCTTATTCTAAATTTGCAGGACCTTGTTGTGAAGCTATCTCTGTTTAATAACCTGATGAAACATGTGGGTGTTTGCATCCCCATCATTGACCCAAGCAAACTTAGCCTTCTGTCTAAGATAAGCAGTCCTAGCTTCATCAAGCAAATGATAAGAGTCCCTGATCTGTTTCTCCTTATCCATCAAAAGAGTATTAGTAGTATCACCCTGCAACTATTTTTGACAGTCCAGCAAGAGATTGAAAGCCACATCCGCATTTCTTTCAATGTCAGAAAACAACTCTCTGTTAAGCTCTTTGAGGGAAGGTTTAAGTAACTTCAGTTTCCTTACCATTCTGAACATAGGGGTACCTTGGATCTATATCTGCCAATGCTGAGTCACAAGGGCCCCAAAATCCTCCACCTTGGTCCACATATTAAAAAATTTAAAAGGTTTCTTATTCCCAGTATTGCTTTCACCACAAGACACAATACAAGGACAGTGATCAAACTCTCCTTCAGGCTGGTAGTGAGCAAACCATTCAGACCATTCCTTCAACCAGTCATCATTCACCAATACCATATCTATTCTACTGAACACCCTAGTAGCACTAGATTGTTTATTATTCCAAGTAAAAAAAGCACCTGTAGTTTTCATATCCTGAAGACCACAATTATTCACAGCAGATTGAAAAAGAGCCATCTCATTATCTATTACAAGCTTCCCCAACCTCTCGTTAGAAAATAGAACATTGTTAAAATTCCCTAAGACTAACCAGGGACCTGTCACACATATCCTTATTAGCTCATTCCAGAGAGGTAGTCTATCTTCAAGCTTATTAAAGGAATAGACAAAGGTAGAGATAAAGGTAACACCAGATTGCAACACCTTCACCTTAGCATGAATATATTGAGGATCCATCTCTAAAACCTCAACATCAACTTTATTACCCTTCCAGAGTATCCAAATTCTACCACCAGGATGCATACTTGTATTTGTAACATACTTCCACCCATAACATACATTTGTAGTAACTTTATTTAGAGATCCAGGTTTCACTCTGGTCTCAAGGAGTCCAAATAGATCTACATCATTATGATGCAGAAACCATTTAATATTTTTCTGTTTAGGAACACTATTCAGACCCCTCACATTCCATACTCCTAGTCTAAGCATTAGGGGATACAATATCCCCTCCACCCCCTCCTTTATCAACCATTTCATTAGTTTTCTCGGCTTCAGCCAACTCTGCATTAAAAGTTGTATTGAATTCAGTATCCTGACCTGAAACCACCCTAGTCTCATGTCTAGTCAGTTTGGTTATCACTCTAGTAGGAGTGTCAACAGGACCAAGACTAGGAGCCGGGGTAATTACAGGAGTAGAGACCACCACGGAAGTATTCTTATCCTTAACCAAAGGAGGATACTCCTTAGGATCCACAGTAGCTGCATTACCCACTGGCTTTGGTTTCCAAACTTGTTTCATAGGCTCGGACACATTAGGTCTCCTAGTACCCAGGGTCTTCCTTCTGCAATTAGATGTACTATGTCCTTTTCCTTTACATTTCTGACATGTAATAGGCAGCCAATCATATTCAACAGCTACACGCACTTCAGAGCCTATTTCATCCTCAAAAATGATCTGGTTAGGGAATTTTTGGTCTATTTTAACTTCTACCATCAGTCTAGAAAAACCCAGCAGGTATTTCTCCAAAGTAAGGTCATCTATTCTGATAAACCTACCCACTAAACCTGCCAATTTCTCTAGACATTTAGCACCCCAAAATTTAAGATCCAAACCAACCAATTTAACCCAAATAGGCACCTTCTAAACAGAGACCTTTGAAATTTTTACTGTGGCATCCCAGGATTTAACAATAAGGGGTTTCCCATCAAATAAGAACATGCCATTAGCCAAAACAAGTTTGTGATGCTCAGGTTTGGCAAATCTTACCACAAATAAACCATTTGGCAGGAAAGAGATCTGGGTAATGTCATAAGCAGACCAAATTCGTCTCAGAAAATTATCAAGTACTTCTCGTGGAGGATTCGCATCCATGACATAACCATAAATCGCCAAATTCCAGTTCGCAATCTCATCCTTGACATCATCCACAGATAACTTTAAACGAGGACTGGAACTTTCCCCCAACTCACCTTCTTCAGCAATAGGCTCCAAACGAGCCACATCAGACAGACCTGTCTTTTGTAGCGCTGAAGCCTCACGCCAATCCTTTTGGTCATCAGAAAGTACCAACCCGTCAGCAAGTACAGTATCCCCTTTATCCTTCATCGTAGCATCAACTGTCGTCTTTGCTGATTCTATTTCTACATCAATTGTTTCAACTTGAACATCCCCACCCGTGGATTTATTGTTACTAGAAATATTTTTTGTATGATTATTAAATTTATTACTACTATTATTGATATTAATACTTGATGAATTATTATTTTTAGTTGAGTTTTTTGTAGAATTTGCAGTAGAATGATGAATATTGCTTACTTTCCTCGCCATTGCTCAGAAACCGTTACCTAGAATTCAGAGAATTTTCTCTCTCTAAATTTCTCTCTCATCATTCTTTTTTTAATTGAATATGCTCCAGTCATTTGTATTAAACATGTGTCGATGTATTTTACGTGAGGCGGTTTGTATATATGTGTTTTTGGTTTGTAGTTTGTTTGTGTTAGCTTTTTTGTGGTGTGTTTCGGAGAAGCATGGTTGGCGGCTGATTCCCCATTTGCTTCGGCATTTGTTCTTGTATCGTTAGTGTAGAAAATAGGCAACAGGTAGCACATATGCATACACGTGAACACGCAAAAGCATTTGATGAATGTAAAAATAACCACGATGACTCGAAGTTAAAATTGAATTTGAAAAGAAATTTTGAAAATTTCGCGACAAGTCGTCACGTTTGGATTTTTCAAATCAAATTGTTATGAAATTTCAAGAAATTAATTCGTGTTTGAATTAAATTGCATCGAAGTTTGCTGAAAATTGATTTGCGACTCGAAAAACTAAAACTCAAACCGTCATGGATGAATTTCAAAAGAGATTTTGCGAGTGTGCTTGATTTTTTTAAGAACAAGACTCGGATTTGCAAGAGTTTGAATTTTTGAGAAAAATTGACGTCGTGTTATCAATTTTGAATTTTGTGGAAAAAAGGGAAAAAAATTCGGATTTTTCGACTGACATGGAACGATCCTTCGCGGATCGGAGGAGCTTCTGCTTTACAGCTGGTATTATCTTTCTTTGTACTTTATTTTATTGTATTATGTTTAGGTTGTTATATTATTTCCTTATTCCCTTTGTTAGTAGTGTCCTTTAGGTCGCTGGGTTTGTTGTGTGATTGCTATGTTGTAGGCATCACAATGAGGACACTGTGACATTTAGGTTTGGGGGAGTATTGCTTTATGTTGCGTGATTTATTTCAGTTGTGTGCTTTTAATTATTTTGTGTGCCTTTAAAAAAATCCATAAAAATTAAAAAATTTCAAAAATCCAGAAACATGTTTTACTTTGTTTTAGGTCGAGTCTTGGTGAATTGAGTAGCAGTGATGATAATTTGCATTGTTTTTTCATTTGAATCCCAATATAGTTATCCATGTACATTGTTTTGACTAGTTATTCATGAAAACAAAGCTCATAATTCAAATCTTGATCGTAAAAATATGCCTTATGCTAAGTAAATTTGATAATATTATATTGGTAAACCACTTTAATTTCTGAGGTCTATAGAGCTTCCTAGGCCAGGAACGTCAATAAACTGGTCTCATTTGTCAATTAGGCTTAAGAGTGTGGATCTCCTTGTGGAATATGTAATATCAAACTGCATAAGTGTGACATTAGATTCTTAATTTTTGCGCGTTCATATGATTAAGTACATGAGGAAAGGCGGTTCTTACCGTTCAAATAAGCCATACATTACCCTTTTGTTAGCCCGTTTGTGTAACACCCCGACCCAAACCGGGTCCGGAGCGGTTACTTATGATAGCTCACCAGGCTGTGTACATGGCCCACAGATCAACACGTGTCCTTTATAGCGCATTTTGTCCTCACTCATGCGCATCCCAGAAACCTTCCCAGGAGGTCACCCATCCTAAGACTACTCCCAGTCAAGCACGCTTAACTTTGGAGTTCTTTCGCATGGATGACCATAAAAGAAAGTGCACTTTATTGATATGAGTAGTACTTCCAATCCCTTTAAGCACTAGTCATTTAAGCCTATCACTGGACCTCTTCAATTACCGTGGGGTGTTACAGTTTGAACCCTTGTAGCCGTTTTATATCCCATCTAATAGCTACAATCTAAAATTTTCTTACCTTTTCGGGGTAGTCGCAGTTGCTTGAGTTTCATGTCTATTTTTGCTACTTTGGTAGGGATTGGGACTTTGTCATGTGGGTAGTAGCTTAAATTTTTGTAGCAACTGTGTTAATCTCTTATGATGAAAAAAAAAAGCAAAATATGAAGCAAAAGAAGAAAAGAAAAAAAGAAAGAAAAAGAGTCTGAAAAAAAAAGAAAAAAAAAAGACTTCGAAAAAAGGAAAAGAAAAAAAAAAAGATTTCTTTATTTGGTTTGTTAAAGAGATTATAAGGGGGTGTGCTAGAGTCTAATGCATTTTTGGAGAGTGATTCATTGTCTTTCATGTGTTGTAAAAGTTGAGATAATTTCTCTAGTTGGGTTAATTTATGCTTATTATCATAGAATTGGCCTTGGTTTTAGCGCTGCGACTACCGTCTTAGCCTCACATATCTATACGTGCCTTGGAACAAACCACTTCTATACCATTTGCCCATTTGCCACCCTATTGTCCTTGATACATGTACTTTTATCTTTATTGTGAATGCGTATAAGTTGGAGAAATTTTTATCACATTAGAATGCATGCATGTTTCATAAGTTGAGTGAGTTTCTTTATTATTTCTATCTTATAAATAAACTACCTCTTATGAGTGCATAAGTGAATCCGCAAGAATCCGACTAATTTGTCTTGCAAGATTGAAAGGTATTTGGCTGAGTTACGGTATCATATTACATCTTGAGTTGAGCTGCATTCTTCTATTACTCGTGCCTTTGAATTTGTTTTATTGGCACAATTTTGGTCATTACTTTGTTATAGATATGGATAGCTTGAGATTTGTATGTGCATCAACATTAGCTCTGAGTTATTCATTCAGCATTTGTATGATTGCTATTTTGTATTATGTGTTGCTTTACTTAGGGGCAAGCAAAGAGTTGGTTTGGGGGAGTTTGATGAATCATATTTATATATACTTTTATGACTCCCTTTTAGTTGGTTTTGATACGGTTTTCATGCTAATTACGTTATTTATATGCCTTTTGCATTAGAATGTCGATACTGTCGTTACTTTGTATTAAAATACAGGAATGATGCATTTATGAGGTAAAACGAGTAAAGTTGAGCACCGCGGATTAGGCATGACGGGATACACGAAGCATGGCACGGAAAACTAGAAGACTAGAAGATAATAAGTGAAGATTGCACGAAGGAAGGCTGAGAAGAGCATGTACTCGATCGAGTGGCCTGTACTCAATCGAGTGGTGTGTACTCGATCGAGTATGGGCAAACTCGATCGAGGATCCTAGCTGCTATAGACTTTTCTGATATTTCCTAAAAGTCATCTTATTTGTATTATATATTCTAAACTCGTGTTAGATTATTAGTTTCGTTTATTAATTATTACTTTCAGAACTCCTAAAACTCTAAGCATTAGTCGGCTACCATACTTTTGGATCTAGAATTCGTTTTTCATTAATTTGTTAAGGTACTTTAATCTTTCTTCATTAATTATTCAATCTAGTTTATGTTATTGTTTCTTTGCTCTTATTGCATGTCTTTAATTATGTTTTCAATTATTATTGTTGTTGTTAATCCTAGTAATATGAGTAGCTAAATCCTTTATCTAGGGTAAAGGGGATTTAGGTTGATTAGAAGGGGGTTAATGATTTAATTGTTGGTAACATCGCATGAATTATCGTTTTATTGTTGTTCTTTTTTTAATTATTTGATTTAGGCCTGAATTGATAATTAGTCTAGAAAATTAATACTTTCACCGACCGGATTAGAATTAATATAGGTGCGATAATCAGATAGGTAAAGTTTAATTATAGCGATTGCATGTTAAACTGAATCTAAAGGGCATAATAGAATTGACCGATCTTGTGACCTTAGATAATTCGATTGGCCTTACAATTGATTAGAATATATCCCCAGATAATTGACCTAGTGAACCCGCTCCCTAGACTTCTTAATATTATTGTTTACGATCTTTAGTTTATTGCATTAGTGGTTAGCAAACAAACCAAACCAAATCTTCAAAAAAACGGTTACTTTAAGACAATCTAAATATTAGCAAATTGAATATTACCGCCTCCCTGTGGATTCAATACTTGTCTTACCACTAGCTATTTGTTAGTACTGAGATAGGATTACTTTGATTAAGGTTATATGACTTTAGCCTTATCATTACCGATGGGTACTCATCAACGGGAGGGACAAGCAACTCCTGACTTGATTGGCCTTCCTCAATCACGACATTTATGCGAGTCCTCTTCTTAGGAGGTGCTCTAGTTTTCGGAATTTACAAAAAAACAAGTTCAACAAGAATTTTCCAGAAATTATGCCATAAATAGTGGGATTTTTCAGTTAACAACTTGGTAAAGCATTACCACCATCAATTGATCCTTTAAGAATATCCTAGAAGCAATCTAAGTGACCAAAAATCAAAATTTTGGGGCAAAACCCTAGAAATATTCGGTATCAAATCGGTAGTTTTTGAGCTTAGAAACCATCTTTTGCATATGTAAATCAACTAATAAGAGCAATTAGCATTAAATTAACACCATACAAACATGAATCTTTGAATTGAAAGGGTAGAAAATTTCAGATTGGGGTAGGTTACTCGATTGTTTTGATTTAAAGTAAAGTGTTTTTTATAGTTGCATTACCTTAAGTCGGAAATTGCTTAGAAAGAGCGAAGGCAAGAACAATTCTGAGAACAAAGTTAGCACAAATCACCCAAGTTTATGTTGAGAGAGAAAATTTTGACAAAACTTATGTGTAAAAGGAAGGTGTGAGGTGTGAGGCGTGAGGAATGATAGAAATATGTTTATAGGGTTTCCGGAAAAATTTAAGTTGAACCGCGAATAACTGGAGTACTCGGTCGAGTACTGGGCCTACTCAGTCGAGTACTTGGTCTACTCGGTCGAGTACTCATATTTGCGTTTTTAAGCCAGCTACTGACCTCCGAGCACTCGGCCAAGTGCCTACATACTCGGTCGAGTACACCTGCACAGTAACGGAATTTGAAGATTTTATGAATAATTCCTCTGCAAAACAACAAACATTGTTCGGAGTTTAACTCATTCGGAACTCGTCACACTTATACGCTACTCCTATCACATACACAAGGCAATTTATCGACTACACACACCTCTACGACTTAGTTGCTCAACATATATCATACATCACGTAATTCCTTTAACAGAACTAACCATGTTACTGTTAGGTTCATATACCTATTATTAGACTCCTCTAATAGTGAACTAATTAACTTGTTAATTATTTATTTTTTAGATCTAGTGCATGCATAACAAAATGAAAGATTTATAAGAAAAACAATCTCCCTTACATTGTTATATGGTTCGAAATATAGGGCACAAGTAAGGTCTCCTTCCTTCACTTGTTCTTGAGTTTAATGTGATGGATGATCCTCCAAGATCCCAAGTATAGAAATCCTCCTTAGATTGCACCCAAGACTTACCCTTAAACTAGTATACTAATTAACTAGATTATTATACTAGTACCCTTAAAATGATTCTAATATTATTAGTATTACTACACTAGTAATGTTATTGTGATATTAGAATGGATGAAGAAATGCTTGTGAATCTCATAAAACTTGTTTAGAGAAAACTAGAGAGAAGAAGCATATTTTGCATGTAGGAGATATGAATGAATTAGTTATTAGAAAAATGAGGACAAAAATCCTCTTATGGTGAGGTGTGGCCGGTGTGGGTATGTCCAAAAGGGCATCTCACTTTTCTCTTTTTATCTTCACAAGAATAAGTAGTGTAGTGGTCGGACTATATCTTTTCGGTAACTTGTCGTTAGGAGCACCTAGACCAAAACACAATTTATAACTTCACAAACAACTCTACAATTAGTAAAGAGGCAAGTGGTCGGATCCCAAGGGACGGGAATTGAGATGATATTTCTATTGCAACTAGCGGTGTCTTAGGGGTGTCACAATTGGGTTGATGTAGAAGGTCACTAAACTAAATAGCAATGAAAGTAAACAAGCAAAATGAATTAAAAGGGTTGTAAACAATTGATAAAAAGCACTAGGGTATCATGGGGTCATAGGGGATTCATGGGAATTGATCATACAAACATGTTCTCAAATTATAAGCAAGCAATTATTGTTGTGATGGATTGAGTTGGTTTATATCTTACAATCCTAGGAATGTTTGGGTCCCGGAGCCGAATCGATTAGATTGTACAACACCTACAAGTCGACTTAGTCTTCCCTACTCAACAACATGCATGGTCTAATGAGACTCGAGTTGGTTTATGTCTTACAAGTCTCATTGAAAAGATAGGTGATGGGTAAAAAATGCAAGGATTCATAGGCTCGCATTTCATCAAACATAACATGTGCATGAGTTGAGATCATAACAAGCAAGCAAATAAACCATGAAAGCATATTAATTTAAGCATGAATCATTCCCCATGTTGGTTTCCCCTAATTACCCATTAACCCTAGCTAAGTGACTACTCACTCATTATCATGTTGAAAATGCTAGCAAGGTTGTCAATCATACCAACAAAGTGAAACGTGATAAATAAATGAAAGTAATTAACAATAATTAAAAAGGGATTAAGAGAATTATACCTACTAATGATTCCAATAATAAAGCAAAGAATAAAAGAAGTACTTGATGCTTGATTGAGAGGTTGTCAATCTCCCAATAATAACCCAAATAATCTTCAATTACCCGAAATAAAGGATGAACAAAAGAGAGATTAAGGAAATAAAACTTGTATTAAAACTTGATTAATTGTTGATTACAATATTTAAGAGAGATTTGATTGATCTTAACTACACTAAAGATTGCTAAGAACATCCTCTTCTAAATAGACTAATGGGGTATTTATAGTGGGGATTAGGTGTAGGAATTAGGGTTAACTAAGGGCTTAAATGACGATTAAGTCCCTACTTAAGGAAACGCCAGTATTTTTGGAAGGATGGGCATCTTTCTTGAAGCTTGAAGAAACGAAATTGTCTGCCTGAGAATCCGTGCGTCTTTAGCACGGGACGGCCGGATTCGTGGGTCTCTGCCCGGGTGTCTTCTGGGGTTGCTGCCCGGGCGTCTTGGAATGAGGACGCACGGATTGTGAAGGTGGAGGACGGGCGTTTTCAGGACAATCCGCACGGATTCCTGTGCAGTTTCATTTCTTCTTCTTTTCTTCCCTTTTCTTCATAAAATCCTTGTGGATTTCCTCGGGGATGCAAGGATCTTTTCTCATCATTGCCCATCTACTATAGTATGTACAAAGGCCTTCTAATCTTGTCTCTCCTTGATGCTTGGTCATTAAATTCAATCAATTTAGTCTCGTTTTGCCATGAAAATGCAAGGTTCGCACTCCTTTCCTACCAAGGGTTCAAAACCTCAAAGAATATGCAAAACAAAGAACTAAAGACAATAAATGACCCAAATATGCACTAAAAAGCATGGAAACAAGGCTAATTTGGGGACTAAATATGCTCTAATTATGGTCACATCAAATATCCTCAAACCGAACCTTTGCTCGTCCCGAGTAAAGAGGTGACAAAGACTAGGACCATTATTTAAACTAACCTAATAATATAGCCGATATGAGACAATTAGCGGATCTCACTCCGCCCCTTCAACTCACAACAAGACAACCATGAGGTAGGATGCCTTCTTGCAAGGCAAGGTGGGTCTTGCCAAAATGGCGACACATCCGAACATTAAGCACACAAAACAAATAATGGATGCATCTACAAAAGAATAGCCACTTTCCTCATCTAAGTGGCGGAAATTATCTACAAGGGAAGCAATTCAAGGGTGCACACTCCTTCATAGATGTAATTTCTTCAAACTACTAAGCCTAGAAGGATACCAATAAATCACCTCCAAATTGTGTCAAGCTAGGGTACCTTTGTCCTCAATCGTTAACTTCTTTTGTCAAGAGTAGACTCCCTATGGTGTTAGAAACACTGGAGGATCGCGGAATTCCCTCTCTTGCCTAGACAAGAAGAAGGGTCGTCCCCTCTCTACCATGCACAAAAATGGATATGGTGGATAAAGGGATCAATAGATATTTGAGTTTCACTTTGGGAGTTTGCTTTTGTTTTTGTTTGTCCCCTCAATTTCTTGTGGCGTGTAACATTTGAGAACACTTTCTTGCCATTTCTTTTTGATTTTTTGGCATTTCAACACTTGACAACTTTCAACTTTTCTTTGCATTTCTTTTGAACATTTTCAAAGTCACCCCATATGTAGTGAGGGTGGCTTATATTTGAAGCTTTAGGAGTTCTATTTTTGCTCCTCTTTTCATTTGATTCATTTTTTTTGCAAACTTTCTTTCACTTTTCATTTCATTGAACTCAAATTGATTTCTTTTTGTGCACATTACCTTTTATGACAAAAATATGGTAAAACATGGATGATGGATGGATGGATGCATGGTTTCAAGGGTCACCTTGGAATAAACGGTAGCCAAGGAGTTATCACACCACAAGGTACTCTTGACTAGGCCTTAAACCATGGGTCAAAGGATACTAGCATGACACATCCTAGGGTGTTTTACAAGTATTCTAACAAGCAAAGTCTTAAGAAGAAAAAGCATCTACTAGGGCCTATATACACTTGTCAAGCTTCCCAAGTAGACGGTTTCGCAAAATTTTCTAACATGCAACTACATGCCATGATGCAACTAACATATAAACATCCTAATGCAAATGATTCTACCAACTAGTATGACATATAAACTAAATGCAAGTCCTAAGTTCACATTGTTATACCGCATCAATCAAAATAAAGCCACATAGTCATTAACATAAAGAGGGAAAAGGAGATTGGAAAGATCATACCATGTGGTCTTCAATATCCTCATGTCTCGGATGTGGCGTAGTCGATCAATGTGAACAATGATAAAACAAACACAATATATACAATAATATATACATGACTACACTACAAAGGAAATGAACTTGTTTTTGGTTTTTCAATTTTTCAAATTTTTATGGTTTTTTCGAAAATTTTCAATTTTTTTGGCTTTTTGGAATAAAATTGAAGTTAGAATTCCCCATCCCCACACTAATATGGGCATTGTCCTCAATGGCCAAAATGATGGAAAATCATGCAAGCATGATGCATGAATTCTACACTAAATGCAAGCTACACTAATCTACACTACATGATGCATGGTTTTTGTTTATGACGGAGAGCGTAATTTAGATTACCTCCCGTTGTGTATGTATGTACTTCCCCAAACCGAGTTAGACATTATTTCTAATGTCCTAAGGTTGGGTGTAGTTCATGCACACACGATGCAATACATGAAACTAAATTTGTCATTTTGGATTTTCAAAAGGTGGGAACAATGAAATAAGAACACCTCAATGGGGCCGAGGTGTTAGTCCTCTATGTTGCTAGGACTACTTCAACCATGATCAAGATAAATAAATAAAACAAAGAAGTAGACAAACCTCAAGAGGGTAGGAGCCTCCGAAGCTTGCTAATCTTCCATCATATCATCACTATTATCATCTTCCTCAATAGAAGTGGACTCATCACCACTTCCCTCTTCACTTTCTTGTTCACTTTGTTTATCATCCTCTTCTTCTTCTTCACTAGCCTCTTCATCAATGCTATCAACAACCGCATCACCGACAACCTCATCGTCACCCGGAATCTCACCCTTAGATGCACTCGCAAAGAAGACTTCCCTATCCGCCCAACTAGGCAAAGGACATGAAGGATCAAGGAGTCCTTGCCTATCTAAATGAGGGAGGGGTGGATATTGGGCTAAGTAAGCATCTTCCCGATCCTTAAAAGCTTGCTTGTGCATTTCTTGCATAAGAGGAGTCATATAATCTTTGCTTGCTTCAACACCGTCGGGTTTGAACTCTTGGTACTTGAAAGGATAGGGTGGTGTGACAATGGAAGAGGAGGGCATTTCAATTTCATCCCTTTGTTGTCGGATAATGTATTCGGCTTCTTTTGAGAGGGGAAGGAGGTAGTTGGTCCGATGGACACTCAAACGACAAATCTTTGAAGGCAAAGTAAAAGATCTAGCCTCACTAGTGAGCCATCCATACTTGGTGTCAAGAGGGTTATGAGAGACCCACTTGTATTTGTTTATCATAGCATCCACATCAATGAGATGACCACCCTTCTTCGCCACATACTTGCTATCCTTGTTGAAGTTCGGATCAAAGTATTTAGCAAAAAGAGTGACTAGACCTCCATTCACAATAACAGTAGTGCCTTGCGTCCCACAATCAACATTTAGCCATCTATCCACTAAAAGCCTTAGATAATTGAAAGGCTTGGTGAATTCCCTTCCAATATTTAAGGCCGACTCAAGAAGAACAAAATCGAGCTTGGTAAAGTGGTTGGTGTCTTTTCTTGCAATGATGGTATTCCCTATGACCTTGTGCCACACTCTAATGCCCGGATGGTGGACTAATAGAGCGCGACTAGCATGATAGTTCTCAAATTTCCTTCCGGAAATTGCCTCCCAAAGAGGAGCGGGGTCATACTTGCCAACATTCTTGAAATAACTAGGTGAATCACTAAGACCCAAAGCTTTACTCATTTCCTCAAAGGAGATGCGCCTACTCACATTAGCTAGGCGGAACTCGATGCTTTCCATAGTCTCAACCTTTGTAACTTTCAAAGAACTCAAGAATTCTAAGGTAAGGGAGGGGTATGTCAATTCTTTTGTTGTAAACAATTTGCCGAACCCCATGGCTTCAAAGAAGGCTCTATTTTGCTCAAGGACACCCAACTTATCTAAGGCATCTTCACAAATAAACTTGCTGGATAGAAAGGATTTTCTAGCATACTTGGCAAAAGTTTCCCTATGGGAGTTAGAGATGAAAATTACCTCCGGATAGTTCGAAAGTTGAGAAATTTCCGGAGTAGAAGAAGTTGTTGCTTCCAAGGGAGGTTGTTGTTGTTACACTTCCAAGTTTGAACTAGCTACCACCATAGCCAATGAGGCTTTCTTTGCTTGAAGGCTCTTTTGCCTTGTTAATAGTGCATTTGCCTTAGGTGCCTTTGTTGCTCCTTTTGTCCTTGCCATTGATGCTTGAACCAAGAAAAGAGTGAAAATCTTCAATTTCCAAGTGTACCCAAATCGATTTTAAGATGAAAGGCTTTGCCTTTATAAATTCAAAAATTGACTCAAAGGTTGAAGATTTTGGTGCTTGGTTTGATTTTTGTTGAAAGAGGAGTGATTAATTTTTGTTAGAAGGATGTTTTGATTTGATTTTGATGAATGTGGTTGAGGAAATCTTGTTTTGGTGATGGAGAGGATGAGGGTTTTGAGTTTTGGGGTTTATGGGTTGTTTTAATTGAAGGAATGAAGAAATGAATGTGGGAGGGGGTTTATAAAAGAACCCGAAAAATTTGAAATGCAGGGGGAAGACGAGCGGCTTTCCTTCGGGACGCCCGGATTCTGTCTGTTTTGGGCTTCAGGAATCTCGCCAAAAGACGGGCGTCTTTGAGCAAAGACGCTCGGATTGTTCAGCTGCGGGACGGGCGTCTTTCACTGAAGACGGGCGGATTCTTTTCCAGGGAATTTTCTTGTTTTTCTCAGCCAAAAAGACGGGCGTCTTCTCTTGCAGGACGGGCGTCTTTTTTAGGACGGGCGGATTCTTTTGTAGGACGCCCGGATTTGCTAACAGTCCCAAAATTTTAAAAATTCAGTTCATGAAGGACGGGCGGATTCTGAACAAGACGCCCGGGTTGCCTGAAGACGGGCGGATTCTCTTGAAAATGCTCGGATTCTTCCCCTTTTACCCGGATTCAGTTCCATCCGTGTACTTGCATATCCCGTGTCATTTTTCATTCTTCAAAACCTCGTGTTCTTCATTGTGGGGGCACTACTAAGCCATGGATAGCCTAGGCAATTGCTATCCCCACACTAAGCTAAAGCACTACACATCAATTTAAATCATTAGTCCCTCCCTCACTTCTCTCAAAAATGATAATTATCTTGATCAAGGCATAAAAATCCAAAAATGACAAAAAATGCAATATGAGAATTAAAATGCGAGTTAGGGAGTTAGAAATATTTACAAATGGTGGTTTAGGGAGGACTCCACCAAACTCTCATCCTTAGTGAGATGTCATGGGGGCATGTCCAAGGTGTTGTTGATGTTGCTCAACACCTTGAAGAAGTAATCAAAAGCTTGTTCATTGTCATGATAAAGATCTTCAATAGATCTTTGCCCTTGTTGTCGGTCTTGATCGATAGCATTACCAATATAGGGATTGAAAATCCCTTCAAACTCATCGTCCCAAAGACCACAAACTTCATCTACTTGATCACTAAAGATCTCTTGAGTTGATAGAGACAATTCTCCCATTTTATTGTCTTGGCCAATGAGGCCATCTTCTTCATTACTTGACTTTGGTGGGCTTTTCAAGCTCTCTTTGTTACAATTCACTTGCTCTTTGAATCGAGCATCTTCAATTTTCTTCTTCCATTGGAGTTCCGACTTCTTCCTATCATCCTTCCGGCTATAATGATCAATCATAAAACATGGTTCATGTAAACGGGGGGCTCTCATGGTCTTGTCAAGATTGAAAGTTATGCTCTCATCTCCCACTTCTAGAGTGAGCTCTCCATGTTTTACATCAATCACCGCACCCGCGGTGTGTAAGAAAGGTCTTCCTAGAATGATTTGAATGTTGGAGTCTTCTTCCATTTCAACAATGACAAAGTCCACCGGGATGAAAAATTTCCCAATTCGTACGGGAACATCTTCCCATATCCCTAATGGTGTCTTTGTCGATCTATCGGCCATTTGGAGGGTGATATTGGTGCATTTAAGCTCTCCCATTCCCAACCTTTTACTCACCGAGTACGACATAACACTCACACTAGCCCCTAGATCACATAAGGCTTTGTTGATCGTGGTGTCGCCAATGGTACACGGTATTGAGAAGCTTCCCGGATCCTTGAGTTTTGGAGGTGAACTCCCTTGAAGTATTGCACTACTCACCTTAGTGAAGGCGATAGTCTCAAGCTTCCGGATCGACTTCTTCTTTGTGAGGATGTCTTTCATGTATTTCGCATAGGCCGGCACGTGATTGATTAATTCCGTGAAAGGAATTGAGACTTCCAAATTTTTCACAATTTCCGTAAATTTTCCAAGTTGGTCATCAAATTTGGGCTTGGCTTGACGACTTAGAAAAGGAAGTCTAATCACAATGGGCTCCTTCTCCTTGACCTTGTCTTCATTTGTCTTTGAAATTTCTTCTTTTCATGGTTCCCCATCCGTGGAGTTTTGCACAATTTCTTCTTTGTCACTAGCTTCCACAACTTCATCCTCAACTTGCTTCTTCGGTGCTTCATACCTTATACCACTTCTCAAGTGAATGGCACTAACCGTTTCATGTCTTGGGGGATTACTTTGAGGTAGTAATTGCCCCTTTTGTCTTTGTGAGCTTGAAGATGCTAGTTGAGTCAATTGGGTTTCCAACATTTTGTGTGAGCTAGGATGTTGTTGATGGTGGTTTCCTTTGCTTGACTATCTTTTTGCATTTGAGTGAAAAACTCTTGTTGATTCTTTTGCATTTGAAGGACCGCTTTTTGAACATCAAAACCTTGGTCATTTTGTTGATTGTATGGAGATTGATTTTGGTAACCTTGGTTTTGGTTGTAAAAGGGTCTTTGATTTTAGTTTCTCATGGGAGGTGGGGTATATGTTGTTTGAGGGTTTTGAACATTTTGGCTTTTGTATGAGAGATTTGGATGGAATTTGGTGTTTTCATTGTAATAGTTTGAATAAGGGGTACCACTCTTGTATGCTTGGAACGCATTCACTTGTTCATTTGTTCCCCTACATTCACTTGGGTCATGTCCCAAAGTTCCACAATTCTCACATATCCCACTTGGGATTGATGAAGATGCCGTCATGGCATTAACATGATGCTTTGGTGATTTTGAGGCTTCTTCAAGTCTAGCCATAGCCTTTTCAAACTTCAAATTGATGGTATCAAGGTGAGCACTAAGTTGAGCACCCAATTGAGTAACGGAGTCCACTTCATGCTTTCCTCCTCTAGTAGCCTTGCGAGGTCTACTATATTGTGAGTTATGGACCGCCATTTCTCCAATTTTGTTCTAAGTTTGATTGTCATCAACTTCGGTGAACATTCCATTTGATCCCATGTTGAGAATGTTCCTTGAATCTTCATAAAGACCGTTCCAAAATTGTTGTACCAAGAACCACTCGCTAAGTCCATGGTGAGGACATGAGCGACAAATTCCTTTGAATAGCTCCCAAGCTTCATACAAAGATTCTTCATCCCTTTGCTTAAAACCCGTAATTTGAGCTCTTAGCATGTTAGTCTTTTCCAGTGGATAGAACGTTTTGTAGAAAGCTAGAGCCAACTTCTTCCAAGAATCAATTCCGAGAGTGGCCTTATCAAGCCCCTTCAACCATTGTTTCGCGGTGCCAATTAGAGAAAAGGAAATAAGACCCATCGAATTTGGTCTTGAGTTACACCGGTTTGAGAAATCGCATCACAATAGTCACAAAAGGTCTCCATATGAGAGTGAGGGTCTTCACTAGGCATCCCCCTAAATTGGCTTCTTTCGACTAATTGGATAAATGCGGATTTGGCAATAAAATTTCCGGTTAGATGTTGTGGTGTGGGAGTACCATTGGGTAGGTTCTCCTCGGTGGGTACGGAATTTGATGAAAACTTAGGCATTATGGGTTGATTTTGTGTTGTATTTTGTGTTGGGTTCTCCTCACCTTCTCTTGCAAAAGGGTTGATGAACTCAATAGTTGGTTGAATGTCTACAACCTCACCAATACCTCTCAAATTTCTCCTAGCAAGTCTTCTATTGGTTGTCAAAGTTCTTTCAATTTCACGATCAAAAGGTAACAAATCACCTTGTGACCTTCTAGACATGCAAAATATCAAACAACTCGAAAACAATTAGAACAAACCTTGAGGAGTTTTACTTCCCCAAGGCAAAGAAAGACACAACTAATAACAATATAAGAAAATCTAAATCAAGTTAACACCGTCTCCGGCAACGGCGCCATTTTTGGTCGGACTATATCTTTTCGGTAACTTGTCGTTAGGAGTACCTAGACCAAAACACAATTTATAACTTCACAAACAACTCTACAATTAGTAAAGAGGCAAGTAAAGGTCGGATCCCAAGGGACGGGAATTGAGATGAGATTTCTATTGCAACTAGCGGTGTCTTAGGGGTGTCACAATTGGGTTGATGTAGAAGGTCACTAAACTAAATAGCAATGAAAGTAAACAAGCAAGATGAATTAAAAGGGTTGTAAACAATTGATAAAAAGCACTAGGGTATCATGAGGTCATAGGGGATTCATGGGAATTGATCATACAAACATGTTCTCAAATTATAAGCAAGCAATTATTATTGTGATGGATTGAGTTGGTTTATATCTTAAAATCCTAGGAAAGTTTGGGTCCCGGAGCCGAATCGATTAGATTGTACAACACCTACAAGTCGACTTAGTCTTCCCTACTCAACAACATGCATGGTCTAATGAGACTCGAGTTGGTTTATGTCTTACAAGTCTCATTGAAAAGATAGGTGATGGGTAAAAAATGCAAGGATTCATAGGCTCGCATTTCATCAAACATAACATGTGCATGAGTTGAGATCATAACAAGCAAGCAAATAAACCATGAAAGCATATTAATTTAAGCATGAATCATTCCCCATGTTGGTTTCCCCTAATTACCCATTAACCCTAGCTAAGTGACTACTCACTCATTATCATGTTGAACATGCTAGCAAGGTTGTCAATCATACCAACAAAGTGAAACATGATAAATAAATGAAAGTAATTAACAATAATTAAAAAGGGATTAAGAGAATTATACCTACTAATGATTCCAATAATAAAGCAAAGAATAAAAGAAGTACTTGATGCTTGATTGAGAGGTTGTCAATTTCCCAATAATAACCCAAATAATCTTCAATTACCCAAAATAAAGGATGAACAAAAGAGAGATTAAGGAAATAAAACTTGTATTAAAACTTGATTAATTGTTGATTACAATATTTAAGAGAGATTTGATTGATATTAACTACACTAAATATTGCTAAGAAGAACATCCTCTTCTAATTAGACTAATGGGGTATTTATAGTGGGGATTAGGTGTAGGAATTAGGGTTAACTAAGGGCTTAAATGACGATTAAGTCCCTACTTAAGGAAACGCCGGTATTTTTGGAAGGATGGGCATCTTTCTTGAAGCTTGAAGAAACGAAATTGTCTGTCTGGGAATCTGTGCGTCTTTAGCACGGGACGGCCGGATTCGTGGGTCTCTGCCCGGGCGTCTTGGGGAGAAGACGGGCGTCTTCTGGGGTTGCTGCCCGGGCGTCTTGGAATGAAGACGCACGGATTGTGAAGGTGGAGGACGGGCGTTTTCAGGACAATCCGCACGGATTGCTGTGCAGTTTCATTTCTTCTTCTTTTCTTCCCTTTTCTTCATAAAATCCTTGGGGATTTCCTCGGGGATGCAAGGATCTTTTCTCATCATTGCCCATCTACTATAGTATGTACAAAGGCCTTCTAATCTTGTCTCTCCTTGATGCTTGGTCATTAAATTCAATCAATTTAGTCTCGTTTTGCCATGAAAATGCAAGGCTCGCACTCCTTTCCTACCAAGGGATCAAAACCTCAAAGAATATGCAAAACAAAGAACTAAAGACAATAAATGACCCAAATATGCACTAAAAAGCATGGGAACAAGGCTAATTCGGGGACTAAATATGCTCTAATTATGGTCACATCATGTAGGATGTGTAAGAATAGGTCTATAGCTAGTTGTATATAGGTATCTTTATACCATTTTATTAAATAAAATAAAACAACCAAAAACCCACTAACACACCCTCCATTTCGGTCCAACCTCCTTAATATGGACAACCATTTTATTTTTGTCAATTTGTCATTTGTCACACAATATGTCACATGTAATATATTACATGTTATTAATTAATTTTAATACATATTTATCACATAAATATCATTATACAAATTAATTAAATTACATACAATAAATTGACTAGTGATACTTGATCACATAAATAAAATGGGTCATAAAATTATAATTCACAACATCTTGTAATTATAATTTAACCATTCATTCTAATCTCTATTGTTTCTCAAACAATAAGCAATTTTAGTAACAAAGCATTTTTATTACTAAAATAAATCTTATTTAATCCCATTACAATAAGATATCAATATTCTCTCTCACAAGTGAATTGTTCACTTTTAAGGAATTGATCACCTTGTATCGTCATACAATTAACTAATTTATCCATTAAGGGAATTGTTCTTTAGGTGTGACCTTAAGGGATCAACTGACCACCACCGTCACACGACAGTAATGTCAAACTCTAGTCAGCCAATCATTACCGATTAATGATGATCAGTTGATTATATAATAAATCATACCTCACGTATTCTTAATATGAGATTCAATTATGATATTAAATCATGTGATCGCACTATTTTCGAGGACACATTTCCCAACAATCTCCCACTTGTCCGAGACAAGTGTGTGTCACTATTTCTCTTGTCCTATTACAATCTCCCACTCAATGCAAGGTGTCTTGCAGGTCGTACTTACACTTGATCATATCTTGAGTGGTTTTCTCGATCTGGAGAGTAACTGTCTGACCGGAATTATCTATCATAGATACCTTCCGAGCGTAGCCACGCATTTCCAGTTAACTACTCCTCGAGTGGCCTTGAGATTTCAAACAACCCTGATAAGGGGTGGACAATTCCTATCGCCCTATTCCCTTCGTTCAGCCACAGTCCATCATAACCCAAAATATACCCAGTTTGACCTCATTTACGAAATCGTAGAGTATAAATCAAAGCAAATCAGAAGTTGTGCCAACTTGGGCGAATAGTCTCTAGTCAAAATAATTGACTCATAAGAATACTATAGTAGCTCTTGCCACGACCAGGCTTTATGAATTACCAGAACTCTATAAGCGGTCACTGCCCGACAGAGTGTCCCATACAGTCTGCCTATGTGATCGACTAGTCATCCCATATGACTCTATGGCACTTGAACTTGCCATCAATCGCATCACACTCTAGTCACTTCGAGACGCCACCTCATATAAGTAACTAGGGACAAATACCATGTCAACCCAGTTCACTTTAATGGGGTTCAATTTGTCTCTACAACCAATTCGGATACGACAAGGTAGCGGGTGAGTTTAATGAAACTCAAATGATAAATGCGATTATCACATATGAATAGTCAATACACTATTACTACTTCATATCTTATAATCTTTAGTGTATTAATAACACTAGTTAAAATGCAATACAAGCTTGGCAAGTGGATATACCCGATATCCATATATTCCAACTTTATAAATTGCTATTTCCTTCCATTCAATGTCATCTCTAATGACATGAATTTATCCAAATATGTGTCTAGACTTCTTACTAGACTTGGGCTCTTTAACTTGTAAGATGCTCCCACTGTTATCGCATAATTTGTGACAAAACCATTTGTAGAGGGATTCACCCTTAATCCATACATTGACAATTTTATCACAATTTACTTAGATTCCTTTTGTAGAATTTGCAATGCACGAAACTAAAACACCTTTCTTAGTTTCTAACTTCTTAGTCAATAAAGCAGCCTAGGATTTCGACAAATCCCTTTTGGAGACTAAAGTTTGTGCAACCCATCAACACTTAACTTAGTTTGTCATCCGAACATATGAACAAATCTTCAATTGTTCTTTAAGACTTTCACAAGACCATCTCATGAATTAACTTGTTATTGACTTATCATGCTTCTAGCATATGGTTCATCACAGCATGAGTGTCTGTTGGCATACATGATCGTACTAATGGCGGAAACATTAGCAATCGATTTCATGTAATCAACAACTTAATAGGTTCAGTGAACGACTATGACTCCATCATAGTAATTCCACTTCCATCAACATGAATAACCCATTCAACCTTGTTGATGTTACAACAGATACGAAAGATCTTATCGTCATAAGACTCTTAACCCCATGCCAATATTCTCTCACACAGATTCAGAAATCTTAGAATATAACGCACCCTTTTCCTAGTCTCCCAATGACTCTTTCACAGAAGAGAGCATTGGTACGTTATTCTTAATAAGTAATATGTTATCAACATATAAGACATGGAGAAACAATTATAGCTCCCACTTAACTTCATGTATATCATGATTCTTCAATCATGTGAATGAAACAATTCACTATTATCACATGAACGAAAAATATAATCCTTTAATGCTTGCTTAAGATCATTCGAAGATCACTAAAAAAGGCTACGTATAATATGTTAGGATTCTTTGATCTTCATCTAAGATTTTGTGTTTCAAACACTTCCTTCTCTAAATTCCCATTTTAGAAAAGCGAATTTTATTTGCCATTTTTCATTAAAATGAAATGCTGCAATTCCTAACACAATTTATCTTGATCAACATCTTCATGTAAATCTTATGCATTTGTGTACTCTGAAGCTCTATTTACCATTAAAGAGACCCTCACTTTAAAGTAAATCTACTCATGAGAAACAATTTTCGGATTGTAATGCTTCGGCTCGTATGTAACAAGGTCATGATACTATCACTTTAACAAAGTAATATTTTTAAACAATAAGACATGTGCGATAAATTCCCACTGAACTATGCTCTCATTCTATCTTCATAGACTATAGTTCAACTACACTCCCACTCTATAATTCCATTACTTTCACAAAGTAACATTTCAACTATAAGAGATGTTTGTGACGATTCAATCTACTCCCACTCTATCTCTCAGAAATACATCTATCTTCTTGAGAGATAGTTTAGTGAGTCACAAACATATATATTTAACGGAGTATTATAAGTTTACCTAGACTATGTATTTGCTTTCAAAAGGCCATCCTAACATGGCAGCTTGATAATATACGAGTCTTATCCATGTCATCTATTTAATAGACTCTCTATTCTAGGTATCTCATGGTTGACCATCCGTTTAGAATAATGTGTCCGTATGGTATCGTAAAGTCCCTACTTAATGAGTTCAATTGCTCATTACAACTTTACAGTTGATCTTACATAAGTAGTTGTTACTTAAGTAACAAAGATATAAGGAGAATCAAATTCATAGCTTATGGACATATAATGATCCAATCATCATAATCGGTCTATTTGATCAATTTGAGTTGTTTATCTAATGTTTCTCTACGTAAGTAATTTATGATGATGATTTTAGAACAAATAACATAATAAAACAAGTGACTTGGGTTGCAAACCAAGTCACCAATATCTAAAATACAACCCGTGTTTAAAGGATGCAAACCAATTTCCAAGTCACACGAGGAAATCAAAATAGTTCTAAAAACTTCAAATACATCATAAAATTAAAGACAAAGCAAACTAAAGCCAAGCTTCCATTGATCCATCACCACGGTTGGCTACTCTAGCTTTCCACAGGATCCTCTAGGCTTGCTTTTCCTTGCCTTTGTCCTTGGTAGGAGGCCCTATTTACAATAAAAAGGGTAATCATCACAGCTTGTATCAACATACCAAAGTTGAGATTGAAACATAAAAGATAGGGATAGTTATATACCTACTGGAATAACCTTTCCAGCTTTGATGTCGCCAAGGTATTTGGAACAGTTTCTCTTCCAATGCCCAACACCACAACAATAGTGGCCCTTGTCCCCGGTGGGGGCACTGTACTTGGGCTTGGAGGAGCTTGCTTCATAAGTCTTAGCTTTGTTCCTGTTGGGAGTTCGCTTCTTTTCCTTTTTCCTGCCTTTCTTGAAGGTTCCCTTGCTCTTATGATTGATATTGAGCACATCTTTGGTGGTGCTAACACTTAGCCCCATGTCCCTTTCGGCTTGCACAAGCATTTTGTGCAACTCATCACGGGAAACTTTCTTATCTTGCATATTAAAATTCACCCGGAATTGAACATATGCTTTGATTTTGTTGAGGGAATGAAGAATTCGATCAATTGCGAGTTCATCGGGAATTTCCACCTTATGCAATTTCAATGTCTCAACATGCTCCATCAACTTGAGCACATGAGGGCTCACTTTTTGGCCCTCCTTGATGTTATGATCAAAGAATGCGGAGGCCGCCTCATATTGTATGACCCTAGGAGCTCGTGAAAACATGTTCACAAGCTTCATGTAGATCTCATGAGCGGTGCTAATCTTTATAGCACTTCGTTGGATTTCGGCCTCCATAGCAAAGATCAACACATTTTTGATCGTGGCCGACTCCTTTTGGTAAACCTCATAGGCTAACCTAGCGGCGGCGGTGGACCTAGCATTAGGTTCGGTGGGAGATGCCTCGGTAAGGTAACGAAGCTTGTCGTCACCCTCCGCGGCTAAGCAAAGTTGCACGTCCCAATCGGCAAAATTGGACCCATTCTTTTCTAACTTACATCGATCCATGAAGGATCGGAGCCATGACACATTGGTAAGCGTGGTAGAACTAGTGGATGCGGACGTGATTGGAGTTGCCATTGCGTTTGATAAAACAAATTTGACTACAAAATAGGAAATGAAGAAATTAATTATCATCTATCGTTTTAATAATACTCGTAAATTTAACTACAAGTATTGCATTTATATAGTGACCTCCACCCAACTATATAAATGATTCCGAGATCCAAATTCATATTAATACGGGTACGGTGAGCTGAATCATCCCTCATTAATATAACTCCGTGGATTAACTCTTTAATCGATTCTACTTTTAGAACTCTCGGTCGATAAAAATTACTCTAATTTTCATCTTTAGCCCGGAACACATGCGACTACGGTCACGAATACTTCCGTTGAGCTCAATCCAAATTTCGATGTAATAACATTTTATTACCCACTTACCCAACGTAACAAGGTTTGTATTACGGTGAAGCCGGATTAACTCCCTTATGAAATTGGGATTCATGGTTTCTACTATTTGGTAAGGCTATATCTCAATTATTGTATGTGAGAGGTCTTATCAATTTATTATCTATCACGTTTTAAGTGAACTAAAGCGGTGAACTACGATAATTATAATTGACACGGTCAATGACTCGATATGAAATGCATGTGTTGTTGTGGCGATTTGGCAATGCATGCAACATATTAAAAGAAATGCTAAGCAATAAATAAAAATTCCTAGTATGGCCTTCCTAAAAAATAGAAAATCAAATAATCTATTACATATTCGAAAACCAACTCCTTTGGTCCCTTGAATCTTCAAGTGGCACACCTCCCAAGACGCCGTCTTCGTCGGATCACCTTTCCGAATGGCACCGTCTTTGAAGATGCTCCATAATTACAAATAATAATAAAAATACAAAGCTATTCCTATTATACATTTGTAAAATGGAAAAACTAATAAAATAAAAATAAAAGTGATACGAGATCACATTAAATTACAACCGAATCAATATTCCCTTTCATTACGGGTAATATCAATTAAAACTAAGGCCATACTAAGATAAAATTACATAATTCAAAAATTATATAAATAAAAGACATTCAATAATTGAAATATGCAGAATTATAATATGTACCTATCATGCCAAATGATGTGCCAAATCGCCCTATTTAACTTATGTCGTATATGTAACTCGGTTTTATGGAAATGCGTGATAATAACCTTTTAAAATCACTAATTAACACTTAAATCACATCTAAGCTCAAGTTAATTATCCTAACACCTTTTGGGACTCAAAAATTAGTCATCACATAATTTTTGACAATAATTCAACTTGATTTAATTTTATACTCATTTTTTACCTTAAAATCATAATATTTATGAAATAAATCCAAATTAAATTATAAAAATATCAAAATTTGAATTTTAAATTTTTGAATATTCTGGAATAATTCCATGACACTCATAATTTCAAAAATTATGGTTAAAATTTTCGAATTAATTTTGAGAAAATATAGTTGCATTTTATCGGTTTTATCTCATAAAATATTTAAAGTGTCCAAAAATTACTCCAATAATTTTACAACTTTAGATCTGATAAGTGGTATATTTATGCAACTTAAAATAAGTTTTTCATGTCATGCAAATTGTTTTAGCTATTTATGCTAAAATAGTCACTATTTATGCCATTTTTACTCTAAAAATCCATAAATCATAAAAGAGATACTTTAATCTCAAAATTTACATACACTCTGTAAATTAGCATGTGACAACATATTAAAATATCATGGCCTAATTCGAAATTTAACTATTTTTAACCATTTTACCTCTTTTAATCCATTTTTATCTCATAAAAATCATAAATCATGCAATATTAATCCAATTAATACAAGATTTTACACACAACTTTTAAAATATGCATGTGAGGTCATATAAAATTTTCAAGGTCAGAAACTTAGTTTAACTGTTTTTAGCATTTTGATTCCCATTTTAGTAATAAAAATGTAATAAAATGACCAAAAATCCTTAAAATGAGCAATAAATTTCCATAAATCATAAAAATGACCTAAAAATATTTTAGGACCAGAATATATAATATGCATGGTGATTTCGTGACTTATACTTATAAATCACAAATTTTTAGTTTTATATGTTAACCTTTTAACTCGGAAAAATAATAACCGATTATGCATGCAACACCCTTATGCTCTGATACCACTTGTTAGGTTCATATACCTATTATTAGACTCCTCTAATAGTGAACTAATTAACTTGTTAATTATTTGTTTTTTAGATCTAGTGCATGCATAACAAAATGAAAGATTTATAAGAAAAACAATGTCCCTTACATTGTTATATGGTTCGAAATATAGGGCACAAGTAAGGTCTCCTTCCTTCACTTGTTCTTGAGCCTAATGTGATGGATGATCCTCCAAGATCCCAAGTATAGAAATCCTCCTTAGATTGCACCCAAAACTTACCCTTAAACTAGTATACTAATTAACTAGATTATTATACTAGTACCCTTAAAATGATTCTAATATTATTAGTATTACTACACTAGTAATGTTATTGTGATATTAGAATGGATGAACAAATGCTTGTGAATCTCATAAAACTTGTTTAGAGAAAACTAGAGAGAAGAAGCATATTTTGCATGTAGGAGATATGAATGAATTAGTTATTAGAAAAATGAGGACAAAAATCCTCTTATGGTGAGGTGTGGCCGGTGTGGGTATGTCCAAAAGGGCATCTCACTTTTCTCTTTTTATCTTCACAAGAATAAGTAGTGTAGGATGTGTAAGAATAGGTCTATAGCTAGTTATAGATAGGTGTCTTCATATCATTTTATTAAATAAAATAAAACAACCAAAAACCCACTAATACACCCTCCATTTCGGTCCAACCTCCTTAATATGGACAACCATTTTATTTTTGTCAATTTGTCACACAATATGTCACATGTAGTATATTACATGTTATTAATTAATTTTAATGCATATTTATCACATAAATATCATTATACATATTAATTAAATTACATACAATAAATTGACTAGTGATACTTGATCACATATATAAAATGGGTCATAAAATTATAATTCACAACATCTTGTAATTATAATTTAACCATTCATTCTAATCCCTATTGTTTCTCAAACAATAAGCAATTTTAGTAACAAAGCATTTTTATTACTAAAATAAATCTTATTTAATCCTATTACAATAAGATATCAATATTCTCTCTCACAAGTGAATTGTTCACTTTTAAGGAATTGATTACCTTGTATCGTCATACAATTAACCAATTTATCCATTAAGGGAATTGTCATTTAGGTGTGACCTTAAGGGATCAACTGACCACCACCGTCACACGACATTAATGTCAAACGCTAGTCAGCCAATCATTACCGATTAATGACGATCAGTTGATTATATAATAAATCATCCCTCACGTATTCTTACTATGAGATTCAATTATGATATAACTTTAATGAAAAGTACAACTGAAGCCAAATCCCAAAATACGGGTACAAGTCCTCAAACCAACTGTATAATCAACTAAAAGTAAAGTTTATAAAACTACGAAGCTACAGCGGAAGACTTCTATCGTCCGAGACAAAGGGCACATCCCACTATCCCAAGATCAACTCATACCGCTCACTTATCGCTCACCATCCCCGAATGGATCACCACAGGTTTTACAAAACAACAACCGGGGTCAGTACTAATCACACAACTTATATATATATCAACAATAAGACAAACAGGCAGCTTACACCGTGACACACACACAAAATCACACCAGTCCCATCAATCTCAATCACCGACTGCCTACTTGACCAACCCTGCCAGTGGGGGACCGCAGCAGTACCCACCTAATCCCCGCTCCTCATATTGAGCGATAACCCTGTCCATTAATGTGCACATCCCCTTCCGTGGCGGGTTCCACGAAGGGCGAAACTAGGGCGTGAAGCCACTCCCGCAAGTGACTCCACTCAGCCGAGAACGCATCTCGAGAACCATAGACAAACAATCACAATCACAACCGTCACAATACAATTACGATATTAATCAAACAATAAATCTCAACACATCAACAATCATCTCATTATGGGACTAATACTGAGTAAGAAATCCTACCGAAAGCACAACAATCGACGGTCTCTACAAAATCGAAAAAGCCTCTTCTACAAAACCTCCTCCTATCATACAAACATATAACACTACCAAATCACAATCTACACAAAACCCCCAAATCCCCATATTAGGGTTTAAACAACTTAAAGGAAATACTATACAAATGGTACATAGGTCTTACCCTCGACGCAAGGATCTCAACGGTATAACGAACGGTGAAATCCGACCTTCCAAACTCCGGGATTTGCTAACAATGCGATTAAAGTGAAGAACGTAATTTGCTTTCTCTCTTGACAGAATTTAGGTTTTGAAAAGTGTTTAAGAACAATGACGGAAAAGCTTAAATACTTTAATCGCATAATTAACAAAACCCGAGAAATAACTCCCCGTAAACCGGCTACTCGATCGAGTAGCTAAGGTACTCGATCGAGTTCCCCCTTACTCGATCGAGTATCCTAGTTACTCGATCGAGTACCCAACAGTCGAAATTATTTTAAAACGCAACTCACCCTTACTCGACAGAGTAAGGCCTACTCGATAGAGTACCCGGAGACTCATAAATACGAGTATAACGGTCTTCCCTCCTAAAAAGAACTTCGTCCCCGAAGTTCAACCCATACTCAAAAACACACATACTAACTCGATCAAGACACAACAACGTGACTAAGAACTCTAAACAAAACTCCAACCCAAACATGAACTCGTAACACCAACTCCGCTAACTATTCCTACCTCCGCAACATGGCTCACGATATCGTATCAACTCCATTATATCTCTCTCAACACTAACTCCATACACTACCAACTAGCTCCGTAATATATCATCCAGAGCCAATCCAATATCAAAATACCCATAACATCAAACGGAATGTTACATTCTACCACCCTTAAAAGGAACTTCGTCCTCGAAGTTTACTCAGACTCATAACATCATCCTCCAACTCACAACACTATATAAAATATTCTCACACTCTAAAGCATCACACTACTACAAGCACGGCCATGGCCTTTTATAAGTATCATCCACAAAACAAATCCCTCCTTTACGCTACGCTAACACTCTACTTCCAATTATATTACAACATGCACCACCATGAAACTTTCTTTTATTGCATCCTACTCCTCTTAAGATAAATGTTACGTCCTCGTAACTCACTAATACTAAATCCTAGCTATATCGTCTCATTATCCTCATCACCACCGTATGTCAAAGATAACCACCTATAATCTAAACACTCGCCATGCATATATCCAAGGCTCTCTTACTTAAACATTCCTCATACCTCAGCTCGTTCGGCACACCACCTAACCTATACCATAAAACTCGTAGCAAAAACACCATACTAATTCCCCATTATTACTGCAAAACAACATACCTCTCTATGTAAAGCACCTATCTCCCAAAAGCATAACTCACGATCCACACTCGTTACGTACACTCACACTAGATCCTCAAGTTCTTTCCTTCATTACCGCAAAACTCATACACAACTTAACATGACACTAATACCCAACACCCTACACTCACTGTCCCAAAAACTGATTATGAACCACGTGCAGCTTCTAGATTAGTATAACACATGTTCCACTAATCACTTACCATGACTATGTCTAGTGCCTCATCTTAAAACAAGGTCCAAAAGTACCGTAACAACTTATGACAACTGTGTCCCATTAACAGAATGTCACTATAACATGCCAACAACGAAAACATATACAACTCTATTTCATATCATACTCTGCCCTCATTCCAAAACTTAACTAGTAAGAAACATCGATAACAAAACAACTGTCTATCTGTACAAACTGAAACTCACAGGAAGCAACATTAAACAAAACAACAATCTATGTATGACTGGTATGTACTTTCGAAACTCGAATCATAATCATCCCGCCTACTCCACCACAACCGGTGATGGCATCACAACACCGTCACCAACAGCCACACCGCAGTGCGAAAATACCCGCATCACAACACTAAATATCGTGCCCGGATCACCACTCGAGGCACCACAACCACATCGATAGTCATCACAACTGCATACAACTCCCATAAATACTGACTCGAATAACTTCTCGGACAAGAAAAACTTACTCAAATCCACTTTACTAAATCATAACACAATATATTTTATGAATTAAACAGATAATAACCTCGTGAATATCATCCCCTTACCATATCACGCATTGACATGTATCATGAATACATACAAGTATAGCCATCATGCGGATCACTCAAATTATTACCTTTTTTAATATCATTCAATTAGATTAGCGTACTCAACATGCATTACAGAACATTCAAATAACAACTTTATGATAATCACACCATACCACGTCTTGTGAGGTCAAAACCTCACACAAACATTTATATATCACGGACGTAATCACATCCAACCAAATAATCCCGATCACGTAAGTTACCACTCAACAAAGGTTACCTCTCGCCCGAGCTTAACTCACATGCCCCTCATCACATTCTTCCATTCGCATAACCAGCACCTTCTGCCACACATAACTATACAGCTAACACTCACTATGAGAAACCGCCTCCTAAGACTATGTCTTATACTTCCTCACAACCATACCTATCAATTCAATCTCTACAAACTCAGCCTCTGTAGAATTGCCATCTTTCCTATTTATCATTAACCTTAACCACTAGCGACAACACCTCCACACAACTACCGTTCGTACATCAAACTTCTTACACTCATCTCTAAACATCATCGTTTCTTCCCTATCTTTGGTTATCATCCCCAATAACGAGCATCAAATCCATCAACAAAATTACCTCAGCATTATTTCCAATACTATCTTTAATTGTATCATCATCTAACTCTCCACCAAAATCTCATATCCTGCAGATATTCTACCAACTTCTTACTTTCCTTAATTCCTCAAAACTCAAGACTAATCTTGTTGTTCCGAAGCTCCTGTATAATCATTAATTCAATTCCTCATGATATTATCATGCATCTTGACGATTCCTTACTTTTATATCACATAACTCCGGTGAACATTTTCTTAGTTTTACTCCCCTCATGCTTTTCTTTTTACACTCGACTAAAGCAATTGACCATTCAACTCCTTATTACTTCTTCCTAACTTTTTAGTGCTCCGATCACCTTCTCATTGCTCCAAAATTCCAATCCCATTATTTCTTATCGATATTATCTCACTCTTCCTTACCATGGGTCCCCTCTCATCACTCCACTCACTCGCACTTGTCGTTAATTTGTCCATAAAAATCAACATTTAAAGTTCAAACAATTACATCTCTAGAAATCAATTTTTTTTTTTTTTACCGTTAATTGCCCAAGGAAATCACACATTAGTTTCGTCTCTCGATAACACAAATTTCCAAACTCAGTCACTATCTGCAAATCCACGTCGCGACATGTCTCCATTAAGTTCACTATATACCACTCTTCTCAATTCCTCTAAAACGACCTTTCATTACATATATTCTTACTCAACACTATTTCTAACCGTCTCCTTCCATAATTCGTTATACATCTCAGGTTGCTACTATCCACATCCTTTCTTTCAATCTTTTCATTCTCACGTTCCTTAAACTTATATCACTCTTTGCCCACATTCACTTACTCTTACATTACTCAACACACAATCATATCACTCATCCCGTCTCACAAAACATGCTCTATGCCTCAATTAAGCCATACCAATCTCCCTTTTCTTTTTCCACTATCTATCACAACACATATAACTCATGTCCTCCCACCGAACTCCTACTCACCACAGGTGCCACTCACTACACCATAAGATTGGGTAACTTACGCATCAGGATCAACATACATGTAAAACAATGCATAAAGAAGTAAAATAACATCTTTCAATTAAACATAATATGCAACGAAGTCAAAAGATAAGCATATGACCCAAAACAGGGGTCACTAGATCGAGTATAGGCCACTCGATCGAGTAAGTGACTTACTCGATCGAGTAGGTGAAGATCAGAAGCACGAAAAACAAATTACCAGGGCCACTCGATCGAGTAACTGACGTACTCGATCGAGTTCCCCCCTACTCGATCGAGTACCAAGGCTACTCGATCGAGTACCTACGCATTTCTCAGCACTGTCCAGTTTTCGTAAAACAGTCATAACTCACTCATTTCTTGGTCGTTTTGGGCGTGTGACATATCATTAGAATTGTAAAAGAACAAACTATCACTTCCAATTGGAATCACATCAAAATCATTTATGCATCTCAAGTTATAACAGTTTAAAGACAACTTTGCTGTAATCAGACGACATAACTATTTGATTTTTACTTCCAAACAGCTTAAACAACAACCAAGCAAACAAAACCAGTCCAAAACTCATAAAACCAGTATTCATAATCATATGTTACTATTTTCAAAAGTTAAGCAACAACATTCATCATGCACATAGATTATTTAACTTGTCAATCACGATTTACCCACATGCTTTTATTTTATAACTTTACGTACACAATAACATAATATACGACATAAAATCCCCTATTCACATGTTACTAACATTGCAACATTATACAATCCATTACCCACATAAACATGCTCCACACACATGAATTTCATATTCTTATGCAATTACTTACTTAATCTCTTCCAACCAATTCATCCATTACAACTACACACTTCTTACAACATATACACATGAACAATCGTGGACAAGTACATAAACTTATCTTACAACTCTATGCAAACAAAATATACGTATACAACACAACATTCTATTCACATGTTATTATTATGTCACATTATGAATCATCCATCCTGCAACATCATTACTCATCACATATCATCACATATGAACTACTTCCTTTTTCTACCACATCATTCATCATTCTCATATACTTTTCCTACGATTCAAAACAACATTGTAAACCAACTATCATGCTTTCAATCAATAGCTTACGAAATCACATCATCACCATCTTTTCTACACATTCCCCATTCTCCACATACATACATCTACTGATTCATGCCACACATCACCATATAAGTACACAATTCACAAGATAAACACATAGCGATCCCGACTCATATCCCATGGTGACCGGTTCAAAATTGTAGGGCGAGTTCGCGACTTTAAGACGTCTCCCAAGCCTTTGCATTAGCTCCTACAACCTTTACCCCGGGTTCATTTTAATTGACTCCCTATATTCATTAAATTCATTGGTTACAGGTTTCAGGATCGTCGCTCTTATACCATTTGTAACACCCCCATACTCCAAGTGCCTTACCAGGACCACTCAGGTATAAGGATGCCACCATCTCGGTTACCCGAGGCATGATATTCATAAGACAATAACGAAACAACTTTAAATGATATAACTTTAGTGAAAAGTACAACTGAAGCCAAATCCCAAAATACGGGTACAAGTCCTCAAACCAACTGTATAATCAACTAAAATTAAAGTTTATAAAACTACGAAGCTACAGCGGAAGACTTCTATCGTCAGACGGTGGCACATCCCAGCTATCCCAAGATTTCAACTCAAACTCGCTCAATTCTCGCTCACCATCCCCGAATGGATCACCACAGGTTTTACAAAACAACAACCGGGGTCAGTACTAATCACACAACTTATATATATATATATCAACAATAAGACAAACAGGCAGCTTACACCGTCACACACACACACACACAA
The DNA here is from genome assembly GCF_048544455.1 of Silene latifolia. NCBI lineage: Eukaryota > Viridiplantae > Streptophyta > Magnoliopsida > Caryophyllales > Caryophyllaceae > Silene > Silene latifolia. The sequence continues at coordinate 63,015,943 of NC_133537.1, read as the reverse complement.
TCACACCAGTCCCATCAATCTCAATCACCGACTGTCCACTGGACCAGCCCTGCCAGTGGGGGACCGCAGCCGTACCCACCTAATCCCCGCTCCTCATATTGAGCGATAACCCTGTCCATTAATGTGCACATCTCCTTCCGTGGCGGGTTCCATAAAGGGCGAAACTAGGGCGTGAATCCACTCCCGCAAGTGACTCCACTCAGCCGAGAACGCATCTCGAGAACCATAGACAAACAATCACAATCACAACCGTCACAATACAATTACGATATTATTCAAACAATAAATCTCAACACATCAACAATCATTTCATCATGGTACTAATACTGAGTAGGAAATCCTACCTGGAAAGCACAACAATCAGACGGTCTCTACAGCTGTATCAAAAAGCCTCTTCTACAAAACCTCCTCCTATCATACAAACATATAACACTACCAAATCACAATCTACACAAAACCCCCAAATCCCCATATTAGGGTTTAAACAACTTAAAGAAAATACTATACAAATGGTACATAGGTCTTACCCTCGACGCAAGGATCTCAACGGTATAACGAACGGTGAAATCCGACCTTCCAAACTCCGGGATTTGCTAACAATGCAATTAAAGTGAAGAACGTAATTTGCTTTCTCTCTTGACCGTAATTTAGGTTTTGAACAGTGTTTAAGAACAATGACGGAAAAGCTTAAATACTTTAATCGCATAATTAAAAAAACCCGAGAACTAACTCCCCGTAAACCGGCTACTCGATCGAGTAGCTAAGGTACTCGATCGAGTGCCCCCTTACTCGATCGAGTATCCTAGTTACTCGATCGAGTACCCAACAGGTCATAAACTATTTTAAAACGCAACTCACCCTTACTCGACAGAGTAAGGCCTACTCGATAGAGTACCCAGAGACTCATAAATACGGAGTATTACATCATACGCATAGGAGCATCTACTCCATTCATGTATATATTACTAACTCAAGCCATGCATACACCTTGTCATATCATTACATGTTAAACCGTTACTATCTACCATAACTTCCTTTATCATAAATCACAAGACCTAAAACTCTTCTCCAACCCCACAGCTCAACCATAAGCACAAGCATACACCATTACACATCACTTGCATCCTAGCTACTTCAACCTTGACACCAAACACAAAGTAACATTCAAGAAAACCACATATCACACATCACACACACACACACACACACACACACACACACACACACACACACACACACACACACACACACACACACACACACACACACACACACACACACACACACACACACACACACACACACACATAACCCCATACGTTTACCCCACGTGAGGTTGTTGGCTTAAGCATGTTGGGTGCGGGATTCTGAGATGAGGGCGCCTTCTCACCCAATACCGACATAGAAGGGATCCCAACACACATACACCAGGTTTATTTTAAATTGACACCCTACAATCATTTGGTTCATTGGTTCAGGTTCCAAAATCGTCGCTCTGATACCACTTTGAAACACCCCCACTTACCAAGGAGCCTTGACAAGACCTTCCCCAATAAGTAAGGGCGTTACTATCTCGGTTTCCTGAGGTAAGTATATCAAATAAACTATAACATAACGTTTATTAAATGTTTCTTACAGTTTATACAAACATAACAAAGGAAAACAACTATGATACAACCGAATGAACTACTAAACATAAGTGACAGCGTCAACTAGCTAGATAGCGTGATGACTCGATCTCCTCCGTATCCCGCATGTAACATATCAACCAACACCTACTAAACCAACTACTCACCATCCCCGAATAGATCACCACAATTTTGAAAATAATTACGGGGTCAGTCAACTTTCTAACCAAGATAAAGAATACAGAGATATAAACAGTACATAGACACATCCAAATCGATAGCAATATTGTTCTTCCAGTCCGTTACTAGCCATTAACCGAATATACACATATGTGTAGCCCTGCCAGATTACCCATCGCAACAAGTAATCATTACCGCAAGTGGGGGACCGCAACCATGCTCACCTAAGCCCCACTCATCGCAACGAGCGCAACCAGATCATTAATGTTCACATCCCCTTGTGACGGGAGCCACAAGAGGCAAACATGGTGTTGGAACCATCTCCCGAAATTGGTCCCATCTCAACAATACCAATCTCAATATCAAAAACCAATATTAATACAATTCAACATGTTAATCAATCAACCAATTACCACAAATCTTAAATTCATTACACAATCGACTGAGAAGGGAACCCCTACCTTTTTGTTATTCCATGAAAGTGCGTCCGTCATACAAAGCCAAGAAAGACTCCACATCGAATCCTACAAGTAGAAACTGTATCTTATCACTAAGCTATTCAAGATCTATTAAAAGATAACAATTATCCACAAACTCACCTTGAGACACAGACCTATGCCGACGACAGCGACAACCCAACTCGATGACTTCATTCATAGCCCGTCTCCCTTCCTGGATTAGTGTTTAAGGCCACCCAAGAGGTATAGAGTGAGATGAGAGGATTAGGGGAGAGAGAGAGAGAGAGAGAGAGAGAGATTAGGTTTAGAAATTATAAAAGGAACCGTCGAAAATGATTTACGTTTAAGTCTCTGTGTTTTATAATAATGCGCTGTCCGACGAGGTACTCGGTCGAGTATAGACATACTCGGTGAGTACGCCCTACTTGGTCAAGAACCTCAACTGCTCGGCCGAGTGGCCTCTGGTAGGTCGAGTATCGAGTTACATTGGTCAACAAATCTCTCCCGACTTCTTTGCTAAGGCTCTCCCTTGGTCAATAGGTCAGTCAACGGGTCCCTAACAAGGCGAGTATTACAAACAGTCCTATTTATTTGGGAATGTCTTGCTAAAGACTCCTAAATAAATAGGGGTGTTACTGACGGGACAAGAGTTGGTCGTCACACATCCAATCAAACACATTTATAATTCTGAACAAAACAACTATTTAGTGGTTAAGTCGAGGTCGATCCATGGGATGGTGTGCTTTGGGTTCTAAGTCTATCTATCTCAATTTATGCTAGTGTCACAATTTGTTTGGGTTTATAGTTGTATTCTAGACTAATGCAAGCAATAAACTAAAACAAGCAATAAAATAAAGGATGTAAACAAATGATTAAAAGTACTAGGATATCATGGGTTCATAGGGGATTCATGGGAGTTAACCATACAAACATGTTCACAAAGTTGCAAGCAATTAGTGTTGTAAAGGAACCGAGTTGGTGTATGTCTTACGGTTCTTAGGAAGAGTTGGATCCCGGAGCCAAATCGATTAGATTGTACAACACCTACAAGTCGACTTACTTTCCCACTAATCACTTTTATGCATGGTCTAACTAGACTCGAGTTGGTTTATATCTTACAAGTCAAGTTGAATAGATAAGAGATGGTTGTAAATGCAAGGATTCATAGGCTTAGCATTTCATCAAACATAACATGTGCATAGGTTGACATCACAACAAGCAAGCAAATGAATTTTGTGAAAACATATTAGATTAAGCATGATTATTCCCTATGTCTGTTTCCCTTCATTACCCACTAATCCTAGTTAAGGGAACTACTCACCCATTATCTTGGAAAACATGTAATTAATGGTGTCAATCATCACAACAAGTGTAAGCATGATAAGAGAATGAGGAAATAAATAATAAAGAGTAAAGAGTAAAGGAATTATACCAAACTTAAGATGATCCAAATAATAAAGCAAAGAATAAAAGAAGAGAACTTGATTGATTGATGAAGGGTTGTCAATTCTCCAATAATAACCCAATAATCTTCAATTACCCAAAAGTAATAAACTTGAACAATAATTAAGGAGAGATTAATGTGAAATTTGTGGAAAGATTAAAGAGTAATCTAATCTACCCCTAATCTATTCTAAGAGGATTTTCTAATGTGGAAACCCCCTTTGATTATCATCAAAATAGGGTATATATAGTAGTGCCTCATTAGGTTAACTAAGGCTAAATTAGTAATTAACAATGCTAATTATTGAGTAGGCAAATGCTCCTCTCAAAAAGAGATGCTAGTCTCCCTTCTGCTGGTCTTTTAGAAATATGCGCATCTCGAGTGGCACAAGGAAGAGGACGTTTTGCACTGTGAAGGAATCCGAGCGGATTGTGGGTCGGGACGCTCGGACTGTAGCAGGGTGAGACGAGCGGCTGGGCATCGGGACGCTCAGATTGTTGGAGCAAAGGACGAGCAGCTTGGAGCTTTGGACGCTCGGATTGTTCTGCAGAGTACTTAGCTTCTTCCTCTCGCATACTTCTTATTCTTGCAATGTTGGTCTTAGTTCTTGCCTCTCCTTCCATACTCGTTCAGCCAAATTCATCAACGTCCTTCCAAATAAGCTCAAGAGACGGGAATTTCCGCCTAATTACCTTCTTTCCTACAAAACATACAAAATGCACTAGGAAAGCAAAATAGAAAGCATTTGATGGATAAAACGGCTATAGAGCGTCATAATAGTATGCAAAATAGGCTCGATTAGGGGACTAAATGTGCGCAAATATGAGTCACATCAAATATCCCCAAACCGAACCTTTACTCGTCCCGAGTAAAGAGGTGACAAAAACTAGGTTCCTTATTCAAATTATCCTACTAATATAGCCGATGTGAGACAATTAGCGGGTCTCACTCCACCCCTTCAACTCACAACAAGACAACCATGAGGTAGGTTGCCTTCTTGCAAGGCAAGGTGGGTCTTGCCAAAATGGCGACACATCCAAGCATTAAAGCACACAAAACAAATAATGGATGCATCTACAAAAATGAATAGCCACTTTCCTCATCTAAGTGGCGGAAATTATCTAAAGGGGAAGCAATCTAAGGGTGCACAATCCATTATAGATATGGTTTCTTCAAACTACTAAGCCTAGAAGGATACCAATAAATCACCTCCAAGTTGTGTCAAGCTAGGGTACCTTTGTCCTCAATCGTTAAATGCTTTTGTCAAGAATAGACTCCCTATGGTGTTAGAAACACTGGAGGATCGTGGAATTCCCCTTCTTGCCTAGACAAGAAGAAGGGTCGTCCCCTCTCTACCATGCACAAAAGTGGATATGATGGAAAAGGGATTAATAGAATTTTGAGTTTCATGTGGGAGTTTGCTTTTGTTGTTGTTTTTCTCCCCAATTTCTTGTGGCATATAACATTTGAGAACATTTTCTTTTGCCATTTCTTTTGATTATTGGCATTTCAATACTTGACAATTTTCAACTTTTTGCATTTTCTTTTGAACATTTTCAAAGTCACCCCATTTGTAGTGAGGGTGCTTATTTTTGAAGCATAGGAGTTTTCATTTTTGTTACTCCTCTTTTCTTTTGATGCAATTGCAAACTTTTTTACTTTTCATTTCATTTCTTGAACTCAAATTTTGAACAATTTTTGTGCCCATTCCCTTTTTGATGACAAAATTGTGGTAGAACATGGAATATGGTTGCATGGCTTCAAGGGTCACCTTGGAATAAACGGTAGCCAAGGAGTTATCACATCACAAGGTACTCTTGACTAAACCTTAATCCGTGGGTCAAAGGATACTAGCATGACACATCCTAGGGTGTTTTACAAGTATTCTAACAAGCAAAGTCTTAAGAAGAAAAAGTATCTACAAGGGCCTTATATACAATTGTCAAGCTTCCCAAATAAACGCTTTCACAAAAATTTTCTAACATGCAAACTACATGCCATGATACAACCAACATTTATACAACTATAATGCATATGCTTCTACCAACTAGTATGCCAAATAATCTAAATGCAATCCTATAATCACATTGTGTATACCGCATCAATCAAAATAAGGCCACATAGTCATTAACATAAAGAGGAAAAAAAGAGATTGGAAAGATCATACCATGCGGTCTTCATGATTCTCATGTCTCGGGTATGGCATAGTCGATCAATGTGAAAAAGGATAAACAAACAAGCAAACAAACAAGTATATACAATATATACAATTCCATCCCCCACTTTATTTTGGACATTGTCCTCAATGTACATGTAGAAGTAGGAATGAAAAAGAAAGTACATGTTTTTGGATTTTTGATTTTTTTTAAATAAAGTACAAATGCAATGATATGATATGAATGAATGCATGCTCTAACTAAATGCAATTCTATATGACATATATAACAAATGAATGCAATCTACATTACACTAAATGATGCATGATTTCTAGTAAACTATGGTCACCTATGATCAAACCTCCCCAAACCGATTTAAGCACTATTTCTAGTGTCGAAAAGAATAGGATTGGTCATTAGTGACTATGCATGAATTCTAGTCTATATGCAATTATCTACATGAATCATGTGAGATATATTACAATGCAACTATACTTTATGAACTAACTAATGTGAATGCAATATAATACAAATGCAAGTGAAGATTAAACTAAATGCAATGCACTATACAAAAAGGGAGAGGTAGAGTATCATACAAATGGAGGTGGTGAGGTAGGCATCATTCACTCGTCATCATCGTCATGGTGGTAGCCATATGATCGGTCCGTTTCGTGTTCACAATTTAATAGATGTTGTCGTTGGGTCACGTCCAAATCAAAACACAATTTATAGCTTCACAAAAAACTCTACAATTAGTAAAGAGGCAAGTAAAGGTCGGATCCCAAGGGACGGGAATTTAGATGAGATTTCTATTGAAACTAGTGGTGTCTTAGGAGTGTCACAATTTGGGTTGATGTAGAAGGTCACTAACTAAATAGCAATGAAAATAAATAAGCAAGATGAATTAAAAGGGTTGTAAACAATTGATAAAAAGCACTAGGGTGTCATGGGGTCATAGGGGAGTCATGGGAGTTGATCATACAAACATGTTCTCAAATTATAAGCAAGCAATTATTATTGTGATGGATTGAGTTGGGTTATATCTTACAATCCTAGGAAAGTTTGGGTCCCGGAGCCGAATCGATTAGATTGTATAACACCTACAAGTCGACTTAGTCTTCCCTACTCAACAACATGCATGGTCTAATGAGACTCGAGTTGGTTTATGTCTTACAAGTCTCATTGACAAGATAGGTGATGGGTAAAAAATGCAAGGATTCATAGGCTCACATTTCATCAAACATAACATGTGCATGAGTTGAGATCAAAACAAGCAAGCAAATAAACCATGAAAGCATATTAATTTAAGCATGAATCATTCCCCATGTTGGTTTCCTCTAATTACCTATTAACCCTAGCTAGGTCACTACTCACTCATTATCATGTTGATCGTGCTAGCAAGGTTGTCAATCATACCAACAAAAGGAAACATGATGAATTAATGAAAGTAATTAACAATAATTAAAAAGGGATTAAGAGAATTATACCTACTAATGATTCCAATAATAAAGCAAAGAATAAAAGAAGTACTTGATGCTTGATTGAGAGGTTGTCAATCTCCCAATAATAACCCAAATAATCTTCAATTACCCAAAATAAAGGATGAACAAAAGAAAGATTAAGGAAATAAAACTTGTATTAGAACTTGATTAATTGTTGATTACAATACTAAAGAGATATTTGATTGATATTAACTACTCTAATTATTGATAAGAATAACATGCCCTTCTAATTAGACTAATGGGGTATTTATAGTGGAAATTAGGTGGATGCATTAGGGTTAACTAAAGGCTAAACTAGTAATTACACTTTTTAGATTGAGCAGGGAGGAGCCGGTATTTTTCGAAGGAAGTGCTTCTTTCTTTGTAGCTTGGAGAAGACGAAATTTTGATGTACTGGAATCCGTGCGTATTGGAGTCGGGACGGGCGGATTCAGGCAGGGGAAGACGGCCGTCTTCAGGGGAATCCGGGCGGATTCTGTGGCAGCTGTCCGGGCGTCTTTGAAGGAAGACGCACGGATTCAGGACAATCCGCTCGGATTGTAGTTCAGCACGGTTTCTTCTTCTTTTCTTCCCTTTTCTTCATAAAATCCTTGGGGATTTCCTTGGGGATGCAAGGATCCTTTCTCAACATTGCTCATCTACTATAATATGTACAAAGGCCTTCTAATCTTGTCTCTCCTTGATGCTTGGTCATTGAATTCAATCAATTTAGTCTCGTTTTGCCATGAAAATGCAAGATTTGCACTCCTTTCCTACCAAGGGATCAAAATCTCAAAGAATATGCAAAACAAAGAACTAAAGACAATAAATGACCCAAATATGCACTAAAAAGCATGGGAACAAGGCTAATTCGGGGGCTAAATATGCGCTAATTATGGTCACATCAAATATCCCCAAACCGAACCTTTGCTCGTCCCGAGTAAAGAGGTGACAAAGACTAGAACCATTATTTAAACTAACCTAATAACATAGTCGATATGAGACAATTAGCGGGTCTCACTCCGCCCCTTCAACTCACAACAAGACAACCATGAGGTAGGATGCCTTCTTGCAAGGCAAGGTGCGTCTTGCCAAAATGGCGACACATCCAAACATTAAGCACACAAAATCAAATAATGAATGCATCTACAAAAGGAATAGCCACTTCCTCATCAAGTGGCGGAGGCACTAAGAGAGAACAAATTTAAGAGCATGTAATCCTTCACAAATACTAGTTCAACAAATTACTAAGGCTAAGAAGATGGAACTAAATCACCTCCAAATGGTGTTAAACTAGACTACTTTCGTCCTCAATTTCCAAATGCTTTCGTCAAGAGCGATTGGATGGTGGTGGAATGATGATCCCTATGATGCTAGTAGCATATGACATGACAAGTCTCGAATTCTCTACAAAAGTAAAGGTCATGGATCGTCCCAAGCTCGACAAAGTGGCTTGACAAAAGGCTTTTTGGGAATGAAATGCTCAAATCTTTATAAACAAAGGGTGGATATGACTAGTATTCAAAATTGTCCTCATTTAACTTTCACATTTCAAAAATTTAAGATGGGGTTTGTCCCTTCCGGGCTAGTGTCCTTTGCTTTCGCCAATCGCTTATTAGGCAACCGGTTAACCTCTAGACAATAGCTTTTCGGGGTGATAGTCACTCTGTCTCTGGGCGGCCGAATTCACAACTGTGTGGGGGCCCAATTCAATGGATCCCACTCCAAAGCACATCGAAGTGGTACGCCTCCATCAAAACAACTAAATTTCTCAACATTTCAACATTTCATAACATTTGAGGTTTCCTTAGCAATAAATTACTTCCACATGACAAAATTCTTTGAAATGAGCACTTCAAACTTATTGATAGAAAGTATTTTTGGGTTGCCTTACCACAAGGTCACCTAGACAAGTTAACCAAGTCCACATCGCATCACGGGGTTGGATAGGTGACTCACATGCAAACCCTTGACTAGGCTTTAGGTCATGGGTCAAAAGACACTAGTATGACACTATCTAGGGTGTTTTACAACCATTCTAGTAGGCAAAGTCTTAAGTTGAAAAAGTATTTGTAATGGCTTAGTTGCTTTTGTCAAAGTTCTCAATTAGGCACTTTTCAAAATGTTTTATCTAAATGCAACTACATGCCATGATGCAACTAATATATACATCCTAATGCAAGTGATTCTATCAACTAATATGACATATAAACTAATTGCAAGTCCTAAATTCACATTGTTATACCGCATCAATCAAAATAAAGCCACATAGTCATTAACATAAAGAGGAAAAAGGAGATTGGAAAGATCAGACCATGCGGTCTTCATGATCCTCATGTCTCGGATGTGGCGTAGTCATTCAATGTGAACAAGGATAGAACAAACACAATATATACAATATATACAATATATATATAACTACACTACAAAAGGAATAAACATGTTTTTGGGTTTTTCAATTTTCAAATTTTTATGGTTTTTCGAAATTTTTCAATTTTTTTGGTTTTTGAATAAAAGTTAAGTTAGAATTCTCCATCCCCACACTAATATGGGCATTGTCCTCAATGGCCAAAATGATGGGAAATTATGCAAACATGATGCATGATTTCTACACTAAATGCAAGCTACACTAATCTATACTACATGATGCATGGTTTTTGTTTATGACGGAGAGGATAATTTAGATTACCTCTCGTTGTGTATGCATTAACTTCCCCAAACCGAGCTAGACATTATTGCTAATGTCCAAGGATGGGTGTAGTTTATGCACACACTATGCAATGCATGAAACTAATTTTGTCAATTTTGGATTTTGAAAGGTGGGAACAATAAAATGAGAACACCTCAATGGTACCGAGGTGTGAGTCCTCTATGGTGCTAGGACTACTCCAACAATGATCAAGAAAAATAAATAAATAGAACAAAGAGAGAAATAGACAAACCTTGAGAGGGTAGGAGCCTCCAAAGCTTGCTAATCTTCCATCATATCATCACTATCATCATCATCCTCATTAGAAGTGGTCTCATTGCCACTTCCCTCTTCACTTGCTTCTTCACCTTCTTCTTCACCTTGCTCATCATCCTCTTCTCCTTCTTCACTTGCCTCCTCATCAATGTTATCATCAACTTCTTCATTACCAACAACCTCATTATCACCCGGAACAACCCTAGATGCACTCGGAAATAGGACTTCCTTATCCGCCCAACTAGGCAAAGGACAAGATGGGTCGAGTAGTCCTTGCCTAGCTAAGTGTAAGAGGGGTGGATATTGAGCTAAGTAAGCATTTTTCCGATCCTCAAAGGCTTGCTTGTGCATTGCTTTCATGAGAAGAGTCAAATAATCATTTCTTACTTCAACACCTTTCGGCTTGAACTCTTGGTACTCAAAAGGGTAAGGTGGTGTGACAATGGAAGAGGAGGGTATTTCAAGTTCACCCTTTTGTTGTTGGATAATATACTCGGCCTCTTTTGAAAGGGGAAGTAGATAATTGGTCCGGTGGACACTCAATCGACAAATCTTTGAAGGCAAAGTGAAAGAACTAGCCTCACTAGTGAGCCATCCATACTTGGTGTCAAGAGGGTTATGGGCAACCCACTTGTACTTGTGTATCATAGTATGCAAATCAACGAGATGACCACCTTCTTTCGCCTCATACTTGTTATTTTTGTTGAAGTTTGGATCAAAGTATTTAGCTAGGATAGTGACTAGGCCGCCATTCACAATAACGGTAGTGCCTTTCTTCCCACAATCAATATTTAACCATCTATCCACCAAGAGCCTTAGAAAGTTAAAAGGCTTGGTGAATTTCCTACCAACGTTCAAAGCCGACTCAAGAAGAACAAAATCGAGTTTGGTGAAATGGTTGGTGTCTTTTCTTGCATTGATGGTGTTCCCTACGACCTTGTGCCATACTCTTATGCCCGGATGGTGGACTAAAAGAGCACGACTCGCATGAAAGTCTTCAAATTTCCTTCCGGAAATCGCCTCCCAAAGAGGGTCGGGGTCATATTTGCCAACATTCTTAAAATAACTCGGAGAATCACTAAGACCCAAAGCTTTACCCATTTCCTCAAAGGAGATGCGCCTACTAACATTAGCTAGACGAAACTCGATGGTCTCCATGGTCTCAACCTTGTTAACTTTCAAAGAACTCAAAAATTCTAAGGTAAGGGTGGGGTATGTCAATTCTTTTGATTCAAACAATTTCTCCAACCCCATGGCTTTGAAAAAGGCTCTAGTTTGCTCAAGGACACCCAATTTTTCTAAGGTATCTTCACAAATAAACTTGGTGGATTGAAATGATTTTCTAGCAAACTTGGCAAAAGTGTCCCTATGGGATTTTGAAATGAAAATTACCTCCGGATAGTTTGCAAGTTGATCAATTTCCGGAGTAGTAGATGTTGTTGCTCCCATTGGAGGAGGTTGTTGTTGTTGTACTTCCAAGTTTGGGTTTGCTACCACCATAGCCAATGCTTTCTTTGCTTGAAGAGTCTTTTGCGTTAATGAAAGTGTCTTTGCCTTTGGTGCCTTGGCCTTTGTTGCCTTTGTTGCTCTCTTAGTCCTTGCCATTGATGAATTAACCAATAAAGAAGTGAAAAAATTTCAATTTCTAGTGCACCCAAATCGATTTAAAGATGAAAGGCTTTGCCTTTATGAATTCAAAAATCGACTCAAAGGTTGAAGATTTTGTGCTTGGTTTTGATTTTTGTTGAAAAATGAGTGATTGATTTATTGTTAAAAGGATGTTTTGATTTGATTTTGGTGAATGTTGTTGAGGAATTTTGTTTTTGTGATGGAGAGGATGAGGGTTTTGAGTAGTTTTATAAATGAAGGAATGAAGAAATGAAGGTGGGAGGGGTTTTATAAAACCCGAAAATTTTGAACTGCAGGGGAAAGACGGGCGAATTCTGCTCGGGATGGGCGGATTCTGCCTTTTCTGGGTTTGGAAAAACTCGCCTAAAGACGGGCGTCTTTTAGTGAAGACGCTCGGATTTGCAAACACGGGACGGGCGTCTTCTGCAGAACACGGGCGGATTCCTCTACAGGGATTTTTCTTGTTTTCCTCAGCCAAGAAGACGGGCGTCTTCCCTTCAGGACGGGCGGATTTTTGAAGACGGGCGGATTAGGATGCAGGACGCCCGGATTCGCTGACAGTAAAAAATATCAAAAGTTCAGCTCAATTCAGGACGTGCGTCTTCTACCCAATACGTCCGGATTGCTTGAAAACAGGCGGATTCTCCTGAATCCGCTCGGATTCGACCCCTTTGTACCCGGATTCAGTTCCATTCGTGTACAATGCATATCCCTTGTCATTCTTCTTCATATCTTGTGTTCTTCATTGTGGGGGCACTACTAAGGCATGGATAGCCTAGGCAATTGCCATCCCTACACTAAGCTAAAGCACTACACATTAATTGAAATTATTAGTCCCTCCCTCACTTCTCTCAAATATGATAATTATCTTGATCAAAGTATAAAAATCCAAAAATAACAAAAATGCAATACAAGAATTGAAATGCAATTTAGAGAGTTAGAAATATTTACAAATGGTGGTTTAGGGAGGACTCCACCAAACTCTCATTCTTGATGAGATGTCAAGGGGGCATGTTCAAGGTGTTGTTGATGTTGCTCAACACCTTGAAAAAGTAATCAAAAGCTTGTTCATTATCATGATAGAGGTCTTCAATAGACCTTGGCCCTTGTTGTCGGTCTTGATCGATGGCATTACCAATGTAGGGATTAAAAATCAAATTCGTCGTCCCAAAGACCACATACTTCATTAAGTTGATCATTGAAAATCTCTTGATTTGATGGAGATAACTTTCCCATTTCCTTTTCTTGGCCAATGAGGCCATCTTCTTCATTGCTTGTCTTTGATGAGCTTTGCAAGCTCTCTTTGTCACAATTCACTTGCTCTTTGAATGGAGCATCTTCAATTTTCTTCTTCCATTGGAGTTCCGACTTCTTCCTTTCATCCTTCCGACTATAATGATCGATCATAAAACACGGTTCATGTAAACGGGGAGCTCTCATAGTCTTGTCAAGATTAAAAGTTATACTCTCATCTCCCACTTCTAGAGTGAGCTCACCATGTTTTACATCAATCACCGCACCCGCGGTGTGTAAGAAGGGTCTTCCTAGAATGATTGGAATGTTGGAATCTTCCTCCATATCAACAATGACAAAGTCCACCGGGATGAAAAACTTCCCAATTCGCACGGGGACATCTTCCCATATCCCTAACGGTGTCTTCATCGATCTATCGGCCATTTGGAGTGTGATATTGGTGCATTTAAGCTCTCCCATCCCCAACCTTTTACTTACCGAGTACGACATAACACTCACACTAGCCCCTAGATCACATAAGGCTTTGTTGATCATGGTGTCGCCAATGGTACACGGTATTGAGAAGCTTCCCGGATCCTTTAGTTTTGTAGGTGAACTCCCTTGAAGTATTGCACTACTCACCTTAGTGAAGGCGATAGTCTCAAGTTTCCGGATCGACTTATTCTTTGTGAGGATGTCTTTCATGTATTTCGCATAGGCCGGCACGTGATTGATTAATTCCGTGAAAGGAGTTGAGACTTCCAAATTCTTCACAATTTCCATAAACTTTCCAAGTTGGTCATCAAATTTGGGCTTGGCTTGACGACTTGGAAAAGGAAGTCTAATCACAATGGGCTCCTTCTCCTTGGCCTTGTCTTCATTTTTCTTTGAAATCTCTTCTTTTGATGATTCTCCATCTTTGGAGTTTTGCACAATTTCTTCCTTATCACTAGCTTCCACAACTTCATCCTCAACTTGCTTCTTCGGTGCTTCATACCTTGTACCACTTCTCAAGTAAATGGCACTAACCGTTTCATGTCTTGGGGGATTACTTTGAGGTGGTAATTGCCCCTTTTGTCTTTGTGAGCTTGAAGATGCTAGTTGAGTCAATTGTGTTTCCAACATCTTGGTGTGAGCTAGAATGTTGTTGATGGTGGTTTCTTTTGCTTGACTATCTTTTTGCATTTGAGTGAAAAACTCTTGTTGATTCTTTTGCATTTAGAGGACCGCTTTTTGAACATCAAAACCTTGGTCATTTTGGTGATTGTATGGATTTTGGTTTTGGTAACCTTGGTTTTGGTTGAAAAAGGGTCTTTGATTTTGGTTTCTCATGGGAGGTGGGGTGTATGTTGTTTGAGGGTTTTGAACATTTTGGCTTTTGTATGAGAGATTTGGATGAAACTTGGTGTTTTCATTGTAATAGTTGGAATAAGGGGTACCACTCTTGTATGCTTGGAAAGCATTCACTTGTTCATTTGTTCCCCTACATTCACCTTGGTCATGTCCCAAAGTTCCACAATTCTCACATATCCCACTTGGGATTGATGAGGATGCCGTCATGGCATTAACATGATGCTTTGATGATTTTGAGGTTTCTTCAAGTCTAGCCATAGCTTGTTCAAACTTCAAATTGATTGTGTCAATGTGAGCACTAAGTTGAGCACCCAATTGAGTAACGGAGTCCAATTCATGCCTTCCTCCTCTAGTAGCCTTGCGAGGTCTACTATATTGTGAGTTATGGACCGCCATTTCCTCAATCTTGTTCCATGTTTGATTGTCATCAACTTCGTTGAACATTCCATTTGATCCCATGTTGAGAATGTTCCTTGAATCTTCATATAAACCGTTCCAAAATTGTTGTACCAAGAACCACTCGCTAAGTCCATGATGAGGACATGAGCGACAAATTCCCTTAAACCCCTCCCAAGCTTCATACAAAGATTCTTCATCCCTGTGCTTAAAACCCGTAATTTGAGCTCTTAGCATGTTAGTCTTTTCCTGTGGGTAGAACGTTTTGTAGAAAGCTAGAGCCAACTTCTTCCAAGAATCTATTCCGAGAGTGGCCTTATCAAGGCCCTTCAACCATTGTTTCGCGGTGCCGATTAGAGAAAAAGGAAATAAGACCCATCGAATTTGGTCTTGAGTTACACCGGTTTGAGAAATCGCATCACAGTAGTCACAAAAGGTTTCCATATGAGAATGAGGGTCTTCACTAGGCATCCCCCCAAATTGGCTCCTTTCGACTAATTGGATAAAGGCGGATTTGGCAATAAAATTTCCGGTCAAATGTTGTGGTGTGGGAGTACCATTTGGTAGGTTCTCCTCGGTGGGTACGGAATGTGATGAAAATTTAGGCATTGTAGGTTGATTTTGTGGGGTATTTTGTGTTGGATTCTCCTCACCTTCTCTTGCAAAAGGGTTGATGAACTCAATAGTTGGTTGAATATCCAGTACCTCACTAATACCTCTCAAATTCCTCCTAGCAAATCTTCTATTGTTTGTCAAGGTTCTTTCAATTTCACGGTCAAAAGGTAACAAATCACTTTGTGACCTTCTAGACATGCAAAATATCAAACAACTCGAAAACAATTAGAACAAACCTTAAGGAGTTTTACTTCCCCAAGGCAAAGAAAGACACAACTAATAACAATATAAGAAAATGTAAATCAAGTTAACACCGTCCCCGGCAACGACGCCATTATTTATCGGTCCGTTTCGTGTTCACAATTTAATAGATGTTGTCGTTGGGTCACGTCCGAATCAAAACACAATTTATAGCTTCACAAACAACTCTACAATTAGTAAAGAGGCAAGTAAAGGTCGGATCCCAAGGGACGGGAATTGAGATGAGATTTCTATTGAAACTAGTGGTGTCTTAGGGGTGTCACAATTTGGGTTGATGTAGAAGGTCACTAACTAAATAGCAATGAAAATAAATAAGCAAGATGAATTAAAAGGGTTGTAAACAATTGATAAAAAGCACTAGGGTGTCATGGGGTCATAGGGGAGTCATGGGAGTTGATCATACAAACATGTTCTCAAATTATAAGCAAGCAATTATTGTTGTGATGGATTGAGTTGGGTTTATATCTTACAATCCTAGGAAAGTTTGGGTCCCGGAGCCGAATCGATTAGATTGTACAACACCTACAAGTCGACTTAGTCTTCCCTACTCAACAACATGCATGGTCTAATGAGACTCGAGTTGGTTTATGTCTTACAAGTCTCATTGAAAAGATAGGTGATGGGTAAAAAATGCAAGGATTCATAGGCTCACATTTCATCAAACATAACATGTGCATGAGTTGAGATCAAAACAAGCAAGCAAATAAACCATAAAAGCATATTAATTTAAGCATGAATCATTCCCCATGTTGGTTTCCCCTAATTACCCATTAACCCTAGCTAGGTCACTACTCACTCATTATCATGTTGATCATGCTAGCAAGGTTGTCAATCATACCAACAAAAGGAAACATGATGAATTAATGAAAGTAATTAACAATAATTAAAAAGGGATTAAGAGAATTATACCTACTAATGATTCCAATAATAAAGCAAAGAATAAAAGAAGTACTTGATGCTTGATTGAGAGGTTGTCAATCTCCCAATAATAACCCAAATAATCTTCAATTACCCAAAATAAAGGATGAACAAAAGAGAGATTGAGGAAATAAAACTTGTATTAGAACTTGATTAATTGTTGATTACAATACTAAAGAGAGATTTGATTGATATTAACTACTCTAATTATTGATAAGAAGAACATGCCCTTCTAATTAGACTAATGGAGTATTTATAGTGGAAATTAGGTGGATGCATTAGGGTTAACTAAAGGCTAAACTAGTAATTACACTTTTTAGATTGAGCAGGGAGGAGCCGGTATTTTTCGAAGGAAGGGCTTCTTTCTTTGTAGCTTGGAGAAGACGAAATTTTGTTGTACTGGAATCCGTGCGTATTGGAGTCGGGACGGGCGGATTCAGGCAGGGGAAGACGGGCGTCTTCAGGGGAATCCGGGCGGATTCTGTGGCAGCTGTTCGGGCGTCTTTGAAGGAAGACGCACCGATTGTGCTTGAGGAGGACGGGCGGATTCAGAACAATCCGCTCGGATTGTAGTTCAGCACGGTTTCTTCTTCTTTTCTTCTCTTTTCTTCATAAAATCCTTGGGGATTTCCTTGGGGATGCAAGGATCCTTTCTCAACATTGCTCATCTACTATAATATGTACAAAGGCCTTCTAATCTTGTCTCTCCTTGATGCTTGGTCATTGAATTCAATCAATTTAGTCTCGTTTTGCCATGAAAATGCAAGATTTGCACTCCTTTCCTACCAAGGGATTAAAATCTCAAAGAATATGCAAAACAAAGAACTAAAGACAATAAATGACCCAAATATGCACTAAAAAGCATGGGAACAAGGCTAATTCGGGGGCTAAATATGCGCTAATTATGGTCACATCACCATACCTACTAGAACTTCCTCCTTGGTCAAACCCCCCCTCCTTGACCAAAGTATCCTCCACCTTGACCATCAAAGTTCCCGGCTTGGTTCCCTTGATTAGGGAACAAAAGGTGTGGTTAAGCCCAAGATGGTCGAGGGCCATTAGGGTCGATATACCCTTGTTGTGCCATTTGGTAGTATTGAGGATAGAGGGCCAAGTAGTTATCGACCCGCCCATCGTGTACTCCAAGACCAACCTTATTGATAAGATCCATCAAATCATTCATATCCGGAGCATCGGGGACTTGCGGTGAGAATGGCCTATGAGGAGTGGGGTACGGTGGGATAGACACATAGGAAGGCGGGGCAATGGGTCTTGCCGGTATCCTGCGAGGCGGTGGAGGGTGGCGGGGTACTTCTTCTCTTTGAGGGGGGGTTAGGGTGGATTTCAATGTTGAGGAGGTAACTCGGCCTAGGTGAATATGGGCTCAACCTTGGGTCGGTACCGGGTATATTCCATCCCGAAAGAATAATAGAAGAACACCCTTTTGTGAACCATTCCACACTCCCGTCTTGAGTGTAGGCACACCACAGGTGGTGGTTGAAGACGGCGTCCTCATCAATCAAAGTACTACCCTCAAGAGGTGCATAAGTCCCATGAGTGTTGAACCCGGGACAAAGGTAGATAGCCAAGATAGTAATTAGACCTCCCATCACGAAGGTCTTGAGTTGGGAGTTCCCTTGAGAGAAATCGTAAAATCTCGTAAGCATCTCAAGGGAGGTATTGAAGTTGTATCGCCTTGTCCCCCGAACATTTAGATAGGACTCAAGGAATGTCAAATCGAGAAGAGTGCACCTATCTTGCTCGAATCTCCCATCAATGGTGCCGGCTACGAAACGTTCGGTGATCCGAATCACCGGGTGTTGAATAGCAAAGGTATAGCATTGTTTTTGGTGAATGAAATCCCTCCCGGAAATAGCCTTCCAAACTAGGTTCACATCAAAGTCGGAGGATTTGTTGAAGTTTCTTGTTGGTACAACAAGACCAAAAATATGAGCAAATTGGTCAAGTGTTAAACTATGGTCGAAGTTGCACAACCGGAACTCCATACCAACGGTGCTTCGTGTGTTCGAAACAATGCGGAGGCTACTCAAAAATTTCAAGGTAAGGCTAAGGTATGTCTCTTCATGGGCATGGAATAATTTCCCAATCCCCAAACCATCAAAGAACATTTCGGTTTGATACCTTATACCTAGGATTTATAACACCCTAGTGTCAATAAATTGAGTCAGTTCGTAATGCTTACCTAGCAACTTGCCGAACTTAGCGCGGTGGTCATCAGATGTGAATAGTACCTCCGGAAAGTACTCAAGTTGCTCCACCCCTCCTCTTATCACGGGATGGAAATTTCTTGGCGGCATCCTTTCTTGAGGGGATGAAGAAGATGAGCCCTTGCATTTCTTGGTGGCGGCTTCAACGAGCTTCTTGGCTTTTCCCTTGAGATTCATCATTTTTGATTTGGGAAAGTTAGGATTTGGTTGCTTTTTGTTGTGATGGGAGTGTTTGGAGGTGAAGATGAAAGGATTAGGTTTAGATAAGATGAGGAAATGAGGGATGGTGGGGGTGATTTTATAGAAAAGTAGTGTGGGACGAGCGGCTGAGGGTCGGGCTCGGGCGGATTATTCGAGGTAAGTGCAGGAATCCGAGCGTCTTTAGGGTCGGGACGAGCGTCTTCCTGCAGGTGGTCCGAGCGTCTGGTGAAAAATCCGCTCGGATTTCAATCCAGGGATTCTGCTTCATCTGGGGTGGACAAAAGTCGAGCAAATCGAGCTTGAGATGAGCTGCTTAAATTGAGACGAGCGTCCTATTCAGAATCCGTCGAATTCTAGTTCAGTACGAAATTTTTCTTTAGATGTCTTATAGGACGAGCGTCCAACAGATAATACGAGTGTCTTTTTCTGGACGAGCGTCTTGTCCCATAATCCGCTCGGATTTCAAGTCAGCACTAAACAGTACCCTCAGGGAGGCTGAGGACGAGCGTCCTGCCCCTGGGACGAGCGTCCCTCGCTGTTTTTCATTCTTTTCTTTCTTTTCTTTGCAAGATCGTACCCTTGCACCCTTTTGTCATTCCTCCTTATCTTTTTCTGAAATTTTGCTCAATAAAAATGTAAGAAAACTGTCTCTCACTACTCTCATGCAAGAAATCGTAAATAAAAGTGCAAAAATGTACAATATTATACAAGGTAAAGGTTTGAGAAGTATCGTACAAATGGTGGTTTGAGATAGGACTCCACCAAACTAGTTCAATTTGTAGAATTTCTTTGTCCATAGAGCTCAAGTCTCTTAGAACAAGATCAAAAGCTTGTGAACAAGCTCCAAATAAGCATAAGTATGGTTTGCTTAACTTCAAGATAAAGCTTGGCTAAGGAAGTTTGTCATTCATTCTTGTTTTCTTCCTTTTCTTGGCACTTGAATATTTACGATGCTTCAAACCGATTAGCCCGTGATTCTTGTTAGCGTAAGGTAGGAAGTATGGTTCATGGTTATCCGGAGACTTCCACTTACTACCTTTTTCTTCAATTTTGGTGATGATGATAGCATTTGGATTTATCAATCCTTCAAGAGTAGAAGGAGAATTCTCATAACATTGATGATGGGATACCTTAGGAATTGATGTTGTGGGTGCCGAATTTCCACAAGCAAGTTCATTTGCAAGTTTGTTCTTGAGCTTTTCCACCGAGTACCCTTTATAAGATGATTTGGCTTTTTAGAGAAGGTCTTCCACATCATCTCCAACAATCATAGGTTCCATAGTGGGTGCGAAAAGGTCTTCATGGTCAATAGGAAAGAGGAATTCATCTTCTTTATGGAAGCATACCTCAAACTTCTCAAGGATAGGCTCCTGAAGCAAGGTGATATCACAAGTCCATTCCTCTTATTCATTGCAAGACACACCTCCCGCATAAGCTTCTTCCTTAGGTTTGTCATCATTGCTATCTCCATGCGAATCATAGATAGGGGCTTCACTCTTCTTCATCAACTCTTTCTCCAACACCTCAATGTTCACATCAAAAGACACACCCTTATACTCACAAAGGCTAAGAGTATTTGGCTTACTTAATCTCATATCTTCCTCATCAAAATCCACACTTTCATATTCACAAGAGCTCAAAGAGATTGGCTCTCCCCACCTCTCATCTTCCATATCAAAGGTCACTACTTCAAATTCACATTTATGATCAATGTCCAAAGAATGGCGGGGAGTGGTTTCTTGGGTTGCCTTTATTTGGGTAATTTGAATCTCCAACTCCTTACCTTGGGTAACAATGCCTTGAAGGACATTGTCCCTCTTTTGACTCTCCTCTAGCATTTGTTTGAAGAAGTTTTGTTGATCTCCCATCATTTGGAGAATCACATTTCGAATGGGTTCATTTTTTTGTTGTGGGTGGGTGTGAAAGTGGTTTTATTATGGTATTTGGAATTCATTATAAAGTGGGTATTTAGTGGGTGGTTGTTGTGGATACTGGATGTGGTGATTTTGGTGGGAAAAATTGGGGTAGTAGTTAGGATTTTCATTGTATGAGTAGTAAGGTAGGTTTGTGTTGACTTGCTTCTCAAACTCCCCATACCCATAGTCATACTCAAAAGATCCACCACATACTCCATGTATCAAGTCTTGGGTCATCATAGCTAAGACAAGGAAACAACTACAACCAAGGAAACTACACAAAAACGGTAAGAACAATCCTTGAGGAACAAGTTCCTCAAGATTAAAGCACAAATAAAAATAGACAAACAAGTAAGAACTTAATCACATAACACCGTCTCCAGCAACGGCGCCATTTTGACGGGACAAGAGTTGGTCGTCACACATCCAATCAAACACATTTATAATTCTCAACAAAACAACTAGTTAGTGGTTAAGTCGAGGTCGATCCATGGGACGGTGTGCTTTGGGTACTAAGTCTATCTATCTCAATTTATGCTAGTGTCACAATTTGTTTGGGTTTATAGTTGTATTCTAGACTAATGCAAGCAATAAAGTAAAACAAGCAATAAAAGAAAGGATGTAAACAAATGATTAAAAGTACTAGGATATCATGGGTTCATAGGGGATTCATAGGAGTTAACCATACAAACATGTTCACAAAGTTGCAAGCAATTAGTGTTGTAAAGGAACCGAGTTGGTGTATGACTTACGGTTCTTAGGAAGAGTTGGGTCCCAGAGCCGAATCGATTAGATTGTACAACACCTACAAGTCGACTTACTTTCCCCCTAATCCCTTCTATGCATGGTCTAACTAGACTCGAGTTGGTTTATATCTTACAAGTCAAGTTGAATAGATAAGAGATGGTTGTAAATGCAAGGATTCATAGGCTTAGCATTTCATCAAACATAACATGTGCATAGGTTGACATCACAACAAGCAAGCAAATGAATTTTGTGAAAACATATTAGATTAAGCATGATTATTTCCTATGTTGGTTTTCCTTAATTACCCACTAATCCAAGTTAAGGGAACTACTCACCCATTATCATGGAAAACATGTAATTAATGGTGTCAATCATCACAACAAGTGTAAGCATGATAAGAGAATGAGGATATAAATAATAAAGAGTAAAGAGTAAAGGAATTATACCAAACTTGAGATGATCCAAATAATAAAGCAAAGAATAAAAGAAGAGAACTTGATTGATTGATGAAGGGTTGTCAATTCTCCAATAATAACCCAATAATCTTCAATTACCCAAAAGTAATAAACTTGAACAATAATTAAGAAGAGATTAATGTGAAATTTGTGGAACGATTAAAGAGTAATCTAATCTACTCCTAATCTATTCTAAGAGGATTTTCTAATGTGGAAGCCCCCTTTGATTATCATCAAAATGGGGTATATATAGTAGTGCCTCATTAGGTTAACTAAGGCTAAATTAGTAATTAACAATGCTAATTGTTGAGTAGGGAAATGCTCCTCTCAAAAAGAGATGCTAGTCTCTCTTCTGCTGGTCTTTAGAAATATGCGCATCTCGAGTGGCACAAGGAAGAGGACGTTTTGCACTGTGAAGGAATCCGAGCAGATTGTGAGTCGGGACGCTCGGACTATAGCAGGGTGAGACGAGCGGCTAGGCATCGGGACGCTCGGATTGTTGGAGCAGAGGACGAGCGGCTTGGAACTTTGGACGCTCGGATTGTTCTTCGGAGTACTTAGCTTCTTCCTCTCGCATACTTCTATTCTTGCAATGTTGGTCTTAGTTCTTGCCTCTCCTTCTATACTCGTTCAGCCAAATTCATCAACGTCCTTCCAAATAAGCTCAAGAGACGGGAATTTCCGCCTAATTACCTTCTTTCCTACAAAACATACGAAATGCACTAGGAAAGCAAAATAGAAAGCATTTGATGGATAAAACGGCTATAGAACGTCATAATAGTATGCAAAATAGGCTCGATTAGGGGACTAAATGTGCGCAAATATGAGTCACATCAGTTACACTTCTTCCAGAGGCTGCCATCAGTTATTGCACTTCTTCTTCTTCCACGGGTTGATGCTCTATTTGTCCCTTTCTTTTCTTTTCTTAGTTCTTTCTTCCTATTTCATTCAATATCTTTTCAAATAAGATTTCCAGCTTATCTTATCACATCCTTTTCGGTTTAAATCCATTATAACCAATATTTGCGAGTTTTCATCATTATATCAAATTCGGGTTTAAGAGCTATTCAGTTAAAAATACCGCAAGTGTACGGGTCAATTGTTGATGCTTACGAATCGATCTCAGGGAAGTAAAGTTAAGTACCAGTCGATTCAGTTTATACTTTAGCTACGAGGAATAATAGTTGTAATGATCTAAACTAAGATGAACAGCGAATAACGATGGTTTTAATCAAATTCTAAAAGGTCTAAGGTCACTAGTTACGTTATGCACTACTACATATAATGAGGACAACAACGGCTAATAACCGTTGTTATAGAATAAAGCGGGCGTTGTCGTTCGGGCCGTTGTTAAAACTTTTAAGAACGGTTAGTTTTTTTTTTAAAACTGTTGTCAAAGGTTTTAACAAAGGTTTATAACCGTTGTCGTTATTAATTATCCGTTGTGAAAAGAAGTCCCTGTTTTTAATTATATTTTGGTGGGAAAGTAATAACAACGGTTTCTTTACACAAAACCGTTGTTGTAAGTATTGTAACCACGGTTTATACCCGTTGTTGTTACAAGTCATTCGTTGTGAAAAGAGTGAGTGGGAAGGTAATAACAACGGTTTTATATGATAAACTCGTTGTTAATAGTAATGCGTGCGTTTAATATTTTATTGGAAGGAAGGTAATAACAACGGTTTTATTTATGATTACCGTTGTTATTATTAATAACAACGGGTTTTGTTTTTATAATAACCGTTGTTTTTGTTTTTTTTTTTTAAATTACAAATGCAATGCATTACTGTCAAAAACCTGAATCAATTAATAGTAGCAGCAGCAGCCAGCAGCATCAAATAACTATAGCAGCAGCAGCATATCAGATCAATATACAACATCAACTATATAATGATATTGGCCGATATACCTAGATCAAATCAACTAATTCAATTAAATAGAAAGTTCGACGAACTAGTAAGGGTGCTGTAATTTCATTCACTGCTTGATGTGTCAGGATTGGCATATCCCGCAACATCTCATTTACTTGATTGTTTTGAATATCATTGAGTAGATTAAGATGGGCTCTCTGCAATACATTTTTTCGTTGTTGAACATGCATGATAAATATGGCTGCCCTATTATCCGTCATAAAGCACTTGCATATTTAGAAATTAGTCTACCATTCCTAAGCATTATCCTCACGCCATTGACATCACTGTCACGTAAAGTTCGGAGGTACGCCAAAAGAATACGAGGTGAATTCGGATAAACAAAAAACAGCTGAGCCTAAGGTTTACATATGATGGCCATGCTTGCCTTATCCGAACAGCTATCAAGAAGGCAGAAGATAATTGAAATGATATTTGGATCAGTTAAAATATCATATTGGGATTGGTTGTAGTTGCCATTGAATTCGACTTCTTTATGTTGACCAAACCAACCTAGAGCATC
The DNA here is from genome assembly GCF_048544455.1 of Silene latifolia. Classification (NCBI taxonomy): domain Eukaryota; kingdom Viridiplantae; phylum Streptophyta; class Magnoliopsida; order Caryophyllales; family Caryophyllaceae; genus Silene; species Silene latifolia. The sequence goes on along the minus strand of NC_133537.1, from coordinate 62,991,246 downwards.
TGTTTTTGCTTTGACATAATCTGTATAGAAGAGTTCTCTATCTTTATCCGGATTATTGACTACCCAGCCTTTGTACCAATTTTCCATATTTTTCTGTATGCATAATGGTAAAGGGAAGATAAGCGACATTTGAATAAGCAAAGGAGAACTTGCTAATTAACAATCGAATTTACAAACTACTATAAATTGTAGAAAGGTGATGTAAGCTAAATGTCAACAATTTACGAGCATAAAACTCATCAACAACAACAAATGTTAAACTAAAATTTATAAAATAATAATCGAAACAGTTCGTAATGGAATGATAGAAAAAAACAAATAAAAGCAAATATATATATACTTACTCATATAACCAACTCAGGATCAGGGACGTTTTTTGGGTGGCCAAGTTTCTTCGTTAACCCAAATACCTTCACCATGATCATCACGCATATAGATGCTTGGAGTGTTATCATCGTCAACATTGTTAAAATTTGATATCTTACGGTGATCCAGTCCCTCAAATACGACATCTTGATCATCATCACCACTATTGGGTGCACCCCGTCTAATCCGTATAGATAGTACAATATACCACTTCTTATCCATAGGATCGGTGACATATATAAAACACTTGTTTAGCTTGTGATGCCATTATGAGCTGATCATCCTTATTTCCAACCTTATCAAGATTCACCAACGTAAATCTCATATTATCCTTTCGAACACCATTGTTCTTATCTACCCACTTACTGTAACATTCCGTTTTGGAGGTGGATCTTGTTTGGTGGATTGTCTTAGCATTAGGTTTCCTAGTGGGTAATATGTTAGTGAGACGGAGTTAGCGGCATTTGTGGTTGGTATTAGGTAGTGTTATGGAGTTAGTGTCGAGAGGCTATAATATACTTGATACAATACCGTGAGCTGCGTTGTGGAAGTAGGCATGGTTGGTGGAGTTAGTGTCGAGAACGGGGGAAGAGAGTTGAGTGTATGTGTACATTTTAAGGAGGGAAGACTGTAATACATCATGTATTCTGATCTTTGAGTACTCTATCAAGTTGGGCGGTACTCTGTCGAGTAACATGTATTCGGATTCTGGAGTACATTCTGCTCAGGGTGTACTCGATCGAGTAGGCGGTACTCGATCGAGTACGTTAGTTACTCGATCGAGTGTCAGTGTTTTTACGGGTTTTCGTTACGGTTTGATGGTAAAAGTGGAAGAGGTATTTAAAGGCTAAGTCGTCAGTTACTTTCATTTTACTCTTTATTCTCAAAAGGTTTTCATAAAAACTTCAATGACGTTCAATCCTCTCCATTCTTTACCATCAAATCAAGGCTAGGGTTCTTAGTTTTTGAAGATCTTTACATCGTTGCGATCACCGGTAATTGGGTAAATTTCTATGTTGTCCTTTTGTTGGTTTACTAAGTTTTGTCCAACCTTAATTTGGGTGATTTGAGGGTTTTGGGTGGAAATTGGTTTATGATGTGTAATTATTTATTATTGTTTTAGGTGACGATGTAGTACTCTTGTACATTGTATGATTGGCTGCAATTATGGAGGATTGCGAAAAGGTTGGGTTTTCCCTACTCTGTTATTGTATAATTCATTTAAGTTAATGTGATGGATGAATTATATGGTTATCATTACGGTCATAATTGTACTTCTTGGTAATAAGCATGATTGTCAGTATTGTGGTTTTGGCTGCTAGTTGTATGCGGTTCGCGAGGTGCGCCCTCGGCAGAGTGGAGTCATTTTCGGGAATGGCTTTTCGCCCTTGATTTGCCCCTTGTGGTTCCCGTCACAAGGGGATGTGCACATTAATGTTCATTGGGTTGTCGCTCTATGGTTTTGAGTGGGGCTTAGGTGGTAAGGCTGCGGTCCCCACTAGTGGTATGGATTATCTGTTGCGACGCGTAATCTAGCAGGACTACACATTTAGTGTGGTGATTAAATGGAGATTGGGGAATGTGTTTGTGTATTTGGATGCTTAATGTTCTTATTTTAATTCTTCAGTAACTGACCCCGGTTAAATGTTATGAAAACTGTGGTGATCCATTAGGGGATGGTGAGCAGTTGTTTAGCAGGTAACCATATAGATAGCTCGCGGGATCTGGCTGGGATGGAGTCATCCCTAGTCTTGAGTTTAGTCTTCCGTTGTCATCTTATGACAGTTTCTTTTCTAGTTGGTTTGGTTAGAGACAGTTTGTATTGTACGTTTGGTTTTGCTTTTTAGGTTGTACGCACTTTAAACAGTTGAACTTTAAAGTACGTTTCTTTATGGTCACTTTTGATATATTGTACGTCGATCAACCGAGATGGTAGCATCTCCATATGTGGTGATCTTGGTAAGGCACCTTGGTGTATGGGGGTGTTACATTTACATCGGATTACAGGTATTTTGAAATCAATGTAATCTAATTCCAATATTTCTTAAATTACACCATAATATTGCATTTTGCCCTAATAGGATGTTTATCTTTTGAACTAGCAAAGTGCATCGCCTCAAATTCAGAACAAACACCACTATTTTGCATTGTGCTCAACTCATCTTGCTCGCGGGTGTAAAACGTATATCCATTAATGGCAAAACCACTATAAAAGGTTGCTCTCGCATTGGGACCTAAGCCGAGACGTAGTAACCTAGGAGATATGTCATCACCATACTGATTCTTATAATATAAAACAATATTCCTAAACCACTCTCCAAATCTCATTTTATGCTCGTTTGCAATCCACATCTCGTTCTTGTTTGGGTAAACGTCTTTGAGCTCATCTTGGTGTTGTTGGATATAAGGTTGCACCTCATCATCGTTATGAATCACGTACGTATGTGCTAAATTAAACATGTCACGTGTCACAATTTTTTCAACACGACCCCTAATGCCTTTTCCCGCCATCCAGTCGCTATGGTGATTCTTAGGAACTTCAACTAACTCGTCACTAGAGAGGTGCGCGTAACAATATGAAAGAGCTTCATCGATAATAGCGTGCTCAGTAATATAACCTTCTGGACGATACCTGTAACACCCCCATAGGTCGGGACCCTTCCTCTAGGCAATTCCCATCACATGGAGGTATCACAAGCCTTGGTTTCCCAAGAGTGTAGTGCGAACAACAAGTAAAGAAGTACTTTAGACTACATAGATAATTAAGTTGTAATGTTAAGTGACTACAAGTTAAGGGATATAAAAATCATCCCTATAGTACAACCAAATCGAATGGAGTTTTAAAAGTTAAAACTAAATAAGAACAAGTGGCGACAACAAGGTAAGCCGCTCCTAAGCCCGCTACTCAAATATGCGCACCTATCGACACTGCTCCCCATATAGGCGGAAATCACCATATGGTTCATCACAGACAATCAAACTCAAGTGTTAGCCAATGATATAAATGTTCAATAATAAATGAGAGATGCAACTAACTTACTAATTTAATGAGGTGTAGAAACATGACAAGTATCCACCAAACTCATCTCCTCCAACCATGACCGGGACACGCCCACGACGTCACCAATACCACTAAGGTACTCGGAACACGTCCGTGGTACCGGGCCCGAGTGCGACTCGAGTCCCCTGCCAGACAACATGCCTCACCGCATGAGTCCCTCCATAACCCAAGTACTCAATGTGCACATTCCCTTGGAGTGGGAAGCTCCAAGGGAGACTTGAGCAGAAGACGGTTTCCCAACCGCCTTCCGTCTCCAATACCATCATCAACATCCCCCAACAATCTCCAATGTCAACAATTCACCAACCACAAGAACAATTAACCAAACAAGTATGCCATTAATTTCATACAACAACCAATTCATGCTCATAACTTCATTAATTCATTTTTCTCTTCTTCTAATTGCTTATTAACATGTTATAATGCAAGATAATTAACACTAGAATCATTCACCATACTTATTCTTCCCAAAATCATCATGAGACCATAATATGTACCAAACCCTAATTATCCAAAACATGTTATAATGCAACTACTATGAAATAAATGTGATTAATGGTATTAAATGCACAATTAAACACTCATAACATCATAGCTAAGTAGGGAAACTCTACCTTGAGCTTATCTCCACAAATCCACAAGCTACTTCCTAGAAATGCTCCTCAATGAAGCTTCCTACACATATTAATTATTACAATCAATACTACAATCTAATATAACAAACATACTAATTTAATCCCTTGTATTCTTACAACATAGTTAAGTAAGAAGTAATCTACTAACTAAATAAGGTTGTTAAGACAAGACAGAAGAGAAAAGGAAGTGTAGATCCACTTACAATAAAGAATAAAGGCTAAGGAGGCAAGAATATTCTTTAGAAAAATTAGGGTTCTTGAGAGGATTTGATGGTGGACAGTTTAGAGAGAAGTTGGGGAAGTTTAGAGAGTGGTGAATAGTGTTTGAGAGGGGTTTTGGTGTAGGAATCTAAAGTGATAGGGTTATGAAAGCGACATCTCACCAAATATTTTCCCGTATAAAACTCACTCGACCGGCACTCCGTCGAGTGGAAGCCTACTCGATCGAGTGGAGGCTCCACTCGGTCGAGTAGATGGTCACTCGGTCGAGTGACCGACCTTCCAGGCCTTCCAGCCTACTATATTGGAGTACTCGGTCTTCCACTCGGTCGAGTAGAGCTGCACTCGGCCGAGTGGGTTCTTTTTTCGGTCTAGCTATAACTTAAATAAATACGAGGTATTACAATCCTCCCCTCTTAAAAGAACTTCGTTCCCGAAGTTCACTCCCCACACTAGGTATGGGATATAGCCCCCAAGGTGCAAGATGGAAAGTCGGGGTAAATATAAGACTAGTGTTGACTCAAAGGTGACGTTAGGTGGCGGGTAACTACATATACGAAAAGAGAAAAGAGAGAAAACTATATTTAAGGTACTAGCGTAGTACGCCCTACCCCTCTAGAAACATGGTTACGACCTCGTAACTGACTCATACCTACTTAAAAAGGTGAGGGTATCGTTCTTTCATGTTCTCCTCGGCCTCCCAAGTGGCCTCCTCCACAAGGTGATTGGACCACAACACTTTCACCAAGATTATCTCACCATGTCTTGTCTTCCTAACCTTTCGGTCTAGGATTTCTTTGGGTGTTTCTACATATGTTAGGGCATCATCGAGTTCGATCATCTCCGCTTCGAGCACGTGAGAGGGGTCACATATGTACTTGCGCAATTGAGACACGTGGAATACATTGTGAACTCGGTCCAAGGCCGGTGGAAGTGCTAAGCGATAAGCCACTTCCCCGACTCTATCCAAGATTTTATAGGGGCCAATGAACTTTTGGCTCAACTTGCCCCTTTTTCCAAATCTCAGGACTCCTCTCATGGGTGAAACCTTGAGTAGTACCTTGTCTCCTACCGCAAACTCTATGTCACTTCTCCTCAAGTCGGCGTAGCTTTTTTGCCTATCTTGTGCGGCTCTCATCTTCTCACGGATTACACGAACTTGATCAACCATGTCTTGGATCATTTGAGGTCCCAATAGCACGGCTTTGGTGTTATCATCCCAACATATCCTTCCATATAAAGCTTCAAATGGTGCCATGCCAATGCTAGCGTAGTAGCTATTATTGTAGGAGAACACAATCAAATGTAGCCTTTCTTCCCATAAACCTCCGAATTCTAGAACACAAGCCCTCAACATGTCTTCCAACGTTTGAATTGTCCTTTCCGTTTGTCCATCCATCGCGGGGTAGAAGGCCGTACTCATTTTCAATTGAGTACCCAAGGAGCTTTGAAGCTCTAGCCAAAACCTAGAGATGAACTGCGAATCTCGATCCGAAATAATGTCTTTTGGGAATCCATGAAGCTTGACCACATACTTGCAATATGCATTAGCTAATTCTACCTTGCTCCAAGTATCCTTCATTGGAATGAAGTGAGCCGACTTGGTTAGTCTATCCACGATAACCCAAATCATATTGTTCCCTTTTTGAGTCCTCGGTAAGCCCACTATAAAGTCCATGGAGATTGACTCCCATTTCCATTCCGGCACATCCAAAGGTTGCACCTTCCATTGCGGTCTCTTGTGCTCCCCCTTTACTCTTTGGCAAGTCAAAAATCTTGCCACAAACTCCGCTACCTCCCTTTTCATATTCGGCCACCAAAATGTTTTCTTGAGGTCCTTGTACAACTTGTCACCACCCGGGTGCACCGAATAGGGTGTGTTGTGGGCTTCATTCATAATCTTCTTCTTAAGTTCATCCTCATTCGGTACAGACCACCTCCCTTTGAACCTTAGAATTCTATCCATGTGAAACTCGAATCGGGAGGGCTCTCCCTTTTTTAGTGCTCCCTTCCATTCTTGAATCTTCGTATCATTAGCTTGCCTTCTCCGGATTTCATCATATAACTCGGGCTCTAAGGTCAGTCAAATCACCCATTGTTTCCCCTTTCCGTATCAGATGGATACTCATCTTGCTCACTTCTTCCTTCAACCTTAGCATTGACAAGGCGGTACACAAGGAGTGCACCGACTTCCTACTCACAGCATCGGCCACCACGTTAGCTTTTCCTTCATGGTAGAGTATTTCCATGTCATACTCCCCAATTAGCTTAATCCATCTCCTTTGCCTCATGTTCAACTCTTTTTGGGTGTAGATGTACTTCAAACTTTTGTGGTCGGAAAACACCTTAAAGGTTGTTCCATATAAGTAATGCCTTCAAATTTTCAATGCAAAGACAACGGCTCCTAATTCTAAGTCGTGAGTTGGGTAATTCTCCTCATGAGTCTTCAATTGTCTTTATGCATAGGCTATGACCCTACCATTTTGCATAAGCACACACCCCAAGCCATTCTTTGATGTATCGGTGTAAACCTCAAAATTTTCACTTTCTTTCAGCAAGGCTAAAATCGGGGTCGTGGTTAGGCACTCCTTTAGAGTTAACATGGCTGTCTCACAACTCCCATCCCACTTGAAATGGCTCTCCTTCTTCATTAGCGATGTCAAAGGTCTTGCAATCTTAGAGAAGTCTTTCACAAACCGACGATAGTACCTGGCTAGACCTAAGAAGCTTCTAACCTCCGCTACATTCTTGGGTGCTACCCACCTAGACACGGCCTCAATCTTGGTGGGATCCATGACAACGCCTTCTTTTGATATGATATGGCCCAAGAAAGCCACTTTCTCTAGCCAAAACTCACACTTACTTAGCTTTGCATAAAGTTGGTGCTCCCTCAAGGTTTGCAATACTATCCTTAGGTGCTCCTCATGTTCCTCTTTGGTCTTGGAGTAGACCAAGATACCATCTATGAATACCACTACGAACTTATCCAAGTACGGACTAAACACCCTATTCATAAGATCCATGAAAGCGGCCGGTGCATTTGTTAGTCCAACTGGCATTACTACAAACTCATAATGTCCATATCTTGATCTAAAAGCAGTCTTTGGGATGTCCTCATCTTTGATCTTCAATTGGTGATAGCCCGAACATAGGTCAATCTTTGAAAACACTCCGGCTCCACTAAGTTGGTCAAACAAGTCATTAATCCTTGGTAGAGGGTATTTGTTTTTTACGGTAACATTGTTCAACTCCCTATAATCAATGCACAATCTCAACGTTCCATCCTTCTTCTTTACAAATAGAATCGGTGCTCCCCATGGTGAAACACTTGGTCTAATATAACCCTTGTCCACCAATTCCCAAAGTTGTTTCTTCAATTCCTCTAGCTCCTTTAGACCCATCCAGTACGGGGCCTTAGAAATCGATCCCGCACCCGATTTCAAGTCCACTCCGAACTCCACTTCTCTCGGTGGAGGTAATCCAGGCAATTCCTCTGGAAATACATCCTCAAATTCCCTCACCACCGGTATATCCCTAGCTTGAGGCCTCTTTACATTAGTATCCCACACGTGGCATAAAATCATTGGGCACTTCTTCTTTAGGCCACTCTTTAGGGTCATTACCGAAACTAGTTTCACCTTAGACTTGACTAGGTAACCTTTTTATGACACCCTAGTACCCTTAGGTCCTTTCAAAGCGATCTTCTTTTGGTAGCAATCTATGTTGGCTTTGTGTTTACTTAACCAATCCATTCCTAGAATTATCTCAAACCCCTCCAAAGGAAATTCAAAAAGTTATACCGGGAAATTTGTTTTGTGAATTAAGACGGGTACCTTTTTATAAATCCTTGGAACATGTAATAGACTCCCCTGAAAGTAAGGTCACATCATCCTTGGCTAGTTCGCCCTCCCCCTATCCTAGGCTCGGTACAAAACTCCTAGACACGAAAAAATGTGTGGCCCCCAAGTCAAATAAAACAAAGCATGGGTGAGAGTTAACAAGAAATGTACCGGATACAACGTGAGCGTCTTCTTCGGCACTCCTCTTGTCCATGGCAAAGAGTTTGACACTAGTCTTGGGTGCTCCTTGTACTGTGCTAGCCAATTAAGTTGGCCTATTCCCGGAAGTATTGCCACCCGCATAGCTTGTTGCCCTTGATGGGGTTCCCCGGTTGAAGTTCCCTCGATTGTTTCCACCATTGAAGTTGGGATTTGCATTCATTGGGTTACTCCAAGCCCCCAAGTTCCGGTTGCTTGACCCGCTTTGGGAAGGAGTGAAGTAAGAGTTTCTTTGCCCAAATCTCTGGTTATGTCCTTTTTGGGCACTAGTGAATTCCACCCTTTTGTGGCCGAGGCCACCACAATTATAGCACCTTAACCCTCCTCCTTCACTAGCGGCCCTATTCCCGTAGTTGTTTGTCCCACCAAAGCTATTTCCTTGGGCTCCTCCCGAGTACGACTTGGATTGATTAAAAGTAATCTTCTTGGGTTGATACCCTCCTTCACCTTCATTCTTTCTTTTCTCCCCGGACCTCTCCTTAGCATCCTTGGTAACACTGAGTAGCCTCTCCGCGTTACCGGCCCTAGCATAGACTTCTTTCACGCTAGACAAATCTCCGGGTGGGAGCCTCTCCAAGAGCTTAATAGTCAATCCTCCCTCAAACTTGAGAGCCAAATGAGATTGGCTAAGGTGAAGATCCTCCACGTAAGTAGCGAGCTCACAAAAGCAGATGTAGTAGTCTTGCACGGTCATAGCATCGGTCATAACAAACCGGTCGAATTCTGCTCGAAGCTTGCACCTCACGTGTTCGGGGGTCAACTCATTCCTCATCTCTACCTTGAAGTCGGCCCAAGGGATGGCGGCTTCGCCCCTCTCTTCATAGAAGTTCCTCATGGCTTCCCGCTCCTTGTACCACCAACCTCCCGCAAGTCCTCCGAAGTAGAAGGCGGCTTGCTCCACCTTAAGCTTCTCCGGGCACCACACCACCTCGAACACGTTCTCCATTTGCCTTACCCAATCGCTAAAGAGGAAAGGCTCCCCCACTCGAAGGTACTTGGTGGGGCGGTGGCGTGAGATGGCGGTGCTCACGGCCGAGGCATCTATTGCCGCATCTCTCTCTCTAGTGACATTCCTAAGACCTTCGGTGAGGGCCTCATTTTGAGCAATGAGCCGCTCCATTTCCTCCTTGGACACGCGAGGCGGAAGCGAAGGAGTCCTTGCACGGGGTCTCGGCATAATGTCTCTTCAATAAGCATAACAAATGTCAATACATGCCTCAAAACATGAGCCAATGGGTATTAACCACTATACAGGTCCACTCGGTCGAGTGAGGAAAGTAACTCGGTCGAGTGGTGAGCCCACTCGGTCGACTGGTGTCCCACTCGGTCGAGTGTCTCAACAATCAGAAGGTTTCCCAAAATCCCCAGAGGTCCACTCGATCGAGTGGTCTCACAGCTCGGTCGAGTGCAATACACTCGGTCGAGTGAAACCTTCACTCGGTCGAGTGTCATAACAATCAGAATGTTTCCAAAACTCGCCCATAATCCACTCGGTCGAGTAGGACACACTCGATCGATTGTGGCAACTTACAGGAGCTCTTTGGGTTCTGGAAAGGCATCCACTCGGTCGAGTGGGAGGGGCACTCGGTCGAGTGATTCCTAGTCGGCCGAGTTCTTCTCTTCACTTGGCCGAGTCCGTCTCATAAGGGCTATTTACTCATTCTAACCCACACAAGTCCACACATAACCATATTCACAAGTTTCTATACGCAAGCACGGAGGAGAATATAGACATAGGCATAACATATGACGCACGTATGATGGTACTTAACACGTATACTTACACTTATACATCGCACATATCTTTCTCATAAGTCTACCATTATTGAGCATATTATCATGTAGGACATCACCAAGCATACAAAAATTTCACAACATCAAGCAAGAAGTATGCAACAATCACATGCATCAAACACGTCCCATTACCCACGCGTAGTGACCGACTCAAGTCAAGAGGGAAAGTACCCAAGCTTGAGACGTCTCCCAAGCTTGTCACAAACCCTCTAAAACTCAAACCGGATTCATTTTAATTTTGACTCACCCTAGTTCATTGGTTAGGCTCCAAAACCGTCGCTCTGATACCACTTTGTAACACCCCCATAGGTCGGGACCCTTCCTCTAGGCAATTCCCATCACATGGAGGTGTCACAAGCCTTGGTTTCCCAAGAGTGTAGTGCGAACAACAAGTAAAGAAGTACTTTAGACTACATAGATAATTAAGTTGTAATGTTAAGTGACTACAAGTTAAGGGATATGAAAATCATCCCAATAGTACAACCAAATCGAATGGAGTTTTAAAAGTCAAAACTAAATAAGAACAAGTGGCGACAACAAGGTAGACCGCTCCCAAGCCCGCTACTCAAATATGCGCACCTGTCAACACTGCTCCCCATATGGGCGGAAATCACCATATGGTTCATCACAGACAATTAAACCCAAGTGTTAGCCAATGATATAAATGTTCAATAATAAATGAAAGATGCAACTAACTTACTAATTTAATGAGGTGTAGAAACATGACAAGTATCCACCAAACTCATCTCCTCCTGGCTAAGATACACATCATCTAGAAACCAACAAGACCCTTGATCCACCGAGCGTGAGCAAAGTGCATTTACGCTACAAGGACATAGAAAGGAATGGCGGAATGAAACCACGATAATCTACCTCCAGAGGAGAGAAAACTTCTACACTTTGGAAAACAATCACTGTAACACCCCCATTTACTCAGGAGCCTTTAGCCAGACATCCCAAGAAAATGAGAGTGTTACCATCTCGGTTTCCCGAGGTAGTGAATAACAAAGTACAACAAACCAAAGTACTTTAAATAAAATTTAGCGATTACATGTTTAATACAACTTAATATAAAATAAAGTATAACTCGCAGCGGAAATAAATAAAGTGATCAAATAATCTATGTGGTCTTGACTTCTTGGTAGACTGGCCAAGTCCTCACGCATTCCCATAAGCTCCCAAGTCAGCTAATCTTTAGTACCTGTCAAATCTGCTCCCCATTATGGTTCATCACAGGTGTTCACAAATACACAGTCAACCACGAGGTTGAGTAGGAATAAACTAAACAACAATAATAACCACCCAAAATAGACATCCTTAAAATTCTCATCACTTTATCCGTACAACTCATTTACGTCACTGGCAGTAGCACAACCCCCTTAACACCGTGCTATGCTCAACTGGCAGTAGTACTTGCGTACCATGCTCACCTGGCAGTAGTACCCTCTGTACTATGCTCAACTATCTGGCAGTAGCAATTACTTGCTATGCACAACTGGCAGTAACAATCACTTGTTATGCACAACTGGCAGTAACACACTCTCTGTTATGCTCAACTGAACAACCATCGCACCACACCATATGTAACCAACAACAATTAACAATAACAATCCAGTTATACGGCTCAGTCAACAACTTAACATACACATATACTCCGTCTTCAATACTCATTCATAATATTAATTTTAACCTCGTCATCCATCACAATTCAATATATATTCACATAATAATAAAATACGAGTTGAGTAGGTAATTCCTACCTGAGATGGTCGCAAATCCAATTAGCAAGGCACAATTAATAGCGGTCCTCTATACAACCCGAATCTACAATATAAAAGTAGCAATTAATAACTAACCTAACTAAGTAAAACTAACTTATTCATTTTTCACTAACTCGTAACCTAACGTGCCCTATAACACTGGTACACTGACCGCAAATCGTTGCCATAACAATGCTAAAACAGAGTAACATTGTTGCTGCTGTCCATCCCCTCTTACGACACTAAAATGACTCTAATTTAATCCATAAGCTCCCTAAAAACCATCCTTAACCGACTCTTATCGACCCCTTAACAACCCAATATGAAGCTACCCCAAAACGTCACCAAGTCGACTCAGAACGAGTCCAACACGAACCCAAAACAGGAGTGTAAATACCCAATTTTAAACTCACTATTTTGACAAACGAAAATCAACATTCAAAGCCTTGTGATCATGCTAATACGTCTCTAAAGTTTCGGAATAAACAGGGCTAGAACGAATCCATAAAACCTTAGCGAATTTCCCGACATCGGTGTAACAACTGAGTAACCATGCCTCTAATGTCCAATTACTTTTCCTTTGTCCTTAAACTCTTATAAAGCACCATCTAACCTCCTTAAGTTGACCCTTAATCACGACGCATCGACCCATCATCAAGCTACCCAAACCCGACATCCATCCCGACTTCAAACGAACTCAATATCCATTGCTTTAATTAAAATAACAAGTATCACGTATCATACCTTGAGGGGATGATGGTGGCAGAAAAGATGGTAAGGTTTCAGTGTGTTAAATTCGACTCGCCGTGCTAATTCCCTCTTGTCCTCGCCCCTTCTCTTTCACCCTCTTTGTTTCTTGTTCGGTTTCATGTGAATGTGTAATACGGGGAAGGCAGGGATTGACGTTTAGGGTTATGTATCTAATTATTAAAATAATATATATACTATGGTATACTTACTACTATTATTATAATAATAATTAATACTAATACAATATAATATAATATAACTATTATTATTACAGTTTACTTTTATAACTATTATTACCATTATTCCGTCTCACCGCGATACAACTGAATAGTATCCTATTATTATATGACACGATACCATTTTCGAGTAACAATTCTGTTAGAAATATTTACTAAAATAATTATTCATTCCAAAAGTACGGGGTATTACAGTCTTCCCCCTTAAAATGAACTTCGTCCCGAAGTTCACCAAAAATATTACACAAGCCTTAACGACTCTTAACACAACTGGGCATCACTCGGCTTATTACCACCTAAACACAATCAACCATTTCATTATTATCAACTATATCAACTTAGAAATCACAAAATAACTCCAAATACGAAGTGTCACATTCTACCCCCTAAAAAGAAACTTCGTCCCGAAGTTTCGTAACTACTATTCCAATAAAAGCAATAAATATTTCAAATACTCATAAATTATAAATTATAAATTATTATTGTGATTTATTGTACTAGCATTCTCCCAAACCAACACTACTATGCCGCTCCCACTCTCCCTTCGGTCGAAGACGACCCAACTATTAATATTTCCCACAACGTCATGGTCTTCTCATCCAATCTCTCATAGTTACGTTCATCTAATCTTATACAATTCAAACATGGTTCAAAATATGATAAAACAATTTTATTGCAACTCATTGTAAAGCTTAAGTTTCTAAAATCAAAAGACGTGATGTAACTTTTAAAAATCACGATTAAATAACCGTTCAACTACTTTTGTGTTTTCATACTTTCTAGAAAATATAAAAAGTTTTCAAAATATGACAAAAAGAATCAAGTCTAAAGCTTAAAAGATTAATTCATAATAAATTTTACAAATCGATTGGTCCAACCAGAGATTTAGCAACAGATTTATATAAACTTAGGTCAACTTCTAAAAATCACAATTAAATATCAAAATAAGATATTGCAACGTGGCTTATCAATTTGAAAGCGTATACAAGTCTTTTAAACAGTGGAGTTGGGATTATGCAAAAATTTTAAGTACAGATTAAATGAGCAATTTTTCAAAATCGTTTGTCGAAAACTTAACTGTACAGGAACATTCTGACCAGTGTCCACTAAAATATTTATTTCTCCTAAATTGTATATCCTATAAATATGAAACCGGTGCCAAATGAAAGCTAACTCATAAGGCTACTATTCATAGAAATTTCGTTTATAGGCAACCTACAAGCTCTAAATGGCAATCAAAACAAATATGGGCAAAAATCCGAGAAATCAAACTTTCAGCAATAGTATACTTCCTACTAAGGCATATCCCCTTACAACCAATCTACTTATGCTAACCATCATAACATGGCTTCTCACACAACATACATCTAGATACTCACCCTACTTTCACCAATCACGCCATAACATAATCCCCACACTTTAAATAACAAACATTATGAAGATCATTCGAATCCTCCATTCATACGATCATTGCTAAACTATGCCAACTAACTTGGTTTCGGGAACATATACCGCATATATATCGCTAGACATGAAATTCTAATGCACATATTAATAACATCCAACCATTCATATTTATGCTCATACTCAAACTCAATTGTCAAACAACCCATAAGGCATTCATAAGACAATCAAATCATAAGATTTCACATCTCCATATCCATATTCACATCATCATTCCACCATTCATTGTCAATTCAATAAACATACGGTCCTAGGCCAACTCTTTCCATTTCAACTTATTTACCTTTCACTTCTTCTTCCTGCAAAAGATTAATAACTCTCTAATTTTAGATATAAACTGGCCCTTAAAATTAACTTCCTTACTATCTACCTACCCCACTCTCGTTTATCCCTCCTCGAGGTGACCGGTTCGAAACTGAGAGGGCCAAGGTACGAATTAAGGGATCCTTCTTAACCGCACTAAGAGGGGCTCCTAACAGTTTCTACCCGGGGTTCATTTTAATTGACACATCCTACATTTATTATTGTTCATTGGTTTAGGCCTGAGGATCGTTTTGCTCTGATACCACTTTGTAACACCCCCATTTACTCAGGAGCCTTTAGCCAGACATCCCAAGAAAATGAGAGTGTTACCATCTCGATTTCCCGAGTTAGTGAATAACAAAGTACAATAAACCAAAGTACTTTAAATAAAATTTAGCGATTACATGTTTAATATAACTTAATATAAAATAAAGTATAACTCGCAGCGGAAATAAATAAAGTGATCAAATAATCTATGTGGTCTAGACTTCTTGGTAGACTGGCCAAGTCCTCACGCATTCCCATAAGCTCCCAAGTCAGCTAATCTTTAGTACCTATCAAATCTGCTCCCCATTATGGTTCATCACAGGTGTTCACGAATACACAGTCAACCACGGGGTTGAGTAGGAATAAACTAAACAACAATAATAACCACCCAAAATAGACATCCTTAAAATTCTCATCACTTCATCCGTACAACTCATTTACGTCACTGGCAGTAGCACAACCCCCTTAACACCGTGCTATACTCAACTGGCAGTAGTACTTGCGTACCATGCTCATCTGGCAGTAGTACCCTCCGTACTATGCTCAACTATCTTGCAGTAGCAATTACTTGCTATGCACAACTGGCAGTAACAATCACTTGTTATGCACAACTGGCAGTAACACACTCCGTGTTATGCTCAAGTGAATAACCATCGCACCACACCATATGTAACCAACAACAATGAACAATAACAATCCAGTTATACGGCTCCGTCAACAACTTAACATACACATATACTCCGTCTTCAATACTCATTCATAATATTAATTTTAACCTCGTCATCCATCAGAATTCAATATATATTCACATAATAATAAAATACAAGTTGAGTAGGTAATTCCTACCTGAGACGGTCGCAAATCCAATTAGCAAGGCACAATTAATAGCGGTCCTCTATACAACCCGAATCTACAATATAAAAGTAGCAATTAATAACTAAACTAACTAAGTAAAACTAACTTATTCATTTTTCACTAACTAGATAGACTAACTTATTAAAATATAATAATTATTATATGTAATACTCCCATCTAATGCATGAGCATGTAATATGTACTCTACACTTAGTCACCATTACCATAATGCACAATACCACAATCACGCATGCTTCGCCATTACTCGTAACCCAATGCACAACCCGACTCAAGACAAACGACAAGTATCCACATTCATTCAAGTTTCAGAAACTATGTTTCAGATTACAACTCGCACAGTCCGACCACAACCTCGACCGACGACGATCGAAAACAGAGGGAACGAGCTTCTCTGTCCAACCCTCAAACTCAACCATACTCGATCCCATAAAGCCTCTAATTTGTTCCAATGTACTCCTCACACCCATACTAGATCATGCACCAAAACTCGTAACCTGACATGCCTTATAACACTGGTACACTGACTGCAAATCGTTGTCGTAACAATGCTAAAACAGAGTAACATTGCTGCTGCTGTCCATCCCCTTTTACGACACTAAAATGACTCTAAGTTAATCCATAAGCTCCCTAAAAACTATCTTTAACCGACTCTTATCGACCCCTTAACAACCCAATATGAAGCTACCCCAAAACGTCACCAAGTCGGCTCAGAACGAGTCCAACACGAACCCAAAACAAGAGTGTAAATACCCGATTTTAAACTCACTATTTTGACAAACGAAAATCAACATTCAAAGCCTTGTGATCATGCTAATACGTCTCTAAAGTTTTAGAATAAACGGGGCTAGAACGAATCCATAAAACCTTAGCGAATTTCCCGACATCGGTGTAAAAACTGAGTAACCATGCCTCTAATGTCCAATTCCTTTTCCTTTGTCCTTAAACTCTTATAAAACACCATCTAACCTCCTTAAGTTGACCCTTAATCATGACGCATCGACCCATCATCAAGCTACCCAAACCCGACATCCATCCCGGCATCAAACGAACTCAATATCCATTGCTTTAATTAAAATAACAAGTATCACGTATCATACCTTGAGGGGATGATGGTGGCAGAAAAGATGGTAAGGTTTCAATGTGTTAAATTCGACTCGACGTGATAATTCCCTCTTGTCCTTGCCACTTCTCTTTCACCCTCTTTGTTTCTTGTTCGGTTTCATGTGAATGTGTAATACGGGGAAGGCAGGGATTGACGTTTAGGGTTATGTATCTAATTATTAAAATAATATATATACTATGGTATACTTACCACTATTATTATAATAATAATTAATACAAATACAATATAATATAACTATTATTATTACAGTTTACTTTTATAACTATTATTACCATTATTCCGTCTCACCGCGATACAACTGAATAGTATCCTATTATTATATGACACGCTACCATTTTCGAGTAACAATTCTGTTAGAAACATTTACTAAATTAATTATTCATTCCAAAAGTACGGGGTATTACAGTCTTCTCCTCTTAAAATGAACTTCGTCCCGAAGTTCACCCAAAATATTACACAAGCCTTAACGACTGTTAGCACAACTGGGCATCACTCAGCTCATTACCACCTAAACACAATCAACCATTTCATTATTATCAACTATATCAACTTAGAAATCACAAAATAACTCCAAATACGAAGTGTCACATTCTACCCCCTAAAAAGAAACTTAGTCCCGAAGTTTCGTAACTACTATTCCAATAAAAGCAATAAATATCTCAAATACTCATAAATTATAAATTATAAATTATTATTGTGATTTATTGTACTAGCATTCTCCCAAACCAACACTACTATGCCGCTCCCAATCTCCCTTCGGTCGAAGACGACCCAACTATTAATATTTCCCACAACGTCATGGTCTTCTCATCCAATCTCTCATAGCTACGTTCATCTAATCTTATACAATTCAAACATGGTTCAAAATATGATAAAACAATTTTATTGCAACTCATTGTAAAGCTTAAGTTTCTAAAATCAAAAGACGTGTTGTAACTTTTAAAAATCACGATTAAATAACCGTTTAACTACTTTTGAGTTTTCATACTTTCTAGAAAATATAAAGAGTTTTCAAAATATGACAAAAATAATCAAGTCTAAAGTTTAAAAGATTAATTCATAATAAATTTTACAAATCGATTGGTCCAACCAGAGATTTAGCAACAGATTTATATAAACTTGGGTCAACTTGTAAAAATCACAATTAAATAGCAAAATAAGATCTTGCAATGTGGCTTATCAATTTGAAAGCGTATACGAGTCTTTTAAACAGTGGAGTTGGGATTAGGCAAAAATTTTAAGTACAGATTAAATGAGCAATTTTTCAAAATCGTTTGTCGAAAACTAAACTGTAGAGGAACATTCTGACCAGTGTCCACTAAAATATTTATTTCTCCTAAATTGTATATCCTATAAATATGAAACTGGTGCCAAATGAAAGCTAACTCATAAGGCTACTATCCATAGAAATTTCGTTTATAGGCAACCTACAAGCGCTAAATGGCAATCAAAACAAATATGGGCAAAAATCCGAGAAATCAAACTTTCAGCAATAGTATACTTCCTACTAAGGCATATCCCCTTACAACCAATCTACTTATGCTAACCATCATAACTTGGCTTCTCACACTACATACATCTAGATACTCACCCTACTTTCACCAATCACGCCATAACATAATCCCCACACTTTAAATAACAAACATTATGAAGATCATTCGAATCCTCCATTCATACGATCATTGCTAAACTATGCCAACTAACTTGGTTTCGGGAACATATACCGCATATATATCGCTAGACATGAAATTCTAATGCACATATTAATAACATCCAACCATTCATGTTTGATGTGACCATTATTTGAGCATATTTAGTCCCCGAATTAGCCTTGTTCTCATGTTTTTAGTGCATATTTGGGTCATTTATTGTCTTTAGTCCTTTGTTTTGCATATTCTTTTAGGTTTTGATCCCTTGGTAGGAAAGGAGTGCAAACCTTGCATTTTCATGGCAAAATGGAGCTAAATTGATTGAATTCAATGACCACGCATCAAAGAGAAGACAAGATTAGAAGGCCTTTGTACATACTATAGTAGATGGGCAATGATGAGAAAAGATCCTTGCATCCCCGAGGAAATCCTCAAGGATTTTATGAAGAGAAAGGAAGAAAAAAGGAAAGGAAGAAGCTGATCTACAATCCGAGCGGATTGCCCACAATCCGCCCGTCCAAGACAAGCAGTCCGAGGATCTTCCTCAGAAGGACGCTCGGCCAAAACCACCACAATCCGCCCGTCCACCCCCACGAATCCGCTCGTCCAACAAGAAGACAATCCGCACGTCCCGTGCCCTGGACGCTCGGATTGTGTGACAGCTAATCCGTCTTCTACTTGTTTTATGAAGGATGCGCATACCTCGGGAAAGACTAGCAAAAAGGAGACTCGCATATTTTTCTGAGAGGAGCGATTCCTCAAGGACTTAATCGTCATTTAAGCCCTTAGTAAACCCTAATTTGTATACCTAATCCCCACTATAAATACCCCATTAGTCTAATTAGATTATCATGTTCTTCTTAGCAATCTCTAGTGTAGTTTATATCAATCTAATCTCTCTTTAATCTTGTAATCACCATTTAATCAAGTCTTAATACAAATCTCATTTCCTTAATCTCTCTTTTGTTCATCTTTCATTTTGGGTAATTGAAGATTATTTGGGTTATTATTGGGAAATTGACAACCTTCCAATCAATCATCAAGTACTTCTATTATTCTTTGCTTTATTATTGGAATCATTAGTAGGTATAATTCTCTTAATCCCTTTTTAATTATTGTTAATCATCTTCATTTATTCATCATGTTTTACTTTGTTGGTATGATTGACAACCTTGCTAGCATGTTCAACATGATAATGAGTGAGTAGTTTCCTTAGCTAGGGTTAATGGGTAATTAGGGGAAACCAACATGGGGGATGATTCATGCTTAAATTAATATGTTTTCATAGTTTATTTGCTTGCTTGTTGTGATCTCAACGTATGCACATGTTATGTTTGATGAAATGCGAGCCTATGAATCCTTGCATTTTTTACCCATCACCTATCTTTTCAATGAGACTTGTAAGACATAAACCAACTCGAGTCTCATTAGACCATGCATATAGTTGAGTAGGGAAGATTAAGTCGACTTGTAGGTGTTGTACAATCTAATCGATTCGGCTCCGGGACCCAATATAACACTTCGCGTTTTAGAGCTTATGTATATGTACTACTTGTGTTTGTCTTATGCTTGTGGATTTTTGGTTATCATTACGGGGTGGTGAACTTCGGGACGAAGTTCATTTTAAGGGGGGAAGACTGTAATACCCCGTATTTTATATAATCGATTAAACGGATATTATTATATACTAGTTATTATACATTTTATATTGGTTGCATCGTAATATCGTGAATGTTATTAAGTCGGGTTTATATCGTATATGTTGAGTCGGGCTACATCACATTTTGTCTTTTGGGTCAAGAATCGTATCACCCATTTACCCATCTACATTTACCCAACGGCCATACGCGTTTAACCCATTTGCCTTACCCGGAACATGTAACCACCATTTACCCTAAACCTAATCTAAGAGCCGCTCTCCCTCTCCCCTCTTTTCATTTTATCATTCATAAAACCATTTCTAAACCTAGAGAAAGGGAGAGGAAGAAGAATTGTCGAGCCTTTCATTTGATGGAAGATTTCTCATCGATTCCAACCTAATTCGATTTCCCTGTTTGTAAGTCGATTTCATTCCATTGTTTATACTGTTTTAAAGTGTTCGTCTTCAAAAAGTTTGAAAAGAGAGTCCTGTTTATTTGATGTCTAGTTTATGCATATAAAATCTCGTAGTCAAATTCTTTATGGTTTGTCCTAGGTGATTTATTTATGAACATGTCGCTGAAAAGTCCGCGAATCTGATTTGGTTGTGGAAAATGATTTGAAACCCTAATTGTTATATCGATTCAGTTATGAGGCTTCTTCATACATCATCTTTGTATAGTCTAGATGATAATAGGATTTGGAATTACTGAAAAATAATGTTTTAAACTCGTTTTATGAATCAATACTTTTTATGCGACGGTTTCTGTCAGTTTTTGGAAATCAGTCTGAAAACCCTTGATAAGTTTGGAATTTGAGAAAAACACGTTAGATATAATTTGTAGCTAAGACTCATGGGGTTCCAATCCAATTGGCCTTGTATCAATTTGATTTTTCTGGAATTAGTTATGTATTTTATTCCGAGTCTGTCATGTGCTGGAAAATCAGGAAAAATCGTGTTTGTTCTTTAAGTTCATATTCCTATTAAGTTATGATGAGTCTAGGTTATGTGCATGATTATTTGATTGAGTAGGTGGTAATTATACATAATTATGTTATGTAGGTGATGGATATGTGAAGGATCATAATTGATTGCTTGTGTGCTTGGATTGCGAAAAGGTAGGGAAATACACTTGACTTATTATCGTTGTTGTTGAATTGTGTTGACTTGTTTGTGTTTCATATGACCAAACTGTGAACGTTGACTTGATTCGTGGTTGTTGATTCATGTTATGATTCATATCCTGGAATGTGCTTGACTGAATTGATCGTATTGAGTATATTATCACAACATTCGGTAACCGGCATGATTCTATGATTTACCAGTTCAATGATATACATATTGTGTTGCATTAATTTCTTGAGCATTCATATGCATTGGAGATGGAGGATGTTGTGGTGATGTGGTGTGGTGATGATGATGTTGTGATAAGGCCCAGGGCGGGTTCGGACTTGCCCTGGTGTCCTCAACAAGAGTGGCGGATCGGCTACGGTCGATATATAGTCTACTGGGATCGGTATGGGCAGGGTTGTACGGGTTATGAGATATGAGTTGAGATGGAGGTGGAGGTGACGGGGGAGCATGCATATCATATTTTGTTGTTTCATTGTATTCCCTACTCAACCTCGTGGTTGACCCTGTGTATTCGTGAACACCTGTGATGATCCAAATATTGGGGAGCAGACTTGACAGGTTTATGAGATGGGATGGGAGCTTGATGGGCGTGAGACACTGGATCAGAAGACTTAGTAGCTAGATCATCATTTAGAAGACTTTCACTTTCATTTATGTTAGTTCTTTGTAATTTGATGTAAAAGAGGTTTTGTAAAAATTAAGTTAAAGAAATTATATAATTCGCCTTGGAGTTTAATTTGTTATTCACTACCTCGGGAAACCGAGATGGTAACAGTTCGGTTTATTAGGGAATGTCTTGCTAAAGGCTCCTTCATAAATCGGGGTGTTACACCCAAACTTTCCTAGGATTGTAAGATATAAACCAACTCGATCCATCACAACAATAATTGCTTGCTTATAATTTGACAATATGTTTGTATGATCAATTCCCATGAATCCCCTCTGACCCCATGACACCCTAGTGCCTTTTATCAATTGTTTACACCCCTTTTTAATCATCTTGCTTGTTTACTTTCATTGTTATTTAGTTTAGTGATCTTCTATTCAAACCCCAAATTGTGACACCCCTAGACACCGCTAGTTGCAATTGAAAATCTCATCTCAATTCCCGTCCCTTGGGATCCGACCTTTACTTGCCTCTTTACTAATTGTAGAGTTGTTTGTGGAGTTATAAATAGTGTTTTGGTCTAGGTGCTCCTAACGACAAGTACCGAAAACTAAACCTCTCAAGAGAGTCCGACCAATGTTCATGCTCATACTCAAACTCAATTATCAAACAACCCATAAGGCATTCATAAGACAATCAAATCATAAGATTTCACATCTCCATATCCATATTCACATCATCATTCCATCATTCATTGTCAATTCAATAAACATACGGCCCTAGGTCAACTCTTTCCATTTCAACTTATTTACCTTTCACTTCTTCTTCCTGCAAAAGATTAATAACTCTCTAATTTTAGATATAAACTGGCCCTTAAAATTAACTTCCTTACTATATACCTACCCCACTCTCGTTTATCCCTCCTCGAGGTGAACGGTTCGAAACTGAGAGGGCCAAGGTACGAATTAAGGGATCCTTCTTAACCGCACTAAGAGGGGCTCCCAACAGTTTCTACCCGGGTTTCATTTTAATAGACACATCCTACATTCATTAGTGTTACCATCTCGGTTTCCCGAGATAGTGAATAACAAAGTACAACAAACCAAAGTACTTTAAATAAAATTTAGCGATCACATGTTTAATACAACTTAATATAAAATAAATTATAACTCGCAGCGGAAATAAATAAAGTGATCAAATAATCTATGTGGTCTAGACTTCTTGGTAGACTGGCCAAGTCCTCACGCATTCCCATAAGCTCCCAAGTCAGCTAATCTTTAGTACCTGTCAAATCTGCTCCCCATTATGGTTCATCACAGGTGTTCACGAATACACAGTCAACCACGAGGTTGAGTAGGAATAAACTAAACAACAATAATAACCACCCAAAATAGACATCCCTAACATTCTCATCACTTCATCCGTACAACTCATTTACGTCACTGGCAGTAGCACAACCCCCTTAACACCGTGATATGATCAACTGGCGGTAGTACTTGCGTACCATGCTCACCTGGCAGTAGTACCCTCCGTACTATGCTCAACTATCTGGCAGTAGCAATTACTTGCTATGCACAACTGGCAGTAACAATCACTTGTTATGCACAACTGGCAGTAACACACTCCGTGTTATGCTCAACTGAACAACCATCGCACCACACCATATGTAACCAACAAAAATGAACAATAACATTCCAGTTATACGGCTCCGTCAACAACTTAACATACACATATACTCCGTCTTCAATACTCATTCATAATATTAATTTTAACCTCGTCATCCATCACAATTCAATATATATTCACATAATAATAAAATACGAGTTGAGTAGGTAATTCCTACCTGAGACGGTCGCAAATCCAATTAGCAAGGCACAATTAATAGCGGTCCTCTATACAACCCGATCTACAATATAAAAGTAGCAATTAATAACTAACCTAACTAAGTAAAACTAACTTATTCATTTTTCACTAACTAGATAGACTAACTTATTAAAATATAATAATTATTATAAGTAATACTCCCATCTAATGCATGAGTATGTAATACGTACTCTACACTTAGCCACCATTACCATAATGCACAATACCACAATCACGCATGCTTCGCCATTACTCGTAACCCAACGCACAACTCAACTCAAGACAAACGACAAGTACCCACATTCATTCAAGTTTCAGAAACTATGTTTCACATTACAACTCGCACAGTCCGACCACAACCTCGACCGCCGACGATCGAAAACAGAGGGAACGAGCTTCTCTGTCCAGCCCTCAAACTCAACCATACTCGATCCCATAAAGCCTATAATTTGCTCCAATGTACTCCTCACACCCATACTATATCATCACCAAAACTCGTAACGTAACGTGCCCTATAACACTGGTACACTGACCGCAAATCGTTGCCGTAACAATGCTAAAACAGAGTAACATTGCTGCTGCTGTCTATCCCCTCTTACGACACTAAAACGACTCTAAGTTAATCCATAAGCTCCCTAAAAACCATCCTTAACCGACTCTTATCGACCCCTTAACAACCCAATATGAAGCTACCCCAAAACGTCACCAAGTCGACTCAGAACGAGTCCAACACGAACCCAAAACAGGAGTGTAAACATCCGATTTTAAACTCACTATTTTGACAAACGAAAATCAACATTCAAAGCCTTGTGATCATGCTAATACGTCTCTAAAGTTTTAGAATAAACGGGGCTAGAACGAATCCATAAAACCGTAGCGAATTTCCCGACATCGGTGTAACAACTGAGTAACCATGCCTCTAATGTCCAATTCCTTTTCCTTTGTCCTTAAACTCTTATAAAGCACCATCTAACCTCCTTAAGTTGACCCTTAATCACGACGCATCGACCCATCATCAAGCTACCCAAACCCGACATCCATCCCGACTTCAAACGAACTCAATATCCATTGCTTTAATTAAAATAACAAGTATCACGTATCATACCTTGAGGGGATGATGGTGGCAGAAAAGATGGTAAGATTTCAGTGCGTTAAATTCGACTCGCCGTGCTAATTCCCTCTTGTCCTCGCCACTTCTCTTTCACCCTCTTTGTTTCTTGTTCGGTTTCATGTGAATGTGTAATACGGGGAAGGCAGGGATTGACGTTTAGGGTTATGTATCTAATTATTAAAATAATATATATACTATGGTATACTTACTACTATTATTATAATAATAATTAATACTAATACAATATAATATAACTATTATTATTACAATTTACTTTTATAACTATTATTACCATTATTCCGTCTCACTGCGATACAACTGAATAGTATCCTATTATTATATGACACGATACCATTTTCGAGTAACAATTCTGTTAGAAACATTTACTAAAATAATTATTCATTCCAAAAGTACGGGGTATTACAATCACTGCGGACAAGAAACTCGTAGCCAATAAACGAGAGTAAGTAGATAGGTAGCAATAGAGAAAGCCAATTTAATAGCCCCCTAACCAAAACCATCTTTGAAGGCCCCAGAAAAGATGGGCACAACACAAACCGGATGTAAAGTTACAATATGATTAATAAAAAAGCAGAACAAGACAACTAAAGCAACCAGTCCATGGATAAGAGGACAGGATGCCCTAAATATCCATGAATGAGCCAGTAAGAGTAACCTAGAGGATGTTATTATGCGGAATAACAAAAAGTGCGATAAACATTGATTAACCATTAAATAGAAGTGGAAACCACCATATCCGACCTAATCAACACCACTGCCAAAACCCCGACTCCACCCTACCAAGCACATCTCAAACAAACCAAAAAACCCCAACAGTCATGACCACACTCCAACCAACGATAACGATGGACTCAACGAACACTTCACGAAAGACACAGCAGCCCAGCAGACACCAAGAAACCAACAAAAGACACCCATGTATCCAAACGAATCCCCCCAGGATCACCACCCTACATGCAACAAGATAAACCAATAGGACTGTGATGGTGACACGGGAGATGGAACCGATAGGTGGGGAAAGGGACGAGGGGAAGGGGAACACCATATCGGCCCAAAACCACCACCACATAGAGCACAGCGACACAACCAGACTAGTTGAGTTATGCTTATCGACAAGAACAGACCAGATCAAAAAAGAACCTTACCAGGGGTGGAGGGGGGAAGGGGCAAGGGAATAGGGAACACCCCTGGGTTGCATGCAAGACCATCGGTGACAGGACGAGGAAACATAGGGACGCGAACAAAGTAGATCATCAATGCACCACCGTCACAACCAAACGAACACACAAGAGAGCACCGTGGACCGCCAAACAGAGAGTAGAAAAAGAGTGAGATCATACTAGAAAGGAACAACCAAGGACAAGATTTGACGAATCGTCGGAGATAGGTAGGATGAAACCCATCTCCGGCGATAGGGTAAGGGAAAAAGGGGGCAGTGTGTGGAAAGTGGAGGCGGCGACACAAAATAAAGTTAGGATTTTTTTAGAGAGAGAGAGAGAGATATACAGAGAGAGAGAGACTTTTGCCTTAAAAATGTTACTCCCTCCTAGTCTAGATAACTCTCCTTATTCATGGGTGGCACAGAAATTAAGGGTGTTTGAATTAAATAAGTTAAAGTATTGTGGTAGGCCGGTAGGGTGGAGTAATTGGATAGAAGAAAGGTATTGTGGGGTGAGGTGATTAAAATAAGTATTGTTGTGGGGTGAGATGATTAAAATAAGATAAAGTATGGGTATTGTGGGGTATTGTTGTGGGGTGAGGTCATTAAAATAAGTATAAAACTTTACTAAATAAGGAATAAGATGAGGTATTATGAATAGATAAAAAAGGAAAGATGGAAGGTTATTTAGAATAGGCCGGAGGGAGTATGTTACTATAAAGTGAGAGTATTAAGCTTCTTTTATGGGACTTCAATATGAGAAATAATAACGCAATATTATACAAATGGTTTTTTTTTTGGTAAAATTATTACACAAATGTTGAGAGAAAATGTATGTAATGAAATAATGTTTAAAGAAAAAAGGTTTTTCTATTGGGTGCCTCTGAACTATTCATGTTTCTAACTTGTCCCCTCGCATTTTTCAAATTACCAGTTGTACCCTTAAACTCTAATAGTTAGTCCTAAATGTGACCCTTAGTTTCTAAGTCGTCAACTTAGGGACGTTAAGTGCTTACTTGGCTTGATGACTTGGACTATTTATCCTATGTAGCTATGACTTTGGCTTCCCTCCCTTTTTACCTCCTTTTTTTTGAAAATTTCCCCCCAAATCTTTATACTTCAGTTTTATTATCTCTCCTCAAATCTCCTATTTATATGTTACTTTCTCATTCTCTCTCTATTCTCCTATTTTAAATTCCTTTCTTTATTCTCTTATTGTTATTTGAATACTACCTTCCACCAAATTTTGATGTATTATTCGGCTAGTTGGAGGAACACTCCCATTGCGGGTCTTGAATTTAGAACACAAGCTTGTACTCGTTGCGGCAGAAATAAGGTTACTAAGATATCTGGATCTACAAACAATCCAAGGAAAGCATATTTCAAGTGACTTGAATGTGACCACTTTGTAATGTGGGTTGGGGAAGAGCATGTCATTCTAATAAGAGCTTTTAAGGTTTCAAGTGGAAATGGAGTTGATGAAGTCTCAAGCAAGGAAAGTCATAATAGTTGGATTGAAGAAAAAATTTGATGGAGACCTTTCAAATCAGTTGTATTGGACGAAATTAAATTTTTTTGTGTTAGTTGTACTTGTGTTTGTTATTATGTTGAAGATTTAAGGATGAAAATGTTGTGTTAATTTGCAAGAAACTGTAATGCAAGAAATTGTAATGCGAGAATTTCTGAAATTAATAAAGCTAAGTTGCATTCCCAAAAGGATAGTAATTGTTGGTGTTTTCACAACCATTACAAAATGATATGCATAATCAGTAGCTGCAAAATATTACATTGTTTGTCATTGTTATTTAAACCATTAAAAACCAGATTATGCATCAAAACTTATCAACCCATCAGAAGTTCTAAGTAGTCTTCTGCTTCTTTCCCTTCCTAGCCTCTCCTGCTGATGAAGTTTCTGCTCTTTAGCTTCCAAGTACTAAAGCCTCTAACTATGAAAGAGACTGATATTGTGTTACATCAAAAGCTGCCTTGAAACCCTTCTTCCTTGTCTTTTGGATTCTTCCTTCCATTGCATTCCTCTCTTTGGTTGTGTACCCTCCTTTGCTGGTCTTTGAGTTATGTCCAAAGTACTTGCACTTCTTACAACTTATTGATATGGTTCTCTTTCCCTTCCTTTGCTCCCCTTCTTCTTTTCTTCTGTTTCTAGATCGTCTTTTAATTGATCTATGCAATGTGGGTGGTTTCAAAGTTGGGAGGTCAAACACATGCCACTGCTCCATGTCAGGGATAGCGCTGATTGGTAGTCCATATTCTTCCTTATACACCCTCACAGAATACCATTCACTGAAAAAGTCCACAGGGTCCTTCTTAGAAATTATTATGGCTATAGTAGCATGCTTGCAGGGTATACCACTGATCTGTCATAGTCCACATGCACACTCTCTTTTGGTTAGTGATAAAAGTAAGAAACTTCTGCCATCACGAATCTCATAATCACCTCTCCCTGATTCAAATGTTGTACAAGTTCTTGAGTCCTTCTTCAACTTCCTTAAAATGCTTCTTATGTTAGGACAAATGCCATCATCAGGCCATGTATTAGCCACATGCTACCTTGTGACATGCCTAACCATATAAACTCTTCTCACACCTTCAAGACGAGTAAGTACTGGCAATAATCTTTGAGCTCCTACTATGGCATTAAAGCTCTCCACAAAGTTTGAAGTGTTCTCATCACTTGAGATACTTGGATCAAACTTGTGTTTTGCCCACTGCTCTTTATCACCCAGGTTAAGAAACCATCTACCACAACCCAATCCTCCATGATGTACAATTGTTTCCATAGCCTTCTTGAAACTTTACTCTGAAGTGGCATTTACAACCTTCCAGAAAAAGCTTATGTATGACTATTCCAGGGTAATCTTTCTTGAAATTTTTACATAGATGCCTGATACAAAATCTCCTATATGCTTCAGGCCATACACTTTTCAAGGCTGGTTCAACTCCCTGCAATTACATTAACAATGTTACAAGCTGTTCTTATTTTTTAGATTCCAGGTTACATTAACAATTTGGAACAATGTTACATAAGAGTTCAATGCATACCTTTTGTCTGTCACATATAATAGTCTAGTTGGTTCTTTCACTCTCGTTGAGACATTCCTTCAATGAAGGAAAAGTAGATCTATATACTTAACATACTCATATATGTTTTAATTTAATTTGTCATAAAATTAACAAGTGATCTTATGCATGCAAACTAATTAACAAAATAAAGAAGAAACATCCATTCTTACATTGGAATTTCGGTTCAAATGGGCACAAAAGAGATCTCCTTCTCTTTTGTTCTTGAGCTTTCCTTTTGGATGAACAAAGACCCAAGTATAGGATCTCTCCCAAGGATTAATACCCAAGACACACTCTTAATAAAATTAATATAATGTATACTAGATAATATTAATTTTGTAAGAAAAATGACCCAAAAATATTTGGTATCTCACCCAAAACCGGTTGAGAGAGAGGAATGATAGAGGAAATTTTTCTCTTTCTAAAACTCTTGTTTTTAGATTGTATGAATGAATAATAATCACTAGTGTTTTTCTAAGTGAATATTAGATAAAATAAGAAGAAAAATCACAAGGATTTCTCTTCCCAAAACCGGTGGGAGTGGAGGAAAAATGGAGCCAATGCATGCCCATGGTTACCTTCACAAGAATATGTAGGTGTGCATGGCTAGCAATAGGTTAACATAATTATGTTTTCCATTAACTTTAATCAACATAATATATATGTTAAATCCTCCCACTATTTCGGCCAAATGGAGATAAAATGGATTCCATTTTATTTTTGTCAATTGTCAATATGTCACATGTCATATGTTACATAAACTTGTTATGTATTTTTAACACATTAAAAATCAACGTATTAATAAAAATACGTCATATACAAAAATTGACTTAGTAATTCATAATTACTTGTACCAAAATATTTTACCAATTATAAATCACAACAAATTGTATTTATAATAATTCATTCAAATTCAATTGTTTCTTTAAACAATAATTTCATCTGAGCAATGATACAATTCGATTACTCAGACCGTATCTCATTTAATCAAATTTCAATGTGATACGTAAATTTTACTTCCAAAATCGTCCGTCAATTTTCAAGTAATTTAATTAACTCGTAACGTTATACGATTAATTAAATGATAAATTAAAAGTGTTATCCTTTAGGTATGACCTAGGGGATCAACTGATCACCACCGTCGCACGACAGTAATGTCAAACTCTAGTCAGCCAATCATTACCGATATATGTTGATCAGTTGACAGTAAATATTACTTCCCAATTGTATTCTTTAAAAATGAGATTTAAACATGTGATCATCATGATCAACAGTCGTGATCGCATTATTGTCGGAGGACACATGTTCCAACATTCAAATGTCAAAAAAAAAAAAATTGACCATCTGGCACCCTAACAGCTATAGGAAACATCTCATTATTCTCATCCATTGCTACAGCAGCTAACAAAATCCCACCATGATTGCCTTTTAGATGGGTTCCATCAACCCCTATCAAACTCCAACATCAAATAATAAGCCCCTTAAACTGAGCAGTGAATGATACAAATATGCTTTTGAATTGCATAGGCCTCTCAGGTGTTTCCATCTCAACCCAACTGCATATATCATAACTTCCTAGATTGGTTTTTTTTATCATTTCACAGTAAGCAGGCATCATCTTATAGGACTCATCATGGCCCCCATTTATCTCTGTCATGGCTATGTCCTTCATTCTATATATAGTTGAAGTCTTCATTTCTATACTATATATTTCTTGGAGCAAGCTCTGTATTGATGGTCCATTTATAGCTGGGTTAGCTCTGATATATATTTTATCAAATTTCTAGCAACCCAAACAGAATTGGCCATGGGATTGTGGCTCTCAACACCAGCACAACCATGTGTTGGGTTCTTAATGGACTTGATGACCCAATGTTACGGTCCGGTAATTTTTGCCGGATCGTGGTGCGCACCCTTGCCCAACTCTAGGGCAAAAATGCAAGCAACAAGGGTCTCGTACTAGTGAGGGCTTGCCCACTAGCACGTGTCTCGGGACTCGGGGTGTGCGTCGGGAATCCTAGTCACGATTATCAAAGTCTGACGCACGAAAGCAATAAAAGTAAGCAATACGGTTATTGTAAGCAAGAGACAAGAAATATCAAGCTTAAGGATGAGAAGTGGTTGTTTATTGACTAGCACCTCTCATAGAGGCAAATTTGATAGTTTTATCCTGGTAGCAGAATACATTGATTGTGCAGAATAGCGATATGTTTTCTAAAATCCTAAAAACATATCTTAAACTAAAAATAAGACTCCAAGATTTGACACGCATGAAGTAGTATTGGAGTACTAAATGAAACTAAAAACAGAAATGAAAATACATAAGCGGAAATATAAAATATAAGGACTCGAAGTGAAAGGACCGCGCGCGCGATTCTCAGGGATTATGCGGCTAAATGTGCGGCTCCTTACACTCTCCCCCACCTAATCTGTTGCCGCCCTCGGCAACACAAAAATCTCGAACGGCACTTCAGTGAGACATCCTCGGTGAGCTGTGGCCGTCCATGCTGCATTGAGGTTTGGCTTTCACTTGAGTCCGGCTTGTAGATACTTCTCGGTCCACACCATGATCGGATTCATCCTCCCTACAAGAATTGAGTGTATTTCCTTGACGTTTAGACTCCCGAACATCATGTCCTCCAAGTTTATCACTTTCCTGTGGTCATTCTGGGAAGTCTAAGTCCTCGTTGCTCGAGCAGAAACTTCACGAGATCGTTCCAGGTGCTGGCTCAGCGCACCTTCACCTTGTCCATCACCACTTCAATACCTGCATTCAAGGGTAAGTGAGTTCTCCAGGACGCCGAATCAGCACTTCGGCGTGGCCCCCTGATGGTATGAGGCCTTCTGGTTTGGGTCGACTAACCCTCAAACCAGGACGTCGATTCAGCACATCGACGCGGCGCCCTAATGTCACGAAGGCCTTCTTCTTTGCGTCTCACGGCCCTCATTGTCTACTCCCTTTTGAGGTGGTAGACTCTCATTTTGTCTCTCGGGCCACTTAGCAGCGTAGTTAGCCCGAGTCTTGTTCACCCTCGGTTTCGCTGAACCATTGGGTACTCTCCAAGATTGCGTCCCCCGTCTCGGCGTCGGTATAACCCTCATTGCCGAGATCCGTGGGTTCCCATTGTCCTCGTCCCCATCCACGATCTTCTCTACGAAAGACCCCATTAGCAGCATCGAACCGTCACTTGGCTTTATCACTTCTAATGCTCTCTTAAAGAACTGCATCCCGAGTACTAACTTGAAGTCGTCTAACGGAACGGTGGTGAAGTCGAGCTCCCCTGCCCATTCACCCACCTGAACCGCGACCTTCTTAGCCACTCCTTGGACACGTCTCATCTTCCCATTAACTGGCTTGAGGGAGCTGTTCGTGTCGCTCATAACTAGTCCCAATCAATCAGCTTCCTCTTTAGTCACGAAGTTGTGGGATGCACCCGAGTCGATCATGGCTCGTACTTTCCTCCCATTCACCATCAAGTCCACGTACATGAGCCCAGTGGATTTATTGGCGAGGGGTTCTTCCAACTTCCCCATCGCGCTTATCCTCTATAGTGAGCTCATACGCGGCTGATCTTACTCATCACCCGAGTCTTCATCATACTCTTGGTGATAGTCGGCCAGCGCCCTATCAAGACACTCTTGAGCCCCCTTTGGCATCTTCTGAATCATCGCGTTGAACTCGGCCTTGTTGGGACATTCGGCCATCCTTTGAGGACCCTTGCACACAAAGAACGCGAACGGTTTCTTTATTGTAGACGCAGTTGAGTTTCCCACCTTTGAAGATGAGCTTGTGGGCGAGTTCGAACTGCTTGCCACTTCAGCTTGGCTCCCCTGTGAGCGAAACCGACTGTTCCCAACCGAAATCGAACTTGCTTGTGGATTCCTTCCGTTGAACCCAATTTGAGGCGCACCAATATTCTCCGTTGGGGCCACCTCTCGAGGTACCTCCCGCTCCCCGTGGAAATCGAGAAGATGCTCCGCAGCCGATATAGCTGAAGATAGAGTCTTGGGGTTCTGTCTGATTATCTCCTGTTGAGCCCACCTCTTCAATCCGTTGACGAACTCGAAGGTCCTGTCTGTCTCGGTCATTTCCATAATCTCGAGCATGCACACTGAGAATTCCCTCACATAATCCCGGATTGATTTTGTGTGCTTTACTTCCTTCAGCTTCCTCCGAGCGACAAACTCGGTGTTCTCGGGGTAGAAGTGATCCTTTAAAATCCTCTTGAAGTCGGTCCACGATGTTAGCATGATCGTGCCCGCTTCGATCTCCTTGTACCTAGCCCGCCACCACATCTTGGCATCGTTCACAAAGTACATACTTGCTGTGTCGACTTTCCCTTCTTCGTCGAGCCCACTTACTTGGAAGTATTGCTCCATATCGAAGACGAAATTATCGACCGCTTTCGAATCTCTCGCCCCATCGTAGGTGCGAGGTTGGGGCGCCTTCACTTTACGGCCCCCTAACGATTTCCCGTCATTGGCCACCGCTTTCAAGAGCGTGGCGCAAGTGTTCTCTAGCTCCTCGATCTTTCGATGGAGACGAATGATTTCTTCCGACTGATCATCGGGGATTGCCTCACTGATCGCTTGGATCCGGGTCTCCATCCCGATCATTGTCGACTCTAAGCCACTAACCGTCTTTTCCAACTCCTCGAGGCTATCCCCCATTCGGATCACGATGCCCTCGAGTTTTGGGAGCTTATTGTCGAACGCGTCCTCTAAGTATCCCACTCGTTCCTCCATACTTTTGCCCATTTTTATCGATTCCGATGAACAAATGCGGCTTGCAGAAACCCATCTGAAGACTGGGCTCTGATACCAAATGTCAGGGTCCGGTACTTTTTGTCGGATCGTGGTGCGCACCCTTGCCCAACTCTAGGGCAAGAATGCAAGAAACAAGGGTCTCGTACTAGTGAGGGATCGCCCACTAGCACGTGTCTCGAGACTCGGGGTGTGTGTCGGGAATCCTAGTCACGATTATCAAAGTCCGGCACACAAAATCAATAAAAGTAAGCAATACGATTATTGTAAGCAAGAGACAAGCAATATCAAGCTTAAAGATGAGAAGCGGTTGTTTATTGACTAGCACCTCTCATAGAGGCAAATTTGATAGTTTTGTCCTGGTAGCAGGATACATTGATTGTGCAGAATAGCGATATGTTTTCTAAACACCTAAAAACATATCTTAAACTAAAAACGAGACTCCAAGATTCAACACGCAGGAAGTAGTCTTGGAGTACTAAATGAAACTAAAAACAGAAATGAAAATACATAAGCGGAAATATAAAATCTAAGGGCTCGAAGTGAAAGGACCGCGCGCGCAATTCTCAGGGATTATGCGGCTAAATGTGCGGCTCATTACACCCAAGTTGTTCCATCAAGTAACACACTTGCATGGATTCTCCATTGACAGTTGGCAGTTGCACACTCTGCTGTGTATCTATTGTTATCAGCCTTGACAATAATCACATAAAACCCTTCTTGGATGCAAAAATCTCTAAGAACATCCTTAAAATGTTCTTTGTCCATAAACAACATCCAAGGCCTTAACTTAATTGCACCAAAGTCCTTGTCATCATAAATTTCACCATTACTATACATCTTTGAAGCAAACGGGTCTTCATCATCAATCCATTTATTTTCATCAAAAGGAACGTAACCATCATCTATAAAGTTTAAGTTGGTTAACAATGTTGTATCTTCAACCTCCAAGTCAGTTAACTCATCTTCAATATCATTCACATCTTCATCAGATGGTATGTATGACTATCAGATTCATCAGACTCTGGATCTTCATATTCAACTCTCTTCCTTATTGTTACCCTTTTTTTTGGTAAAAAGGTAAGCTTATATTAATAAGAAAACTAATATTACAATCGTTTTGAGCTCGACTAGCTAACAAAGCTAACATACTGATCAACGAATTCTCAAACCCTAAGAAAACAACATAATAGGGTAAGAACCTTACATTACAAAACAAATTTTCTATCCTTATCAAATCTGGCTATGAGGAACTCAGGACGCATAAGGATACTTTCAAGTCTGCAATAGTGTCTGCTCCACCAGAGTGTATAGATAAGGGCCAACAGCACAGCAGTAATCTGATTCTGCATCTTCTGGGAATGGAATGTCTGTCTAGTCCACCAATCAAACCAGCCCTACCCAGGTAGATGGCAACCCAGGATGTGGGACATAATCTGAAGGCATTTCTGGCTATACTCGCAATCAAAGAAGAGGTGAGAATGTGTCTCAGGAGCACTAGCACATAAAACACAAACATCATCAGTGTTAACCCCCATTCTCTTCAGCTTATCCCTAGTCAACAATCTACCATGCATCACAAGCCATCCTACAAAACACTGTCTAGGAAGAGCTCATGTGTCCCATACAAACTTTGCCCAAGGTACTTTCACACAAGGAGAGCCTAGCCAAGCATAGCCACTACGAATAGTGTACTCCTGATGTTGATGAATCCACCAGTCTCCCACATAACCTGCTATAATAAGATCTCTGATCCTACAAAGCTTTCTCCACGCCCAACTGCCATTAAGTTTGGGTTTATAAGTATGCCAGTCACCATCTTTTATATAAATAGAATGCACCAATCTTACCCAGAGATGGTCCTTCTTCTGAGCTAACCACCAGATGTAATTTCCTAGAGCAGCATTGTTCTATCTGATTATGTCAAGAATGTTAGGTTCTGTTAGGCCCAGTTTAGCCTGGTCTGACTCCAACCTGGCCCGACCTTATTAGTCTGATTGAAGTAACCTGAGACCGGACAAGTCTAACTACTGTTCAGCTATTAAAGAATATTATAGTAAGAAGGCTACCAAATCCTGGAAGAGAAGCCTGATGGTAAGTACAGAATAATCTGGCAGATCATTAAAACAGGCTGGATTGAGAAAGATAAACAAGAAATGCAATTGTTGGATATAAATAATCGTGTCCTATACTTAAGGAAGACCAAGTCCAACCAAAAGATCCTATCATCTATGAATCAAGACGGAAAGGAGAGAAAGGGCTGAAGATTCGTTAAAAGAAGAATAAGTCAAGCGGATTAATAGGGAACATACCCTATTAACCCGGCAACAACTCCTACATTTGGGGAGGTGGTTGATCATTGTAACGTTGAGAATAGCAATGAGAACTATATATAGCTTTTGTAAATAGACAATGAGGATCAATTGAGGACTCTTTAATTTTTCTACACTTTTTCTATCTGTTATTACTCTAAAAATATCCGATCATATATACTAATTTGTACTCAGTTCTTCCATATAATATAAACAATATTCTCTATACTTAAGTCTTTTTCTTATCCCTTAATCTTTACCAAATATATAGACCTAGATACCCGAATTACTTCCTAATCAGGCCGGATCCGTTCAGGAAAATCCTGCTAAAACAATTGGCGCCCACCGTGGGGCATCTAGTTCTTTAATCAAAAAAAAAATTCCTTTTACCATCTTTTCATTTAATATTCACACACAAAAATGGTGGAACTCACCGCAGAACAACAATTAGCGGCTGCCCTGGCCAAGATCAAAGAATTGGAAACAATCCAAGAGAAGGCAGGCCAGTGAGCAAATCAATAGGTCAAGGAATCTGAGTCTAGCCCGAGGAAAAAATTGGAAAATCAGGCTTCGGGCTCCAAGACCAGATTTGAACCAGGA
The DNA here is from genome assembly GCF_048544455.1 of Silene latifolia. Classification (NCBI taxonomy): domain Eukaryota; kingdom Viridiplantae; phylum Streptophyta; class Magnoliopsida; order Caryophyllales; family Caryophyllaceae; genus Silene; species Silene latifolia. Next base: position 62,954,394 of record NC_133537.1, on the reverse strand, counting down.
ACCCCATTCTCATCCATTATCAAAAACATTGACTTCTCCAGTTTTGGGACCCCGGAGAAGGATACATCATCTGATACTCCAACCATTCCCAATGACGAAACAAACAAGACTGAAGCAGCAATAATGATGGCCATGCTTCAGAAATTCAAAAACTCCACCATAAAATAGAAAACATACCGGAGTGCCGGACCACTGGGCTGAAGTAGAAGTTGATGACTTTGCGATTCACCTTTTGCAGATGAAATTGCAAAGATTGATCTCCCCAAGAAATTTACTGTTCCATCCATGAGAACTTATGATGGAACCTCTGATTCACAAAATCATGTTGCCATATTCAAACAGAAAATGTTGGCTGCCTCAATACCCAGGTGAACTCGGGCAGTCCGCATGTGTAAGGGCTTTGGTACAACCCTGACCGTATGCAAAGATTTACGTGGTTCATTAATCTCTCAAATGGAGGTATCAAGAATTTTGCGAATTAATCAATGCGTTCAATCAACAATTCGCGAAAGCAGCAGATATGGCTAAGAGACCCAAGAACTGCTCAGGGTAAAGCGACTTCCTGAAGAATCTATCAAAGAATTCCCGGCCGATTTGTCAAAGAAAAAGTGGCCATTCCCAGGTGTGATGAAGAAACGGCGGTAGAAGCCTTCGGGCAAGGGGTCCCGCTGGATGACATCTATGCGGACCGACCAAGAAAGCATGCCCAACCTTTGCTACTTTGTTCAATCCATCGCCTTAGAGCATGTCGATTGGAAGAAGATCTCAACTTCGAACGAACTCATCCGGGAAAGCAAGGCTATGGACACACTAACAGAAAAGCTCCTACCGAAAGGAGGCAACCCCAGATCGACACCCTATTCTAGGCCTGAAAGATCTGAAGTCAACATGGCACAAGAACACAGAGGTAACCTTTCTAGCCTACCAACTATTCCCGAATATAACTTCTCTATTAATACTGCGCAGGATTAATTAAACGCTGAAAACCCGGGAGATACAATCGGATGGCCCAAGAAATCAGACAAACCCAGGAAAGACCCAACAAGATGGTGTGACTTCCATCGGGATATCGGGCACACCACGAAGAATGCATCATCAGCTCGGAAACAACAGGCATATCTCTTAAAGAAAGGCTTCTTGAAGGATTTAATCCAGCAGCCAAAGAACAAAGATGAAGGGCAAAACAAGAGGGATTCAGAACAAAGAGATCCTCCTCCTCCTCCCCCCATCTATGAAGTCAAGTTCATAAATGGAGGATCGAAAATCGTGGTCCGACCAGCTCACCGCCAAAAGAATATCCAGGGAATCCAGACTTCAACCTCCTTCTAGGCCCAAGTCATTGCCCGCTATTACCTTTGATGACTCGGACTGCGGGGAATATCGATCTACACCACGACACTTGGTAATCACCATGCAAATTGGCACAAAGAAAGGTATCAAGAATCCTGATAGACGGAGGCGGTTCAATCAACCTGGTGATGCTTGACGTCCTCAAAGCTATGAAGATAGATGAAGGAAAGATCATCAAGAAATCCAGCGTCCTGGTTGGATTTAGCGGAGAAACAAAGAACACCTTGGGAGAAATCACCGCCAACCTATGTGGAAGGCGTGGCTTCATTTGAAAGATTTGGAGTAATGGATTGCCTATCCTCATATAATGTAATCCTGGGCGGACCATGGATCCACAATGTCAAAGCAATCCCATCAACATACCACCAATGTGTGAAAATCCCAACGAGAATGGGGATAACCACCATCGAGGGAGAACAGAGGACACTCGGAATGTTACACTCAGGCTTTGAAACCCTCAAAGTCATGTAAGTCCCTTGCATAGCAATTAAAGTCACCTGTCAGGGAAGAATATGTAGCACAATCACGGATGGAAACAGGAGAGGTCATATTAGACCCGAGAATTCCCCGACAGAAAGTACTCGTAGAGTCGGATGCACCCGACTCAATCGGACCCAATCTGGTCAACTTTCTCAAAACTAAAATGTCTTGTTTTGCTTGGTCACATTTTGATATGACTGGTATAGATGCTGATGTTATTACTCATAAGTTGAATATTGACAAATCCTTTAAGCCCGTACAAAGAAAAGAGAAGAAAATTCGCTGCAGAAAGGCATGAAATCATCAACCAAGAAGTTGACAAGCTACTAGACATGGGAATGATCAGGGAAGTAATGTACCCTGACTGGCTTGCAAACGTAGTAGTAGTAGTACAAAAGAAAAATGGCAAATGGAGAGTCTGTGTAGATTACACCGACTTAAACAAAGCCTGCCCAAAAGATCCATTTCCCCTGCCACACATCGATGCAATGGTAGATGCCACTGCAGGCCACGAAATGCTAACATTCATGGATGCCTCCAAAGATTCAATCGGATAAAAATGCACCTGCAGATCGGAAAGCACGACTTTCATCACCGAAAGAGGTATATATTGCTATACTTGATATGCCCTTTGGATTAAAAATGCAGTGCAACCTACCAAAGGCTAGTCAACATGATGTTCAAAGACCAGATAGGAGACACCATGGAAGTCTATATAGATGACATGGTAGTCAAGTCAAAAAAGGCAGAAGACCACGTCAAAGACCTGGAAGTAGCCTTTCAAATACTGGAGAAATTCAATATGAAGCTCAACCCACAAAAATGCCACTTCGGAGTCTCAGCAGGCAAGTTCCTGGGCTATATGGTGACAAAAAGAGGAATAGAAGCCAGCCCTGAACAGATCAAAGCTATTCTAGAGCTAGAACCACCAAAGACGGTCAAAGACATACAAAAGCTGACTGGAAGAATAGCGGCCCTGAACAGATTCATTTCAAGATCATCAGAGAGGTGCAAATCATTCTACAACCTGCTAAGAAAGAACAAGGACTTTTCATGGACCCCTTATCATCAGGCCGCCTTTGAAGACCTAAAGATATATCTATCCTCTCCTCCCTTGTTGGCAAAACCAGTCAAAGATGAACCCCGACAAAGATATACCTGCGATCCACAAATCGTTGTTGTCGGTGCGGTCTTGGTCAAAGAAGCAGACGGACAACAAGACTCACCCTATTATGTAAGTAAGAGCCTACTAGACGCAGAGATCAGGTATGGCCTACTTGAAAAATATGTTTTAGCTTTAATTATGAGTTGCACAAAATTAAGACCATACTTTGAAAGCCACCCTATAATAGTCAGAACCAATCTTCCTATCAAGTCTGTACTTAGAAAGCCGTAATTGTCCTGGACGAATGTGCAAATGGTCATCCAAATGAGCACATACAATATAACATTTGAACCAAGGACAAAGAATTAAGTCACAAGCATTAGTAGACTTTGTGGCTGATTTTAGTCCGACCCTAGAACCCGACCTAATAAAAGAAGTGAATAAACTGACCAGCGACCAAACAGACCTAGAATGGACCATATTCGTCGACGGTGCAGCCAACATGAGGGGCACAGGCCTGAGGGTAGTACTAAAATCGCCACAGGGGGATAAGATAGTACAGGCTATAAGCTGTGCATTTGAGGCTACCAACAATGAGGCAGAGTATGAAGCCCTAATAGCTGGATTAAAGGTATGTATTGACCTTGGTGTACAAAACCTAAAGGTACGTACTGATTCCCTTCTCATCTCCAACCAAGTAAATGGGATATATACTGCAAAAGACCCCAAAATGATGCTTTATCTAGATGTTGTTCAAATTTTAAAAGGAAAATTTCGAAGTTTCAATATTGACCAAATTCCCAGGGACTTGAATACCCAGGCCGATGCTCTAGCCGGCCTAGGATCTAACTTCAGTCCCCTAGACTTCGACAAAATACCCATCGTACATTTACTAGAACCTGCAATAGATAAACAAGATGAAAGTTTCCCAATTTATATTGCTAATTCTTGGACAAAACCCTACTATGACTGGCTACAACAAGGAATCCTTCCATTAAATAAGCAAGATGCCAGAGCACTAAAAATAAAAGCTGCTTCGTACACTATTATTGACAACGTGCTTTTTAAGAAATCGCAGGCTGGGCCGTATCTCAGATGCCTGGAACCACAAGAAGTCGAATGATATTATCGAAATCCATGAAGGATATTGTGGAAATCATAAAGGTGGAAGAAGCCTGGCAAGCAAAATACTCGAACAGTTATTATTGGCCCACCTTGAGAGCCGATTGCCTTGAATTCACTCTAAATGTAAAGCTTGTCGATTCATGGACCATATATCCATCACCATCTCAAGAACTACATTCCATATCCGCGCCCTGGCCATTTATGAAATGGGGCATGGACATAGTAGGGAAACTACCTCAAGCACCCGGACAAAAAGTTTTCATGCTAGCAATGACTGACTACTTTTCCAAGTGGATAGAAGCCGATTCATACAGTAAGTCAAGGAGAAGGATGTCATAGCATTCATCAAACACAACATTATATGTAGATATGGCATCCCCTCCGAAATAGTATGCGACAATGGCACGCAATTTGTGGGAAAAAGAATGTACCGCCTTCCGTGCTCAATGGAACATCAATCTAGTAACATCCACACCAGGATATCCAAAAGCCAACGGTCAAAGCGAGAATCCAAAAAGAATAAGTGGTAATCACCGCATAAAGAAGAAATGGAAAGAAGAAAAGGCGGATGGGTCAAGAACTCCCCCGGTCCTCTCGGGCCGACAGAACCACGCCTAAAAATTCCACAGGCCAAACCCCTTACTCCTTGGTCTATGGATGTGAAGCGATAATCCGGTTGAGGTAAAAATTCCATCACCCGGATGCGGATGAACACAATAACCAAGATATACCTCTAATGGAGGACACTGACTTAACGGAGAAGAACTAAGAGATGCAACAAGATCAAATTAGCAAAGATATCGGAAAGAGTTGCGAAAAGCTACAACAAGACCAAAAGCCAGGGTATTCGGGTTAGGAGACCTTGTCCTCAGGAAAGTCTTCTAAAACACAAAAGAAAAGAATGCTGGCAAATTGGCCCCAACCTGGGAAGGTCCCTACCTGATTGACTCAATAGTCGGCCAAGGAGCTTATAGATTACAAACCCTGGACGGCGAAATGATCCCAAGAGCTTGGAATATTACACATTTAAAACTATTTCACATATAAAATATATCTCTCAATCCAGGTATAATTTTTCACCTTAACATTTCTTGCCTGGCTTGATATGAAACTACATGTATGATACTTGCCATTATATGAATAAATGCCGTATATGATTTAGCCAAATTATGTGCCCAAAAACTTATCTATGTTCTCATATGCACTTTTACCAAGTAGAATCTTCAATACTTGTTTTACATACTGCATTTTATCTAAAACAAATCCTAAAGATTGGGGCCACCCCCACCAAATATCCAACTGATATCCAAATTTCATTGCCAAACAGGGCCTTTAAATACTGAGCTCCACTTAACATACAAATCTGGAAAACTCCTTCCTGACTTGTATAACATAAATGGGTCATAAGCCCTCCAGACAGGCAGGGGACGTAAGCCCTCCAGACAGGCAACAACCCCACCCATAGCAAACAAAAAAATATTAAACTGGCCAGATCCAGCACAAAAACTGGCCCGATCCAGTCAGATAACTGGTCAGATCCAGCGCACATCCGACATTACAAAAGTACCTTGTCAAAACACAAAAAGAAACAAACAAAGACCAAATATTTATTCATCCAAAATAGTCGGCCCTACCACACACCTAATAATCATCCATTCCAGGGACATCCCCCCTGGATGGGCCAAAACAATTCCTAAATATTCATTCCAGGGACATTCCCCCCGGATAGACCAAAACCTAAAAGAAAAATCTAAGTTATTTTTGAGCCAGTAACCGACTCACAACCATCCACCATTTCCTGGTCGTCAGATTTTGCCTTGGAAGGAGGAGAATCCACTTCTTCTTCTTGACCCATATTGGCCAAATCAGGATACTGAGCGTCCAATGTTGTCTCATCCCGGTCCGGATCCCAATTAGCCCGGTCAGATTCCGGATCCCTCATAGCATCAACCCTACCTTTCCCGAAGAAGTCTTGAGCAAGATCACCACCGCGCCTCCACTAATTCCTTTTCAAAGACAAGCTCCTCATTTTTTCTCAATCGATCTTGCATTGCCTCGCTTCTCGGCCTCCAACTCTTGCCGACAACCTTCTCGGATTTTTTGCGGCCACCTCACAAACTATAGCAGCCCTAGTTGCCTCTCTAGCTGTCCCCAGCTGGGATTGAAGTACTACCTCATTACTCCTGGATGTATGCAGGTCACGGTTAAGGTTATCCAGTTTTTCCTCCAAACTAGTAACCCTGGCCTGGGCATCCCCGAGCCGACAAGCGAGAGCCAACCCGCATCCAATCCCTACATATATATAAAATCAATCAGCCAAGTACAAGGCAAAACAAAAAGCACATGAACAAATTAAAAATATCCCTTTACAACTAACCTCCTTAGCCTGGGAAGCAAGTTCAGCAGCCTTTGTTACAAGAGAAGTCGAAATAGAAACCACTGCGGTAGACGACTCAAGGGTACTAGCGGACAAGAGCTGGCCGCTCATTTTTGCAGAAAACTCATTTATCTGTGCCCGGGCATCATCCATGTCATCAATCCTAGCAGGCACTTGCCTTATACTCCTGATTGGCTGAGCCTGGATATGCTCCTTCTCTCCCTCCTCCTCTTCAAGGATAACATCTTCCCTCTTCCTTTTTGGAGCCTGGACGACCTCTGGTGACACTAGCCTGGGTGGATCTTGAGAAGGCTGGACATCGAAACCGAATATCAAGCGTTTTGTCACTCCCACTAGCCTCCCGGCTCTTGGACTGTTCAAAGAATCCTAGCCACCCCAGCCTTCAAATCCTTTGCAGAAAAGCTGGCCAACCTAGCAGAAGACCTAAATACTGAATACATAAAGAATATACGTAAGTATCAGATGAGAAATGACAAGAACATAACAGTTAACATAAAGACATATAGAAGACGTACAGAAAGAGCGAAGAGAGCTAGGCTTGCCTTTGGGTACTTTGACCCCGGTCGGCTTGGTCTTCATATACCGGGCGATAATTCCCGCCCAAACTAGCTGGCCAGTCCTCTCTTCCTCCGGAATAGCAAGGAAAGCCTCTATCCTGGAAACAGCTTCCTCATCAAGAGGATCAAAGCTCTAATCAGGAGCTGCAAAAACCGTCAAAATTACACATGTGAAAATCAAAATCTATTAATTTCATGTAATATATATTGCAAAATAAGAGTACAGGGAACCTACCACTCTCCAAGGGAGGATATCTCGATAATCAAAGCCTCGATCCCGCAGTCTCGGTCCGGATAAACAGGAAAGTCTTTGCCCAACTTTTATCGTCTCCGAGTCCAGGTTAGTAATTAATGGAGACATTTTCGACTTGATTCTCAAATTAAAACGACCATTAACTGGATTTTTCATATGATAAATTGCCTTGATATCGTTAAGGGTAATTGTGAGATTGTGCTTAGCACACAAATTTTCAACAAAATGGATAAGTTTCCAAACCATTGGCATAATCTGAAAAAGTGATACTTCCATTGCACGAATGGTATCAATCATTAAAGGGGTAAAAGGTAACTTACACCGCTTTGAACGCCCATTCAAAAATACAAAACCAACCAGGTGACACCCGATTAGCCCCGATCGACAAGATTCAGGATCCATACCTCGACCAACTCAGAATTATTTTCTTCTCCCTTAATATCTTGTCATAATTTGTTTTCAACAAGTTCTCTTCGGAAAGTAAGGATCCAAAGATTGAAGGGCGGTGAATACGAATCCTGGTACTTAAAAGCCACAAAGACGAGCGGGAGGATCAATTTCCATCACCTCTTCCTCCTGGACATCCGTGGGTTCGAGCTCAGCAGCAGACAATCGAGATGCGGCGGTTTTTCGGATACGGGACGTTTTTGGCTCCCATATCTTTTATTGTTTGATTTATTGTGATGAAGTTAAATTATTGAAAAAGTATAAACTAGCGAACAAGACTCCTGGGAAATAGGGAGAATTTCAAGAAAAAATTTAGCAAAGAAAGTGGAGGAAATTTGGTGAAGAATAATCTCGCCCCAAATACCGTATTTATAGAAGATGTATAACGGTATGGAAACCCTAGAAATTGCAAAATCACAAAGATGACATCACTTAGCCGTTACGGTGTTCAACGGTAACTAGGAGTCTAAGAGTCACTGAATAAATATGATTCTTCTTATTGTTTAACCCGGTAAAGTTGACATCTCACCCCCGGCCGGATCCAAAGATGGGTAAAATGTCAAGGGCAATTGTTAGGCCCAGGTTTAGCCCGGTCGACTCCAACCCGGCCCCACCTTATTAGTCTGATTGAAGTAACCTGAGACCGGACAAGTCTAACTACTGTTCAGCTATTAAAGAATATTATAGTAAGAAGGCTACCAAATCCTGGAAGAGAAGCCCGATGGTAAGTACGAGAATAACCTCGCGAGATCATTAAAATAGGCTGGATTGAGAAAGATAAACAAGAAATGCAATTGTTGGATATAAATAATCGTGTCCTATACTTAAGGAAGACCAAGTCCAACCAAAAGATCCTATCATCTATGAATCAAGACGGAAAGGAGAGAAAGGGCTGAAGATTCGTTAAAAGAAGAATAAGTCAAGCGGATTAATAGGAAACATACCCTATTAACCCTAAGAACAACTCCTACATTTGGGGAGGTGGTTGATCATTGTAACGTTGAGAATAGCAATGAGAACTATATATAGCTTTTGTAAATAGACAATGAGGATCAATTGAGGACTCTTTAATTTTTCTACACTTTTTCTATCTGTTATTACTCTAAAAATATCCGATCATATATACTAATCTGTACTCAGTTCTTCCATATAATATAAACAATATTCTCTATACTTAAGTCTTTTTCTTATCCCTTAATCTTTACCAAATATATAGAACTAGATACCCGAATTACTTCCTAATCAGGCCGGATCCGTTCAGGAAAATCCTGCTAAAACAGGTTCATATACCTATTATTAGACTCCTCTAATAGTGAACTAATTAACTTCTTAATTATTTGTTCTTTAGATCTAGGGCATGCATAACAAAATAAGATATTTATGAGAAAAACAATGTCCCTTACATTGATGGTTGGTTCGAAAATATGGGCACAAGTAAGGTCACCTTCCTTTACTTGTTCTTGAGCTTAATATGATGGATGATCCTCCTAAGACTCCAAGTATAGAAGGCACTCCAATAAGTTGCACCCAAGATTAATCCCAAAAATTCCTACTAATATTAACTAGATATGTAGTAGAAATGTTACCTTAATATTACTAATATTTCTCGTATTACTACCTCTAGTAATAGTTGGAGAGTATTAGTATTTGAGAGAGTTTTTAGCAATTTGCATGTGAGGGAAATACAAGTGAAAGCAAGTAAGTAGCAAGAGAGAAAAATGAGCAACAAATCCCCATTTAAAGAGCCAAAACCTGTTGCTCTTTATGCATGGGGAGGAATATTTTTCTCTTATTTTACTTATAGCTATAGTGTAGGTAGGATATTGTAAGATGTAGTATGATTAAAGCTTGTGTGATGTGTCACTATCACACTCTAATCAAAATAAACAAAAGACAAAAGGAGCATCTTTTGCTCTCTCTTTTGGCCGGAATTATGGAGCCATTTTGGTCCATTTTTGCCTTTTGTCATTTGTTCCACAAATGTTTATAAGTCATATGTTTAACTATCTTACATAATTAATTATTAATGTAATCATTTAACACTTAAATATTACAATTAATAATATAATATACACTCCACTTTTTGAGTAGTATACTACCATTATATCAACATATAATGGGTCATATAATTGCTAGTTAGTTAAAATTACAACTCCTTGTAACTTTAAATAACTAATTACCTCTACCTCAAACCTTATATAAAACCTCAACTAATTTAGTAATTTAACACTTAATTACTAAATTAAATCTTATTTAATCACATTACAATAAGAAGTAAAATCGCACTCTCATAATTAAGGAATTAATCAATCTGTATCGCATACAATTAATTAAACATCTATTTGGGCCTCATCCTATAGGTGTGACCTAAAGGGATCAACAGACCACCAGCGTCATACGACAGTAATGTCAAACTCTAGTTAGCCAATCATTACCGATTATTGACGATCAGTTGACTATATAAAGAATCATCCCTCACGTATTCTTAGTATGAGATTGTGATATTTAAATCATGTGATCGCACTATTGTTGATGACACATTTTCCAACAATCTCCCACTTGTCCGAGACAAGTGTGCGTCACCAATTCTCTTGTCCTATTACAATCTCCCACTCAATGCAAGGTGTCTTGCAGGTCGTACTTGCACTTGATCATATCTTGAGTGGTTTCCTCGATCTGGAGAGTAACTGTCTGACCGTAATTATCTCCCATGGATACCTTCCGAGCGTGGCCACGCATTTCCAGTTAACTACTCCTCGAGTGGCCTTGAGATTTCAAACAACCCTGACAAGAGGTCACTGCTCGACAGAGTGTCCCATACAGTCTGCCTATCTGATCGACTAGTCATCCCGTATGACTCTATGGCACTTGAACTTGCCATCAATCGCATCACACTCTAGTCACTTCGAGACGTCACCTCATATAAGTAACTAGGGGCGAATACCATGTCAATCCAGTTCACTTTAATGAGGTTCAATTTGTCTCTACAACCCATTTGGATAAGACAAAGTAATTAATAAACGAGTTTGTATAAATAAACTCAAACAACAAATGCGATTATCATATATGAACCAAAAACAAAGGTTTTTCTTTTTATATCTTATAATCTAATACAAATTTGGCATACGCCTTAGACCCATGGATACAACATGATGGTCATGCTTTGCTTGCGATAAAGTTTTGGTCAATGGATCAGCTATGTTGTCATCCGTTCCAACCTTACAAATCGCTACTTCCTTTCTTTCAATGAAATCCCTAATTACATGAAATTTTCTAAGTACGTGTCTAGACTTGTTGCTAAACTTGGGTTCTTTAGCTTGAAAGATTTCCCCACTATTGTCACAGAAGATCGTGATAGGATCTTTGGCGGTGGGAACTACCCTTGGCCCTTCCATGAATTGCCTAATCCACACGGCTTCCTTGGCAGCTTCTGATGCTGCAACGTACTCAGCCTCCGTAGTAGAATCCACAATCACAGCTTCCTTGAAGCTTCTCCAGCTTATGGCACCACCATTGAGCATGTATATAAATCCAGCCTGGGATTTCATATCATCTCTATCTGTTTGAAAACTCGAGTCTGTGTAACCCTTAACACATAACTCGGAGTCACCTCCAAACACTAAGAAAGAATCCTTAGTCCTTCGCAAGTACTTAAGGATATTCTTCACAGCTATCCAGTGACTCTCACCTGGATTATCTTGATATCTACTAGTCATGCTTAAAGTATATGAGACATCCGGACGAGTGCATATCATGGCATACATGCATGATTGATCCAACAGCGGAAGCATAAGGAATCAACTTCATGCGTTCAACATCTTCGGATTTGGAAGGAGATTGAGACTTGCTCAAAATGATTCCACTACCCATAGGAATTAAGCCTCTTTTAGACTTATCCATGCTGAAACGTCGAAGAATCTTTTCAATATAAGATTATTGACTTAATGTCAATATCCTTTTGGGTCTATCTCTATAGATCCGGATACCTAGTATGCGTTGTGCTTCTCCTAAATCCTTCATTTGGAAATAATTTCCCAAATACTCCATGACGGAGGATAACATTGGAATGTCATTTCCAATAAGTAGTATGTCATTCACATACAATATTAGGAACACAACATTACTCCCACTGAACTTCATGTATAAACATGGTTCCTCAACACTTCGAGTAAAACCATTTTCTCTTATAACATGATTGAATCGATGATTCTAGCTTTTAGATGCTTACTTGAGACCATAAATGGATCTCTTAAGCTTGGACACTTTGTTAGGATTTATCGGATCTACAAAACCTTCAGGTTGTAACATGTACACCTTCTCTTCTAAATGCCCATTTAGAAAAGCGGTCTTTACATCCATTTGCCATATTTTATAGTCATGAAATGCAGCAATCGCTAACAATATCCGAATGGATCTTAACATGGCTACAGGGGCAAAGGTTTCATCATAGTGAAGACCCTGAACTTGGGTAAAACCCTTTACTACTAGCCTAGCCTTGTAGACATCATCATGTCCTTCTATGCCATTTTTTACTTTGAAGATCCATTTGTATTGAAGAGGTCTCACTCCTTCAGGCAAATCTACCAAGTTCCAAACTTGATTTTCATGCATAGAACTAATTTCGGATTCCATGGCTTGAAGCCATAAAGCTGAATTAGGACTAGAGATTGCAGCTTTGTAGGTGGCGGGTTAATCGCTTTCAAGAAGCAACACATCAAGACTCCCATCCTCTTCGATAAGTCCCACGTATCTATCAGGATGGCGAATTTCTCGACCCGACCTCCTCAATTGAGGAATAACTTCCGAATTAGATGACGAAGGAACGTCTTCACGTGCTTCTTCATTTACCTCTATTTCGGTTTGTGTCTCTTGAACTTCATTAAGTTCAAAATTTCTCCCACTCTGTCTCTTAGAAATAAAATCACTTTCTAAGAAGACGGCCTCATTAGACACAAACACTTTGTTTTCTTGAGGTTTGTAGAAGTAGTAGCCTCGGGAGGTAGTAGGGTAACCTACAAAGATGCATTTTTCGGATCGCGGGGCTAGCTTGTTGTCGGTCTTTACCTTGACGTAAGCATCACATCCCCAAATTTTCATGTAGGATATATTAGGAACCCTTACTTTCCACATCTCATATGGTATCTTTTCGGTTGCTTTTGATGGACTATAATTCAATGATTTGATTGCGGTTTGGATTGCAAAACCCCAAAACGAGTCGGGTAACTCGGTTTGACTCATCATAGATCGAACCATATCTATTAGGGTTCGATTTCTCCTCTCGGCTACATCATTTAGTTGTGGTGTACCGGGTGGAGTGAGTTGTGACACAATGCCACATTTTTTCAAGTGTGAATCAAATTCATTACTGAGATACTCTCCACCACGATCCGATCGTAGTGTCTTTATCCTTTTGTTCAATTGGTTTTCTACTTCATTCTGAAATTCTTTAAATTTCTCAAAAGCTTCACTCTTATACTTCATTAAGTAGATATACCCATATCTACTTAAATCATCGGTGAAGGTAATGAAGTAATCATAATTACCTCTAACAGTGACACTCATTGGTCCACACACATCGGTATGTATAAGGCCCAAAAGTTCACTAGCTCGTGTCCCTTTACCACTAAAAGGATTACGAGTCATTTTGCCTAGGAGGCAAGATTCGCATATACCATAAGATTGGAAATCAAATGGTTTAATCACGTTAGTAGAAACTAATCTTTTAATGTGATTCTCATTGATATGACCTAATCGACAATGCCAAATGTACGATTCGTTTGGTTCACTTGATTTGAGTCTCTTGGTTTGTATATTATAGATGTCATTCTTTGGATTTGAAGTCTGTAACACCCTCTCATACCAAGGTACCTTACCAGGACTACCCCAGCATGAAAGGTTGTTACCATCTCGGTTGCCCGAGGTTAGTATATATCAAAAGCAACAGTCCAAACACATATATTAATGTACGGTAATTATAAAGGTTACATAGTCTCCAAGATCTAATAAACGAATTATCCAAATGGCAACAACTACCAAAACAATAACTAAAGCTCGTGATGGTGTCATCTAATCCAGCGTGGTGACTCTCCCATGACTGCCCCCAAGCTCAATAAATGTATCACCTGTCACAATCTGCTCACCATCCCCGAATGGATCACCGCAGGTTTTACAAAACAACAACACGGGTCGATTACTCAATCAATATAAGACAACAACATTACCGCTAGCTGATCATCGATCTCACGCACAGTAACCGACTACACACCGAAGTGTGTAGCCCTGCCAGATTACCCATCGCAACAGGTAATCCTCGCCGCCAGTGGGTGACCGCAGCCCATCCCCACCTAGTCCAGCTCATCAACGAGCGACTAACAATCCCTGTCCCTTAATGTGCACATCCCCTCCCATGGCGGGTTCTACGGAGGGCGAACTAGGGTGTGAAGCCACTCCCGCAAGTGACTCCACCACAATCACACAAACCACAGCATCACAGCTGTCACAACACAATCACCTCACCACCGTCACCACAACACCCATACTCCGATGATCAGCAGATAACAACAATTACAATACAATAGTAATCTCAATCAATTAACAATACTGAGTAGGGGGAAACCCTACCTTTTCGCAACCCGCTATGCTGTAATCGACCATACAAATGCATAACAAATATCACGTCGTCACCTACAACAATAATCACATACTACAATTACACATTGCACAATCCCATTTTCCCCAATTCCATATATACAGTAACCCCAAAAGAATACAAATGACAAGGGAATGAAACTTACCAACAGTAGAATAAGAGACTACACGCAAGGATCACGACGATTTGCACACACAACGAGATATGAGGATGATTAGGGGGTGATTAGGGAGAGATCGTAGAATGATAAAGCTTTCAAATGATATTAGAAACTGACGCGGAAATATAAAATACCCTAAACATTCCCTAATCAAACCGTCGAAATAACACTCCGCCAAACCGGACACTCGGTCGAGTAAGTGTGTACTCGGCCGAGTGTCCCATACTCGGTCGAGTGTTAACTATACTCGGCCGAGTGTTCCTCGGCAGAACCAAAACAACACACAACCTCAAAGACTACTCGGCCGAGTAGGCTCTACTCGGTCGAGTAGTCACCAAGGAAAATCCGTAGTGTTACAATCTTCCCCCCTTAAAAAGAACTTCGTCCCGAAGTTCACACTCTACTATAAAACAAAGCACAACACTACGCCACAAGACTATACCAACCACATATAACAACACCAAGGAACTACACAAGTCACCACAAAATCATTACCCCGACTCAAAGCAAAACAACAAACAAAACAAAACACGACCGCGACGTTCCAATCCAACCTATAAAACATGGACACTTAACACCAACTCCACAAACTACTCTTCCTTCCACAACATGGCTCACGATATCGTCTCAACTATAGCATAGGCTCTCAACACTGACTCCATAACATTACCCAATAACCACAATATAATGTTGCCAACCTTGTATCACTTCCATAACACTCAATAGCACTCAACCACAAAAGAAGATCAATCATCAAAACGGAATGTTACATTCTATCATCCTTAAAATGAACTTCGTCCTCGAAGTTTACTCAAACACATAAACGTCATCTTCCAACTGTCAAAACTATTGGACTCATAATCATTGTCATTCAACTATCAACACTATTGAAATATTCTCTCATTGCTAAACATCGAACTACTACAAGCACGGTCATGACCTTTAATCAAAACAAATATCCGACCTTTATGCTACACCAACACTCTACTTCCAATTATACTACCATATGTACAATCATCAAAATCTCTTTTATCCTTTATCGCATCCTACTCCTCTTAAGATAAATGTTACGTCTTCGTAACTCGCTAATACTAAATCCTAGCTGTATTTTCTCATTATCCCCATCACCACCGCGTGTCAAAGATAACCACTTATAATCTGAACCGTCGCCATGCATATATCTTAGGCTCTCTTACTTAAACAACTCTCATCCTTCAATTTCAAAATCTTTAACTTAACCCAAAACTTCAAATCTTCCACATTACCGCAACATGACACACCTCTCTATATAAACTATATAACACTCATATCACCAAAAGCATAACTCACATTCCACACTTGTTACGTACACTCATACTAGATCCTCAAGTTCTTTTCTTTCATTACCGCAAAACTCATACATAACTTAACATGACACCAATTCCCAATATCCCGCACTCACTATCTCAACAAAAGATTATGAACCGCTTTGCCGTTTTCAGATCATTATAACACATATTCCACGAATCACTTGTCATGACTATGACTACCGATATCTCATCCTGAAACAAGGTCAAAATTATCAGAACAACTTCTCACAATCGTATCCTATCAACAAAATATCACTATACCATGACAACAACAAAAACATATACAACTCTCTTTCATATCATACTCTACCCTCATTCTCAAACCGAAACTGGTAAGAAACATCAACAAACAAAACAACAACCGCATGTTCAACCAAAACTCACCAGAACAAAGCAGCTCAAAAACAAACAACAATATATGTTTAACTGGTAAGCACTTTCGAAAACTCGTAACGTAAACATCTCACCTACTCCACCACAACCGGTGACGGCATCGCAAAACCGCCACCACAACCGTACCGCAGTGCGAAAATACCCGCATCACAACACTAAGTACCGTGCCCGGATCACCACCCGAGGCACCACAACCACATCGATAACCATCCCAATCACATATAATTCCCATAAACACCGACTCGCATGACATTTCGAACAAGAAACTCATTCAAAACCGTTTTACTAGATTATAACACAACATATTATACGGAATGAATCGACAAAATCTCATGAACATCATCCCTACCATTTCACGGAATAAACATGTATCATCAATACACATACACTTTTAGCTATCCATGCCAGATCAATCAAATTATTACCTTTTGAACCTCATTCCATTAGTATACCGTACCCAACATAAATTACAAAACATTCATATAACAACTTTATAATTATCACACCATACCACTTCTTGTGAGGTTAGAACCTCACACAAACATTTACACATACCATAGACCCGTAATCACATCCAACTAGTCAATCTTGATCACGTAAGTTACCACTTGACAATGAATATCTCTTATCCAGACTTAACTCAGGTGCCCTTCATAACATATCTTCTTTTACACACAATTATCACCACCCGGCGAACGTAGCCATATCATTTGTACCTAACTACCAACGAATACCTCATATATCCATACCTTAAAATCCCTCATAACCAAACATTAATCACCTTCACAAAATCAACCTCATTAGAACAACTAACTTCCCCAAAATAACATCATCCTCAACCACTAGTGACAATACTATGACACCAACATTTTTCATGTGACTACTCTCTTACTATCACTTCTTAATATAACAATCCTTTTCCTCCCTTTGGTTCTCATCCCAAACAACAAACATCAAATATATCAACAAAAAATCACCTCAACACTATTTCCAATTTCATCCGTAATTGTATCGTCACCCGACTCACCACCAAATCTCATATCGTGCAAATTCTTTACCCAACTTTTGCTTTCTTTAATTCCTCGAAACTCACGATTATCATGTTGTCCTGGAACTTCTACATAACTGTAACTCAAATCCTCATGATAGTATCATACATCTCTACGATTCCTTACTCTTATATCACATATCCTCAAAGGAACATGTTCCTAGTTTTACTCCCCTTATTCTTTTCTTTTACCCTCGACAACTCCCTTAATGATCCAACTCTTCATTATTTCTATCTAACTCTCTAGTGCTCTGGTTACCTTCACATTGCTCCAAACTCAATTCCCATTATTTTATGTCGATATCATCTCACTCTTTCTTACCATGGGTCTTCTCTCATTATACTATAACTCCCAATTGTCACTAATCTATCCATAGAATCAACGTTTAAAGTTCAAAACAATTGCATCTCCCTTTTTACATCACTAGGAAACCAAAATTCATCTCATACCGTTAGCTGCCCAAAGAATTACTCACTAGGCTCACATCGTGAAAATTCCAAATTCCCAAACTTGGTCACCATCTTCAATTCCACGTCGCGACATATCTCTATCTAAGTTCACTATATACCCCTCTTCTCCATCCATCTAAAGCAACCTTTCATTACATATATCCTTAAGCAACACAATGCTAACCGTCTCCCTCTATAAGTCCTTACACATCCCGAAATGTCACTATTCGTATCTCTCATCTCAATCTTTCATTCTCATGCTTCTTTACACTTACATCACCCTTGCCCATATACACTTACTTTTATACTACTCAATACACGACTATTTCACTCATCATATCTCACAAAACATGCTCTTTACCTCGATTAGCTCATCATTCTTCCCTTTTCTTTTTCCACTATCCTTCACAACCACATTAACACATGTCTTCCTTACCCAACACATGTCCCTCATAAGCCGTCATTCTCCATGTCATAACTTCCGATAACTTACGTATCAAGACCGTCTCACATATAAAAGAATGCGTTAAGACTCAAAACATACATGTGTATTTACCCTACGACTCAAAACAATGCAAAAACATAGCCACCGGCTCAAAACAAAAGTAAGAACATAGCCACCGACTCAAAACAAAAGTAAGAACATAGCCACCGACTCAAAGTGACCGCCCAATGAGGTACTCAGTCGGGTACATAACATACTAGGTCGAGTACAAGGTACTCGGTCGAGTAACTATATTACTCGGTCGAGTTTTCGACTCCGAAGCAACTCAATTGCCGCAGGATTACTCGGTCGAGTATTGGGAATACTCGGCCGAGTAGACCTTACTCGGTCGAGTATGAGACTACTCGGTCGAGTTCACGAATCCAGACGCTAAACAGTATTATCACAAAGAGATTACTCGGCCGAATATGGAATACTCGGTCGAGTATAAAAGACACTCGGCCGAGTAGGTACTACTCGGTCGAGTATAGGTGCAGTTCTCAGCACCGTCCAGTTTTCGTAAAACAGTCATATCTCACTCGTTACTTGGTCATTCTGGGCGTGTGACCTATCGTTAGAATCGTAAGAGGACAAGCTATCACCTCAACTTGGAATCACAGCAATATCATTTCTCGAACTTGACTTATAACAGTTTTAAGACAACCCTTCCGTAATCGGTATTCAGATAAATCAAGCTTTCTAATGCCAAAACAACTTGAACATGCATAAGGTAACAAAAACAACTTAATACTTCTAAATACCAGTACATGGATGAACTTTTATCATTCTCACATGAAGATTAAACACGACATTCATATGCATAGACACATGAGCTTAATCACATGCTACTACTAACAACCAAACATTAACATCATCATGATCATATAAATACATCCTACCTCACATTACATATACTCCAATTATTTCACCTTTCGTTTACACAATTAAACAAGATTTTCCATCTATATATGACACTCCACACCCCGTTTCAAAAGCCAAGCAGTAACCACATAACATGCTCCAGGTTCTGTCACACGCAACTACGCACTTCCTTTATCATATACCACCATGGTCAGATCCTTTCATTTCATCCAACAACAATACAAGGCTCAAGTTACAAGTATTACACACACACGACTCAACATACAAAATTTTCCCCCATGTGACCGGCTTGAGATTGTAAGGGCCTTAGTGCAACTCCGGGACGTCTCCCAAGTCTTTGCGGTAGCTCCAAACAACTCTCCCCGGGGTTCATTTTATTTAGACTCCCTAAGTTCATTGGGTTCATTTGTTTTAGGTGCCGGAATCGTCGGCTCTGATACCACTTTGTAACACCCTCTCATACCAAGGTACCTTACCAGGACTACCCCAAATGAAAGGTTGTTACCATCTCGCTGCCCGAGGTTAGTATATATCAAAAGCAACGGTCAAACACATATATTAATGTACGGTAATTATAAAGGTTACATAGTCTCCAAGATCTAATAAACGAATTATCCAAATGGCAACAACTACCAAAACAATAACTAAAGCTCGTGATGGTGTCATCTAATCCAGCGTGGTGACTCTCCCATGATCGCCCCCAAGCTCAATAAATGTATCACTGTCACAACCGCTCACCATCCCCGAATGGATCACCGCAGTTTTACAAAACAACAACACGGGGTCGTAAGATACTCAATCAATATAAGACAACAACATTACCGCTAGCCGATCATCGATCTCACGCATAAGAATCGACTACACACCGAAGTGTGTAGCCCCGCCCATTACCCATCGCAACAGTAATCCTCGCCGCCATGGGTGACCGCACCCATCCCCACCTAGTCCAGCTCATCAACGAGCGACTAACAATCCCCGTCCCTTAATGTGCACATCCCCTCCCATGGCGGGTTCCACGGAGGGCGAACTAGGGTGTGAAGCCACTCCCGCAAGTGACTCCACCACAATCACACAAACCACAAAGATCACAAACTGTTGTCAACACAATCACCTCACCACCGTCACCACAACACCCATACTCCGATGATCAGCAGATAACAACAATTACAATACAATAGTAATCTCAATCAATTAACAATACCGAGTAGGGGAAACCCTACCTTTTCGCAACCCGCTATGTCAGAATCGACCATACAAATGCATAACAAATATCACGTCGTCACCTACAACAATAATCACATACTACAATTACACATTGCATAATCCCATTTTCCCCAATTCCATATATACAGTAACCCCAAAAGAATACAAATGACAAGGGAATGAAACTTACCAACAGTAGAATAAGAGACTACACGCAAGGATCACGACGATTTGCACACACAACGAGATATGAGGATGATTAGGGGGTGATTAGGGAGAGATCGTAGAATGATAAAGCTTTCAAATGATATTAGAAACTGACGCGGAAATATAAAATACCCTAAACATTCCCTAATCAAACCGTCGAAATAACACTCCGCCAAACCGGACATTCGGTCGAGTAAGTGTGTACTCGGCCGAGTGTCCCATACTCGGTCGAGTGTTAACTATACTCGGCCGAGTGTTCCTCGGCAGAACCAAAACAACACACAACCTCAGCACTACTCGGCCGAGTAGGCGCTACTCGGTCGAGTAGTCACCAAGGAAAATCCGTAGTGTTACAAAGTCTCTAGAACATAAATGCCATTAATAGAAGAGCCTCGGCCTATGACCAAGTCATTTCTAGAAATAATACAACAATTTTTTTTAATGGCAAAATTAAAGCCCTCTATGTCTAACATAGCAACTGAAATAATGTTCTTAGATAGAGAAGGTACATAAAAACAATTATGCAAATACAACTCAAATCCATTCGCTAGAACAAGTACATAAGTACCCTTGGATGTGGCCGCTACCCTAGCTCCATTCCCAAGTCGGAGATCAACATCGCCTTTGCTCAGCTTTTCCACGTTTCTTAGCCCCTGTAAATGATTACAAAGGTGAGAACCGCAACCAGTATCTAGTACCCATGTTGTGGTGGAAGTGAAATTTACATCAATAACATAAATTTCGGAAGGAATTTTACCAAGTGGAATAACAAGTCCATCCCTTATATTTCCCAAATATATGGGGCAATTCCTTAACCAATGTCCCATGCCATGACAGTAATGGCATTCATCATCAACTTTGGCTCCTCTGGTAGTCCCACTAGCCATCTTGTTACCATAGTTGAAGTTTCTCCATTTCTTTCCCTTCCTCTTGAACCATTTCCCTTTTGTTGCAAGAACTTGCTTGCTAGGACTCCCACTTACTTCGGCATCCCTTTCTTCTAAAGATAAGGATCTCATAGACTTAGTGACATGGTCTACCCGAGACGCATTCACACAAGGCCTAGTTATAGTAGGAGGTATGGAGGAAGTGATGAAATTGAGATTTCCATCAGAACCGATCCCAAAATGAAGCTCTCTAGTAGTATCGAGGTGGTTGTTGGATCAAACTTCGTCAAATAAGTTGTGACATGACTCAATGGTTATTGGTGTTGTTGCTTGTGATGGATCCATTGTGATATATATCAACTACAAATATGAGGTAAAGGAAATATTAACATTTGTCATTTTAATCAAACTTGTAAACATTTTTAAACAAGTTTTAACATTTATATAGTGAACTCCACCCAACTAATATAAATGATTCCGAGATCCAAATTCATATTAATACGGGTACGGTGAGCCAAGTCATCCCTTATTAATATAACTCAGTGGATTAACCTCTTAATCAATTCTACTTCTAGAACTCGGTCGATAAAAATTACTCTAATTTTCATCTTTAGCCCGGAACACATGCGACTACGGTCACGAATACTTCCGTTGAGCTCAATCCAAATTTCGATGTAATAACATTTTATTACCCACCGTAATAAGGTTTGTATTACGGTGAAGCCGGATTAACTCCCTTATAAAATTGGGATTCATGGTTTCTACTATTTGGTAAGGCTATTTCTCAATTATTGTATGTGAGAGGTCTTGTCAATTTATTATCTATCACGTTTTAAGTGAACTAAAGTGGTGAACTACGATAATTATAATTGACACGGTCGATGACTCGATTTGATATGCATGTTGTTGTTTATGGCGATTTGGCAATGCATGTAACATATTAAAAGAAATGCAAAGTAATAAATAAAATTCCTAAAATAGAAAATCTAATAATCTATTACATATTCGGAAACCAACTCCTTTGGTCCATTGAATCTTCAAGTGGCGCGCCTTCCAAGAACTCTGTCTTCGTCGGATCACCTTTCCGAATGGCACCGTCTTTGAAGATGCTCCATAATTACAAATAATAATAAAAATACAAAGCTATTCCTATTATACATTTGTAAAAATGGAAAAACTAATGAAATAAAAGTGATACGAGATCACATTAAATTACAACCAAATCAATATTCCCTTTCATTACGGGTAATATCGATTAAAACTAAGGCCATACTAAGAGAAAATTACATAATTCAAAATTATATAAATAAAAACATTCAACAATTGACATATGCAGCATTATAATATGTACCTATCATGCCAAATTATGTGCCAAATCGCCCTATTTAACTTATGTCGTACATATAACCCGGTTTTATGGAAATGCGTGATAATAACCTTTTAAAATCACTAATTAACACTTAAATCACATCTAAGCTCAATTTAATTATCCTAACACCTTTTAGGACTCAAAAATTAGTCATCACTCAATTTTTGACAATAATTCAACTTGATTTAATTTTTATGCTCATATTTGACCTTAAAATTATCATTTATATGAAATAAATATAAATTAAATCATAATAATTTCAAAATTTGATTTTAAATTTTTGAACATTCTGAAATATTTCCATGACACTCATAATGTCAAAAATTATGGTTAAAACTTTCGAATTAATCTTGAGAAAATATAGTTGCATTTAATCGGTTTTATCTCATAAAAAATCTAAAGTATCCAAAAATTAATCCAATCAATTTTAAAATATTATATCTGATTAGTGGGATATTTGTGCAATCTAAAATAATTTTCTCATGCCATGCAATTCGTTTTAGCAATTTATGCTAAAATAGTCATTATTTATGCCATTTTTACACTAAAAATTCATAAATCATGCTAAATGAAATCACTTAATCTCGAAATTTACATACACTTTTTAAATCATGCATGTGACAACATATTAAAATCTAATGGCCTAATTCAAAATTTAACTATTTTTAACCATTTTACCTCTTTTAATCCATTTTTATCTCATAAAAATCATAAATCATGCAATATTAATCCAATTAATACGAGATTTTACACACAACTTGTAAAATATGCATGTGAGATTATATAAAATTTTCAAGGTCATAGACTTAGTTTAACTATTTTTAGCATTTTAATTCCCATTTTAATCATAAAGATGTAATAAAATGACCAAAAAAGCACTATAATGAGCAATAAATTTCCATAAATCATAAAAATGATCTAAAAACATTTTAGGACGAGAATATATAACATGCAAAAATTTTCGTGGCTTTATCTTCATAAAACTCAAATTTTTAGTTTTATATGTTATCATTTTAACTCGAAGAAACAATAACCGATTATGCATGCAACATCCTTATGCTCTGATACCACTTGTTAGGTTCATATACCTATTATTAGACTCCTCTAATAGTGAACTAATTAACTTTTTAATTATTTGTTCTTTAGATCTAGTGCATGCATAACAAAATAAGAGATTTATGAGAAAAACAATGTCCCTTACATTGATGGTTGGTTCGAAAATATGGGCACAAGTAAGGTCACCTTCCTTTACTTGTTCTTGAGCTTAATATGATGGATGATCCTCATAAGACTCCAAGTATAGAAGACACTCCAATAAGTTGCACCCAAGATTAATCCCAAAAATTCCTACTAATATTAACTAGATATGTAGTAGAAATGTTACCTTAATATTACTAATATTTCTAGTATTACTACCTCTAGTAATAGTTGGAGAGTATTAGTATTTGAGAGACTTTTTAGCAATTTGCATGTGAGGGAAATACAAGTGAAAGCAAGTAAGTAGCAAGAGAGAAAAATGAGCAACAAATCCCCATTTAAATAGCCAAAACCGGTTGCTCTTTATGCATAGGGAGGAATATTTTTCTCTTATTTTACTTATAGATATAGTGTAGGTAGGATATTGTAAGATGTAGTATGATTAAAGCTTGTGTGATGTGTCACTATCACACTCTAATCAAAATAAACAAAAGACAAAAGGAGCATCTTTTGCTCTCTCTTTTGGCCGGAATTATGGAGCCATTTTGGTCCATTTTTGCCTTTAGTCATTTGTCCCACAAATGCTTATAAGTCATATGTTTAACTATCTTACATAATTAATTATTAATGTAATCATTTAACACTTAAATATTACAACTAATAATATAATATACACTCCACTTTTTGAGTATTATACTACCATTATATCAACATATAATGGGTCATATAATTGCTAGTTGGTTAAAATTACAACTCCTTGTAACTTTAAATAACTAATTACATCTACCTCAAAACTTATATAAAACCTCAACTAATTTAGTAATTTAACACTTAATTACTAAATTAAATCTTATTTAATCGCATTACAATAAGACGTAAAATCGCACTCCCATAATTAGGGAATTAATCAATCTGTATCGCATACAATTAATTAAACATCTATTTGGACCTCATTGTGACCTAAAGGGATCAACTGACCACCACCGTCATACGACAGTAATGTCAAACTCTAGTTAGCCAATCAATATCGATTAATGACGATCAGTTGACTATATAAAGAATCATCTCTCACGTATTCTTAGTATGAGATTATGATATTTAAATCATGTGATCGCACTATTGTTGAGGACACATTTTCCAACAAAGAACACCCAAACCACCATGATCCTTCCCCTGACATATCTGATCCCAAGATACCAGTATGTTACCCTTATCATTATCTATCCCTATCCATAAGAAATTCCTACAAATCTGGGCAATTTTCTTAAGAATGGAACTAGGGAGAACAAAAATTCTAGCCCAATAGTTGTGCAAATTAGCCAGTACAGATTTAATCAATACTAACCTCCCAGCATAACTCAGTTTCCTACTACCAAGGCTTCTAAATCTGCTGACCACCTTATCAACCAGACTAGCACAATCCAACACAGACAATTTTTTAGAAGCAATAGGTATACCAAGATACTTGAAGGGAAGAGACCCATGAGACATGCCAGTACACTTGATAATTTCAGCCAAAATGGATGTATCCACCCCATTACTAAAGATGCTAGACTTACCCTTATTCATTTGTAACCCAGATGCCTTAGAAAAGGATTGGAAAGCCCTAAGCAAACCAATAATGGAAGTTCTGTCCCCTCTACAGAACAAGAGAAGATCATCAGCAAAGGCTAGATGATTGAGTTTGATTCTGCCACAAAGAGGGTGATATCTAAATTTAATGTAATCTTTCATCTTGCCAAGAATTCTGCTCAGGTAATCCATGCAAATGACAAAAATGAGAGGAGATAAGGGATCCCCTTGCCTCAAACCCCTCTTCCCTTGAAAATAACCAAAAGTTCCCCATTAAGGGACAAAGAATATGAGAGAGGGGTGTTGGAGCTTGTGTCCTCCACAAATTAGTGTGATAACATTTGTAAATCTCTTACAGGTTCACAAGGGTATACTTCGTATTTTAATCAGTTGATTAACGATTACCTAATAACGGTTGGCTTGCTAGAAAGTTTGACGTTATTATCATACAGATGGCGGTGATCAACTGGTCCCTAAAGGTCACACCTATAGGATGTGTTTGAGAGATGTGGTTATAGAAATATAATCACATTGATGCCTTATATGACTAAACATTTAGTCAATGTGTTGATGAGACGATTATTTAATGCCGATTAAATAATATTAGTTGAGACGAATTACCTGTCAATTCGTAAATTGAATATAATAAGTTATATTTAATTAAATGTATGTAATGTTAGATTGGACGAATTAATATGTTAATTCGTAATTAAATGTAATCGGTTATATTTAATATCAACAAGATGAATGTGTCATAGTGGTAATAGTAAGGGTACTCAAACCAAGAGGTTATGGGATCGATCCTCACTAAATGACAATTTATATTTAACACATTTTATACATTTTTGGAATAACCGAAAATAAGGATTTTTATCCTCATTTTTGGTAGTTGCCAAAACCGAAAATAAGGAATTAAAACCCCTTATTATTTCGGTATTTGGGCCGAAAATTAGGAGAAGAAAAATCCACCCTAATCTTCCCTCATACACGTTTTAAGAGGAAGAGAGGAGTGAATTTTCTAACCTAATTTTTTCAACTCATTCCTTGCCTCTCATCTCAACAAAACACAAAACCCTAATTTTACAAAAATTTGAGGGATCGATTCTAGCAAAAGAACAAGGGCATATCTCATATCGTCTTGGGTGCAACTGATAGGCGAATATCAACTTTGATATTGTTCTTAGGCCGTTTTTGCTAGGACCGAAGGTTATTTCTTAATCCTTTATGCTTTTGTTTATGCAATTTAATTTATGACATGCTTTCATCATGATAAATTCGTTATAGTCCTTAAATTTAAAGGGATGCATACAGATAAATCCCACAAGGGGTCACACACTCAAGAATCAAATTGGTGAAAGTGGGAGGGAAATTCAGGGAATTCAACATGTTCCTCACAAAACTCCACTCAATGGAGTCATAAGCCTTCTGCAAATTAATTTTCATAATAACCCTTGGAGACACAGCTTTTCTATTGTACATTTTCACTAGGTCTTGACAGATAAGGATATTCTCTACAATATCTCTACCCTTCTTAAATGCACTCTGAGAAGGACTAATAATATCAGGTAAGATCCTACTCAATCTGCTACACAAAATCTTACTGATACACTTATAGATGGTGTTACAGCAAGCAATAGGTCGAAATTGAGTCACATCTTGAGGCAAATCAACCTTAGGGATCAGAGTAAGTAAAGTATTGTTGATTTGTTTAAGTATTTTACCTGTAGCAAAGAAATCTTTCACAGCCTTAATGACACTCTCCCCTGTGATATCCCAAGTATCCTTATAGAATTGACTGCTAAAACCATCAGGGCCAGGCGCTTTGTTACCACCAATGTCAAACATAGCCTTTTTAATCTAATCAGAGGAAACCTCAGCATTCAAAATCTCATAATGGGCTTCATTCAATAAGGTGCCAGCATTAAGAATAGGGACACACACTGGATCAACTTCATTACTACTCCCTAACAACTCTTTGTAGAAGGAAATGAAAGCTTGCTGGATGTCAGAGCTAGTAGTACAAAGCTTCCCATTAGAATCCTTGATCTGAATCACTTTGTTCTTAGCTCTTCTATTCTTTAACTGAGAATGAAAATATTGAGTATTATCATTGTGGATAGCGGGGGGCCCACGGGGGCGCTTGGGAGGAAGAGAACAAGCGTTTGCATTTTTGTTGGAGTCGCCACCAATTTTTATGGGAAATTGGAACCGTTCGAATACCTCGTGCCATGTCTAGACACAAAGTAGAGACATGAACACTAAGCAATCGTTACCCTTAGTACTCTATGTCTAGAATGACTCTCGTGGATGCCAATGAACACGGGTGTTCACGGAGATCTGGAGTAAGGGGTGAGGGTACGTATTAGGAAGCTCTTTTGATCGAACACCTAATCCCGCCCGCCTCGATAGCGGCCTCTACTAATGATTAGGGACATCATTCGTACTCGATATATCGTCGGCTATATGCATGCAATGCAACATCCAAGTTTTAATCCTAGCATGTGAGAATTAGACTAAGTCGGTGGACAATTAGTTTAACATACAATTGAGTCGAAGTAGGGATTTAGATTTAATTACATGTGAAAGCATACAAATGATACGAAATACAATGATAAATATAGTAAAGGAAAAATACAATAATTACATTGGTTCATTGATTTATGTCGAAAATACCTTTAAAACGGATAATTTGGAAAAGAAAGAATAAATAAACAAACAAATTAACGAACAGGAATTAGGGTGATAATACGAATAATAGTTAATTAATTACGTAATTAATAAACTAAGTCAAGGCAACACGGGAGTTCGAGACAAATCAACTGAACAGCGCGGCAGATCGCGCCCTTTGGAAGAGGCGCGCGATTCTGCGTCTGTTCCAAGGGTGAGTTCTCGTGAAGTGAAGCGAATCGCCAAATCGTTAATGTTAATTGATGATTTAACGATTAATTATGATATTCGACTCGGATGGAAGTGATTAATAGATTATTTACATGTGATTGAGTCATGAAAGCAATAAACATGGATGAGACGGATGCAAACGAATTTATTTACATGGATGAACGATTGATTAATACGAATTAATTACATGATTAATGAACAAAAATAACAAATTAAACTAATTAGGCTAAATACGATGGATTAATGACGAATATATGATGGTGACAATAAATAAACAGATGCAAATATATCAATGATGAATTCCAGAGATTCAATATGGGTAAATCGAACCTCTAAAACCCGAATTGAGTTTAATGACAAAAACCCGCAAATATTGGTTATTTGGGATTTAAGTCGGAAATTAATGAGATGAATTAAATACTAATGATGATAATATATTACATGTTACAATTACTATGCTATTATATCAAAGAATTGAAGAACAAACTAATAAAAACAAACGAATTGACAAAAGACGGAGGAAGAAGAAAGGAAGCAGGAACTGCGGCAGCCTCACGAAGAGGCGCAGCAGGAACTGCGCTCCTTCGAAGAGGCACAGCAGTTGCTGCGTCCTTTCTCGACGTCTGTCTACTGGAAATCCGTAAAAAAAGAGGTTTTAAAGCACGGTTTTAGAAATCGGTTTTAATAAGTATTTTCGATATAAACCTTACATTGATGATTACAAAAAGTAAAGAACAATAATAAAAGAGAGATTTACACCCTCAGACTTACATGTTTGACGAAACGAGATGAACTAAGATATCGATTAGTGATGCTCGACGCGAATGTAAAGAAAGTGCCCTCGTAAGTGGAAAACGATTAAGATTAATTAAGTTGATTGATTGTGGAGTTGGTCAAATTGGTCGGTCATGCAAACGAGGCTGGTACTCAGAAGGATCCGAGCTTACGTGGTCGAAAGTTCAAGCACGTAGACGCCAAAAAGTAAGAACAAAAGTCTAGAATGCAAAGGGAGAAGAGAAGGGCGGACACTCGCGTGAGAAATATGAGGAGCGAAGGCTCCTATTTATACTAATCACGTGAAGGAATTAGGGTTTCGGAGAGTCTTTGGAAGTGAATCTCGGAAAGATATGAAAAAGAAACGAAAATTACGCAGAAAAGGACCTGGGAAGAGGCGCAGCAGCCACTGCGTCTCTTGGAAGAGGCGCAAGACACTGCTTTGCGTCATTCTTCATGGTTTTCCTCCCGGAAGAAATATTTTCGTGTTTGAGTTATGGTAGGACGGAATAATTTGGTTTTCCTTAATATTTTATGTGAATATTACGGGAAATTGTTTACCAAAGGATAAAGATTGTGAAATATTTATAAATTATGGAATAGAAATATCTGGAACATTCCAGAACATTCTGACCCGGGATTTAACGGTTATCAGAAAATGAAGACGGTTTTAGGCCCGGACTCCAAATGTACTCTAATTACTGTCAAAACGACCGTATCGGCACGTAGATGACAACTAAGAGGTAGACATTAGTATTTGAGCAATCACTTGACGATAAACTTACGAACTGTCACAAATCGTTCCGCGTAGCAAACATGCGGCCCAATCATCACCGGGTGGTTTGCGAGAGGTGCAGAAATGAGGTATCTACAGAGCCTCCACTTTGACTGAGGCTTGGACAAGGCGAAAGTCAAAGTATAGCCATCAGGTCAATCGAGGATTATAACCTGACGACTATGGCGACGCGAGGCGGCTCAAGGGGTCTGAGCCAAGGACCTGTCGTTGGGAACATTTTAGAGTCTGTCGACTATCGGGGAGGGTCGTTTAAAGTCCATTAGACTACGTAAGGAGGCTCGCCAGCCATAAGAAGAGACCATACCTGAAACTTCTTGAGAGACGCTTCCGGAGGCGCATAGGAGCTATAGGAGTTAAGGTCAAGCGTGGGAGCTAAATAAGGTGAGTAGCAGGACGCAGGCGGGAACTGCTGAGAGAAAACTGCTTGGGTAGTCTTCGAGAAATAATTGCGAGTAGCAGGACACAGGCGGGAACTGCTGAGAGAAAACAATGTTGAACTCCATGACGGTCGTGAACTCTCGTATGGAGAACGTAATCGGGAATTTTATCTCTGTGCCTTGAGAGGGAAAGTATATCCGCTTACTCTCGCTTGGGGGCAAGATAATGAAGAGAAGGCGTGTCGAAACACCTGTCGAGAAATACTTGCTTGTTGCGACCAGCAAGGTCTTGGAAGCAATAAATAACGTATAATAGTCTGTTGCTGGCTTAGAAAATGCGGGCCGAAACGAAAGAAAATCGTCAAACGGACCAAAAGGATAAAACAGCACCGGGGAAGAGGCGCACCAAAGATGGGCCCACAAATAACGAACTCATAACGAATTTTTGAAAACTCGTATAGAGGGAACACAAGGAAGAGGCGCAGCAAGAGCTGCGTCCCTTGGAAGAGGCGCAGCGCCTGCTGCGTCTATTCCCCAAAGTTTATTTTCTGCGTAAAAATGCGATAATCAGAAGGGTTTGTGTTCATTTGTTCGAAACATAATTCACACATTTCTCTCTCAAATCTTCACCATTTCTGCCAAGGTTTGATCCAAAAGCTTGAATTAATCATGACTAATCGAGGTATGTGCTTCATTCTTGCATTAATCTTCCGTATTGGCTTAATTTTGGATCGAAAAAATTAGGGTTTTCAACCCAATTTGATCGAAAATTTGGGGCTTTTCCCCCAAATGCATTTTCCTTGTGAATTTAGCATTAGAAACGGATAATTGGTAGTATAAGGAACATAACCATGTATTTGTCTCGAATTTTCGATGAGTTTTGAGCATTTGAGCGAATTTGAGACGGTTTCACAGCTAAACCGTAAATTGCTTCGAAAATGGCCTTAGGATTGTCCATTTGCGAGGAAACTTGATATTTGGGATCCTTGGATAATGGGTAAACTTCCTACCATCTCGGAATTTTGGTTTGTGACAGCTTTTTCAGGACACTTTTCTAGGGCATAATCGTTGTTATAACGAAATGCTGCCGAAATTTCGACTTAAACCCAGAACTAGGCTTCAAATTAGGCTTGACTTGACCCAAATTACCACATGAGTGATCGGGTTTGTAAGAATATGGCCAAAGATGGCGAGAAAAGAGCAATTTCAGGGCTTCCAAAGGCTCGAAAATCCCTTAACCAAGGCTCGTCGTCACGCGACGCGGCCTAAATTTGCTTTAATGTCGCAGGTGATGAGGCTTCTACTTCTGGGAGGACTCCCATGGAGATAGACGTTGCTACTGTTGAGGAGGCTTTAGAGCAGGCCTTCACCGCTGCGGTGATGGCTGCTGGGGACGAGATCCATGAGGAGGAGGCTGTTGAGGAGGAGGAGGCCCCGAGACGGGTCAACGTTGGGCGAGGAGGTCGTCAGCTGAGAGGAGATCCTGCGTGGGCTGAGACCTGGGAGAGTAGGCACTTGCTGTGGGCTGCAGAGGGTCACCTGTCCTACAGGACGGTGAAGAGCTTGGTAAATAGGAATTCACTACTCATCACTCATCTTCTTTCATTCATTTGTTCATATCTCTTCCAATTTTCATTCAAAAACTAAAGATAGCTTTTGTTTCAAATCCCAATAGGAGGCCGGGAACATCAGGTCGTTCTCGGGTTACACGACAGTGATGGAGTGCTACGAGCGGCTGTCGGCGAAGGAGCGCGCCATGATCGAGCGCGGAGCGTTCGGTGCCTTGGTTTAGGCCTGGAGGGACATCGCAAAGAGGAAGCTGTGGGCTAACCTTAGCCTGGCCCGCGCTTTCTTGGACCGATTCTGGGATACGACTTCCACATTTCACATGCCTTTTGGTGAGGTGGGAGTCACTCTGGAGGACTACGGCATGATTTCTGGTCTGCCGTGCGGGATCGAGGTCGTGGAGTGGCGGAGACGCCATGAGGGTGGACTCGGTCGAGGCTCGGAGGTTGATCGGCCGGAACTTGTCGCCGAGGGCATCACATGCTTGGGTTTGGTGCCCAGCTCCTACGTTCGAGACTACTTTGCGGGAAAGATCCCGTACCGGTGACGATTGACGGAGGGAGACGGCTCCTCCTCCTCGTCAAACCGAGCGGAGAGGGTCCGTTTGTGGCTCTGGTGGTTTCTGTCTTTGATTTACCTCGGAGACAAGGGAGAGAGGCTGTCGATGAAGCTTCTTCCTTCCTTTCGACCCGAGCTCCCTAGGGCGTTGGGACCGGTCATCAGCGGCTTTGCGGTCCTCATCCGTTTCATGAGGGCCATGGTTCATCCGGAGTTGATGGATAAGGGGACTTCTCCTGGCGCTGTCGGACCTGGACTACTGCTGGAGGTATGAACCTTCATTTAGACCAAAATCAATTCCTTTCTTTATCAAATCACGAAAGATCGTTATTAACTATCTTGCTTTACAGGTGTGGGTGTACTCCTACTTTCCGGGCCTCGCGCCCAAGAGGACGGAGCCGCTAGAGAAGGCCTATCCCGTGGTGAGGGATTGGGTGATGTGCAGGACGAAGAGCAAGCGTTCTTCTCACGGTGTTTACCGGCGGGACGTGAACGCTCTTCAGCTAGACAGTGTAAGCATTTCACTTACATTCATTTGCTTCTATATTGCCTTTAAATTGATCATAAGAATGATTCCTTTGCTTATCTTGTCCCAGTGGGTGCCCAGGCCTTGGGCGGAGTACGCTGACGTGCCTCCTTTTGTGGCTGAGGTCCTTCAGCCTAGGAGCTCGAGCCGCCGCTGAGGACGTCGATGGGTCATGTGTGGTACTTGGGCGAGCGTTTGGCTCGTCGGTGCTATCGGGACGTGTTGACGGTTCTGTCGATCCTCCCGACGATGTTCGGGAGCCTTCGAGGCCGAGAGGAGGCGGACTTGGCTGGCGCTAGTGGTGACGCCCTCCTTCTTCCTGGCGAGGACTACTCGGTGTTCCTCTACGGGAGGTTGGAGTACTGGCTGGTAGTGGTGAGCATTTTTACTCTTCCTCTTTACTTGATTTTTCGAGAACTATGATGAAAGATCACCGATTAATGAGAAACATTTGGTTTTGCAGGAGGTTGAGGTGGCGGGCATCGAGCCCCCAGAGTACCCTGAGACCCTCGAGTACACTGACGCGACCGGGAGGACGACGATCTCCGAGCTACGTGACTTTGACGTGGCTGTGACGGATGTTGGCCTGGACGATTGGCAGCATCTGATTCGGAGGGTAAACCTCTAAATTTGTGTGATTTTTGTGTAAGAACACATTTGATTGAGTTTATTCAATTATTGAGGACTTCTTTTTGAAAATGTAGGTTGTGCCATCTCGGTTCGTGGCGTTATGGAGGGTGGCCAACCGGCTGCGAGCTACTGCCGTCGAGGCACTTGTCGGTGGTCGAGGCCGTCAGGTATGAACCTTGCCTATTTCATTTTCGAATTTTTGATTTTCCAAATTTTCTTGAAACGATTGACATGGGCCAATTTTGTTGTTTACAGGGGGACCGCGAGGTGGAGCGAGAGTTGACCCAGTCTCGGGAGGAGACAGCTCGCTTGTTGAGGGAGCTCGAGGTTCGAGATGCCGAGATTGCTGCTCTTGCGGCAAGGGTTGCAGAGCTGGGGGGGCGACCAGCAGTAGTTTTGTTTAGCTTTTGTTTGTTTGTTGGCTGTATTTTGTACAGTTGTACATTTTGGACTTTCATTTTGAACATTCCGGACTTTGTTTGGGGCTCGAGCCCCCAGTTTGTCGTACATTTCCCTTTTTGGTTGTATATAAGATGGCCTGAGTGCCTTTCTTTCTTTGGCCAGGTCTTTGCTTGTATCTGCAGGTTAGTTTTGAACAGGTTTGGTAGATGACGGTTTACGCCGTCATGCTGCCGAGATTTACATAGAAATCACGCAAAACATACATTTGTATATATACATGGCCTTGATTAGCGCAAAACGAGTGACTCAAAAGAATGCAAAAATGCAAAAATTTTACCAGAAATGACCGGACGGTAGGGAGGGTTACCCCCTAAAAAAAGAAAAAAAACAAGAAACCTATAAGTTAGAAATGAGATGATTAAAAGAATGAAATAAATAGAACAAATTTAAATTTAGAGTTTATTTCCTAAAATGAATTATAAAAATGAAAATTATTTCCTAAAATGAAAAATATAAAAAAATGAAAATTATTTCCTAAAATGAAAAAAATATAAAAAAATGAAAATTATTTCCTAAAATGAAAATGTACAAGTGTGCGAAAATGACGAAAATGTCGATGCCGTCTCGGAAAGCGTGCTCGCAGAAGTTAGGAAACCCGAAATATGGTAACTTTCACGTAGTTACCAAAATAATATTCCGTAGGAATAGGAAATTATTCGTCATGGAATTAGGAAAGATCCAACGCGGAAAATCACATAAGTTAAGCTGAGGAAGAGGCGCAGCATGAGCTGCGTCCCTTTGAAGAGGCAAAGCAGGTGCTGCGCCTGTTCCCATGCTGTTCTGTTCTGGCGGATTTTTGGAAACAGAAATTAGTATAAATAGAGACGTCGATGGAGCTTTTATTCACACAATTCTTCCGTCTTTTCTTCGTCCTATTATATAAAACTCTCAAAATAATCTTTCATCATGAATACTTTAGAGGTTCGCGTAAAAGAATGGACCAACGAATTTTCCAACATGGAGAAATATGATATGGGTGCCTATAATCTTGGATCATTGCTGAGTTTGAAGCTTATCAAGGCTGTTACACCGTTCTTGGATGCTTGTCTCGATTATTGGGACCCGAATTACCATGTTTTTGCGTTCCCTGGAGGCGATATTTGCCCATTTCCTGAAGAAATTGCTGCGATTGGTGGGTGGGACCCTGAGCACTTGCTTGCCATTCCTTCTACTTCGCAAGGGTATAAAAGAAAATTTAGAGACTTGCTTGGGTTGACTAGACTCGAGGTGGACCGTCTAGTGACCTCGAAGGGAGTGCGAATGTTGGACTTCATTGACCGATTTATTAACAGG
Organism: Silene latifolia; assembly: GCF_048544455.1. NCBI lineage: Eukaryota > Viridiplantae > Streptophyta > Magnoliopsida > Caryophyllales > Caryophyllaceae > Silene > Silene latifolia. Next base: position 62,918,949 of record NC_133537.1, on the reverse strand, counting down.
GCTGACCCCACCGTTTCTTATGTTGCCAGGCGAAGGGCATTTGGATTTTTCTTGTTGCATGTGTATGTCTTCCAAGGGCATGTTGATGAAGACTTGAGAGGTGATCCCCGTCTTCTGGGCCTTGTTGAGCAAATGGAGCTGCGCAGGAGCCCAGCTTGTTTATGCTTAGGAGAGATCCTGTTGGGCTTGGATAATAGGAAAGCCAATCTTGACCTACCGTATTTGGGAAGTCCGTCATTCTGCAGGTAAAAGAACATTTTCTCTTTTTCTTTTTCCTTTCTTTTTTTTCGTTTTTTTTTTTTTTGTCTAATACCCGCTTTTGGTAGGTTTGGCTTATGGAACGGCTTCGATTGATCGAGCCCCCAGTTCATGTTCCTTCCTATCATGCTCGTTCGATTGCGATGAGGACCAGGCTTTACATGGTGGACTTCACCCGAGTCTGCAATTATTGGGAGAACAAACTGAAGAGTGATGATGGCCCGTTGATTAGGTGGATTGTGCCGTGGTGGCACCTCAAATCTATTCGAGTGTCTTCTTTGGATCCTACTCGGTCCGTGCGCATTCCTGGCTTGGAATTTATGGTGTGCATTTTCCCGAAAGGCTCGATGAGACAAGTTGGACTAAAGCGAGACGATCCCGAAGCTTGATACCGTCCCGAGACGGCCGTGGCGCTTACTACAGAGAGTCAAGAAGGAGTGGGCCATTAAATGGGCTCAAAGAAATGTATGGTTCTTGAACTCTTCTGCTAATGCCTTATGGGTGTCAGATTCTTATCTGCGATGGAGGAAAGCTACTACTCCGGAAGAGCGCGAGAGATTGAGGAAGCGCGAGCCCGTTGACTACAAGGTGCGTGAGGTGGAGAAAGATAAAGAAAAGCATTTGACTGATGGAGAGGAGGAAGCCGGGTTTCGAGTCGTTCATCCTTCGAAGAAACCGAAGACCTCTCCTGTCGTAGAGATGGTGATTGGCAAAAAGGGGAAGTCTAGGCCTCGAGAAAGACCTTTGGTGATTAGGTCCGAAGTGGCGCAAGAGCGTCCGGCTCGAGGTCGTGACAAGAAATATGACAAGAATGACAAGGGAAAAGGGAAGATGGAAGAATAGCCCGAGTCTTTATTTATTATTTATTATTATTATTTATTGTTGTAATAAAAAGGTGGGGTTTTTAGAATCCTAGCCTATTCTATTTTTATTATGTAGCGTATTATTACTATTAGAAAAAAAAAAGAATGAAATAAAAAAAGGTTAAATGGTCATGAAACCGTTGTGATTTTCTATTTATTATTCTTGTCGAATTCCAAATGCAATGCAAATGTCCTTTTATTTACATTTTAAAAGTAGTGGGTTGTATCCTGTGAAGGATTGCCTACGTATTCATTAAAAAAATGAAATCAAACCCTTGCGCGTAGTTCGAGTAAATGTAAAAGAATAATTGTTCTAAGCAAGAGCTTGTAATGAACTTAGAAAATAAGCATGAGCTTTTGCTTACTCTGAAGGTCCAAATTTAGTTTATTTGATGATATGAGGATGACAAAAAAAAATGTCAAAGTGCAAGAGCAAAGTGACATTAGCTTATTTCAGCTTGGCCAGGGGCCGTTTATTTAGTGCCACAAGAGCGACACGTGAGGTTACGCGAGGCGCGTTTTTGTGTTCCTATTCTAGGCATAGTACCGTTTTAGTTGGTCGAGGTTTGTTGGGTTGGAAAACTCATTCCCGTCTAGGTCTGTGATTCTAACCGCACCCCCTGGAAGTATGGATTTGACTAGAAATGGTCCGGGCCAATTAGGTTTGAATTTTCCCCGTGGGTCAACAGGTAGAAGAGCTCTAACCGATTTGAGTACTAAGTCTCCTTCCTTGATGTTTCTTGGCCTAACCCTTTTGTTGAAAGCTCGTTTGATACGTGCTTGATATGTTTGTACATTATGCAAGGCGCGTAGCCTACGTTCATCCAGGAGGATGAGTTCTTCATATCTATCCCTCTTCCAATCGGCTTCTGGGATTTGACTTTCGAGTAAAATACGCAAGGATGGTATCTCTAGCTCGACTGGTTTTACAGCTTCCATGCCGTAGGTCAAATAGAAAGGAGTAGCCCCAGTGGGCGTCCTAACAGATGTACGGTATCCCCACAAAGCAAAGGGTATCTTGCTTGGCCAATCTCGATAGTTGTCAATCATCTTTTTGAGAATTGTGACAACGTTCTTATTTGCTGCCTCTACCGCACCGTTAGTCTGTGGTCTATAAGGCGAAGAGTGGTGATGCCTAATTTTGTATTTGGCTAGCAATTGCTCAGTCTCAGCTTGGAAATGTGATCCGTTATCGCTAATGATCTCATGTGGGCAACCGTATCGACAGATGATGTTGTTTTGTATGAACTTTGCCACATTTTTAGCCGTGAGACTAGTGTAGGAAGTCGCTTCTACCCATTTGGTGAAATAGTCGATTGCCACTAGGATGAAACAGTGACCTCCTGTTCCGGTTGGGGTTATCTTCCCGATTATGTCAATTCCCCAAGCAGAAAATGGCCAAGGTGAGGTCATCGTATAGAGCAATGAAGGAGGGACGTGTTGTACATTCCCGAAGATTTGGCAATTGTGGCAATGTCTTACGTATTTGATGCAATCGGATTCCATTGTGGTCCAATAATATCCTAAACGTGTGATTTTCTTTGCTATCATGGGCCCACTCATGTGAGGACCGCATTCTCCATCGTGGACTTCTTCCATCACCTTTCGTGCCTGTGAATGATCAAGGCAACGTAGGATTACACCAAGAGGTGTTCTTTTGTATAACTCTCCTTGCATGAGAACGTATTGGGAAGCTAGTAGGCGTATAGCACGTTGTCCCCTCTTGTCCATATCGGGTGGATAGGTACCATTGAGCTTGAAATTCAGGATTGCTTGGAACCAGGGTTCCTGCGCGATCTTCTCTTCATCGGTGATTTGGTGTACATAAGCCGGTTCTGACCGTCGTTCGATGCACAAAGGCATTTCCACCATGTCATCTGGCATATTAATCAAAGATGCAAGTTTTGCAAGAGCATCTGCAAATTGATTTTCTTCCCGAGGTAGGTGTAGATATGTCAAATGATCAAAGAATCGGGCAACTTGGTCTATTATGGCTTGATAAGGTGCTAGGCTTTCGCTTCGAATCTTCCAAGATCCTGTAACTTGGTTGATGATCAGTGATGAATCCCCATGTACTCGGAGGTTTTTAATGCCCAAGCTTACTGCCACTTGTAATCTGATTAGACAAGCTTCGTATTCGGCAGCATTGTTTGTCACCTCGAAGTCGAGTTTGACAGCGATTGGAGTATGCTCACCTTCAGGAGAAATGAGCAACACTCCTATTCCAAATCCTCTTAAGTTTGATGCCCCATCAAAATAAAGGTCCCAGGAGTCTACATCAGTTTGGAGTATATCCTCGTCCGGAAATGACCAAGTATCTATTGTTTGTGCATCATTGATGGGATTTTCTGCGAAGAATTCGGCAACGGCACGTCCTTATATTACTTTCAGACGCACGTATTTGAGATCAAATTTTGAGAGCATCAAAGTCCATCTTGCTAGGCGTCCATTGAGGACGGGTTTTTCGAAGAGGTATTTGACTGGATCCATTTTGGAGTATATTTTGACGGAGTAGCTAAGCATGTAATGGCGTAGCTTCTTCGTCGCCCACACAAGAGCGAGGCATGTCTTTTCGAGTTGTGAGTATTTGCACTCGTACTCCAAGAACTTCTTACTAAGGTAGTAGATAGCCCTTTCTTCACTTCCTACGGTCTGAGCTAGCATGGCACCCATGGCTGTTTCGGTTACTGTGAGATATAAACCAAGAGGTTGATCTCGTTGAGGTGGCATGAGCACTGGTGGTTTAGCCAATATTTATTTGATTCGGTCGAACGCCTTTTGACAATCATCATCCCACATGGTGTGGTCTGTTTTTTTTGAGCTTCTTGAAGATAGGCTCGCAAATCATGGTGAGTTTCGATATGAATCGACTTATATATTGCACTTTTCCCAGGAATCCTCTGACTTCTTTTTCTGTTTGAGGTTGTGGCATTTCGATCAGAGCCTTGATCTTGGAAGAGTCTATTTTTATACCTCGTTGGCTAACGACGTATCCCAGGAGTTTGCCAGATGTTACTCCGTATGTGCATTTCTGAGGATTGAGCCTCATGTTGTACTTTCGTAGCCTTGTGAAAAATTTGCGAAGGTTCGCAATATGCCCTTCTCTATCTTTGGATTTGACAATCATATCGTCTACGTATACCTCAACTTCTTTGTGCATCATGTCATGTAAAAGTGTAGTTGCGGTGCGTTGATATGTAGCTCTGGCGTTGATTAATCCAAACGGCATGACCGTATAACAATAGGTTCCCCATTGAGTGACAAAGGCGGTTTTATGCATGTCTTCTATGGCCATCTTGATTTGATTATAACCCGCGTATCCATCCATGAAGGATAGTAATGCGTGGTCTGCAGTATTGTCCACCAATATGTCGATGTGTGGTAGAGGGAAGTCATCTTTGGGGCTTGCTTTGTTTAAGTCCCTAAAATCAACACAAACACGGATTCTCCCATCCTTTTTGGGTACAGGTATTATGTTGGCTACCCAGTCAGAATACTCGGAAACTTTGATGAACCCGGCATTGAATTGTTTGTCAACTTCTTCTTTAATTTTGAGAGCTCATTCTGTCCTCATTCGTCGAAGCTTCTGTTTTACAGGTTTGAAACCTGGCTTAATCGGGATTCTATGTTCGGCGATATCCCTGTCGATCCCTGGCATGTCTTTATAGGACCAAGCGAAAACGTCTTTGAACTCGTTTAGGAGGTCTATGAAATCGGCCCTTTCGGTAGAGCTCAAGGTAGTCCCTATCCTAAGTTCTTGGGGTTCTAGTTCGGTTCCTACGTTGATGGGTTCGGTGTCCTCTATTACTAGTCCCCCTTCCCCTTCCTGTAGTATTTCTTTGGCTACGTAGGGAGGTATTTCGATCGGGTCTGGGTCTTGGTCATCCTCAAGTATCATCGTAAACAGAATTGCACTCAAGATAACACAAAGAGTAAGCAGAACCTGATTTATTCATATTAAGGTTTGAGTAAAGTTGAAACAAATAAGCCATCTGATCCATGGTCAGTGGCGGTAAAGGGACAGTGGTTGGGACATTTCCCGAACTACTGTGACTACTCGAGGCTAAGCTAGGAGAAACAAAGGGAGTGGGGATGACGACAGGAGGAGACTCTCTAATGACTTCTCTAGACTCCGACTCTGACTCCGACTCCGACTCGAACTCATCGTCTTCTGGTTCTCCTTTGAACATCTCTCCTTCTCCAGTGGTAAGCTTGAAGAGTCTTCCTTGATTGTTGGTCCACTTGATTGATTTTCTCCATCCTTTCTGCTGACTTGCATTGGTTTCTGTGATTAACGCAGTGGGGTTGAAACGATCGTATTGAAGTATCATGGTAATGATCTCATCCTGCGCGGCCCTAACAAAGCGATCCTCTCCGAACAATAGACTAACAGCTTGTTCGTCTAAGCAAGGTGCTTGACGGGTTTTGACGGTAGGAACCGTTTCTGGAGGGATGAAGTAGCAATCGTGAAAGATCTCGTTTCCGGCTAGCTTCTTCTCGAGATAATGCCAAGGCTCGGGAAATCCGTGAAAGAGTTCTAGACTTCCTTCTTCAACAAAGTACCCGTTTAAGGTAGGGAGATAGGGTTGCATTTGGACTCCTACATACTTACGGTTTTGAACTTGAGCGAGCATTTCGAGAACCTCTTCTTTGGTGGGTTTGTACCCTAGTCCAAGTGGTGTCCTCTTTGAGTTGCCTTCCTTGTATGGTGCGAAGGTGTTTCCTCGGGTAGGGTTCAAAGGCATTCCAGGGAAGTATCCCTAGGTTTTGAGTATGTGGTTGACCACCAAGTTGGAGTAGGGATCATAGTATAAGGGTGCCAATTCGCTTTCTATGACATTTATGCTCTGGAAACCCCCAAGTTCATATACAGGATCTGCAAGGACTTGATTGTTCGACTGCTTTTCGATTATTGCCTTGATGGGTGATGAAGTGATCGTCACCACTTTGCCATTTAGTGGGATCTTGATCTTTTGATGAAGGGTGGATGTTACTGCTTTGGAAGCGTGAATCCAAGGTCTTCCTAGGAGTATGTTGAAGGAAGCTTCGATGTCCACTATTTGGAAGTTAACCTTTCGCTCAATTGTCCCTGTGGCTATGGTTATGTTAACAAGTCCTACCACCTTTCATCGTGTACCATCATATGCACGCACACCTTGATTGGTAGGGGTCCAATCCGACTCTTTCATGCCTAATTTGTATGCCGTTTTGAGGGGTATGATGTTGAATGCAGAGCCATCATCTACCAAGGTCATTGGGACATTCTTCTTTAGACAAATTACAGTGATGTAAAGAGCTAGATTGTGACTAGCGCCAAAAGGTGGCAAATCTTTGTCTGAGAAAGTAATAGGATTACTTAACTTTGGTGATTCTTGAAAGACCAAGTTGACCACATCTTCGGGTGTCGAATTATGTGCTACATTTAGTTTGGCCAAAGCTTGTAGTAAAGCTTGGCGATGTGGGAATGAGCTCGCTATTAATTGCCAGACTGAAAGATCAGCCTTTGTCTTCTGTAATTGCTTGAGCAAATGGTCAGTGGAGTCCTCTTCGTTATCATTTGGTGTGACAACGTTGGTTGGACCATTTTGAGTAGTGCTTTGATATGGACGTCCCGAACGAGTTAGGTGGTCCACATCTTGGTCTTCACCATTTTGGACTATTTCCTTGACTAGGGAGTTCTCAATGAGATACTCGTCCTCATCTTCGTCGGCCCAAACTCCATTGATTGTAGCTAGTTTCCTCATTCTCATGATTTCACCCTCTAGTCGTATGATTTGGTCGACTAGTTTATCAACCACGGCGACTATTTCATGCATAGTAGCGTTTTGAGAGAATATTAGTGGCATACGGTCCTTGGGTGTTGCGTTGGGATCACATAAAGTTATCACCACATTTTCTAATTCCCAAACTTGCCTATCCACACTCCTCGCCCATGTGATGAAGTCGGAAATGGTAGGGGAGATGGTAGAGTAGAACCCCTCACTCTTTATTGCGTGGATATTATTTTTGACTGGAGAAATGAGATGTGAACAATCTAAAGTAGATTCTTCACTTGTAATCACTAGAACTCCAAGAGGATTATGAGTGTTGTTAGGTTTGCCTCCCGGCGGTATTGGTAGTCGACCATCTTCAATCATGTCTTGAAGCACATTTTTCAACTTGTAGCATTTTTCTGTGTCATGCCCCTTACCCCTATGGTATTCACGATCGAGTTCTCGTCCCCAGAATTTGGATTTCCTTTCGGGTTCGGGAGTAGGTCCAATGGGTTGGAGTTTGCCTTGCTTCATTAACCTTTTTAGAGCGTTGGAGTAAGTGTCCCCAAGATTTGTGAATTTCCTTGGTGGGGTACTTTTCTTGGATGGCTCGAGAAGGTTAACTTCATCGGTCTTGCTAGTGGAGCCGTATGAACGACTTGTTGAGCCTTGATATCCTCGACCTACCGTTTTGGACAAGAGTCCTTTACGGATGTCATCTTCAATCCTTGTCCCTAGTACGGTTAGGTTCTTGAAAGTCTTGATGTTTTGGTATCTCAAATAATTGTCATAGATGGGTTTGAGATTGTCCGCAAACTTCTCCAAAAGGGTAGCCTCATCCGGGCACTCAACTAGTTGGGTACTAGTCTTCCTCCACCTACTTAGGAAGTCGGTGAATCCTTCTTTGTCATTTTGGGTAAGAACCTCTAGAGTGCGCATGTTAACTTGGATCTCGGCATTATCCGCATTTTGCTTAGAAAACTCGATCGCGGCATCTTCCCAAGTCGCGACCTTCTTGTGTTCTAAGGAATAGAACCATTGCTTCGGGATGGTGTCAAGAGATGAAGGAAAGATCCTTAAGAACATCTCGGGTTTGATGCCTTTGATAGACATGTAATCCTTGAAGGCACGGATGTGGTTCAAAGGGTTTTCGTGCCCCTTGAATTTAGGGATATCCGTCATATTGAAGTTGGTTGGCAATTTGGAATTGACGGCCTCGTACTTGCGGTTATTTTCCCTATAAATATCATCCCCTTTAAGGTACATCAATTGCTCCTCTAAGTATTGGAGTCTTTTCTCGGCTACAGTTAGTCCCATGGGAGGATTTTTCATCCCTGGATTCATCCGCGGAGTCACCTATTACTTCACTTTCATGAGGAGGTAACCTCCCCTCTACGGCATAGATCCGGCCCTCGATGATCTCAAGGCGATCGTGGACTTGGTCTTGGGAACTTGGATTTGGGCTAGCGCGGCTAGGATTCGATCATTACCATCTTGAAGTTGGTGGAGGTTTGTTTCGCTGGATCCAGGCATCTTGAAAACTGGATAAGAGACCGATGACGAATCAAAACACAATCGACCAATCTAACACACTTGCTAAAAGAAGAAATGTTTTGACTCGTAAAGTGGGTGTGTGTCACTTGTGTTGAGTGAGCTTTGAAGAAAGACAAGGATTTTGAAAATGTGTATCCTAGTCAACTATAGTGTAGTTGTAGGAGTGGACTCGAAGTGAGGTTTTGAAATGGGCTTGTGACCCGTACTTTGACTCGACAAATGGACAGAGTTTCGACTGGGTTTTGCGCTAATCAAATGGCCTTTTTCGAAATTTTGATTAAAAAAAGGATTTTGATTTTTACAAAAAACGTCATGGTTTCGTTTAGAAATGGTGATCATGTAAGGTACAAACATTTATACAAGCATTATAACAGGATGCTGAGTGCATTTAAAAGGGTTTTGGTTTAAAGGGTGGGTTGCCATACCGAACCATCAAACCCGAAGTCTGTGGAGAGGCTCGTACCAAACAAGAGTAAGGCCGATTCCTAGTCCATTTCCTCAAGTAGTGAAGGCCCTTGATACAAACAAGACTAAGCATCATGGTATGGATGACGTCAATCGCTATCCATCCTTAGGCCCAAATAAGAATTAGGACCGTTTAGACGGGACGATTGGTCGAATGGGTTGGGTTGGGCCTAGGAAGGCCGAATGAAACGATCTAGGAAGACCGAGTTATGAAAACCGACAATTGTCTTGTACAAATTATTCCCTAACCTTGTTCAAGTTTCACCCTTGGCTACACGTAAGTGTATTATCCCCAGCGGAGTCGCCAAACTGTGGACAGCGGGGGGCCCACGGGGGCGCTTGGGAGGAAGAGAACAAGCGTTTGCATTTTTGTTGGAGTCGCCACCAATTTTTATGGGAAATTGGAACCGTTCGAATACCTCGGGCCATGTCTAGACACAAAGTAGAGACATGAACACTAAGCAATCGTTACCCTTAGCACTCTATGTCTAGAATGACTCTCGTGGATGCCAATGAACACGGGTGTTCACGGAGATCTGGAGTAAGGGGTGAGGGTACGTATTAGGAAGCTCTTTTGATCGAACACCTAATCCCGCCCGCCTCGATAGCGGCCTCTACTAATGATTAGGGACATCATTCGTACTCGATATATCGTCGGCTATATGCATGCAATGCAACATCCAAGTTTTAATCCTAGCATGTGAGAATTAGACTAAGTCGGTGGACAATTAGTTTAACATACAATTGAGTCGAAGTAGGGATTTAGATTTAATTACATGTGAAAGCATACAAATGATACGAAATACAATGATAAATATAGTAAAGGAAAATTACAATAATTACATTGGTTCATTGATTTATGTCGAAAATACCTTTAAAACGGATAATTTGGAAAAGAAAGAATAAATAAACAAACAAATTAACGAACAGGAATTAGGGTGATAATACGAATAATAGTTAATTAATTACGTAATTAATAAACTAAGTCAAGGCAACACGGGAGTTCAGAGACAGAAATCAACCTGGAACAGGCACAGCAGGACTGCGCCTTTTGGAAGAGGCGCAGCAGTTGCTGCGTCTGTTCCAAGGGTGAGTTCTGGCTGTGAAGCCGGAACTGCCAATCGTTAATGTTAATTGATGATTTAAGGATTAATTATGATATTCGACTCGGATGGAAGTGATTAATAGATTATTTACATGTGATTGAGTCATGAAAGCAATAAACATGGATGAGACGGATGCAAACGAATTTATTTACATGGATGAACGATTGATTAATACGAATTAATTACATGATTAATGAACAAAAATAACAAATTAAACTAATTAGGCTAAATACGATGGATTAATGACGAATATATGATGGTGACAATAAATAAACAGATGCAAATATATCAATGATGAATTCCAGAGATTCAATATGGGTAAATCGAACCTCTAAAACCCGAATTGAGTTTAATGACAAAAACCCGCAAATATTGGTTATTTGGGATTTAAGTCGGAAATTAATGAGATGAATTAAATACTAATGATGATAATATATTACATGTTAGAATTACTATGCTATTATATCAAAGAATTGAAGAACAAACTAATAAAAACAAACGAATTGACAAAAGACGGAGGAAGAAGAAAGGAAGCGAGAATCTGCTGGCGGCCTCAAGAGGCGCAGCGAAATCGCGCGCTCCTTCAAGAGGCGCAGCGATTCTTGCGTCCTTTCTCGACGTATGTCTACTGGAAATCCGTAAAAAAAGAGGTTTTAAAGCACGGTTTTAGAAATCGGTTTTAATAAGTATTTTCGACATAAACCTTACATTGATGATTACAAAAAGTAAAGAACAATAATAAAAGAGAGATTTACACCCTCAGACTTACATGTTTGACGAAACGAGATGAACTAAGATATCGATTAGTGATGCTCGACGCGAATGTAAAGAAAGTGCCCTTGTAAGAGGAAAACGATTAAGATTAATTAAGTTGATTGATTGTGGAGTTGGTCAAATTGGTCGGTCATGCAAACGAGGCTGGTACTCAGAAGGATCCGAGCTTACGTGGTCGAAAGTTCAAGCACGTAGACGCCAAAAAGTAAGAACAAAAGTCTAGAATGCAAAGGGAGAAGAGAAGGGCGGACACTCGCGTGAGAAATATGAGGAGCGAAGGCTCCTATTTATACTAATCACGTGAAGGAATTAGGGTTTTGGAGAGTCTTTGGAAGTGAATCTCGGAAAGATATGAAAAAGATACGAAAATTACGCAGAAAAGGACTGGGAAGAGCGCGCAGACAGTGCGTCTCTTGGAAGAGGCGCAAAGACTGCGTCTGTTCCCAAGTGGTTTCCTCCTGCGGAAGAAAGATTTCCGTGTTTGAGTTATGGTAGGACGGAATAATTTGGTTTTCCTTAATATTTTATGTGAATATTACGGGAAATTGTTTACCAAAGGATAAAGATTGTGAAATATTTATAAAATATGGAATAGAAATATCCGGAACATTCCAGAACATTTTGACCCGGGATTTAACGGTTATCAGAAAATGAAGACGGTTTTAGGCCCGGACTCCAAATGTACTCTAATTATCACAAAACGACCGTATCGGCACGTAGATGACAACTAAGAGGTAGACATTAGTATTTGAGCAATCACTTGACGATAAACTTACGAACTGTCACAAATCGTTCCGCGTAGCAAACATGCGGCCCAATCATCATCGGGTGGTTTGCGAGAGGTGCAGAAATGAGGTATCTACAATCATGCCCCATATTAGTCCAATCCACTTTAGTCTTCTGATCCATAAACATGTGCCAGGCTGTTTCCAAGTTCAGAAGCTCATCAAAAAGATCCTTTGCAGATGCCACCATGGTAGGCTCCATAGGGTTGGAAACAAGCTCTTCCTGAATTTTGAACAAAGCCAATTTAGCCACCTTCACCTTATTCTCAATATCCCCCATAGGACCTTTATTCAACTGCTTCAGACCATGTTTCAAATTTTTCAATTTACACACATGTTGGAACATCAGTGTCCCCTAACCTCCTTGTCCCAACCCTCACTAATCACCTTATTAAAGTTGGCATCAAGTCTCCACATATTGAAATACTTAAAGGTAGGTTTCCTTGTGACTGGTTTGCCATAAGGATACACAACACATGGACAATGATCAAAATATCCCTCGGGCATTAAATAAGCATAAGCCTCAGGAAAAATATTCACCCAGTCATCATTAATAAGACACCTATCAAGTCTACTATACACTAAGGTCTCCAGGTCATGCTTATTGTTCCAAGTAAAGAAAGACCCAATTGCCTTGATATCAAATAATTCACAATAATGTAGACAGTCTTGAAAAGGTTTAACATCAGCAAAAGACACCTCAGCACCCCCAGCCTCTCATTTGGGTAGAGAAGGTTATTAAAATCCCCTCCTACCATCCAAGGACCTTGACTCATATGACTGTACCTCTGCAAACTTTGCCACAGTTCAACCCTCTCAGCAGGTTTGTTAAATCCATAAACTAAAGTAAACATGAAAACAGTTTGACTCCCTCTGATGATTATCTTAGTATGAATAGTTTGAGGACTAATATCCAAGATATCCACTTCAAAAAGAGCAGAATTCCATAACAACCAGATCCTACCACCAGTAGCAAAAGAATTATTAGTGCAAATTTGCCCAATCACTACAAATAGAATTCCTAACTTCATTCCACTGAGTAGCTTTAACCTTAGTTTCTACTAATCCAAATAGCCCCAAATTATTATTATGTAAAAACCATTTTATTTCTTTTTGTTTATTCAGGCTATTTAGACCTCTAATATTCCAAAAACCAAAATTAACCATTCTCAAGCACACCTCCTATTCCAGTCCCAGTCCCCCTTCTCCTCATCTGTGTATTTATGAGAGTAGCCATATTTAAAGCATCCAAGAAAATGTTACCACGATTGAGAGATGGTCCACTTCCATCTTGCCTCATTAGTCTAGTGACTATACCAGTTGGAGTTTGGACAACAGCAACTCTAGGGCCTACAGGGGTAGCAGGCATTAGGGGAGCTTTACCTTTATCCACAACTTTCGGCTCAACAGGTTGGACAGCCTTCTTCTGCCACACCTGGGGGATATTGATTGATGTGTAATGCCTTTGAATAAACTAACAAGAACATGGTTAACCAAATGAAAACTTACAAAAGTAGAAAACTTTGGATTAAAACAACAATATAATGTAAACGGACAACCCAAAAAAAAAAAATTATTTGACTAAAAAAAATCCAGACAATTGAAAAACCCATAATAAAGGGCATAAGACCATTGTAACAATATAAAATAAGAACAGAAAACTTACTTTTAGATGATGAAATTAGTGCGCCCTTTCTTATGGATGAAGTAGAAGTAGAGGGTGAAACGAAATTTAGGGCATGCAGATGAAGTTGATTGAGGGAGATGAAGTTGAATGAGGGAGAAGCAGAGGAAGTTTGAGAGTTTTCTTTTAATTAGCTTAGGTTTTGTGTGATCAAACTGAGTGATATGAGAAGTGTGTAGAGGAAGTCTTATTTATCCCTAGTCATAGCCCAGTCACATAGCCACATAGGATAAGTAATCCAAGTCATCAAGCCAAGTAAGCACTTAACGTCCCTTAGTTAACGGTTTAGAAACTAAGGGTCACGTTTAGGACTAATTATTAGAGTTTAAGGGTACAACTAATAATTTGAAAAACACGAGAGTACAATTTAGAAACATGAATAGTTCAGGGCACCCCATAGAAAACCCAAAAAAAACTTGCAAATTAAACAGGACTCAATTAAGGACTATCATTATCCTAAAATCTCCCCCTAAAAATGAAAGTGGCATCTGAACAACAATATATTATGGAAAAAACACAGTTGGTTTGTCTGTCTGTCTCATCCGCTGCTTCCAACCAACTTCGATCTCTCTTTTTCGAACAATCCAAGATTCTTCATTTCAAATTATTATTATTATTATTATCATTATCATCTTCATCACCCTCATTTCCTCATAATTTCTTCATTATTTAATGTCCAAAGATCGCTGATTAGATTAAGCTGCTTCTTTCTTTTGGTAATTATTTCCTGCACTTTTTCATTATGATTTCTGTATTTGTATCTTGTTCTTCACATTTTTGACATACCCTTTTGATATTTATACGTGTTTAAGTGTTTTATATTGGGTATGCTTCAAAGTTTGATCTTGAGTTGGATTTCAATCTTTCCTGGAAATCTAAAATATGTTGCATTGATATGTTTTGATACATTTCTTCACATGTTTTTGTGCTTGCAGCTCTGATTTGTGTATTGTTATGATGCTTTGAGTTGCAAGATACCCAAGCTATGATGTGTGTTGGTAGATGTTGGTTTAGGTGATGATTTAATGATTTATGGCTTGATGATAGTTGGGATGAGGGTTTGGAATCAATTGTTACCTTTCTGATGATGGGGTTAATGAATATGCAGTGAAACCAGAATCATTTTTCGACATTCGATTTTTGGGAGGAACGGTACATGATTGGAATAAAGGGTTTTTGAGGATGTATTGGGTTGATATGTCCCCATAGGGCAGTATGGGTGACTAACATCATGAGTGAATTTAGTAGAAGTACATCTTTTAGTAGGAGTAAGTCTTCTAATAGGAGGACTCCTACTTCTGGTAGCCCTAAGGTGCTACTTCACCGACAAAACTCGGATGGATTACATAGGAATGGATGGGTCTCTCAAAATTTCTACATTATTGTTACGATTGGACCATTGATAACCTTTATCTTGGCTCTCTCTTGTGGGTACTTTTATGTGTTTCCTAATCTTGAGCTGGCATTCCATAGAAATGACGTGTCTTCTAGTCAGTGTGATGTCTTTGACGGAAATTGGGTGCCAGACTATAGCTACCCTTTGTACAACTCTTCGGAGTGCCCTTTCACGGAACAAGGTTTCAATTGCTTGGGTAACGGGAGGAGTGATGATGATTACCTTAGATGGAGATGGAAGCCTAAAAATTGTGACATTTCTAAATTTGATTCTTTGACTATGTTGGAAAGGCTTCGGGGAAAAAGAGTTGTGTTTGTGGGGGATTCTATGAGTAGAACTCAATGGGAATCTCTCATATGCCTGCTTATGATAGGTGTGAAGGATAAGACTAGTGTTTATGAAGTGAAAGGACGAAACATTACAAAGACGGCTAGACATTTGGTTGTTCGTTTCCATTCCTTCAATTTCTCTATAGAGTTCTATCGCTCAGTTTTCTTGGTTCAACCCGGTATGGCAACAAAGCATGCACCAAAGAGAGTCAAGTCAACACTCGTGTTGGATAAACTGGATGACATTAGTCAGGAATGGGTAGATTCTGATGTTTTAATATTCAACTCTGGACATTGGTGGGTACCATCGAAGTTATTTACGACGTAAGTCCTTTTATGCATTCTGAAAATATAAGTATCATGTTATATTTGTCAATTTCATGCAACCTCCTTAAGTTTGGACGATTTCTCAGGATCTAAATTGTGTCTCTAACAGGGGTTGCTATTTTCAGTTAGCTGATTCGCTGAAGCTTGGAATGTCAATTGATATGGCCTACAAGACAGCTCTTTCAACATGGGCTTCATGGATGGATGCTTCAATAAATTCAACTAGGACACGTGTTTTTTTCCGTACTTTTGAGCCATCTCATTGGAGGTACCCTAAAACTATAGTTTATACATTTTATTATCTTATTATCATGTATCACATCATATATATATATTCTGCTTCATGTTATGTTAAAGTTAATACCGAGTTTACACTTTCCCTATCCTTTACTTGTCTACTGAATCCACACAATCAATCACCATTTGATAAGCTGGCGATGTATAGTCGTATAGAGGATCTACAGCTTAACTTGTTCGAAATTTTTATCTATGCTCTATTCGCCATACATTCGTAAGATCTATTGGTATAAATGCTCCGTCTTTCAATTTTTTTGCCAAGTTCAAAGGTCTATCATACTAGCACTAATGGGCTGTGCAACCATACTGGCAAGTTTACCTACTTTGTTATGAATACGAGCGCAATACAGTCTTATAGAATGTCTGTTTTATAAACTTAAATTAAGCGTCATGATAGAGTTCGCTCAAACCGATTTGCAATTTGCAATGTACTAGGGGTAAGGCTGCATATATTCGACTTCCTCACCTTACCATTTGAAGGAACCCTTAAAGGACTGTGATTTTGGTATTCTATCAATACGCGTAACTTTGTCAAGTTTGTAATACGGAGTATATGATTTCTGATTATGTTTTCTCTTATGAAGTTCTTATCTATGAGACTACATCAAATTCCCAATTAACTTTTTCCTCCTCTTATTATATGCATCAGTAATGAATCCAGTGCATACTGCAACGTAACTCGGTTCCCAACGCCAGAAACTGAAAATAGTTATGAAAGCCCCTTCACAAATAGTGTATTGAACATGGTGATGAATATGAAAACACCTGTTACTGTATTGCGCATCACTTCGATGACAGCTTCCCGAAGTGATGCTCATGTAGGCAATTGGAGTGACCGTAAAGTTGTACCTGACTGTAGTCACTGGTGTCTTCCTGGGGTACCCGACATTTGGAACGAAATTCTGCTATCATACCTTTTCCCCAACAAAGATCTTCAACTACGACAATTTGGGTGAGGTTTGTTTCCTCTCAAACACTTAAGTTATTATTTTGTTGCTATGTTACTCCAACACTTTGTGTGTCAGATAATTGGGAGTGTCCGACGCGGTACAACACTTTGACACTTTATTTTTGACCAAAAAATTTAAAATTTTGCAGAAAATCATCATAACCGACACGGTGACTCGCCAACACTTGTCATGTCCGACACTTTCAGTTGAGTCGGAGTAACACTTGCCTATTGCATACAAAATTTTCAGCCATTTGTAGTATTAGTTCACGTACGTCAATTCTTTTTTAGTAGTGTAAGCGGAGCCCCTAGGAGCGAGTTTGGTACTAATGGGTTTTGAACCCATGTCACAGGTATCACCTCTTCATGACTTCATGTGAGTAACCCAGTTCCTATCTGCTCGAAAAAATGCAACTGTTTATTTTCATACCAGATTTTGCTTCTCCTGGAAATTATCCATATTAGGTTCGTATTGAGAAGGTTTTAGTGATTTGGATTCTGAATCCCCTCTTACACCCTGCGGAACAACTACATATAGAGGGTTCATAACTTGGGAATAATAGGTTAGGTTAGAATATTCAATGCTGTAAGTTGTAGCCTTACCCTTGTAAGAAAGGGATGAGACTGCATTCGCTGTGTTGCTATTTCCTTGGTTCGCTAGTATCCACTATATTTTTATTTGGAGTCATTCAAACCAATTGGATACATTTTATTTTTGGAATAAATTGACTGTAAAAAGGCAATAGTCTCCTCTAAAGAGTATATGTGGGTTCCACCGTTCCAGCGTCCATTCATTTGCTTTATTTACTTGCGTTGTCCATTCATTTATCTATAGCCTTCCTTGTTTCCCTTTTCCAAAAACTTGTTTAGTTGTCATATGAACATGTAATAAATCCGAATACATTTGAGCTATTAAGGGTCTCTTGTGGTGGTCTATTTCTGTAGAAACAAATGTGTAGAACAATGCAATTATTGAATTATATTTTCTGTAAAACAAATCTACCGTCTTCCCAGTAAACAAATTGTTCATCTTTGTTCACTATTTTCTGCAGATGATTGACCCCGTGGTAATCGAAGTATGGATTCCCGACTTGTACTCACAAGACATGGTTGTCTTCTTTTTGATAGGACTGTTATTTTTTTATAGGTACCGACAGTTTTATGATCACGGCAAGAAACTGTAAATGACACGAAGAGTAACATTCTTTCATACGGATTTATCTTAGAGTGGTGTATGTAAAGAGAGTCAAGACCTTGTTGTCATTGAAAAAGTCCCAAGTTATCGAAGATTTTGAAAATTATAGTGGCTTTTTCCCCTTGTTTGTTCTTTTTCTCCTGTTAATGTTATCCGGTATTTATAACTTTGTAAGGATGTGCAGAAATATTGCCTTGATCTGGGTTTAACTTCCTTCATCATTGTGCTTTCCAATCTTAAATTGTGTATTGAGATCTCTGTTCTTAACGATTGAGGCGATGAGCGTGGATACCCTTGCTAATGCTTCAACATTCACATTGGCGTACCTCAAAAAAACTTTTCCGGCATCCTATTGAATTTAGCGAGATATTTTTGTACTACTAATAATTCTCCAGGTTAATTGTTTTATCAGTCGCGAAAATTGTTTATATAGTTTTAAGATTACCCTTGCAGTTCTCTCACCATTTGAGTAGGTTGCATATTAGAAGGGCATTTTAGATATCATATACAAAGATATAGTGGTTCGATACAATATCGCTGTGGTTATATGGATATCCTATTTTTATACCCAAAAAGACTAGAGATTATAGTATGTTTTACAGCACAGAAATTGGGCAAAATACCCATTTTCTGATGCATCAATGACAGTAGAGTTGGCCTCCTCGATCCTACAGATGTGCGACCAAAATACGGTCTTACCAAATTCTGTTCGGAAATTATCAATGAATTCCATGCAGGAAACTTGATATATATTTGTACATGACAAGGCATATGTAAACTATGTTTGTAAATTCAATCGGGGTGATGTGATACTCGTCATATGGGTTGAAATTCATCAAAATCGACTTTCCATTGTATTATTATCTATCCCTTTACATTCAAAGGTAAAATAAAATTAAGTGCCTACTCTTAACTCGATTTGTATGAAAATTCAAGTGAATCTCACATTAATTAAAAACTAAACGTCCTCTCTATTGGGAAGCAATGGAACATAAAAGTGTTTTCCAATTCAAACAAAGACAGCCTCTCAAAATCTTGCAATGAAGGGCAAGTCTCATAAACTTGCAAGTTCATTCAACATTGAAAAAACAATTAGGGAATGAATCATAACAATTCATCATATAGTATATAAATAGGTAAGGCCATTAGACTAGTTCTCATCAGCTCTTAAGTCCATTGCCTATACTTCACTATTTTAAGCCGAAAAGTCGAAAACTATTATGGCTCAGCCTCAAAATATCGAGTTCCCAAATTACCCTTTTGCTCCACCTCATGCATACCCATTCCCACCCCCCTTTCACCCTGCCACCCCTCCATCTGCTCACCCGCCGCCATTTCCAGTTCCGGGCCCACCAAAGCCCTTGAACCCTCCTCCATCACCAACACCGACACCGACACCAAAACCACCTCCTCACCAGGCTCCTCCACCAACACCAACACCAACACCAACACCAAAGCCCTTGAGTCCTCCCTCACCTATCCCTAAACCACCTCCACATCCAATTTCTCCACCATCACCGTCCCTAAAACCACCGCCACCTCATACATATCTACCACCACCTCCACCCCACGTGGTCCCTACTCCACCTCCTGCTCCAGGACACCATTCTACCGTCATTATTGTTGTTTTTGTGTCCCTTGGAGGCGTTTTCTTCCTAGCATTCCTCGCCGCAGCTCTCTTTTGCTTCATGAAAAAGAGGAAAAGGAGAATGATCAAGGAGTTCGATGACTTCAAGTTTGATGAAAGGGTGAATGTTCAGGAGGAAATTGTACGCGGCCCGCATGGAGAGCAAGCTGTGCTTGTGACATTTGAAGAGGATATTCATGCTCATGAGACCAAAATTAAGGATGAAATAGTGGGAGAAGCTTCTCTTAGCACCGGCCATCACCATGTTGAGAGCAGGGCTCCCGAAACTAAATAAACTATGCTCATTTAACGCAGAGTGGCTTCCGCAAAGAGCAAATAATATATACTATCTTCCATATTTTCGTTCTTTGATTATTTCCAGAAATCATGTTCGGTTCAGCTTTTCTTGGCGATAGAGGGAACAAGGGAAAAGAACTCGTGTACCTCTATAGCTTCATTTATACTGTACTATATCATTATTGCAAATTCTCATTGTCGTGGCTGATATTAAGAATTCATCACATTTTATACATTATTGCAGATAGAAAAACTGCATTCATAAAAGTACCACATACCAATGAAAATCATTAAATTTATTACCAAAATGATAAACCAGATGGAAAAAAAAATGGATATGATATATGAAACAACTGTGTTGCATTGTATGTTCTAGCTCATCATACATCAGCATTTGATCGTACAGCGCCGTTATAGTCTTAGCATAAATACCTACCTTTCATAGAAAAAGAAATTCAGGCTGATTTCTTGCCCATAACTCAGACGTAACCCTCTCAAGGCCTGGTATGCAAAATACAGGAAGAAATCCTAACCTTGGGCACGGAGAGCTAAGAAATGATTTCACCAGTCAGGCAGTCACTGTACAGAAGACAGATTATATGGCCTGAAACTCACGGATCGATTGCCATAGGAGTAATACGTCTCTTAGCTGGCTTGCTAGTGGCGGGAGGAGTACTTGCAACTAGTGATGCTTGTTTCACGTTAGATTGAATCTTTTCTACAACAGGAATGTCATTTATCGATGATGCTTCCACCACAACCTCCATCGGTTTCTGTTCACTAGCATCCTTATTAACATCCTTGTTGAGCATTTTTCCATCTACAAGCGCCAAAATCAAGTGGATCAATAAACTAGTGGAGTATAAAAGAAATACAACAACGAATTGCTAAATGAGTAAATGCACAAGGAATAGTGACCTGATATCGGAAATGGTGATCCCAGTTCGTCGTTATGAAATTCTACTAGGGTGCAATATCCATCTTGAGAGGACAGTGCTAGATACTTGCCATTTGGAGACCTATTGATAGTAGAGTGTTACACCAAGTCCAAAACCAAATATTGAAATTTTGAAGCTAATTAAAAACGTTAAATAATCTACCATGTAATATCTGTGATAGCTGCATAGTGGAGACCAGCCAAGACTGCCAAAGGCGCTACACATTCTGTATCATAGATGTACAATGAATTCAAAGTTGCGACTGCAAAGATGAACCGATATGGAAGTTTGAAGAACCCAGCTGACAATAATGGTACAATATTAATTAGTCGTACATATAATAATATCGTGTAAATAAAATAATAAATCATGTGTCAACTGACTGATCTTACCAGAGTTTGATCCACGAAGGCTAAAAGCCAAAGGGCAGAAACGCACGGCAATAACAGGCTTGCTGGCGCCTGGAAGCTGAAGTGCAGGTCTGAGAATAACAGAAAACTAGCCTTACTATAAAGTAAAAGAGCTACTCCCCTCAGAACAGAGTCGGATCAAGAGGAGTAACATGACTTAACAGAATTAAAACACGTCAGATCAAAGGTCAGATTAAAAAAAAAAAAACAAATCTGATATTTAGTTATGTTAAGAGTCATGCCTTGAAAGATCTTTCCTAGAAAATACATAGGCTGTGTTTACAGGTTCGGACGCCAAGGAAACTTTGAATGAACCTGCAAGAGACAAGAAGTCAAAAAGAAAACCCCAAACTAAACACGAAGTAGAAAAGGAAAAAAGGGTTAAGAATAAGAGTAGATAATCAAGGTCCACGCAAAATTATACACATCCCACAGCCTCAGCATCTTTGAAGTTCAAACAGCATACTGAGTTAGAACCGAGGAGACTTAAGCAATGAACTTGTAAACTTAGTTTTTCCTCCAGAAAATGAATTCGCAAAACTACCATTATATTAGCATAATTTTCTCAACTCTTGGCCTCGGCAGCCATCACTAGAGAACATTAAAATATTTAGCTCCAGCAAGCTACAGATGATATATAAAGATATTCACTATTTAGCAAAGTAATTTCAAGTTTCAACCCATGTCATATTTATAGACGGGTTCAATCCATTTCTAGAAAGACCAACTAAAGAATTCACAAGCTCCTAGTCTGATAGCAATACATTTAGCAGTAAAGGTTACACTTTAGTCATAAACCCCCACCCAACCCACCCCCAACACAACAGGCTTGCTGAGACCAGGGAGGCAGGGAGCTGACATACATTAAAGCGGACAAAAAAAATGTCCCATAATCCACGCAAACTTCTCATCATGAGAATTCTCCCCCGGGTACTAGTGAACCAAAGGAGAACATAATACTCTATTTCCGAACTATTAAATGTAATACAGGTCCATACCTGCAGGTACTAGTAAAAATGATCCATCCGGAGACCAGGCTAATCTTCGAAAGAATGATGGTAAGGTCTCGTCATGAAAGAGATGAATCTTTGAGCTCTGTATTAAACTCAATTAATGCCACAACTAATTCATAGAAACTCAATTCTATGTGAAAAGCATCATTTCTAACCTTGGTATCATCTGTAGTTTGCTGTTCTGCCTTTATAATCAGATGCTGACAAACAAAATTCATCTTCTCTACTCCCTTGACCTTTTGAGGCCTGTTAACATAAACTCTGCAGCTTCTATCAGAACTAATTGAGGCAACATACTTAGACAATGGATCCCATGCAACCCCTTGGACATAGTGGAGGTGTGCATCCAGGATCTGATGAACACAACCTAGAACAGAGAACTTGAGGTTATTAAGCAACAAAGTATAATAAACAGACACAAATAGAGTTGTGTTATGAGTTAGTTTCAATAGAAAAGGGGAAATGGTTAGACCTACCCTTATCAGCATCCCATATTATGCAAGAATTATCTACCGATCCTGTAATAAGAAAAGCTCCATCCCTAGACCACTGCATATCAAGGACATCTTTGCGATGAAATCTGTAAAACAAAATATACTACTCATGTAAATCAAAACTCGGAACACGCATCTCAAAACACTTGTACGTTTATCATCTGCCGAACAATGAACATGACCATAACTATGACAGCCGCCTTTGGCTATATATACTGATGCTCCCCAGGCCATTGCTTCATTTTTCTTCATTGTAATAAGAAGAAATGAGGGCCACCACCATGTGGATCATAAGATGAGGAGAGTAGACAATCAATCCCCACCAACCAACTCAATCATGTATGTTAAGGGACAAATTGCAAGAGCAAACTAACTAATTACATGCTGCAGATAGTTTCATAAAAAACTGATTCAAAACGCGGAGGACTCTTACGACAGTGTCTTGTGGACTTTCCATGTTTGACCAGTATCTGTTAGATGCGACTTCCATAATATCAGTTCACCTCCTGAGGTCAAAAGAAAACGTGTCAATTCTGAAAGTACATATTTCAATGTGTCAGAAATTTGTACACACTAAAAGAGATGAATTTAAGTATCCATGGAAGGCACTATCATACCATCTGCTCCGGAAGCAAGCAGCTCTCCTGGAGATCACAAGGATAAGAATTAGCTATTTTAGCCACCAAGAATAGAACAATAAGACATAAGATAGAATATAACACTATGTGTGCAAAATGCAGCAAACCAAATGACACTTTTAAAATAAAAGGCTAAGCAGGCTAGAGGAAAAGTATAATTCTTTTTTTTTTTTTGAAAGGTGAAAAGAAATTAGCCACACCCTCCTCAGTGCAAAGAAGTGTATGATTATGGATTCTCAAACAGCCAAACATATTATTTTCAATTCTTTAAAATCATTTGACATCTACATAACCATCTGCAATCATATGTAGCATAGCATGAAGGCACAAATACTTAAACACCTGGAGCAGGAGCTGAGAGATTTGAGTAATAATGGATGACCAGAGAAAAACGTCAAAAATCCTAAGTGTAGAAAGTATAACGTGTATCTCATTTAACCTATTAGTGACAGCACGGGAGATCACCGGAATGCAGATCGAATAACAGTAAGAGAAGGAAAAGGATTCTCAGCAAGGCTACCCCTTACCGGAAGGCGCAAATCGGAGAACATTCACGGCAGAACTATGATAAGAAAGACTGGTTTGATATGAAGCTGTTGGAATTTTCTTTTGGGCTTCTCCGGAATCTATTTGCCAAATCTGAAATAATTAGAAAAGACATTGAGCAATAATGAATATTTTGCTTATACTTTAACATAAAGGTCAATTATCTTTGACGCAAATTGTCTTAAAGATAAATAGAAAAGAATAAGCAAGGCGTCAGTGAGTCTTTCCATATGATAAATACAGAGCAAGAGTTGTTTGAGATTATCAGTGTAACAGGGAGTTAAGAGAACTCAGCGATCCCATGAAAGCACATGACTTCAACTACGACAAATGGCTAATACATCCCTACTACTTCGAAGTAGTTGATGATTCCAAGAAATAGAGAAATTGAAGTCAAGATACTTTCTTTAATCCAGCAATGTTGGAAATTTCAACATCTCGTTAGACACAATAGTTCTTTTTTCCTTGTTCCCTTATATTGCAAATGCATTTAGATTGATCCTACGTTTACTTTATCATGCACTCGGCATGGTTTTCTCTACAACAAGAAATACACCAAAACATAAAATGAGCCAATAATGGGAGAGCAAATTGACGAAAACTGCACTAGGCAAGTCAAAAAGATTAAAGATGTTATCTTGAGACAAATCAATTTATGAATCCCCGATATCAAAGCCCAAAACCACATCTAATAACACACATCAATTGTCGCATCAACCATGCTCCATCACTAGAAAGTGAGATCCTCGCCTCACAGCCACTCTAGCTAAAAAGGTGAAATTCTCACTTTGCGGGGATTGATAAGATACATTGTCCTGACTTCTGATACCGCATTCTCTCACGCAACTAGTAAATCAAATGCGAACTCAAGCTAACTATCCAACAGGCTTAGCCTTAATCACACTCATGATCGGTCAAGCTATAACTATAATCATACTTCGTGTGCAGCTACATCAAATGAGATCGTCTAATCCGATTTAACCTTAATTCATAATCCAAATTTTGAGATCCATTATTTTGCTAATAAGATAGATGCCTAATACTTGGAGGTGTTGGAGCATTTCAGCTAACCCAAAACTTACTTCAACCCTATTTTCCCACTAGACCCAAATTGCTTGAGCCAAAGGCTTAACTGTCAGAAGACTATGGCCCAAAAATCTTAAAACCCTAATCCTAATTGTTAACAAAATATAATTGATTGAAGCAAATCACACAATAAAATAGAATATTCCGCAATAATAATGAAACAAATCAGTAGTCGATAGTGAGAATTCGTCAGTAAAGAGAGAGAAAAGGACCTTAATGTCGAAATCGGCACCACCAGTGGCGAGAAGTCCAGAAATTGGGTGAAAATCTAGGGTTAAGACGGGTTTAGTGTCGTGCCAATTGATTTGAACGGTGCCGCCTTTCATTTTCAGCTAATTCTGGGAGAAGTGATTGAAGAAATTGAGAAGAGAGGTTGATTTTTCCCCAATTTGTTTAGGGTTGTGAGGTGTTGAGCGTATACTCTGGAAATGAGGGAAGTGGAGATGAGGATTGCGAGGGGTTTGGCGCGTGCTTTTGGACGTCTTGGCGGGAAATGTAATACGCCAAAGATAACTTCCCTTTTTAATTTTTTGTTTCTTTAATTGAAAAAAAAAAGCGGGAAGCGGTGATTTAACCCATAACTTTGTGCGATTATGAAATTAAACTCATAATTTTTAATATGAGTAACTAGTTTTGGTACCCGTGAAAATCACGTGTTTTTTTTGTTTTTAGCTTCTCAGTTGGTTTTCATTCCGTAAGCCTGCATTGCGGTTTTGCGTTGAATCCGTTTGGGCCCATTTGCGTGGCCCAAATTTGTTTGTGTGTTTTTGGGCTTTGTTTCTTTTCCCCTTTGTGGTTTAATATGGCATATATCCCGTTATAGTCCCTACGATGAATAAAACTTATAGCAACCACAATCATGTGTCTCAAGCATCGACAATTTCCATACATGGCAAATGAAATCATTTAATGCGGTCCCAAGAAACATAGAAGCCTAAACTACTTGAAACGGATTACCATCTTGAAACCAGGTCGACGGCGCGTCAACATTTATGAAACCAACTGTGAGGGATGTTCCCCGCTCCACCCCACGCTCCACGGCTTTCCCACATTCCTCCCCACATCTGCTCGAACCTCCGCTCTCGCACCTTTCCCCTCTCTTTGTGGTTAAGAACCAAACGTATATTCACCAGATAGGGAGGGGCATTATGCAGAAACAAAAGCAGCTGGGTTATCTGAACGATAAGGAGAGAACCGAAGCTAATGTGAACCGGCGCCGGAAGCTTGTAGCGGAGTTGGCGAATTTGAGTAAACAAGAAGAACAATATTGGAGACAAAGATCGAGAGCCCTGTGGTTGAAAGATGGGGACAAAAATACGAAGTTTTTTCATATTCGAGCCAGTGAACGGAAACAGAAGAATTTTATAGCACATCTTGTGGATGATGATGGAATTACGCGGTACGGGGAAGAGGAGGTTAAAGCCGTGGCTACTAGCTATTTTCAGCAGCTTTTTTCAACTTCAAACCCGGTGATAGAGGCGGATATTCTTCATGGTGTCGAGCAACGTGTAACGGAGGACATGAACGATGCTTTACAGCGAGATTATGGGGAGGAAGAGGTTCTTGATGCCTTGCACCAAATGCACCCTCTCAAAGCTCCGGGGCCAGATGGGATGAATGGACTGTTTTACCAGACTTACTGGGATTCGATTGGGGAGGAAGTGGTGAATACGGTTCTGGAAATTTTGCGTGGACATAAGCAGCCAACGGAATTTAATAAAACTAATATTGTCCTCATTCCTAAGAAGAAAGCTCCAGACAAGATACGAGATTTTCGACCCATCAGTCTGTGTAATGTGGCCAATAAACTTGTTTCCAAAGTATTAGCCAATCGGCTAAAACTGTTCCTGGGTGACATTGTTTCGGAGAATCAGAGCGCTTTTACTCCAGGGAGAGCTATTTCGGATAATGTTATGATCGCTTTTGAAATTTTTCATTATATGAAGAATTCGAGAAGTTTGGACGGGACAATGGCTATTAAGTTAGATATGGCTAAGGCGTATGATCGTGTTGAGTGGACTTTCTTACAGAGGGTTCTTACCGCTATGGGTTTTGATCAGGGATGGGTAAGCCGGGTGATGGATTGCGTCACAACCGTGTCCTTTTCGGTGCTCATTAATGGGCAGCCCTCAGACGAGTTTCGCCCGTCACGTGTACTGCGACAAGGTGACCCTCTGTCACCTTATTTATTTATTCTCTGCGCCGAAGTTTTATCTAGTTTGATGCGACGGGCGGTTGAAGCGGGCAACTTACATGGTATCCGAATTGCTCATCAAGCTCCTCCAATATCACACCTTCTGTTTGTGGATGACAATATCTTTTTTATGAAAGCGGCGATTGAGGAAGCGGAGGCTGTCACGGAGGTTTTGCGGCGGTATGAGACTACCTCGGGGCAGCTAGTAAGTCTTGACAAGACTACGGTCTCGTTTAGTAAGGGTGTGTCGTTGCAGAAGCGGAGTAATCTTGCTACTAGATTGGGTATAGTGGAGGTGGAGGAACAGGAGAGGTATTTGGGTCTCCCTACGGTGATCGGAAGGTCAGAAAAACCAATTACGAATATCCTGAGAGATAAGCTAAGCAAAAGACTGAGTGGCTGGCGCGGGAAAATCTTGTCTAGGGCTGGTAAGGAGGTTCTTATAAAGGCAGTGGCCAATTCACTCCCTACCTATGTTATGAGTATTTTTAAAATTCCCGGAAGTTTTTGTGATGAGCTTAGATCGATGATGTCTCATTTCTGGTGGGGTCATGAGGAAGGGAAGAGGGGGATAAGCTGGGTGTCCTGGAAGAGATTGTGTGTGTCCAAAAGTTTGGGAGGTATGGGTTTCCGCGATTTCAACATGTTTAATATGGCTTTATTGGGGAAACAGGTGTGGCGGTTGCTAATTGAGCGGAGTGTTTGTGGGCTCGTATTATGAAAGCTAAGTATTACCCAGCTGAGGATATTATGAAGGCTTGCATTGGGCATAATCCGAGCTATACTTGGCGGGGTATAGTGGAAGCACGTGAAGTGTTGAAGTCGGGATGGCGGAAGCGTATTGGGAATGGGCTGTCTACTCGTGTTTGGGGGGATGCGTGGCTGCCAGATACACAGTCGGGACGCATTATTTCACCGGCTGTTGAGGGCATGGAGAATCTGATCGTGGCTGATTTAATGGACGCGGGGGGGCGGGGCTGGAAGGAGGAGACGCTTGGCTCGCTTTTCCTACCGTTTGAGTGTGATAGAGTGAGGCAAATTAGGCTAAGTACAAATCATCCGGAGGATGCGTGGTTTTAGGTGGGAGAACGCGACGGGATCTTTTCAATCAGATCTGCTTATAGACGGCTTGCAGGGGAACGGAATGATATGGAGATGGGAGGTGTGTCGGATTGGGAGAAGGAAAAGTGGTTATGGAATAGGCTCTGGAAAGTCCCGGTTTGGCCCCTAGTGAAACTCTTCTTTTGGCAGCCGTGCAACGAGGCTTTGGCGACACGAGCTAACATTGCTTCTCGAGTGCGAGGTGAGTCCACTTTCTGTTCTTTATGTAATTCATCCGATGAGACTAGTCACCATTTGTTTTGTTTTTGTCCAATAGCTCGACAGGTGTGGGAAGGGATCGGGTTAGGGGAGGACGAGAGGGAGACAGGGGGTGTGAGAGATTGGGTGGAAGGGAGGTGGAGGGAGTTTGGGTGCCGAGAACAGTCGCTCTTTATGGTAGGATGTTGGGCCTTGTGGGAGCACCGCAACAAGGTTATTTTCGATAATCGTGAGGTGGATCCCTGGATGGTTGTAAGGCGAGCTAAGGAGGTGATGGAGGAGATGGAAGGAGGTGGACTGGGGTCGGGACGTGGTGGAGGCAAGAAGGGTGAGGGAGCCGAGAAGGGGAGGGAGCGATGGACAGCACCACAGGCGGGATACGTGAAAATCAATACAGATGCAGGGGTTAAGGAGGGAGATGGTTTTAGTGTGGGGGTGGTATGTCGTGATGAGGCTGGGTCGGTCCTATGGGGAGTGTCGGTGGTGCAGGAGCAGCGGTGGGAACCCCAGATGGCTGAGAC
The DNA here is from genome assembly GCF_048544455.1 of Silene latifolia. Classification (NCBI taxonomy): domain Eukaryota; kingdom Viridiplantae; phylum Streptophyta; class Magnoliopsida; order Caryophyllales; family Caryophyllaceae; genus Silene; species Silene latifolia. The sequence continues at coordinate 62,890,130 of NC_133537.1, read as the reverse complement.
AGCGGCGGTGCTGGAAGGTGTGACTGAGGCGGCACAGCGTGGGCATACCAGGATTGTGGTGGAAAGCGACTGTCAGCCGGTGATCGATGCTCTAAGGAGGAAGGATTCGGGACGCAGCCTTCTCTCGCTTATTTATGACGATATTCAATCTTTATGTTCTGCTTTTATTTCTGTTTCTTGGTCGTTTACTAATCGTATGAACAATAGAGTAGCACATTGTTTAGCTCATTTACTTCCTAGAATTGTTGGTAGATCGGTGTGGTCGGACACTTTACCTCCGACTGCGAACAGCGCTGTTATTTATGATTTGGCTTTAATGAAGTAAGGCCCTCGGGAATTTACCCTAAAAAAAAAAAACTGTGAGGGATGTTCAAATACAACCAAAGGGGGCAATGTCACTGTACTAAATCTGTGAAAGTTCAAGTTCTACACTTCCCCAAGAGCAAGTTATTGCTCAATTACATCTTAAATTCTACAACAACACCATAACGGTATATCGTATTAACCCAAAAAGCAGGCCAACAGACGGTACGCTACACCCATAAATGAGTAAACATCCGAAGTTCAAAAAGCCTTTTATTAGTAGAAATTGTAAAGCAAAATTGACACTTGAGAACTAGATTCTATGCCAGTAACATTTGATTTACCATTACCGGGAGTTGACATTGCACTACTAAAACAAACTAACGTTTATTACAGAGGCTTCTCTATAACCATATCAGAAAATGATGAACGGAGACTCCTCCCTCTACTTTCGGAGATTACAAAGTATCAAACCTTTATCCTTAACAGGCCTGCTAAGTAATCACTAACATTCAGCCTTCACTATCAAAATAATCTTATAAATCTGAATTCAAGTACCCAAGCAATAAGATGACATAAATCCTTGAAGATCATTCTCACAAACTTTAAGAAACTGCTTACATCGGCAGTGTAAATATCCAAAATGAAGTACACTCATGTTTGAGTTATGCGGTTATGCCATTAGGGACACCTTTTAGAAAGCAACTCAAGTAAAAAAGGTGTATCATGAAGTATTCAGTATCTTCTGACTTACATTGTTCAACTAAAATGTAAGCATAACAACCTAAAATTCGAACATTGTCTGGTTACAAAACTGTCTCACAAAAGCTACAATAGCGATCTACATCCAATTCTAAATAACCCCTAATAAATCATTCAAAGTGAATGCCTTACAAAAATGTGCACTATAAGATGAAAATCAATCAGCCTTATCAATGTAATGCACTTACCAAAGAACAACCACAAGCGTACAAAGGACAACCACATAAAGGAATGCTACAAGCGTACAAAGGACAACCACAAGTATATGGAAGGTATAACTTACACGGGTAAAATAACGCAACTAAATTTCCGAGTAATACCGTTTAACAACCTGCAGTAACCACGTTCAAAGCGGGATCAAAATAAGGCATTGAAGGTGGAGTCAACAATATTAGAACGTAATACCAACTGAATAAACTAATCAAGGACCGGAATAATACTGCAATACTAAAATTATTAACCCAAAAAACAGGACAACGAACAGACAAACAAAAGCGTACGAAGGGTATACCTTGTAAGGGGAAAATAACGCAGTTAAATTCCGCGTAATACCGTTTAACAACCTACAACAACCATATTCAAGACGGGGTCAAGTTTTAAAATATGGAGTAAGTCAATGCCATGTCAAAGTTTTCGTCAAAAACATTATAAAGAAGAACAATAACTCAAAGAAGGAAAACCAACCGAGAATTAACTAAAAAATAGGTGCAGGAAATGGGGAATGCAATCAAACCCCAAATTAAATCATATAGTATGGCGTAACCGATATAGGGAGTCCAAAAATGACAATAATATGTAATCAATTCTTTATTTAGTAACCGAAAAATCTGGAAATGAAAAGTGGCAAACATTAAAGGCAATAACTGACCTGCGGCGAGAATCCGTGGCCGCCACAACCGCTTGTGCGACACACCCTTTCAGGGCCTAGTACAATCGGGAATGGTCTGTGGCAAGTCGGCCGGCGAAGTGGGGGATTCCGGCAACCATATGACGGAGGAATAAACGAATGAAGGGGATAATATGGGTAAACCATGATGTGAAGGTGGAGTATGGCGGTGGTTGGTGTGGAATGTCGATCGGCCCTTGACGTAATGAGCGGAAGAAAGTGGGATGAGGGTCGTTGTTGGTTTGAAGTGATGAATGGAGATAATGTTTGCTTAGCAATTAAAGCTGCTGACATTTCCTTCGATAGTAACGTGGCTTTTCTTGATCCTACGTGGCATTGTCTACGTGGCGTTAATTACACATTTTAGGGTAGGCTTTTAATTATATTTTATAGATTTAGCCTCATAACTAACATAATAAGTGAAAGCCCCTTTATGAAAATTTCACGAGAAATTCAATTTATCTTATCAAAAAAGGCAATTTTTTTACCCTTTTATTATAACTTTTATATTTTATATCATTAAAATCTTTTAATTCCGACTTCTGATTTTAAAACAACTACCTGACAAAAAATATTGTAATCGAATTTTTTTTACAAAAATTGATTTTTTTTTGAAAAATCTGTAGTTTATATAAAAATAATAAATTATTTGATTTTCGTAAAGTATTTTAAATTTATTTTATCTAATTTATGTTTTTTTTATTAATTTTTTGTAAACTTTTATTTTGTATTTTTCATAAAAATATAACCATTTGTACTTCTTTGATACGATGAATTGAATTTCTCGTGAGATTTTGATAAAGAGGCTTAATTTCACTTATTATGTTAGTTATGGAGCCTAATCACTCCAACTGAAAGTTGCGGGGATTAATTTCACAATTGCACAAAGCTATGGGCCAATCACCACTTTCCCGAAAAAAAAAAGAATTAATTTTTCACATATGCGGAGTTTACTCTTTCACATACAATTTTTCATAAAATTTTTGTATCATACCGTTTCTCCTAAATACAACTTAATTAATTCATATACACATCTTTCCCTAATATTTGAATCTAATTACTCTAAAAACTTGAACAATGGATTATAATTCTCCAATTAGTGAAGTAATTTTGTTTATTAGCGATTATTAATGCGTTTTATTGAAATTATTAGGTTTAATTTTGACTGAACTTAAAATACTTGCAATTATTAATTTATTATGAGTTAGGGTTTATGGCGGTGTAGTGACGGTGGTCCAATGAGGGTTGACGGTTTTTCTGGGTATGCGTTGTGGTTAGAGGGGTGGCCTGATGACGGTGGTACGTTGGTGAGCGAGGAAGGACGATGGTTGGGTGGTGACGGAAGGGAGATGATTCTTGATGTGTTGTCAACGGGTTGTGAGCTAGGGTAGTCGACCTCGGGTTACGAGCTGGGGTTGTTGGCGTCGGCTTGTCAGCCGGGAAAAGGCTGGTGAACGGAGGTCAAGTGGTGATTGGAATGGAGATGACAGGTTATTGTGTACCTGCGTTTTTCGTTGTTTTGTTTTAATTTTTTTTTTATATTAGTTAGTTTCTTCTTAATATTAATAATTTTTTTTAGTTTATAGTTTTTTTTTTATTCATTGATTAGTTTAATTTGATTTTTTAATTGATTAACTATAACAATTTGTTGTGGTGGGAGATGACTTAAATAAAGGAAGTGAGGAAAAAATTTGTTGGGTGAGGGAATGAAAAATGACAAGGGTAATGTTGAAAAAGTCTTGTGTAAAAGAGTAAAATCCGTATGTGAAAAAGCATGTCCCAAAAAAATGGCATATTTGTGTTTTCTAAAACCATGGAGAGGAGGCCCTGAAAAGAAATAAACTAATATATCTTCTCTAAGAATTATACGGAAAGCAGATGGTGCAGCATTCAAGATGATAAAATTGTAGAAGGAGTGATTCCTAGATTAGCGAGTTAATCACTAGCTCGGCTACCTCTTTGTGAGTAGGACCAATATGTGATATGAATAAAGAGAATTTATCCAAGGTCTACTTCGATGTCTCAAATTGTTGTAAAATAAACGGCAGAGGATGAATTAGATTATCATCAGCTCTTCCAAAGATAATATTATATTGTCAAGCCACGTACAGCCACCAATAAGTAATTGCAAATTTCAAAGACCAATCGTCATAAGCGAAAGGGAAACGATTACCTACATTATATGATATCAGTTATAGAGACGGGATGAAATAGGATAATCTAGACAACACCCACAGCAAAGAGGATCGTCAGACAACACCCTTCTAATAGGATTTGCATTACACATAAGTCTACCATGAGAAGCAAGCCATATGAACATCCCCACTCTCTGTTGAGCAAGAAGTTGCCAGAAGAAACGTCATTTAATCGAATCATGATTTGGTTGGGCAATAGGGCCGGGGGGGTTCGGAAGAATTTACTACATGAAGTACTATTCCAATATAAATAATCCTCCAAGTCGAAAATAGGCATATTGATGAAGGGTTGTGTCTTTTCACACAAGACTGGGTGTATCACATTTTGTGTCCCGCTCCCTTTTTCTTATGACACATGCATAATCATCTTATGCTTTTACATAATTATTGTTAATGGTTAACTAGTTTTGGACCCCGTGAAACTCGCAGAGTCCGAGGATTGGGCTCGCTTTTTTCGTCTACATATAGTATTGTTAGGTTATGTTCATTATATATCATTAGAAGTTGTAATAAATACATACTTTATTACGTCGTAATACTTTATTAGTGCTACCACCGGTTCTGCATGACTTGTCGGAAGTGTGTTAGTGCTTGTTTCTGGGTAGAAGTGTGTTATTTGGCATTTGATTTGGCAAGACTTGGACACATGCTTTTACGACCATAAATATCCGGTATTTAGCTAAAAATTTAAAACAATGTGATATATATTGTGCACTTTAGTACGAGAACTTAAATTTGACACAAAAAGTTGAATTCTCCTTCGAATTGTTGTAGTGAAGTATATTAGCTTAGTAGTTTTTTTTTTTTTGGTAAAGGGTAAATATATTAATCATAAAACCCAAATTGATCTATACATAAAAATGAGAATACAAATTAATTACTAATCGAGTGAATCCAAGCAGCTTCATTGTTTTTGATAACTCCAGTATTCCTAGCAAAACCGCTGAACAATATCCTTGATAATTTGCTTGACCATATAGTGAGGATGGATAATCTTAGAGTGAACTCTTGCAATATTTCTGGCTTTCCAAAATCTATAGACAACTCCCACATGACACGCACACACAATTGACACGGCTATCGCAACCCTATCAAAGATAAAACCTAACGGTCTCAACTAAAATGTAGCAGAGGCAGTCGAGTATCGAATCCACAGGGAGGTAATGTAATTAACAGTTGCCTAATTCTAGTCCTAAAGTAACAATGGGGGGTTTTGTTGAATTGATTTCTAAACTACGAGATTTAAAGGAAAAGGAAATAAAAACAAAAGCAATAAGGGCAGAAAATCGGTTTAAACTATCAAGAAGAGAGGGACATGTCGGGATTTCGGTTCACTACGGTAGTCCAATAACTCACCAAAATGACTCGATTTAACTAATGTGAGACGGATGTTGAAAGGTCCTTTCGGTCCACTTTCTATCCTAAAATACCACTAACTTAACTTTCGTCCTCATTAGGGTAGTCTCTTTTGTTCATAGCGAGCCTATTTAGTCCAATCTTTCGATCCAGGATTAATTTTAGCCAGATTAAAGGGTGACATAGAAGCGTGCACTCAACTAAGTCGAATAAATACAGTTAGATTGCTATGGTGACAGGGTCTCACAATTAATTCATCTAATTCATTTACTACGTCGTCATATTTCTACCGCAGATTCCCTAATCCCAACATGAAAGGGATTTAGTTACTCATATCGCTAATTAAACTAACAGCAATTAAAATTCCAGCAGAAAACATAATGAAATAACAATAGATCGCAATAAGGAAGATTAGGGCAAAGAAGTAAATGCAACGAAACAAGTAATAAAAGAAAACAAATGATTAATTATTATTAAAGAGAGAGAAGGAATTACAATCCAAGCGAATCCGGCGTAAAGAACACAAAATCCGAGTAAAAGCAATCCCGAGATAAAGTTACAGTGAAGAGGAATGAGGTACGTGATAATGTTAACAATGAGAGTGTTTTCTAATATGAAAGATGATGCTAATTAACCTAGTAAAGCGTGCTTAAATAGCAAACAAAATAAGTTTAGCGAAAATAAACAACTCATGGGCTGTTTAAAGCCCAAAACTAACGAAACCACTCGATCGAGTGGTTTAAAACCACTCGATCGACCAACTCTTCAGCAATTTCTACTCGATCGACTGGAAAGCTGCTCGATCGAGTAACAGGTCTTTGTGCAACTTATGGATCGAGTGAAAAACCACTCGATCGACCATCAGAGGACGTGAAAACCACTCGATCGAGTGGTAAAACTCCTCGATCGAGTACTTCATCTTCATTTCAGCTCAAGTCCGCGTCTAAGTGCCTCGTATTGCGTGCCACGACGCTTCCAAACACAGTATCTCACTCAGGAAAATCCCGTCTCCTCTAAATGCATGCAAAAAGGACGAAAAAGGGTACGATTCCACTACTTTCGCGTTCATTTCTACAAAATGGACAAAACGAACCAAAGTAGCCAATTCGGGGCAAAATACCATAAAAACAATATGAAAATGCATAGAAATACGTGCTGAAATAGGCTAAAAAGACTATACATTAGGCACGTATCAAATCTCCCCAAACCGAACCTTTACTCGTCCTCGAGTAAACTCAAAACTATACACTAATGGAACGGAATGATAACTCAGAGCTAGCTTAACTTGTCTACTTGAACCAATTTAATGCAACAAAAATTAACAGTTAAAGCTAAGCAGTCAATACGCAAACGAATTATAAGCTGTTCAGAAATATAGCCAACCTTTCGACTTTGCAAGACCAACAAAATCGGACTCTCTCGTGGTCACTCTTCTCTCATGAAGCAAAAAGGGTGAATGTTATATGTAAAAGAGAGAAGGAAAGACAGTCACTCACCTAACTGCGACCTACATAGCATGCATGCAACAAAAATGAAAGACAATTCAAGTACTAATGCACACATTCCAGCCAATAATGTCCGTCACAGCCGAGGGTTTGCAAATGATTTGGGAATAGTAAGGTTCAGGTGAGAAAAGGCAAAACATGTTATGGAAATGTGGAGGTAAAAGCGTCAAGCTAGTTTCTAACAGGACCATAATGAAACCATCCGAATCTCAACTGACTAAAAGACTAAGTACAGGTGCCCTTCATTCGGCACAAAACTCACTAGACTCAAAACACAATCTCCTCAAAAAAATATGGGATAGAACGGAGGAGTCAGACGGTCACAAACTTCCCTTTTTAAAACACCGTCTGAAATAACTAACTGAACCAAATCAACCTTTTTCGATTGTATATCTTCGAACATCTTCTCAACTCAGACAAGAGGAGCACGTCTGTTTCCTCCATTTTCACATTCTCTTTTTCTTTTCTTTCTTTCTTACACGTTCCAGCCTTTATTTTTTTTCTTTCTCTCTCTCTTTTTTTTTTCAATACTTTTTTTTTTCTTTCTTTCTCCTTCTCCTCAACTTTCCAACAACTCCATACAAAAGGGATACGGCCAAACTGCAGACGAAAACTCATACCACAAAAGAACATACTAAACTAGCTTGACTAGGCAGGCTTAATTTGGAATGTAGCTAATGGGTCAAAAGGTAAGTTTTGGCTAATTTGGAGCTAAATGGGTGAAAAGTATAAGGAAAGGGGAATTTGCAAACACCTCCCTGCATGTGACACCAACCACAAACCCGAATATGTGCATTTAACAAGAAATTGATTGTCATAAATGTGCAAAAATGATGAACATGCTATGCAAGGAGTACTACTCTCAATTCCTAATGAACTGGTCATAAATGTCACCGGTTATGGCTCTAAAACTCAGAATTTTTTAAGTAGTTTGCCAATTTATCGGTCAAGTCTAAACAATCAGCTATATTTGAACAGAAATTCGTAGACTATGCGTATGACAAAGCTAATAACTATCAATAAAAGTGCAAGACTCAAGCAAAAAGACCAGTTATAGTGCATTGTCATCATGGGAATCTACCGTTCCGACTCAACCTATATACAGAAATAAACGTGAATATTTTTTTGAATTTTTGAAATTTTTTAATTTTTTTTGGATTTTTCAATGAATTAAAACAATGCAAGGCTGAAAAATAAACGTGGATGCAAAACAAATGCACTCAAACTGAAAAATAAACGTGGATGCAAAACAAATGCAGATGCAGACTCAAAAGGATGCAATACCCTCCCCAAACCAAAACGGACAACGCCCTCGTTGTCCTCCAGCATACACCAGTAGATATATACAGGGAAACAGGAATATACAACCAACAAAATAAAAATAATAAAATAAAGGAGACAAAATAAAAGAGTAAGAGATACATACAAAATACGAACTTCCCCAAACCAGCCAGAAAACTGGGGAAGTGAGTAGACCAGTAGCTACTCGTCGTCGTCGTCTCCATCCACCTTGTATTCCGGGTCCTCCTCCTCCTCTCGCCTCCTCCGCTCCTCAGCGCGAGCTCTCTTCACTGCAACCTCGGGGTCCTCGTCCTCCTCCTCCTCCTCTGACGCCGGGTACCCCTCAGCTGGGTACTGGAAGAAGGAAGGGTGTGGCCAACCCTCCGGGATCGGTCTGTGTCGCCGCAAGTGGTACTCGTACAGAGGGTGTAGGGTCAAAGCTAAGTCCCTCTCCATACGAGCCTGACGCTCTGCAAGCTCGATCAACAAACCGTAAACTGCGCCCCCTTGGTCCTGGACCGCGGGCGCTACAAAGGGAGGAGGTGGTCTAAAAGTAGTCGGGAAAGCCGGCTCAGTCTGTGTCTGGTCAGTGGAAGGTGGAGCAGGAGTAGGAGTGGTAGTAGTAGTGGGAGTAGGGGTCGGATCGGGAGTAACCGTGGAAGGCTGGGTACTCCCTGAAGGTGTGGACCCCTCTCCAGTCTCAAGTCGCCGCTTCTTAGCGGTGGGTGCAGCAGGAGGTGGACAAGACTGAAGTGGAAGGTGAAGTAGAGGCAAAGCAGGCAGACAGTGGCTCTTTACCACAGTAGGTAAGGGCTCAAGACGGAGGAGACTGTCACAAGGTAAGTCAACAGACAAGGAGCCGTCAATCTTCCAAGTCCGGTGGTCTGGGTCAGCCAATGCTGAGCGAGCATGGCGTCTAGACTCAGTAACCTCTCTCCCGGGAGGTACTGCAAGTCACGTGGCCAGGTGGGGAAAAGGCGGTGGGCAAGAATGGTGGCTATGCCACCGCAGGCAATGGTTCCCGCCTCCTTCTTCCCCTGGTCATGGAGGTACTGGGCGGTCAAGTAGGCTATGTTGAAGGTAAAAGGACCCTCACAGTCGACGTTCGGATAACCGCCCGGATGGAGAGCTCGGTGTTGGTAATGTTGTTCGGCTCCTTTCGGCCGAAAATAGAGCTCCCCATCAGTCTAAGAAAACAACGGACGGGGGGATGGTGGACCTGGTGGAGCTTTCGCTCCTGGAAACGGGTCTGGGCCAGGCACCGCCAAACCTGACGGTAAACCTTCCTCGAGTCTGATGTCACACCCGAGGAGGTAAGGTCAAGCAACCTACCAAACTCCGCTAGAGGCATCGGAAAAGTCCGGTTAAACAACCGGAAGGAGACTGAAAGACTGTCGGGGTCAGTCTTATGTGCATCTGGGGAGAAGGTAAAAGAGCTGAGAAACTCGAGACTCAGCTCTAAGAAGGTGTGGCCTCTCATAGTAATGAGCCCAGGCATCCCCGTGACCCGTAGTAAAGTACAGACTGACTCGTAAATGCCGAGTTTATCTAATGCCGATTTATCCAAAAATCGGGAAGGCACATGTATACACTTCAGCAAGTTATAAAATTTATCACGGTGTAAAGCATTAACAAAGAGTACCTGTGGATAATCTGGGTGAGAATCGAGGGAAGTGTCCCCTCGAACTGTAACTGTCCCAGAAGTAGAAGCAGGAGCAGCAGCTGTAGAAGTGCTAGGGGCGGAAGTAGAGGTAGAAGGAGCTGGCGTAGCTCGAGACTGTCTACGACCCCGGCCTCTGGAACGCAAGGCAGCGGCCCTCTCTCGGACGGTGTAAGGAACCAAGGCAGCTCTGAAGGCGGCTGCGGCTGCTGGTGAGTCCGCCACAGGTGTAGAAGTGGTGGCTGGTGTACAGGTAGTGGCTACTGTGGTCACCGCTGAAGAGGAACTAGCAGCAGTGCTAGCTGTGGTGGTGACCGTGGAGGAAGTGGTAGCTGAACTGAGCTCGCAGCTGAGCTCACTGGAGTAAAAACCGTCCCTGCAGCTGAAACAAAGAACACAGGGGCTGCAGTGGTGACTAAGGCGGTGGTAGTGGCGACAGCAGGGGCCACTGACTCACTCAAGGACGGACTGTAGGTGGTACTGGTAGAAGGCAAAGTACTGGACTCCATCCTGTGACAAGGTAAAGGGCATGATGAGAAAATAGCTGCTAACCGTGGCTAAAACAACACGTAAAACCAGCATGTGACAAAGATGTGAATGCCTATCGGTCGAAAAATTCGACTTTACAAAGAAATAAATCCCAACAATCCTCAAAAATTTCGAATTACGAATGCAAATGGCGATAGGGAATGGGAATAGCGATTAACATCGAACATGTAAGCATCAACTGAAGTTAATTAAGACAATGCAGTATATAAACCGTCTGACAGTCGAAAAATTCGACTTAAGCAGCCCTAATCGCAATTTCTGTGCAAGGTCCAGAGTAAACATGTCTAAGCATCGACAGGGGTTCGATTTTAGTCAACAATCAGCAGCAAAATCGCAATAGAGATGCTAGCTAGACAGATTTCAACAGCAAAAATCAAAGTGACAGTCGAAAAATCCGACTGTCTAGAACCCATATCATAAAAATCATGGAAAATTCGAATTAACATGTAACAAACAGCGAGGAAGGGGAATTATGATCATCAAGCAAGCTAATTAAGGGCATACAAACACAATCAAGTCGAAAAATTCGACTAAACAGGGATTTTCGAAACCCTAATTCAATTTCACCTCATAAAATTCAAAATAATCGAAATTAAAATGCAAGAGGTTATGGAAATCACTTACTTGATGATGATAAACGTACAAATACAATTAATCTTCTAATAAACAAGCAACAATAGCGATTTTTCGAGCTTAAAAACCGCAAACCCGAAAACCCTTTTAAAACCGTGCAAATGAATAGAAACAAGGGTGAATTTAAGGGGCTTTTGAAGATTAAGATGCAAACAATGAAATGTAGGAAGCGGATTTGGTGATTTGGGCAAGAAAATGGGGATTTGGGGGAGTTTAAATCGCAATTAGGGGAAGGGTTAGACGGAATTAGGGGATGAAATGAATTAGAAAACAAAAATAAGAGTTTAAGGTAGAAAAACTCCCGTGTTATGTTCATTTCACTCGATCGAGTGGTTTTAAACCACTCGATCGAGCACTTTGATGGTCCAGCAGCTTGGTCGAGTAAAATTTTTACTCGATCGACCAATCCCCTTTATTGCTGTACTCGATCGACTGGAAAAAGCACTCGGTCGACCAATTTTCCACTCGATCGAGTACAAAGAGTACTCGATCGAGGACTTTTCTCGCGTAAGCTCTTTAATTTCGTCTTTTCTTCCTCGGAATGCGTAAAACTTCCCCAAACCTGCATAAAAACACATGCAAAAATTTCCCAAAATACCAAATACACATAAGCACAGTCTATAGTCTTACGTTCATGCTAAAAACTGTCTAAAACTAATTGTCCTAATTAAAACGCAATAAAACAAATTCAAAAGAAATTCAAAAATTATCTATTACAAAGTGTTACACGGGGCATTTCCCCGTTTAATTCCCATCAAATTTCAGTAGCCCCTTGGTGGGCTTCGATTGAGGACGTCACCTCGGCAAAGAACATTGACTGTCCTCTTCAACTTCCATAAGCATGAGTAATCACTTGAAACGGTAGGAGGGGAGTAGTTCACATCCACATAAGCGTGAACCTTCCTCGTCCTTGCTCCTTTATCACCAGCTTTAGCGTCAACATCTCCAGTTTGATTGATAATGATTGCACCATGTCCTTTGACAAACTCTTCCCCTTTGCTTTCATCTCACCCCACCTACAACAAGGAAAACAGACGAACTTTCCTCCTTTTTGCTCTCAGTCTGAGGCGGAGGGTTAACAATAGCGGCACAATTCTCCAAATTTTCATTTGGAGTGTCAATACTAGGATCAATAGAAGAGAGAGCATTGCAAGGCTGGGCTTGCATGGGAGTTCTCCGGAACTTAGACTGATGAAAAATCAGCTCCTCGTCCCCTACCTGAAAGGTCAAAATCTTCCCCCCGACGTCTATCACTGCACGGGCAGTGGACAAAAATGGTCTCCCTAAAATAATAGGGGTGTGTGCATCTTCGGGGATGTCTAAGACAACAAAATCAACGGGAATAAAGAACTTCCCGATCTGAACAGGTACGTCTTCTACTACACCTAGTGGCCGTGATAAACTACGGTCGGCCATCTGGACAGTCATGTTGGTACAACTCAGCTTTGTCAAACCAAATCTCTTAGCCAGAGACAAAGGTAAGACACTCACGCTAGCGGCTAAATCGCATAGCGCATTATCAATCAAATGCATACCGATATGACACGGAATTGAAAAACTACACGGGTCTGATTGCTTAGGGGGTAACATATTTTGAAATAGGGCTGACCCCACCTCAGTCAAAGCTACGGTCTTACTGTCATTAATAGTCCTCTTACGCGCTAAAATTTCTTTCATAAACTTTAAATAAGAGGGTACCTTAGTCAGCAATTCAGTGAACGGCACGGTGACTTCCAAGCTCTTCAAAAGTTCGACAAATTTGCCGAATTGTTGATTAGCTTTAGTATTTTGCAGCCGCCTCGGGAAGGGAACCGTGACAGGTATCTCAAGTCCCTTGTTTCTCGCTTCCAATTTATCTTCCGGTGCAAGTTCTGTATCCTTTGGACGCTTCTTACCTCTCGAACGAGGTCTTTCCGGTGATATCTCGCTTAAACGAGCACTAGCAGGCTCTCGAATAAGCTTCCCGGCATCAATACTATTCGATCGACCAATTTGCTCACTCGATCGAGCAGTTTCTTCATCAATGTCAGTCGATCGAGTACAATTTCCACTCGATCGACCAACTCCACTTTCTGCTTCACTCGATCGAGTAGATAAACTACTCGATCGACCAACCTGTTCTTCATGTTCACTCGATCGAGTGGAAAAACCACTCGATCGAGGACTTTTATCTTCAGTTCTACTCGATCGAACACCAGATTTCAGTCGATCGAGTAATTCCTTTGTCATGAGCCCTTTTCTCTTAACAGAACACTGTTCATCACCAGTTAAAGCTTCCCTCGGGTCTGATTTCGACACTTCCGGTCCCTCATAAGAAAGACCGCTTCTCAATTCTATCAGATTTACCGTCTCATGTGGATTCTTCTCATTTTGAGTCGGTAAATGTGAAGGAAATGTAGATCTATATACATAAACATACTCATATATGTTAAAAATTAATTTGTCATAAAATTAAATATGGATTTTATGCATGTAAACAAATGATAAAATAGAGGAGAAATCATGTTCTTACATTGTGATTTCGGTTCATATGGGCACAAAAGAGATCTCCTTCTCTTTTGTTCTTGTGCTTTCCTCAATGGATGAACAAGGACTCAAATGTAGAATCCCTCCCAAAAGCATATACCCAAGGAATACATCTTAATAAACCAATACTATTTAGATCTAGTAATAATATTAGTTTTACAATAAAATTGACACAAAATAAATTGTATTTTGGCTCTTGAAAATTTCGGTCAAGAGATGGTGTTTTGTGTGATTTTATTTCTCTAGATTTCACAATATGTAGAGAGTATATTAATTTTCTCACACTAGAAAATTATATTGTTGTATGAATGAATTAATTGGAAAAAGAAAACCCTCTCTTTTCTTTTCATTTTGGCCGAAAAAATGGCTTTGGGTAGGTTGCCCAATAGCTTTCATTTTTGCTCTTCACAAGAGACTAGGCATGCAAGCCTACTATCTAGTGTTATGATTGTGTTTCCATTTAAAAATAAATAACACAATATAAACTAAACACTCACCCATATTTTCGGTTTTAGGTATAAAATGGAGAATCCATTTTATTTTGTCATTTGTCAAATTTGTCACATGTAACATGTTACATGACATGTTACAATGCAATGTATTTTTATCATATTAAAAATCAACATACTCATAAAATATGTCATTTACAAAGTCGACTAGTAATTCGTAATTACTCGTACCAAAAATGTTTCCAAATTATAAACTACAACATTCTGTATTTATAATAATTTATTCATTCCGTTTCAATTGTTTACAGAAACAATAATTTCATCCAAGTAATAAAATAATTCGATTACTTAGACCGTGTCTTATTTAATCATATTTACAATAAGATACGTAAATTTTACTCACAAAATCATCCGTCAATTTTAAGTAATTTAATTAACTCGTATCGGTATACGATCAATTAAATAATCAATTAAGAGTATTTCCCTATAGGTATGACCTAAGGGGATCAACTGATCACCACCGTCGCACGACAGTAATGTCAAACTCTAGTCAGCCAATCATTACCGATATGTGTGGACCAGTTGACTGTAAAATATTACATCCCATATGTATTCTTAAAATGAGATTTAATAATGATATTTAAATCATGTGAGCGCACTATTGTTGAGGACACATTTCCCAACAATCTCCCACTTGTCCTCGACAAGTGTGCGTCACCAATTCTCTTGTCCTATTACTATCTCCCACTCAATGCAAGGTGTCTTTCAGGTCGTACTTGCAAGTGATCATATCGAGAGTGGTTTCCTCGATCTGGAGAATAACTGTTTGACCGGATTTATCCACTCTGGATACCTTCCGAGCGTGGCCACGCATTTCCAGTTCATTACTCCTCGAGTGGCCCTGAGATATTGTTATAACCCTGACAAAGGGGTGGACAATTCCTATCGCACTCATTCCCTTCGACTAGCCACAGCCATCATAACCCAAAATATGCCCATTTGACCCCATTTACGAAGGTCGTAGTAACACAAATCAAAGTTAATCTGAAACTGTGCCATCTTAGGCGAATAGTCTTTAGTCAAAAGAATCGACTCATTTGAATACTATAGTAGCTCTCGCCACGACCAGGCTATATAAATTTGCCAGAACTCTATAAGCGGTCATAAGGCCCGACAAATTGTTCCTAACAGTCTGCATATGTGATCGACTAGTCATCTCACATGACTCTATGGCACTTGAACTTGCCATCAATCGCATCACACTCTAGTCACTTCGAGACGTCACCTCATACAAGTGACTATGGGCGAATACTATGCTAATCCGTGTTCACTTTAACGGGGTTCAATGTTGTCTCTACAACCCGTTTGGATGTAACAAAGTATAAAGGAGCTTTTAAAGTAAAAACTCGAACGACAAATGCGATTATCACATATGAATAGTCAATGCCTGATTACTATTTCATATTCTATAATCTAATTTGATCTTGAATGTAGTTATTCATCTCAATTCAATTGAAATGACATGACTCATCATGTTTAGCCTTTAAGAAGGCTTTGGTTAGTAGGTTTTATCAATTTCTTGCACCTTACTCAACCTTACTACATACTTGTTTTCCTTTATAATGTAGACATTTGCATTACAAAACTTTCTGAGTACGTGTCGAGATCCAATCAAGACATAGGCCTTCTATCCTTAGAATAGCTCCCACTTGTTTTTCGCGATGTGCGGGACTCTTCCTTCTTGCACATCCCATGATTGCAAGTGTACTCAATTTCCGTTATCAATATCTCTCCTTGTTCTTTATTGCCTAGAACGATTCTAGAAAATCTACTTCTTAATTAACATTGCCACAATGGTATCTTAACCATCCTAATGTGTTTTGATTATGGTTTTGTCGGAAAACATGCGCAATCTCAATTATCAATTGTCACTTGTGTAACACCCTTACACAAAATTGCATTATAAACACTTTGCATCATAGCCTTAATGCTTCTGCAAGCACTTAAGGATAATCTTTATGGCTTACTTGGTAAAGATTACTTAAATTCGATTTTGAAAACAATTCATCATACTCGAAGTATATGAAGTGTTATACATCATTACTCATTTAATTGATCTGGCAGCGGAAGCAAATGAAACCAATCAAATATGTTCAATTTAATTGAACTGGTCATGAATCTTATCAACATAAGACTTCTTATTGACACTAATATCACGTGGATTTATCTTCATAAATCCGTATATTAAAGATGTATTATAATACTCCAAAAGTCTTAAATCATTCGCAATGATCAATATGTCATCCACATATCGGACTAATTAAAATTTCCGTAACTCCCACTAAACTTCATGTATAAACACAACTTCTCGACTTATCGAGAAATGTTTTGCCACATGATCAAAATGTTGATTCTAACTCATTGATGTCCTACTTAAGACCCTCTCTTAAGTTTCACATTATCTTAGGATTGCAAGAATCTACAAAACTCATGACATGTATTGAATACATTCCTTCTTTTGAAGAAGTGGGTTTTAGATTCACTTGCTACGTATTTCATAATCTCATAATGAAACACAATCCTTAAGAAGATCCAAATAGACTTAAGCATTTCAATTAGTGCAAAACCCTTTGCAACCAATCTTGCTTTGAAATATCTCTTTATTAGTGCAAAACCCTTTGTCACTAATCAAGCCATTTATTTCAGATTCTCATGGCTCTAAGCCTTGTATTGAGTTGTGACTTAAACACTCTCATGTAAGTCATTCGTTCATTACTTTCTAGAAGTAATTAACTTGAATCAAGCAATTTCTTTTGTAAGTTATAAGCTCTTTACTTTTAAAAGTAGCATGAATTCATCATTTTTGGCAAGTGATGAATTTAACCTCCTAGGTTTTTGAAGAAACAATGTCTTACACAAAACGTCTCATGTAGCCAAGAAAGACCAGTTTCTTGCGACATAACATTCTCTGTGGCATTCTTTGTGGCTCTTGAATAATTTCTCCCACTCTGTCTTCTAAAAATAAACTTGTATTTTAGAAAGACAGCTTCACGAGCCACAAACCTGTCGTACTCGTGATAATTAAAAAGGAAAAATGAGCATTTGTTTCTTGTGAAAACTTACAAACATGGTACCCTTACCATTTCATATCTCATATGATTCGATTTAGTGGAAAAAATAATTTAGACAAAAATGATAAAATCCCCAAAATGATCAAGTAACTCATAGTAACTTGATTGAAGTCCAAACCATATCGAATAGCGTTTGAATTCTTATCCAATCACACATTATTCCATAATGCGTGCTAAGAGAGATTAACTTGCGATACTATATCACATTTCCTTTGGCTTATATCAAAGTCTTCACTTTGATAATTCCATCACGACTAAATCGTGATTCCTTGAACTCTTTGAAATTCTTCAAAGATTTCTTCTTTTACCTTATTAAGTGAACATATTAGCGTCAACTTATATCGTTGGTAAAAGAAAATGATCAACCTATTTTGGATCGATGATATACAACCTCGATCTCCTTTTCAACCAAAAGGCACGAGACATCTTGCTTTGAATACAAGATACGCATATACCATTAACAATCTAATGGTTTCAAGAGTACTCGATAACTCTTTGCGTTCATCATTCCAAAATTTAAGGTTTAATCTTGGATTACCAATTTGAGTCTTACATCATCTATATGATATATATTATACTAGTTTGGTTTAGAATATAATCACCTTGATAATGGGCTAGCCATACATCAAACCGTGGTGTATAGGGTCACAAAAGTGAAACCTCTTTTGTTTCGTAACAAGTATATATTCTTATTTAGAGTTTATGCACTTAATAGTCACAATTAAGTACCACTTTAAATCCAAAAACTAGATTGAGTACACAATTACTCTATCTCTCGACATTATTGTTGCTAGTCGTCATATTCTTATCATCCCATGTATCAAACATAATGATGAAAACCAGCACCGGTTTCTAATATTGACGAAGTAGTACTAGCAAAATTTATGTCAATCATATAAACATTTAAAGAAGAAGATCCCATTAGATGTCCCACAACTAACTTGTTGATTCTTCAATAATTTGGGGTAGTTTCCTTTCTCGTGTCCAACATTTAAGACAATGGAAACTTTATCGGTCGGGATTGATAGGTTTAGTATCGTCATTCTCAACAACTTTACCTTTAACATAACCTTGTATCAATTCCATACTAATTTTACTTCTTTAACCTCGTCCTCATCTTAACGGTTTAAGAGAATGCTCCCACTCATTTCAATGAGTCTTTACTTAGATAAGCAAAGGTGAATTTTATAAAGATTACTCTTCAATTCAATCGTTTTAGTCTTAAAACTTTCATTGAAGTGGTTGCGTTATTTTGGTCAATTACGAATTCTGACAAAACTAATTACCAAAACAATTTATCGCTTCAAGGTACTTAATTCAATTAAGTATATGAATAACAATCCATTGTAAGTAGATGTGTTAGTCAAGAATCAAAAACCTGTTTGATAATGAATAACTTTAATCTATACTCTTTACAAGAGATCCTTAGCAATGGTTTATATGAGGTTTTATAAGCAAATTCAAATTTTTGTCTTTAGTTACGATGTTTTAACGGAGATTTGAGTCAAAATCGAAATGATATCGTATATGAATTGTGGTAAAGAAATAGAACAATATGATAACAAAATAATGGAAAACTTGACATTTATCGTTTTATTAATACTTGTAAATAACAAGTAAAGCATTTACATAGTGACCTCTACCCAACTATGATAAATGATTCCAAGACCCAAATTCATATTAACTTGGGCACGGTATGGCCGATGAAACCCTTATCAATATAACTCGGTGGATTAACGCTTTAATCGATTCTACTTTTAGAACTCTTGGTCGATAACTCTAATATTTATCTATAGCCCGGAACACATGCAACTACGGTCGCGAATACTTCCGTTGAGCTCAATCCAAATTTCGAATAAATGTGTCCATGATCCAAATCCACATCAACTTGGGCACGGTATGGCCGATGAAACCCTCATCAACATGAATTCGGTGGATTTGACATTTATCACCCACTTCCCCTACGTAACAAGGTTTGTACCCCGGTAGGGCCGAGTGCACTCCCTCACGAAATAGGTTTTCATGGTTTCTACTATTTGGTAAGGCTATGTCTCAATTAATTGTTTTAGCGAGAGGTCATGTCAATTTATTATCTATCTCGTTTTAAGTGAACTAAAGCGGTGAACTACGATAATTTTAATTGACACGGTCGATAAACTCGATAAAATGACAATGCATGTTTTAGTTATGGCGATTTAGCGATGCATGTGACATATAAATAAAATGCAAAACATAAAATAAATAAATCCTAGTATGGCCTTTCCTAAAATAGAAAAACTATTTAACTATTACATATTCGGAAACCAACTCCATTGGTCCCTTGAACTTCGGTTGTGACACGCATCTCGAGGCAACACCGTCTTTATGTATCGCCATTCTTGAAGAAATCCGTCTTTGGGAACTCCGGAATGAATAAAATTACATAATAAATTACATAATTTCCTATTATACATTTGTAACTAAAATAAAATAAATCTATTAAATTACAAAACGGTGATACGAGATCACAATAAAATTACAACCGAATCGATATTCCCATACATTTCGGGAAATACCAATTAAAATCTAAGGCCATACTAAGAAAAATACATAATTCAAAAAAATACATATATATAAAATTATGACAATCATAAAGAAAATGCTGCATTATAATATGTATGAACATGCCCAATTTTATGCTAAATCGCCTTTAATTAGCCAATATCTTATATTACTCGGTTTTTACGGATTTGCGTGATTTCAACATTTTACAATCACAAAAAATACATAAATTCATATTTATGCATAAGTTAATTGCCCTAACCTCTTAGGACTCAAAATTTAGTCTTCACTAATTATTTGACCATAATTAACTCATATTAATAAAATTGTTCATAAATGGACCAAAAATTACAAAAATAAGCTATAAACTTCAAATAAATCACAAAATTTCAAATAAATTCAAAATTTGAAATTTAAACTCATGAACATTCTGGAAAAATACCATGACACTCATAATGTTCAAAATCTTAGGTTAAAAATTTCGAAATTTTTCCGGAAAAACAATGTTGCGGTTTATCGGTTTTAACTAAAATAATCATAAAAACATGGAAAAATTATTTTCATTAACTTTTCAATTTTAGATCTGAAAAAGATAATAAAATGCAACATTAGACGTTTTTCCTAAGTCATAGATTATGTTTTATTAATTTTCACTAATAATGTCACTATTTATGCTATTTTTCTTCAAAAATCCATAAATCATGCAAAAAGACTTCTTAATAGCCAATTATTTACACACATCTTGTAAAATTTCATGTGACAACATATTAATTTTCTATGACCAGATCCGAAATTTAACTCATATTAACCTATTTTTCACCTAAATCCGAATTTTTTTTTTTTGGTGAAATGTAAGAAATCTCATTAAGCACAAAACTATTACAAGCTAAATAATTAAGTTTAGCGGATCAAACTACATGAAAATTATACAGTGACAAGTGCATTGATCCAATTCAACTCTTGCTCATAATTCTTCAAGTTCAGCTTCACCCTTGCATGAGCCTGCATCAATCTGAGTATTTGAGTAGTCAATGTAGCAGGTTTTAGTAGAACACCATCTGATCTAGCATTGTTACGTTGCTGCCATATTGCATAGTACATTGCCATAAACGCAAGTGTACACACATTCTTCTTATAAGATGGCCAATTCTTTCTCCCTATCCAAATAATACCATTTCCCATTGGAACTGATATTTGCAGGGATAAACAGATAGACTCCAACACCATTTTGGTATACCTGCAATCTTGAAAGAGGTGATTGAAATCCTCCTTCCCATTGTCACAAATGCAACACTGGTCATTAACAGTAACACCATGCCTGAATAGCTTTTCTTTGACATTCAGAGCTTTCCTGAGCAGTAACCAGCAGAAGAAGCTGTGCTTAGGAACCATCCAGCTCTTCCAGATCAACCTTGCCCATCCAACCGGTTGATTTTTCTGCCTGAGCCACTCGTAACCTGAACTGACTGTGTAACCTCTCATGTCTGCAAGCCAACACCCATTGCTGTACCCAGCAGAGAACACATCTCTGACTGAGCAAATAGACTTCCAGTTTCCTCCCATGTGAGTCCTAGGGGAGTGACTAACCCACTCACTGCCTTTCATATAAATTTGGTGCACCCATTTAACCCACAAACCGTCAGGCTTGCTATATATCCACCATACCAACTTCCCCATTGTAGCTGTGTTCCAAGTAAAGCTATTCTTTAGTCCAAGCCCACCCTCCTTTTTAGGGGAGCAAACCTGGTCCCAATTAACCAAAGGGGTTCTCACATATATACAAGAGCCATCCCAAAGATAGTTCCTACAAATGCTATCAATCTTCCTTAGAACTCCTTTAGGGATTAAGAAAATGCTAGTCCAATAAGTGTAGAGGGAGGTAAGCACAGCTTGAACCATCACTAACCTTCCTGCATAAGATAATTTCCTAGCACCAAAAGATCGAATCCTGTCCACAATTTTATCAACCAAGATTTGACAGTCCTTCTTTCCCATTTTCCCTGCAACAATTGGAATGCCCAGGTACTGAAAAGGAATGTTACCCTCAACACAACCAGAAGCATTAATGATATGGTCCCTATCTGTTTTAGGGACCCCATTAAAGTAAATATTTGATTTGAGCTTGTTCATATGCAGTCCAGAAGATTGTGAAAAGGTGGCAAAAGACCTCAACAGTACCATTACAGACTGAGTATCCCCTCTGGAGAATAACAACAGATCGTCTGCAAACATTAGGTGACTCAATTGCGGCCGCCACACAAAGGATGGAACTGAACTTCATGTTGGCGGTTGTAAATTGCGAATCCTAGTGAAATATTCCATAGCAATAGTGAACAAAAGGGGAGATAAGGGATCTCCCTGTCTCAAGCCCTTCTTCCCTTTGAAAAACCCAAAAGGCTCACCATTCAGAACAAGTGAGTATGAAGCAGAAGTGATGCACTCCATAATCATTAGCACCAAATGAGGAGGGAAGTTCAAAGCATTGAGCATCTGATGAATAAAGCTCCAATTAACTGAGTCATATGCTTTCTTGAGATCAACTTTGATGAGGCATCTGGGAGATACAGAAGCTCTCTTGTATAATCTGATAAGATCTTGGCACACTAAGATATTCTCAATAATGTTCCTTCCTTTTATGAAGCCACCTTGATTGGGACTGATAATGTTGGGAAGGACAGTAGCCAACCTTGCACACAGCAATTTAGAGATGACCTTATAGATCACATTGCAGCAAGAAATGGGTCTAAACTGTGTGACATTCTCAGGGATTTCAACTTTAGGAAGAAGAGAAACAATAGTATGGTTAGCTTGCTTTAAAAGCTTGCCATTTTTAAAGAAATCTTTCACCACAAAGGTGCACATCCTCTCCCACTATGCTCCAGGCAGTCTTATAAAAACCACTAGAGTACCCATCTGGCCCAGGTGCTTTATGGTCAGGAATGGAGAACACAGCTGTTTTTATCTCCACATCAGAAACAGGTGCCAACAGGATATCCCAATGTTCAGCAGTACAAAGAGGGCCTTTTTGCACCACCTGAACATTAACCTCTTCACAGAATCCTCGGTACCAGTAAACCTTGATAGAATCTCAAGAAGGCTTGTTGAATCTGGCCAGATCGGTCCACACCCCCGATCATCTGCAACTCTGAAAATTTTGTTCCTAGCTTGTCTCCCTTTAATGCAACTGTGAAAATAACTAGAGTTTGAGTCACCTTCCTTCAACCAAGTAGCCTTTGATTTCTGAAGCAGGAAGCTATCACAAGCTTTCTGCAGCTCCTGAAAATCTTTAGCAGCTTGCTTTTCAGTGTCCATAAGAGCAACATTACCAGGATCCCTTCTCAGCTGCTCCTGAACATATTCAAGATGCTTGCGAGCTCTTATGGCATTATTCTCAACATCCTCAAAAAGAGCACTGTTCAATGCCTTCAAGGGTTTCTTAAGAAGTTTCAATCTCCTCACAAAACAAAACATGGGAGTACCATAGATAGGACAGTCCCAAACCTTACTAACACATGGGAGAAAATCATCCACCCCACTCCACATATTAAAAAATTTGAAGCTCTTCCTACTTCTAGAGCCAAATTTGGTATCCTGAATAATACAAGGAGTATGGTCAAAGTAGCCTTCCACATGGAAGTGGGCAGCATAATCAGGTTTCTTCATAACCCACTCATGATTGACCAAGGCCCTATCCAACCTGCTATAAACTCTAGTATTGGCTTCCTGCTTGTTATTCCAAGTAAAGTAAGA
The DNA here is from genome assembly GCF_048544455.1 of Silene latifolia. Classification (NCBI taxonomy): domain Eukaryota; kingdom Viridiplantae; phylum Streptophyta; class Magnoliopsida; order Caryophyllales; family Caryophyllaceae; genus Silene; species Silene latifolia. Next base: position 62,866,603 of record NC_133537.1, on the reverse strand, counting down.
CCCAGTAGCAGGCATATCAAGAACATTGCAATGATCCACACAATGTTGAAAGTCCTCCATTTCTTCATCTGTTGTTTGCCCCCCAAGCCTTTCAGAAGGCCTTAACACTGTATTAAAATCTCCACACAGCAACCAAGGACCCCTGATTTGATTTGAGAACTGTTCAAGTTTTAACCACAGAATTTTCCTTTCCTGAACTCCATTAAAAGCATAGACCATGGTGAGGTGATAAGATTCACCAGTAGCAAGCTCATCAACACAAACATGGATAAATTGGGCATTATACTCAATGAAGTGGATTTGAAACATATGAGGTTTCCATAACAACCATACTCGTCCTCCTTTATGGCAATGAGAATTAGTAGAAATACACCATCCATCACAAATATTCTGCCTGATTTGATTTAGAGACGTAGGTTTTACCTTCGTCTCAAGGAGGCCAAATAGTCCAATGTCATGATGGTGCAAGAACCACTTGATGTGTTTCTGTTTAGTTAGACTATTGAGCCCCCTAACATTCCAGAAGCCTATCATTGACCCTTGCCCCCCTCTGGGGGCAAGAAGGGAGTACCTGTACCAATTCCTACTTTGGGAGTAGCATTGTTTAGGGCATCAAGGAAGGAATGATTCCCAAATCTAGACGAGCTACATCCACGGTCCAGCAGTTCCTGCCTACTCAATCTTATGATTGCCCTTGCTGGAGTAGCAACATGATAAGTCCCTTTCTGAGTCCTTGTCACCTGAGATGGAGTAGGTAACACAGCAGGAGTTTGGACAATTGGTATAGATGGTGATCCAGTAGTAGTCTTAGAGGTAGGAGTAGGAGTGGGCACCTTTGGAGTAGACACCCTAGAACTGATCTTAATAGTAGGACCAGGAACCTGAGGGGCCTGCACTTTAGGTTGCCATTTCTGAGACACCTTTTTCCTCTGTTGACCTTTGCCTTTAGATTTCTTACAAGCTTGATCAGTATGTCCAACACCACCACATACTTTACACAGGATGGGGTTCCACTCAAACTCAACAGAGATGACAATCAGTTTCCCATCCTCATCAAGAAACTGAACCTCTTTAGGCGTAGCTTTGCCAAAGGGGACATCAATAAGCACCCTAGCATAAGCTAGCCTAGTTCTATCCTCTGTTGCTGCATCACATCTAATAAAATCACCCATCAATGCTGCAATACGGGGAATACATTTGCCCCAAAATTTGAGAGGGAGATTAAGTAGTTTAGCCCAAACAGGGACAACCTTCACATCAGCTTTAGTAAGGGGTTCAGAGGCAGACCATGGTCGCACAATCAAAGGTTTGTTGTCAAATAAAAAATGTCCCTGTTTTAACACGGCCTCTTGATCTTTTTGTCGACCAAATCTAACCAAAAACACCCCAGACGGTAGGAAAGAAACCCTATCCACCCCATAATCCGCCCATATCCTGTGAATAAAATCCTCCACCACATCCCATGGAGGATTCGCCCCAAGTATGAAGCAAATAACAGAGTGTTTCCAGAAGTTTAATTCCGCCTTAACATCAGCATCAGAAAATTGAAGCAAACCTGTTGGCTCTTCCAAGATAGTATCCAGCTTCTTCTTGCCTTTATCACGAGTCTGCACAAGCCATTCTTCCGTCTCATCGTCCACAAGGTCATCCAAGTCCAACGGCTCCAAGTCTACAGGAACCGCAGTAAGCTTAACAGAAGAAGATGGACTGGACAATGTGAAAATCTAAAGGAGAAAAACGATTTTTATTGGAGTTTTTGTTATTTTTATGCGAAGAATTTGATAAAGTGCGTTGCTTTTTAGCAGCCGTCATCGTAGAAAGTTAGGGATCTGCACCCTAAATCCGAATTTAATAATGAAAAATCCATTTTTCGAGCATAACAAGTCCAAAAATTATGAAAATTTACAGGTTATCTCAAAATAATATATGTGACAACATATCCAAAAATCAACTGAAAATTCGAAGTATAGCTAATTTTAGACCAAAAATGACATTTTTACTCATAAAATCATATTTAAATGGCATTATTGTATAATATGAACAATAAAAATCCGTAAAATTAACCAAAATATCCTAAAACATTTTAGGACCAGAAATATTAACATGCATGAATTAATTTCGTGATATATCATAATAACACAAATTTTACAAGTTTTATATGTTATTCTTATAACTCGGAAAAACTTTTAACCGATTTGCATGCAAACAACCGTGGCTCATGATACCGATTGAAGGAAATGTAGATCTATATACATAAAAATACTCATATATGTTAAAAATTAATTTGTCATAAAATTAAATATGGATTTTATGCATGCAAACAAATGATAAAATAGAGGAGAAATCATGTTCTTACATTGTGATTTCGGTTCATATGGGCACAAAAGATATCTCCTTCTCTTTTGTTCTTGTGCTTTCCTCAATGGATGAACAAGGACTCAAATGTAGAATCCCTCCCAAAAGCATATACCCAAGGAATACATCTTAATAAACCAATACTATTTAGATCTAGTAATAATATTAGTTTTACAATAAAATTGACACAAAATAAATTGTATTTTGGCTCTTGAAAATTTCGGTCAAGAGGTGGTGTTTTGTGTGATTTTATTTATCTAGATTTCACAATATGTAGAGAGTATATTAATTTTCTCACACTAGAAAATTATATTGTTGTATGAATGAATTAATTGGAAAAAGAAAACCCTCTCTTTTCTTTTCATTTTGGCCGAAAAAATGGCTTTGGGTAGGTTGCCCAATAGCTTTCATTTTTGCTCTTCACAAGAGATTAGGCATGCAAGCCTACTATCTAGTGTTATGATTGTGTTTCCATTTAAAAATAAATAACACAATATAAACTAAACACTCACCCATATTTTCGGTTTTAGGTATAAAATGGAGAATCCATTTTATTTTGTCATTTGTCAAATTTGTCACATGTAACATGTTACATGACATGTTACAATGCAATGTATTTTTATCATATTAAAAATCAACATACTCATAAAATATGTCATTTACAAAATCGACTAGTAATTCGTAATTACTCGTACCAAAAATGTTTCCAAATTATAAACTACAACATTCTGTATTTATAATAATTTATTCATTCCGTTTCAATTGTTTCTGTAAACAATAATTTCATCCAAGTAATAAAATAATTCGATTACTTAGACCGTGTCTTATTTAATCATATTTACAATAAGATACGTAAATTTTACTCACAAAATCATCCGTCAATTTTAAGTAATTTAATTAACTCGTATCGGTATACGATCAATTAAATAATCAATTAAGAGTATTTCCCTATAGGTATGACCTAAGGGGATCAACTGATCACCACCGTCGCACGACAGTAATGTCAAACTCTAGTCAGCCAATCATTACCGATATGTGTGGACCAGTTGACTGTAAAATATTACATCCCATATGTATTCTTAAAATGAGATTTAATAATGATATTTAAATCATGTGAGCGCACTATTGTTGAGGACACATTTCCCAACAAAATGACCCTGCTTTCTCGTGGACTGATTCGCGGCCAATTGGGCAACTTGAGTTTCAAGTGCCTTAATAGACGCATCCTTCTGTTGATCACTCAGCTGCAACTGCTTTGTAATGGATTGCAACATAGACTTTATCTCTCCTATTTCATTCACCCCACCGGAAGATGATGCACCATGGTTAGGAGGATTGAAAGAAGGAGGCTTCTGAAAGCCTTGTTGATTCTTGTGTGGAGGAATATACGGCTGCTGCTGATTCGGAGGAGCAGTGGGATTGAGCACATTCTGACTACTCCACCTCAAATTGGGATGGACGTTCGGCTCGTAATAAGTGTTGTTCTGCCTGTAATGTTGGAAGGCAGCACAAGACTCATAGGAGTTGGGACAATGATCTGAAACATGTCCCTCTCCTCCACATCTTCTACAGACGAAAGGACCGTCTGACACAGCATTCACCTGATACATCCCTCCTTTGGAAGCTCCTCCCAACTCATATTTATCAAATCTTGCAGTGAGAGCTTCAAGTGCAGCTACAGAAGAGGATTCAGCAACTCTTCTTTGATTACCTCTGGAGTTCCCATATTCAGCCTTATGGGTGGCCAAATCATCAATGATCTTCCACCCCTTAGTCTCTCCCATATTCTCAAAGAAATCGGCCATTGGGCTTCAGTGACATCCAAAATAGCCCTCTGATCGTCATACAACCCGTTATAGAACTGATTGCATAGACTCCACTTTTCGAACCCATGGTGCGGAATGGTTCGCACCAACTTCTTGAAGCGGACCCATGCCTCATGAAAGTTCTCGTCAGGCCCTTGTTTAAAGCTCGTGATCTGAGCTCTAATGGCAATAGTCTTCGATGCAGAAAAGTACTTCTTATAAAATGCTAAAGCCAGTGAATTCCAGTCAGTTATACCGTGAGCAGCCCGGTCCAGATCCCTATACCACTCACTTGCAGCATCGCGGAGTGAGAAAATAAACATGGTTTCTTTTATCTGATCCGGTGTCACGCCAGTTGGTGGGGGTATGGAGCAGCAATAATCGATAAAGGTCTCCATGTGCTTAGCTGCATCTTCATTTGCAGCTCCCCCAAACTGGTTCCTTTCAACCAAGTTGATATAACAAGGCTTCGGTTCGAATTTTCTTGCCTCCCCTGGTAGTACAAATCCCTTATAGAGATTCGCAGCTGTCGGCTCAGAGTGACTAGCAATAGTTGCTTCTTCAGCCATTTCTAGAAAATCTGGAGAAGTGACTGTTTCAGCTGATGAATTGGAAACTGGAGATGAAGGTGGATCTTCCTCGAACAGCTCGTTCTCGTGAAAGCTTGACAGAGTACTCAGCTCTTCCTCTGTCAGTAATACCCTTTGTGATCGTCTCAACTCGCGCAAAGATTTCTCAAGCTCAGGATTATAAGGCAATAATTCACCACCCTGTGACCTGCGCATAAGAAGAAACTACAAATAGGATATAAGAATAGTCTAAGGAACGGATGTCCCTTAAACCGAAAAGGACTAAAAACAAAGCAACAAATAAATTAAACAATTGCCTCCCCGGCAACGGCCCCAAAATTAGACACGGCTATCGCAACCCTATCAAAGATAAAACCTAACGGTCTCAACTAAAATGTAGCAGAGGCAGTCGAGTATCGAATCCACAGGGAGGTAATGTAATTAACAGTTGCCTAATTCTAGTCCTAAAGTAACAATGGGGGGTTTTGTTGAATTGATTTCTAAACTACGAGATTTAAAGGAAAAGGAAATAAAAACAAAAGCAATAAGGGCAGAAAATCGGTTTAAACTATCAAGAAGAGAGGGACATGTCGGGATTTCGGTTCACTACGGTAGTCCAATAACTCAGCTGTAAATGACTCAGACGAACTAATGTGAGACGGATGTTGAAAGGTCCTTTCGGTCCACTTTCTATCCTAAAATACCACTAACTTAACTTTCGTCCTCATTAGGGTAGTCTACTGTTCATAGCAGGCCTATTTAGTCCAATCTTTCGATCCAGGATTAATTTTAGCCAGATTAAAGGGTGACATAGAAGCGTGCACTCAACTAAGTCGAATAAATACAGTTAGATTGCTATGGTGACAGGGTCTCACAATTAATTCATCTAATTCATTTACTACGTCGTCATATTTCTACCGCAGATTCCCTAATCCCAACATGAAAGGGATTTAGTTACTCATATCGCTAATTAAACTAGCAGCAATTAAAATTCCAGCAGAAAACATAACGAAATAACAATAGATCGCAATAAGGAAGATTAGGGCAAAGAAGTAAATGCAACGAAACAAGTAATAAAAGAAAACAAATGATTAATTATTATTAAAGAGAGAGAAGGAATTACAATCCAAGCGAATCCGGCGTAAAGAACACAAAATCCGAGTAAAAGCAATCCCGAGATAAAGTTACAGTGAAGAGGAATGAGGTACGTGATAATGTTAACAGTAGAGTGTTTTCTAATATGAAAGATGATGCTAATTAACCTAGTAAAGCGTGCTTAAATAGCAAACAAAATAAGTTTAGCGAAAATAAACAACTCATAGGCTGTTTAAAGCCCAAAACTAACGAAACCACTCGATCGAGTGGTTTAAAACCACTCGATCGACCAACTCTTCAGCAATTTCTACTCGATCGACTGGAAAGTTGCTCGATCGAGTAACAGGTCTTTGTGCAGCTTAAGGATCGAGTGAAAAACCACTCGATCGACCATCAGAGGACGTGAAAACCACTCGATCGAGTGGTAAAACTCCTCGATCGAGTACTTCATCTTCATTTCAGCCCAAGTCCGCGTCTAAGTGCCTCGTATTGCGTGCCACGACGCTTCCAAACACAGTATCTCACTCAGGAAAATCCCGTCTCCTCTAAATGCATGCAAAAAGGACGAAAAAGGGTACGATTCCACTACTTTCGCGTTCATTTCTACAAAATGGACAAAACGAACCAAAGTAGCCAATTCGGGGCAAAATACCATAAAAACAATATGAAAATGCATAGAAATACGTGCTGAAATAGGCTAAAAAAACTATACATTAGGCACGTATCAACAATCTTCCTTTTGAGTCTAGTTCGGTCATTACCAGTAGCAGTGATGGGGAGATTGTCGTCGTGTCTCCCAATCAAACACATTTATATTCTCAACAAACAACTAGTTAGTGGTTAAGTCGAGGTCGATCCATGGGACGGTTTGCTTTGGGTTCTAGGTCTATCTATCTCAATTTATGCTAGTGTCACAATTTGTTTGGGTTTGTAGTTGTGTTCTAAAATAATGAAAGTAATAAAGTAAAACAAACAATAAATTAAGAGATGTAAACTAATGACTAAAAGTGCTAGGATATCATGGGTTCATAGGGGATTCATGGGAGTACATCATACAAACATGTTCTCAATTATATGCAAGCACTTATTGTTGTGATGGGATCGAGTTAGTGTATATCTTACAATCCCTAAGAAGGTTTGGGTCCCGAAGCCGAATCGATTAGATTGTACAACACCTACAAGTCGACTTAATCCTTCCTATTCAACATTATGCATGGTCTAATGAGGCTCAAGTTGGTTTATGTCTTACAAGCTTCATTGAAAGGATAAGTGATGGGTAAAAAATGCAAGGATTCATAGGCTCGCATTTCATCAAACATAACATGTGCATAAGTTGAAATCAGAGCAAGCAAGCAAATTAATTATGAAAACATATTAGATTAAGCATGAATCATTCCCCATGTTGGTTTCCCCTAATTACCCATTAATCCTAGCTAAAGAAACTACTCACTCATTATCATGGGAAACATGTCATTAATGGTGTCAATCATCACAACAAGTATAAACATGATAAGAGAATGAGGAAATAAGCAATAAAGAGTAAAGAGTAAAGGAATTATACCAACTTAGGAATGATCCAAATATAAAGCAAAGAATAATAGAAGAAAACTTGATTGATTGATGAAGAGTTGTCAATTCTCCAATAATAACCCAATAATCTTCAATTACCCAATAATAATAAACTTGAACAATAATTAAGGAAAGATTAATGTGTAATTTTGTGGAAAGATTGATATTAGTCTATTCTAATCTACTCCTAATCTAATCTAAGAGAGGTTTTTCTCCTCTAAGAAGGCTTATCCTTTTGATTATTACAAATGGAGTATATATAGTGGTGCATCATTAGGTTAAGCAAGGGTAGATTAGTAAATAGCATTGCTAAGTGTTGAGTAGGGAAATGCTCCTCTTGAAGGGAGATGCGCATATCACATTGCTAGTCCCGCTACAATATGCTCGTCCCGAGCGTCTGGAGTCTTGGCACGGAGGTCCTGCCTCGTGATCCGAGCGGATCGTGGAGGAGACGCTCGGATTGTCTGGCTGCAAGACGGGCGTCTTGGCCGCGGGATGCTCGGATAGTAGGAAAAGAAGACGAGCGTCTTGAAGGGGAGACGCTCGTCTTGGGTCTAGGGACGAGCGTCTTGAGTCTCGGGACGAGCGGATTGGCGGACATCTTGTCTATTTGAGCTCGGATTGTAAAACGGACGTCATTTCCTCATCCGGACTCCTATTGGAGTGATTCAAAAGCCTAGACCACTTGATTTTTCGATGCCGTTTCATCTAGAATACTTTCAGAGTCAAATGAGCAACTCTTGGTTTGGGTTCCGAGCAATTTCTTTATGTAATGGCTTCCTTCTCGTCATCCTTGCTTTTAAGCCTATGATCCTTCTATATACTCTTTATTCCTACATCCTTGGTCATCATTCTTGCCTCCTATTCATAGTAGTCCATCCAATATCGTCAAAAAGCTTCCAAATATGCACGGCAGACGGGAGTTTTCGCCTAATTATCTTCTTTCCTACAAAACATACGAAATGCACTAGGAAAGCAAAATAGAAAGCATCTGACGGATAAAATGGCTATGAAATGTTATAATAGTATATAAAATGGGCTCAATTAGGGGACTAAATGTGCGCAATTATGAGTCACATCAAATATCCCCAAACCGAACCTTTACTCGTCCCGAGTAAAGAGGTGACTAAAACTAGACCTTTATTTAAACTATCCTAATAATATAACCGATATGAGATCATTAGCGGGTCTCACTCCACCCCTTCAACTCACAACAAGACAACCATGAGGTATGATGCTTTCTTGCAAGGCAAGGTGGGGCTTGCCAAAATGACGATACATCCAAGCATTAAAGCACACAAAACAAGTAATGGATGCATCTACAAAAACGAATAGCCACTTTCCTCATCTAAGTAGCGGAAATTATCTATAAGGGAAGCAATCTAAGGGTACACACTCCATTATAGATACAATTTCTTCAAGTTACTAAGTCTAGGAGGATACTAATAAATCACCTCCAAGTTGTGTCAAGCTAGGGCACCTTTGTCCTCAATCGTTAAATGATTTTGTCAAGAGTAGACTCCCTATGGTGTTAGAAACACTGGAGGATCGCGGAATTCTCCTTCTTGCCTAGACAAGAAGAAGGGTCATCCCCTCTCTACCATGCACAAAAGTGGATACGATGTAAACGGGATCAATAGAATTTGAGTTTCATATGGGAGTTTGCTTTTTGTTGTTGCCCCCCCCCCCCCCAATTTCTTGTGGCATTTGAGAACACTTTTCTTTTTGCCATTTCTTTTGATGTTTGGCATTTTCAACACTTGATAATTTTTCAACTTTTTGCATTTCTTTTTGAACATTTTCAAAGTCACCCCATTTGTAGGGAGGGTGCTTATTTTTGAAGCATAGGAGTTTTCATTTTTGTTACTCCTCTTTTCTTTGATGCAATTGCAAACTTTTTATTTTCTTTTCATTTCTTGAACTCAAATTTTTGAACAAGTTTTGTGCCCATTCCCTTTGATGACAAAATGTGGTAGAACATGAATGATGGTTGCATGGTTTCAAGGGTCACCTTGGAATAAACGGTACCCAAGGAGTTATCACACCACAAGGTACTCTTGACTAGGCCTTAATCCATGGGTCAAAGGATACTAGCATGACACATCCTAGGGTGTTTTACAAGTATTCTAGCAAGCAAAGTCTTAAGAAGAAAAAGCATCTACTAGGGCATATATACACTTGTCAAGCTTCCCAAGTAGACGGTTTCACAAAATTTTTCTAACATGCAACTACATGCCATGATGCAACTAACATTTATACATCATAATGCATATACTTCTACCAACTAGTATGCCAAATAAACTAAATGCAAGTCCTATAATCACATTGGTTCATACCGCATCAATCAAAATAAAGCCACATAGTCATTAACATAAAGAGGAAAAAGGAGATTGGAAAGATCATACCATGCGGTCTTCAATATCCTCATGTCTCGGATGTGGCGTAGTCGATCAATGTGAAAAATGATAAAAAAACAAGCAAACAAGTATATACAAATACAATATATATAATATATACAATTCTACACTAAAAAGGAATGAACATGTTTTTGATTTTTTCAATTTTTTAAATTTTTATGGTTTTTGATTTTATGAAATAAAAAGACATATTTTTGTACTTTTGGAATATAAATTCCCATCCCCCACTTTATTTTGGACATTGTCCTCAATGTACATATAGGAGTAGGAATGAAAAAGAAATACATGTTTTTGGTTTTTTAAAGTTTTATGGAAATGAAGTACAAATGCAATGATATGAATGAATGCATGCTCTAACTAAATGCAATTCTATATGACATATATAACAAACGAATGCAATCTAAACTACACTAAATGATGCATGCTCTCTATTAAACTATGGTCACTTATGATCAAACCTCCCCAAACCGATTTAAACATTATTTCTAGTGTAGAAATGAATAGGTTTGGTCATTAGTGGCTATGCATGAATTCTAGTCTATATACAACTAACTATATGAACCATGTGAGATATATTACAATGCGAGGTATACTATATGAACTAACTAATGTAAATGCAATATGAGATAAAATACAAATGCAAGCTAAATGTATATGTATATAACTAAATGCAAGTGTAAATGTAATGCAAAGTCAAAGGAAAGGATATCTTACAAATGGTGGTTTGAGGGAGGACTCCACCAAACTCATTCCTTGTTGCCATGGTTATTGATGTTGTTCATGTTGCTCAATACTCTCAATAACCGGTCAAATGCTTGGGCACAACCCTCAAACAAGCATGAATACGGTTTGTTCCAATTTAATATGAAGCTTGGCCAAGGGAGCTTGTCACTTATTCTCTCATTCACCTTGCCCTTGGCACTTGAATCTTTGCAATGCTTCAAACCGGCAAGCCCATGATTCTTGTCAACATAAGGTATGAAGTGTGGTTCATATTCGTCCGAAGACTTCCACTCACCATCTTCTCCTTCAATTTTGGTGATGATGATAGCATTTGGATTTATCAATCCTTCAAGAGTAGAAGGAGAATTCTCATGGCATTGATGACGGGGTACCTTTGGAGTTGAAATTGTGGGTGCCAAATCTCCACAAGTAAGTTCATTCGCAAGTTTGTTCTTGAGCTTTTCCACCAAGTACCCTTTATATGATGTTTTGACTTTTTGAAGAAGGTCCACCATATCATCTCCAACTATCATGGGCTCCATAGTGGGTGTGAAGAGGTTCTCATGAAGGCATTTCTCCTCTTCATCGAAGCAATCTTCAAACTTCTCAAGGATGGGTTCCTCAAGCAAGTTGAACTCACAACTCCATTTATCATTTGAGTCCATCTTTCCCTCATCATCTTCTTGCATAGATGCTTCATCATCGCTTTCTCCATATGAATCATAAATAGGGGCTTTACTTCTCCTCAATAATTCTTCCTCCACCATCTCAATGTTCACATCAAAAGTCACACCCTCATACTCACAAAGGTTAAGAGTATTTGGCTTACTCAACCTCATATCTTCCTCAAAAAATATCACACTTTCATACTCACAAGAGTTCAAGAAGATTGGTGTTAGGTTCATATACCTATTATTAGACTCCTCTAATAGTGAACTAATTAACTTCTTAATTATTTATTCTTTAGATCTAGTGCATGCATAACAAAATTTAAAAGATTTATAAGAAAAACAATGTTCCTTACATTGTTGGTTGGTTCGAAATATAGGGCACAAGTACGGTCACCTTCCTTCACTTGTTTTTGAGCTTAATATGATGGATGATCCTCCTAAGACTCCAAGTATAGAAATCCTCCTTAGATTGCACCCAAGACTTACCCTTAAACTAGTATACTAATTAACTAGATTATTATACTAGTACCCTTAAAATGATTCTAATATTATTACTATTACTACACTAGTAATCTTTATTTCATATTAGAATGGATGAACAAATGCTTGTTAATCTAAAAACCTTGTTTTAGAGAGATGGAGAGAAAATGTGAAGGTTTGCATGTAGGATAATATGAATGAATTGGTAAGACAAAATGAGAACAAAATGTTCTCTTAAAGAGGAGGTGTGGCCGGGTAGAAGAGGCCAAAGAAGGCATCTTTGCCTTTTTCTTTTTGTCTTCACAATGCACTAGGTGTGTGTAAGCTAGTATACTAGCTATGATGATGCATAATTTACCTCATAAAATAATATCATCCTCACACCTCTAATACACCCTCCATTCGGTCCATATACCATAAAATGGACTACCATTTTATTTTGTCAATTTATCATTTGTCACACAATATGTCACATGTAGTATGTTACATGTTATTAATTAATTTAATGCATATTTATCACATAAATATCATTTTACAAATTAATTAAATTACATACAACAAATTGACTAGTGATACTTGATCATATAAATAAAATGGGTCATATAATTATAATTCACAACATCTTGTAATTATAATTAACCATTCATTCTTATCTCTATTATTTCTCAAACAATAAGCAATTTTAGTAATAAAGCATTTTTATTACTAAAATAAATCTTATTTAATCCCATTACAATAAGATATCAATATTCTCTCTCACAAGTAAATTGTTCAATTTTAAGGAATTGATTACCTTGTATCGTCATACAATTAATCAATTTATCTATTAAAGGAATTGTCCTTTAGGTGTGACCTTAAGGGATCAACTGACCACCACGGTCACACGACAGTAATGTCAAACTCTAGTCAGCCAATCATTACCGATTAATGATGATCAGTTGATTATATTATAAATCATCCCTCACGTATTCTTAGTATGAGATTTAATTATGATATTAAATCATGTGATCACACTATTGTTGAGGACACATTTTCCAACAATTGGCTCTTCCCATTTCTCATCAAAGGTAACTCCTTCAAACTCGCATTTATGATCAATGTCTAAGGAATGGTGAGAGGTAGTTATTTGGGCTTCCTTCATTTGGGCAATTTGAATCTCCAACTCCTCACCTTGGGTAACAATGCCTTGAAGAACACTGTCCCTACTTTGGCGCTCCTCTAGCATTTGTTTGAAGAAGTTTTGTTGGTCTCCCATCATTTGGAGAATCATATCTTCAATGTCAAAGTTGGGCTCATCTTTTTGTTGTGGGTGGGTGTGAAAGTGGTTGTATTATGGCAATTGAAATCCATTATGAAGTGGGTATTGGGTGGGTGGTTGTTGTGGATATTGGATGTGGGGATTTTGTTGGAAAATTTGGGGTAGTAGTTAGGATTTTTATTGTATGAATTGTAAGGTAAGTTTGTGTTGACTTGCTCCTCAAACTCCCCATACCCATAGTCATACTCAAAAGATCCACCACATACTCCATATGTCAAGTCTTGAGTCATCATAGCTAAGACAAGGACACAACTATAAGCATGGAAACTACAATAAAATGGTAAGAACGAACCTTGAGGAACAAGTTCCTCAAGATTAAAGCACAATTCAAAATAGACAAACAAGTAAGAACTTAATCACATAATACCGTCCCCGGCAACGGTGCCATTTTGATGGGGAGATTGTCGTCTTGTCTCCCAATCAAACACATTTATATTCTCAACAAACAACTAGTTAGTGGTTACGTCGATGTCGTTCCATGGGACGGTGTGCTTTGGGTTCTAGGTCTATCTATCTCAATTTATGCTAGTGTCACAATTTGTTTGGGTTTGTAGTTGTGTTCTAAAATAATGAAAGTAATAAAGTAAAACAAATAATAAATTAAGAGATGTAAACAAATGACTAAAAGTGCTAGGATATCATGGGTTCATAGGGAATTCATGGGAGTACATCATACAAACATGTTCTCAATTATATGCAAGCACGTATTGCTGTGATGGGATCGAGTTAGTGTATATCTTACAATCCCTAAGAAGGTTTGGGTCCCGGAGCCGAATCGATTAGATTGTACAACACCTACAAGTTGACTTAATCCTTTTTATTCAACATTATGCATGGTCTAATGAGGCTCGAGTTGGTTTATGTCTTACAAGCTTCATTGAAAGGATAAGTGATGGGTAAAAAAATGCAAGGATTCATAGGCTCGCATTTCATCAAACATAACATGTGCATAAGTTGAAATCACAACAAGCAAGCAAATTAATTATGAAAACATATTAGATTAAGCATGAATCATTCCCCATGTTGGTTTCCCCTAATTACCCATTAATCCTAGCTAAAGAAACTACTCACTCATTATCATGGAAAACATGTCATTAATGGTGTCAATCATCACAACAAGTATAAACATGATAAGAGAATGAGGAAATAAGCAATAAAGAGTAAAGAGTAAAGGAATTATACCAACTTAGGAATGATCCAAATGTAAAGCAAAGAATAATAGAAGAAAACTTGATTGATTGATGAAGAGTTGTCAATTCTCCAATAATAACTCAATAATCTTCAATTACCCAATAATAATAAACTTGAACAATAATTAAGGAAAGATTAATGTGTAATTTTGTGGAAAGATTGAGATTAGTCTATTCTAATCTACTCTTAATCTAATCTAAGAGAGGTTTTTCTGTTGGAAAATGTATCCTCAACAATAGTGCGGTCACATGATTTAATATCATAATTAAATCTCATATAAAGAATACGTAAGGGATGATTCATTATATAGTCAACTGATCAACATTAATCGGTAACGATTGGCTTGCTAGAGTTTGACGTTACTGTCGTGGGACGGTGGTGGTCAGTTGATCCCTTAAGGTCACACCTAAAGGATGACGCCCTTATCTGTAAAGTTAATTAATTGTATGTCGATACAAGTTGATTAATTCTTTAAATATGAACAATTTATATTTATGAGAGGAAATATGTATCTTATTATAATGTGATTAAATAAGATCCTATTTAGTGAATTAATATGTTAATTTACTAAATTAAGTTGAGGTTTTATAAATGTTTCGAGGTAGAGGTAATTAGTTATTTACATTTATAAGAGGTTGTAAATTTAACTAACTAGCTATTATGGGACCCATTATATGTTGATATAATGATAAAATATTACTCAATAAGTTGAGTGAATATATGTTTATTAATTTGTCACATAATTGTTGTATGATCAAATTAATATTTAATTATGTAAGATAATTAAACATGAGACTTATAAGCATTTGTGGGACAAATATTATAAGACAAAAATGGACCATAATAAAGAGCATGGCACCGGTTTCGGAGGAGGAGGGACACTTGTCCTAAGTCTTCTATTTTGTCTTACAAACTTATGACACCAATTACACTTGTCATGTTAACTCTACCATATATGAGACAATCAATAAAGTATTTGCATGAGATTTTTTGAGAAAAAAAAAATTTGCTCTAAAAGAGCATGGGTGGCCGGACCACACATAAGTGAGAGGACAATTTTTGTTCTCATATTTTTCCACTCATTCTCTCACAAGATGCTTTACATGCAAACTCTCTCAAATGTTCATTTCTCTTTTACAAAACATGAGAAATCTTGATTCAAATTGTTCAATAAGATTCCTAATATTATTAGTGTAATATATGAGTATTAGTAATCAATTTTAAAGTAAACTACTAAACAAATATCTAGCAAATATTATTTAGTAGAGATAAGGGATAATCTTGGGTGCAATCAAGAGGAGTGGCTTCTATACTTGAAGTCTTTGGAGGATCATCCTATTACTCATCATAGCTCAAGAACAAGTGAAGGTAGGAGACCTTACTTGTGCCCATAAATCCGAAATTTACAATGTAAGGGACATTGTTTTCTTATAAATCTCTTATTTTGTTATGCATGCACTAGATCTAAAGAACAAATAATTAAAATGTTAATTAGTTCATTATTAGAGGAGTCTAATAAGAGGTAAACAAACCTAACAAGTGGTATCAGAGCATAAGGATGTTGCATGCATAATCGGTTATTGTTTTTCCGAGTTAAAAAGTTAACATATAAAACTAAAAATTTGTGATTTATAAGTATAAGCCACGAAATCATCATGCATGTTATATATTCTGGTCCTAAAATTTTTTTAGGTCATTTTTATGATTTATGGAAATTTATTGCTCATTTTAATGATTTTTGGTCATTTTATTACATTTTTATGACTAAAATGGGAATTAAAATGCTAAAAATAGTTAAACTAAGTCTCCGACCTTGAAAATTTTATATGACCTCACATGCATATTTTACAAGTTGTGTGTAAAATCTCGTATTAATTGGATTAATATTGCAGGATTTTATGATTTTTATGAGATAAAAAAATGGATTAAAAGAGGTTAAATGGTTAAAAATAGTTATATTTCGAATTGGGCCTTGAAACTTTAATATGTTGTCACATGCATAATTTACAGAGTTGTAGATACCTCATTTCCGCACCTCCCGCAAACCACCCGGTGGTGATTGGGCCGCATGTTTGGTACGCGGAACGATTTGTGACAGTTCGTAAGTTTATCGTCAAAGTGATCGCTCAAACATTTATCTCTACCTCTTAATTGTCATCTACGTGCCGATACGGTCGTTTTGGCAGTAATTAGAGTACATTTGGAGTCCGGGCCTAAAACCGTCTTCATTTTCTGATAACCGTTAAAATGCCGAGTCAGAATGTTCTGGAATGTTCCGGATGTTTCTATTCCATATTTTATAAATCTTTTAATCTTTGGTAAACAATTTCCCGAAATATTCATAAAAAATATTAAGGAAAACCAAATTATTCCGTTATTCCATAAACCAAACACGGAAATCTTTCTTCCGCAGGAGGAAACCGTTTGGGAAAGGACGCAGCAGGTGTTGCGCCTCTTCCAAGAGATGCAGTGCCTGCTGCGCCTCTTCCCAAGTCCTTTTCTGCGTATTTTTCGTATCTTTTTCATATCTTTTCGAGATTCACTTCCAAAGTTTCTCCGAAAACCCTATTCCTCCGTGTGATTAGTATAAATAGAGACCTTCGGTCTCTCATATTTCTCACGCGAGTGTCCGCCCTTCTCTTCTCCCTTTGCATTCTAGACCACGTTCTTACTTTTTGGCGCCTACATGCTTGAACATTCGACCACGTAAGCTCGGATCCTTCTGAGTACCAGCCTCGTTTTGCATGACCGACCAATTTGACCAACTCCACCATAATCAACTTTAATCAATCTTAATCTTTTTCCTCTTACGAGGGCACTTTCGTTACATTCGAGTCGAGCATCACTAATCGTAAACTTAGTTCATCTCGTTTCGTCAAGCATGTAAGTCTGAGGGTGTAAATCTCTCTTTTATTTATTGTTCTTTATTTTTTTGTAATCATATTGTAAGATTTATGTCGAAAATATAATTAAAACCGATTTCTAAAACCCTTTGTTTAAACCTTTTTTTACGGATTAACAGGAGACAGACGTCGAGAAGGGACGCAACAACTGCTGCGCCTCTTGGTAAGGACGCAACACTTGCTGCGTCTTTTCCTGAGGTTGCCGCCGTTCCCGCTTCTCTTCTTCTTCCTTCGTCTTCTGTTGGTTTCGTCTTTCTTGTTTTCTCTCGCCTTTGTTTGTTCTTATTTCGTTCACATGATAATTTAACATATCGTTCATCATCATTAACACATAATCCGTCATAAATTCCCAACTTAGATCCCTTATAACCAATATTCGCGGGTTTTCGTCATTAAAGTCAAACCGGGTTGTAGAAGTTCAATTTATTCATATTGGGTTTCTGGAATTCGACCTTTGATATATTTCCATCTGTTTATTATCATATTCATCATTAGTCAATCATTAATTCATCATATTTAACCTAATTAAATTGTTAGTTTCTTAATTTGTTAATTATTAGCCTCATTAACCTTGTAATTAATTCGTTCTAATCGGTTTCATCCGTGTTTATTGCTTTTCATGACCGTCAATCACATGTAAATAATCTACTAATCACTTCCATCCGAGTAAATATTATTAATCAATCATTAAATTCACCAACGAACATTAACGACTTGCGATTCCGGCTTCACAGCCAGAACTGAGCCAAGGAACAGACGCAGCGACTGCTGCGCCTCTTCCAAAGGATGCAGCTCTGCTGCGCTTGTTCCTGGCTGATTTCTGTCTCTGAACTCCCATCTTGCTTTGTCCTAGTATTAGTTACGTATTTAATTAACTATTATTCGTATTATCGCTTAATTCCTGTTCGTTTATTCCTTTATTCTTTTTTTTTCTCAAATTATCCGTTTTAAATGTATTTTCGACATAAATCAATAAACCCGTTGTAATTATTGTAATTCTCCATTATTGTATCTATTATTGTATTTCTTTATTATATTTCACTTGTATGTTTTCACATGTAATCGAGCTTAAATCCCAACTTCGACCCAAATGCATGTTAAATTACGTGTTTACCGACTTAGTCTAATTCTTCACATGTTAGGATTAAAACGTTGGATGTTGCACTGCATGCATATAATCGACAATATATCGAGTATAGACAATTTCCCTAATCATTAGTAGAGGCCGCTATCGAGGCGGGCGGGATTAGGTGTTCGATCAAAAGAGCTTCCTAATACGTACCCTCACCCCTTACTCCAGATCTCTGTGAACATCCGTGTTCATTGGCATCCACGAGAGTCATTCTAGACATGGAATGCTAAGGTTAACGAGTTCTTGGTGTCTATGTCACTACTTTGTGTCTTGACATGACACGAGGTGTTCGAACGGTTTCCAATTTTCCACAATAAATTGGTGGCGACTCCACAAATGCAAACGCTTGTTCTTTCCCAAGCGCCCCCGTGGGCCCATTGTCCACAGTTTGGCGACTCTGCTGGGGATAATACACTTATGTGTAGCCAAAAGGGTGAAACTTGAACAAGGTTAGGGAATAGTTTGTACAAGACAATTGTCGGTTTTCATAACTCGGTCTTTCTAGATCGTTTCATTCGGCCTTCCTAGGCCCAACCCAACCCATTCGACCAATCGTCCCGTTTAAACGGTCCTAATTCTTATTTGGGCCTAAGGATGGATTGCGATTGACGTCATCCATACCATGGTACTTACTCTTGTTTGTATCAAGGACTTTCACTACTTGAGGAAATGGACTAGGAATCGGCCTTAATCTTGTTTGGTACGAGCCTCTCCACAGACATCGGGTTTGATTGTTCGGTATGGCAACCCACCCTTTAAACCAAAACCCATTTAAATGCACTCAGCATCCCGTTATAATGCTTTTATATTGTTTGTACCATACGTGATCACCCTTTTTCTAAACAAAACCATGACGATTTTTGTAAATTCAAAATCCTTCTTTAAAATGCAAAATTTCGAAATTGGGCCTAACATTAGCGCAAAACAAGCCGAAACTTTGTCCAATTGTCGAGTCAAAATCCGGGCCTCAAAACCCATTTCAAAACCTCACTTCGAGTCCACTCCTACAACTACACTAAAGTTGACTAGGACCAACATTTTTCAAACTTTGTCATTTCTTCAAAACTCACTTGACACAAGTGGCACACTCCCACTTCACGAGTCAAAACATTTCTTTTCAAGTAGGTGTGCTAGAGTGGTCGATCGTGTTTTGATTCGTCGTCGATCTCTTATTCAGTTTCAAGATGCCTGAAACAAGCGACACGAACGTCAACCAACTTCAGAATGGTAATGATCAAATCCTAGCCGCGCTAGCTCGTATCCAAGTTACTCAAGACCAAGTGTATGATCGCCTTGACACCATTGAGGGCCGAATATATACCGTGGAAACGAGGATGCCTCCTCGAGAAAGTGAGATCGCCGATGACTTCGTGAACGATTTCGGGGACGAAAACCCTCCCATGGGTATGACTGCAGCTGAGAAACGACTCCAATAATTAGAGGAGCAATTGATGTATCTCAAAGGGGATGACATTTATAGGGAGAATAATTGCAAATATGAGGCTGTGATTTCCAAGTTGCCAACTAACTTCAACATGACGGATATCCCTAAATTCAAGGGGCATGAAAACCCTTTGAACCACATCCGTGCTTTCAAGGATTACATGTCTATCAAAGGCATTAAACCCGAAATGTTCTTAAGGATCTTTCCTTCATCTCTTGACACCATCCCAAAACAATGGTTCTATTCACTAGAACACAAGAAAATCGCTACTTGGGACGATGCCGCAATCGAGTTTGCTAAACAATATGCGGATAATGCTGAAATCCAAGTCAACATGCGCACTTTAGAGGTTCTTACCCAAAATGACAAAGAAGGTTTCACCGATTTCCTAAGTCGGTGGAGGAAGACTAGTACTCAACTCGTTGAACGCCCGGATGAGGCTACCCTTGTGGAGAAATTCGTGGATAACCTAAAGCCCATCTACGCAAATCATTTGAGGTATCAAAACATCAAGACTTTCAAAGATTTGACCGTACTAGGGACAAGGATCGAAGATGACATTCGTAAAGGGCTCTTGTCCAAAACGATAGGTCGTGGATATCAAGGCTCAACAAATCGTTCTTACGGCTCTACTAGCAAGACTGATGAAGTTAACCTCCTTGAGCCATCTAAAAAGAGTACCCCTCCAAGGAAATTCACAAATCTAGGGGACACGTATTCCAACGCTCTGAAAAGATTGATGAAACTTGGGAAACTTCAACCCATAGGCCCTACATCCGAACCAGAAAAGAAATCCAAATTCTGGGATGAGAATTCGTACTGCGAATACCATAGAGGTAAGGGATATGATACAGAAAATGCTACAAGTTGAAAAATGTACTTCAAGATATGATTGAAGACGGTCGCCTACCAATACCACCTGGAGGTAAGCCTAACAACACTAAGAATCCTCTTGGAGTTCTAGTGATTACAAATAAAGAATCTATCATAGATTGTTCACATCTCATTTCTCCAAATAAAAATGAAGTTCATGCAATAGAAAATGAAGGGAACTACTCCACCATTTCCCCAACCATCATTGATTTCATCGCATGGGCAAAAAATATGGATAGGCAAGTCATGGAACTAGAGAGTACAGTGGCAACCCTACGTGGCCCCAATGCCACACCTAAAGAACGTGCACCACTAGTTTTCTCTCAAAACTCTACAATGCAAGAAGTAGTAGCCATGGTTGATGAACTAGTCGACCAAATTATCCAATTAGAAGCTGAAATCATGAGAATGAGGGAACTTGTTACCATCAACGGAATATGGGCCGATGATGATGAAGATTAGTATCTCACTGAACACTACTTAGTCAAAGTCAGTGAGCAAATAGTCCAGAATTGTGAAAATCAAGATGTAGATCACCTCACTCGTTCAGGGCGCCCATACCAAAATACTTCTCAAAATGGTCCCATAGCAAATGGTCCAACCAATGTGGTCACATCAAATGATAATGAAGAAGGCTCTACCGACCATTTGCTAAAGCAATTACAAAAGACGAAGGCTGATCTTTCAGTCTGGCAACTAGTGTCAAGCTCACTTCCAAAGTTTCTCCGAAAACCCTATTCCTCCGTGTGATTAGTATAAATAGAGACCTTCGGTCTCTCATATTTCTCACGCGAGTGTCCGCCCTTCTCTTCTCCCTTTGCATTCTAGACCACGTTCTTACTTTTTGGCGCCTACATGCTTGAACATTCGACCACGTAAGCTCGGATCCTTCTGAGTACCAGCCTCGTTTTGCATGACCGACCAATTTGACCAACTCCACCATAATCAACTTTAATCAATCTTAATCTTTTTCCTCTTACGAGGGCACTTTCGTTACATTCGAGTCGAGCATCACTAATCGTAAACTTAGTTCATCTCGTTTCGTCAAGCATGTAAGTCTGAGGGTGTAAATCTCTCTTTTATTTATTGTTCTTTATTTTTTTGTAATCATATTGTAAGATTTATGTCGAAAATATAATTAAAACCGATTTCTAAAACCCTTTGTTTAAACCTTTTTTACGGATTAACGAGGAGAGACGTCGAGAAGGGACGCAACAATCGCTGCGCCTCTTGGTAAGGACGCAACACTTGCTGCGCCTTTTCCTGAGGTTGCCGCCGTTCCCGCTTCTCTTCTTCTTCCTTCGTCTTCATTGGTTTCGTCTTTCTTGTTTTCTCTCGCCTTTGTTTGTTCTTATTTCGTTCACATGATAATTTAACATATCGTTCATCATCATTAACACATAATCCGTCATAAATTCCCAACTTAGATCCCTTATAACCAATATTCGCGGGTTTTCGTCATTAAAGTCAAACCGGGTTGTAGAAGTTCAATTTATTCATATTGGGTTTCTGGAATTCGACCTTTGATATATTTCCATCTGTTTATTATCATATTCATCATTAGTCAATCATTAATTCATCATATTTAACCTAATTAAATTGTTAGTTTCTTAATTTGTTAATTATTAGCCTCATTAACCTTGTAATTAATTCGTTCTAATCGGTTTCATCCGTGTTTATTGCTTTTCATGACCGTCAATCACATGTAAATAATCTACTAATCACTTCCATCCGAGTAAATATTATTAATCAATCATTAAATTCACCAACGAACATTAACGACTTGCGATTAAAACTTCACGCCCGAATCGAGCCAAGGAAATGACGCAGCGATCGCTGCGCGCCTCTTCCAAAGGACGCACTCTGCTGCGCTTGTTCTGGCCGATTTCGTCTCGAACTCCCATCTTGCTTTGTCCTAGTATTAGTTACGTATTTAATTAACTATTATTCGTATTATCGCTTAATTCCTGTTCGTTTATTCCTTTATTCTTTTTTTTTCTCAAATTATCCGTTTTAAATGTATTTTCGACATAAATCAATAAACCCGTTGTAATTATTGTAATTCTCCATTATTGTATCTATTATTGTATTTCTTTATTATATTTCACTTGTATGTTTTCACATGTAATCGAGCTTAAATCCCAACTTCGACCCAAATGCATGTTAAATTACGTGTTTACCGACTTAGTCTAATTCTTCACATGTTAGGATTAAAACGTTCGATGTTGCATTGCATGCATATAATCGACAATATATCGAGTATAGACAATTTCCCTAATCATTAGTAGAGGCCGCTATCGAGGCGGGCGGGATTAGGTGTTCGATCAAAAGAGCTTCCTAATACGTACCCTCACCCCTTACTCCAGATCTCTGTGAACATCCGTGTTCATTGGCATCCACGAGAGTCATTCTAGACATGGAATGCTAAGGTTAACGAGTTCTTGGTGTCTATGTCACTACTTTGTGTCTTGACATGACACGAGGTGTTCGAACGGTTTCCAATTTTCCACAATAAATTGGTGGCGACTCCACAAATGCAAACGCTTGTTCTTTCCCAAGCGCCCCCGTGGGCCCATTGTCCACAGTTTGGCGACTCTGCTAGGGATAATACACTTATGTGTAGCCAAAAGGGTGAAACTTGAACAAGGTTAGGGAATAGTTTGTACAAGACAATTGTCGGTTTTCATAACTCGGTCTTTCTAGATCGTTTCATTCGGCCTTCCTAGGCCCAACCCAACCCATTCGACCAATCGTCCCGTTTAAACGGTCCTAATTCTTATTTGGGCCTAAGGATGGATTGCGATTGACGTCATCCATACCATGGTACTTACTCTTGTTTGTATCAAGGACTTTCACTACTTGAGGAAATGGACTAGGAATCGGCCTTAATCTTGTTTGGTACGAGCCTCTCCACAGACATCGGGTTTGATTGTTCGGTATGGCAACCCACCCTTTAAACCAAAACCCATTTAAATGCACTCAAAGATCCCGTTATAATGCTTTTATATTGTTTGTACCATACGTGATCACCCTTTTTCTAAACAAAACCATGACGATTTTTGTAAATTCAAAATCCTTCTTTAAAATGCAAAATTTCGAAATTGGGCCTAACATTAGCGCAAAACAAGCCGAAACTTTGTCCAATTGTCGAGTCAAAATCCGGGCCTCAAAACCCATTTCAAAACCTCACTTCGAGTCCACTCCTACAACTACACTAAAGTTGACTAGGACCAACATTTTTCAAACTTTGTCATTTCTTCAAAACTCACTTGACACAAGTGGCACACTCCCACTTCACGAGTCAAAACATTTCTTTTCAAGTAGGTGTGCTAGAGTGGTCGATCGTGTTTTGATTCGTCGTCGATCTCTTATTCAGTTTCAAGATGCCTGAAACAAGCGACACGAACGTCAACCAACTTCAGAATGGTAATGATCAAATCCTAGCCGCGCTAGCTCGTATCCAAGTTACTCAAGACCAAGTGTATGATCGCCTTGACACCATTGAGGGCCGAATATATACCGTGGAAACGAGGATGCCTCCTCGAGAAAGTGAGATCGCCGATGACTTCGTGAACGATTTCGGGGACGAAAACCCTCCCATGGGTATGACTGCAGCTGAGAAACGACTCCAATAATTAGAGGAGCAATTGATGTATCTCAAAGGGGATGACATTTATAGGGAGAATAATCGCAAATATGAGGCTGTGATTTCCAAGTTGCCAACTAACTTCAACATGACGGATATCCCTAAATTCAAGGGGCATGAAAACCCTTTGAACCACATCCGTGCTTTCAAGGATTACATGTCTATCAAAGGCATTAAACCCGAAATGTTCTTAAGGATCTTTCCTTCATCTCTTGACACCATCCCAAAACAATGGTTCTATTCACTAGAACACAAGAAAATCGCTACTTGGGACGATGCCACAATCGAGTTTGCTAAACAATATGCGGATAATGCTGAAATCCAAGTCAACATGCGCACTTTAGAGGTTCTTACCCAAAATGACAAAGAAGGTTTCACCGATTTCCTAAGTCGGTGGAGGAAGACTAGTACTCAATTCGTTGAACGCCCGGATGAGGCTACCCTTGTGGAGAAATTCGTGGACAACCTAAAGCCCATCTACGCAAATCATTTGAGGTATCAAAACATCAAGACTTTCAAAGATTTGACCGTACTAGGGACAAGGATCGAAGATGACATTCGTAAAGGGCTCTTGTCCAAAACGATAGGTCGTGGATATCAAGGCTCAACAAATCGTTCTTACGGCTCTACTAGCAAGACTGATGAAGTTAACCTCCTTGAGCCATCTAAAAAGAGTACCCCTCCAAGGAAATTCACAAATCTAGGGGACACGTATTCCAACGCTCTGAAAAGATTGATGAAACTTGGGAAACTTCAACCCATAGGCCCTACATCCGAACCAGAAAAGAAATCCAAATTCTGGGATGAGAATTCGTACTGCGAATACCATAGAGGTAAGGGATATGATACAGAAAATGCTACAAGTTGAAAAATGTACTTCAAGATATGATTGAAGACGGTCGCCTACCAATACCACCTGGAGGTAAGCCTAACAACACTAAGAATCCTCTTGGAGTTCTAGTGATTACAAATAAAGAATCTATCATAGATTGTTCACATCTCATTTCTCCAGTCGAAAATGAAGTTCATGCAATAGAAAATGAAGGGAACTACTCCACCATTTCCCCAACCATCATTGATTTCATCGCATGGGCAAAAAATATGGATAGGCAAGTCATGGAACTAGAGAGTACAGTGGCAACCCTACGTGGCCCCAATGCCACACCTAAAGAACGTGCACCACTAGTTTTCTCTCAAAACTCTACAATGCAAGAAGTAGTAGCCATGGTTGATGAACTAGTCGACCAAATTATCCAATTAGAAGCTGAAATCATGAGAATGAGGGAACTTGTTACCATCAACGGAATATGGGCCGATGATGATGAAGATTAGTATCTCACTGAACACTACTTAGTCAAAGTCAGTGAGCAAATAGTCCAGAATTGTGAAAATCAAGATGTAGATCACCTCACTCGTTCAGGGCGCCCATACCAAAATACTTCTCAAAATGGTCCCATAGCAAATGGTCCAACCAATGTGGTCACATCAAATGATAATGAAGAAGGCTCTACCGACCATTTGCTAAAGCAATTACAAAAGACGAAGGCTGATCTTTCAGTCTGGCAACTAGTGTCAAGCTCATTCCCACATCGCCAAGCCTTATTGCAAGCTTTGGCCAAACTAAATGTAGCACGTAACTCTACACCCGACGACGTGGTCAACTTGATCTTCCAAGAATCACCAAAGCTAAGTAATCCTATTACTTTCTCGGATGAAGATTTGCCACCCTTAGGTGCTAGTCATAACTTGGCTCTTTATATCACCGTCATTTGCTTAAAGAAGAATGTGCCAATGACCTTAGAAGATGATGGCTCCGCAGTCAATGTCATACCCTTGAAAACGGCATACAAATTGGGCATGAAAGAATCAGATTGGACCCCTACCAACCAAGGTGTTCGCGCATACGATGGCACACGACGAAAGGTGGTGGGACTTCAGACTTGTTGACCTAACCATAGCCACATGGCCGATTGAGCGAAAGGTCAATTTCAAATAGTAGACATTGAGGCATCCTTCAACATACTTCTGGGAAGACCCTTGATTCACGCTTCCAAAGCGATAACATCCACACTCCACCAGAAAATCAAAATCCCACTAAATGGTAAGGTGGTGACGATCACTTCGTCACCCATCAAGGCAATCATCGAAAAGAAGTCAAGCAATAGAGTCCTTACAGATCCAGTACATGAACTTGGGAGCTTCCATATCATAAATGTCATAGAGAGTGATTTGGCACCATTATACTTCAATCGCTACTCTAACTTAGTGGTCAACCACATACTCAAAACCCAGGGATACTTCCCGGGAATGCCTTTGAATCCTATCCGAAGGAGCACCATTGCCCCCTACAAGGAGGGTAATTCACAAAGAATAACCCTTGGATTAGGATACAAACCTACCAAAGAAGAAGTTCTCGAGATGCTCGTTCAATTTCAAAACCGTAAGAATGTGGGAATCCAAATGCGACCCTATCTCCCTATCCTAAATGGATACTTCGTTAGAGAAGGGAATCAAGAACCCTTTCATGGATTTCCCGAACCTTGGCATTATCTCGAAAGGAAGCTAGCCAGGATCGAGATCTTTCACGATTGCTACTTCATTCCTCCAGAAACGGTTCCTACTGTCAAGACTCGTCAAGCACCTTGCCTAGACGAGCAAGCCGTGAGTCTACTCTTTGGAGAAGATCGATTCATTAGAGCCGCGCAGGATGAGATCATTACCATGATACTTCAAGACGATCACTTCAACCCTACCGCATTAATCACAGAAATCAACACCAATCAGCAGAAAGGATGGAGAAAATCGATCAAATGGACAAATAATCAAGGAAGACTCTTCAAGCTCACTACTGGAGAAGGAGAGATGTTCAAAGGAGAACCAGAAGACGATGAATTCGAGTAAGAGTCGGAGTAAGAGTCGGAGTCTAGAGAAGTTCCTAGAGAGTCTCCTCATGTCGTCATTCCCACTCCCCTCGTTTCTCCTAGCCTAGTGTCGAATAGTAACAGTAGTTCGGGAAATGTCCTAACCGCTGTCCCTTTACCGCCAGTGACCACAGATCAGATGGCTTCTTTGTTTCAACTTTTCTCAAATCTTAATATGAATAAATCAGGTTCTGCTTACTCTTCGTGTTATCTTGAATGCAATTCTGTTTACGATGATAATAATGAGAATGACCCAGACCCTGACTCAATAGAAATACCTCCCTACATAGCCAAACAAATACTACAAGAAGGGGAAGGGGGACCAGTGATAGAAGATACTGAACCCATCAATGTAGGAACTGAACTAGAACCCCAAGAACTTAGGATAGGGACAACCCTGAGCCCCACCGAAAGGGCCAATTTCATAGACCTCCTACACGAGTTCAAAGACATTTTTTCTTGGTCCTACAAAGATATGCCAGGGATCGACATGGACATTGCAGAGCATACCAATCAAACCAGGCTTCAAACCCGTGAAATAGAAGCTTCGTCGAATGAGGACAAAATGGGCTCTCAAGATCAAAGAAGAAGTCGATAAACAATTCAAAGCCGGGTTCATCAAAGTTTCCGAGTACTCAGACTGGGTAGCTAACATAGTACCCGTACCCAAAAACGATGGAAGAATTCGTGTTTGTGTTGATTTTAGAGACTTAAACAAAGCAAGCCCTAAGGATGACTTTCCTCTACCACATATCGACATATTAGTGGATAATACGGCAGATCACGCGTTACTATCCTTCATGGACTGATACGCGGGATATAACCAGATCAAGATGGCCTTAGAGGACATGCATAAGACCGCCTTTGTCACTCAATGGGGAACCTACTGCTACACGGTTATGCCGTTTGGGTTAATCAACGCCGGAGCTCTATACCAACGCACCGCAACTACGCTCTTACATGACATGATGCATAAAGAAGTTGAGGTATACGTAGACGACATGATTGTCAAGTCCAAGGAAAGATAGGGACATATCGCGAACCTTCGCAAATTCTTCTCGAGGCTACGGAAGTACAACATGAGGCTCAATCCTCAGAATTGCGCATTTGGAGTAATATCTGGTAAAATCCTGTGATACGTGGTTAGCCAACGAGGTATAGAAATAGACCCTTCAAAGATTAAAGCTTTAATCGAAATGCCACAACCTCAAACAGAGAAAGAAGTTAGGGGATTCCTGGCCAAGGTACAATACATAAGTCGATTCATATCGAAACTCACCATGATCTGCGAACCCATATTCACGAAGTTAAAGAAAACAGATCACACCATGTGGGATGATGACTGTCAGAAGGCTTTCGACCGAATCAAGGCAATACTAGCCAAACCACCAGTGCTCATGCCACCCCAACGAGATCAACCTCTTGGTTTATATCTCACGGTAACTGAAACGGCCATGGGCGCCATGCTAGCTCAAACCGTAGGAAAAGAAGAAAGAGCCGTCTACTACCTTAGTAAGACGTTCTTGGAGTACGAGTGCAAATACACGCCACTTGAGAAGACATGCCTCGCTCTTGTGTGGGCAACGAAGAAGCTACGCCATTACATGCTTAGCTACTCCGTCAAGATATTCTCCAAAATGGATCCTGTCAAATACCTCTTCGAGAAACCTGTTCTCAATGGACGTCTAGCGAGATGGACTTTGATGCTCTCTGAGTTCGATCTCAAGTATGTACCTTTGAAAGTAATAAAAGGGCGCGCCGTTGCCGAATTCTTCGCAGAAAACCCCATCAATGATACACAAACGATAGACACCTGGTCATTTTCGGATGAGTATATACTCCAAACAGATGTAGACTCCTGGGACCTCTATTTTGATGGAGCATCGAACTTAAGAGGATTTGGAATATGAGTGTTGCTCATTTCTCCTAAAGGCGAGCATACACCAATCTCTATTAAACTCGACTTGGAGGTGACAAATAACGCTGCAGAATACGAAGCCTGTCTTATTGGATTGCAAGCGGCAGTAAGTTTAGGCATCAAGAATCTTCGAGTACATGGGGATTCCTCTTTGATCATCAATCAAATTACGGGATCTTGGAAAATCCGAAGCGAAAGCCTGGCACCTTATCAAGCCAGAGTAGACCAAGTCGCCCAATTCTTCGATCAAGTAACCTACTTACATCTACCTCAAGAAGAAAACCAATCTGCGGATGCTCTTGCAAAACTTGCATCTTTGATTAACATGCCGGATAGTATGGTAGAAATGCCTTTATGCATCGAACGACGATCAGAGCCAGCTTATGTGCACCAAATCACCGATGAAGAGGAAATTATAGAAGAGCCTTGGTTCCAACCAATCCTAAACTTCAAACTCAATGGCACCTATCCACCACTGATAGGCTATCGCACACCTATACAAAGATAATATTTATACCCTAGACAACAAATTAATGTAGTACTTAGGGGTCGAACCCAAAGGAGACGGGAGTTATTAATTAATTGTTATGGAGCGAAGTTTATCTTGAGTCGATGCGGTTGATTGATTGATTGGGTTGAAGTGATAAAACAATAATAAATAAAATGTCTAGGGAGGTCGGGTCAAACATGCAAATTATGTAAATGCTCATATTAAACATAAGAGTTGATAAATCATTAATTGTTTAGGCTTAGAGACACCCACCTTATGATATTAGTGTCAACCATAGACCGGATCCTAGAGAAACTCTCGTCCATGACTAGGTCATCCTACTACACATGCTTAGTCTAATTCAATTTCGTGCCTCTCGACTTTAGAACGAATGAACAAACTTAATCGATGAATAAGGCCTTTAAACAAAGATAACAAAGATTAAACGTGACGATGCAAACATGTGATAGAAACAATTAGACAATATTATATCAACCTAATTTAACATTTTACAAATACTTTTTATGCATGGCTCCCTTCATTCCCTAGACAAAAGAAACTACTCTAACATGATGGAAATGTAAATTAAACTAGTGACAAATGACAACATAATGAAAATATGAATAAGAAATTACCTTGCAATTGGAAATGGAAATGGAAATGGAAGAACAATACTTGTAATATAAATAACTTGTAAATGTAAATTGGAATATAACTTGAATGAAAATTGTATTGAAATGTTTATAACATAAAGTAAATCAAACTAAACTAAGCTAATAACTAAACTAATCTAACTACTAAACTTTAGAGAGAAATATGAGAAATTGTGTATGTGAATGGTGGTGTGTGTCTTGAAGTCTACACCCTTTATATAGGAAATGAGGGGTGAAACTTAGGGTAAATACAAGGAGTCAACCCCAAATATTTCCTCTTAATTGCTTGAGTAATTGCCTAGAGAATCCCATGTGAGCCATTAATCCCATCTTTAAGCCTTTGGTTAATCACTCAATTTACATCCCATGAGAATCCTAAGAGCATCTCAAGTTGAGCATCTTATGTAGAATTTTGTGGACTTGTAATGTGGGCTTCATTTTGCATTTGTATTTGTTGCACATCTACATTTTGGTCCATCATTTTGGCATTGTTAGTCCATGTACATCTTCCATGTTGGTCCATTCTCTTCCTTAGCTTATCTACTTAGCTCATGCTTGTAGTACATGCAAATGTTGTAGAATTAAGCTCCTAAAAGCTTATATACCTACAAAATATGACAAAACATACAAATGGAACTAGAAAGCAAATATTAGCTCATTAACACTAAAGTTAGTGCATAATAAATATAAAGTGGAGCTAAATATTGGGGTAAAAATGTATATAATTTGGACCTATCAACCACAAATGGACAAAAGGGGACAACGTACTATCCGTTTGCTAGCCTCCCAATACGTCCTCATGCAAGGAGAGTTATACAAAAGAACACCTCTTGGTGTCATCCTACGCTGTCTTGATCATTCACAGGCACGGAAAGTGATGGAAGAAGTCATGATGGAGAATGTGGACCTCACATGAGTGGACCCATGATGGCAAAGAAAATCACACGTTTAGGATATTATTGAACCACGATGGAATCTGATTGCATCAAATATGTGAGACATTGCCATAATTGTCAGATCTTCGAGAATGTGCAACATGTTCCTCCCTCATTGCTTTACACCATGACATCTCCCTGACCATTTTCTGCTTGGGGAATTGATATCATCGGCAAGATCACTCCAGCCGGAACAGGAGGTCACTGTTTCATCCTAGTAGCAATAGATTGTTTCACCAAGTGGGTAGAAGCGGCTTCCTACACCAGTCTTACAGCCAAGAATGTGGCAAGTTTCATACAAACCAATATCATCCGTCGATATGGTTGCCCACATGAGATCATCAGTGACAATGGGTCACATTTCCAAGCTGAGACTGAACAATTGCTAGCCAAGTACAAAATCAAGCTTCACCACTCCTCACCATATAGACCACAAACCAATGGCGCGGTAGAGGCAGCAAACAAAAACGTTGTCACAATTCTCAAGAAAATGATTGACAACTATAGAGATTGGCCAAGCAAGATACCCTTTGCTTTATGGGGATACCGTACATCTGTTAGGATGCCCACTGGGGCTACTCCTTTCTATTTGACCTACGGCATGGAAGCCGTACAACCAGTCGAGCTAGAAATACCATCCTTGCGTATTTTACTCGAAAGTCAAATCCCCGAAGCCGAGTGGAAGAGGGATAGATATGAAGAACTCATCCTCCTGGATGAACGAAGGTTGCGTACATTACATAATGTGCAGACATGTCAGGCGCGTATCAAACGAGCCTTCAACAAAAGGGTTAAGCCAAGGAACATCAAAGAAGGAGACTTGGTCCTCAAATCCATTAGGGCTCTCTTACCTGTCGATCCACGAGGAAAATTCAAACCCAATTGGGCCGGGCCATTCCTAGTCAAGTCCATACTTCCAGGGGGTGCGGTTAGGATCACAGACCTAGACGGGAACGAATTTTCCAACCCAACAAACCTTGACCAATTGAAACGTTATTATGCCTAGAATAGGAGCAAAAAACGCGCCTCGCGTAACCTCACGTGTCGCTCTTGTGGCACGAAATAAACGGCCCCTGGCCAAGCTGAATCAAGCTAATGTCATCTTGCTCTTGGATTTTGACAATTTGTCATTCTCATATCATCAAATAAACTAAATTGCATTCTCGGAGTAAGTAAAGCACATGCTTATTTTCTAAAGTTCATTACAAGCTCTTGCTTAGAACAATTATTCTTTTACATTTACTCGAACTACGCGCAAGGGTTTGATTTCATTTTTTTTAATGAATACGTAGGCAATCCTTCACGGGATACAACCCATTTAATCATTTTAAATGTAAATAGAAGGACATTTGCAAATGCATTTGAAATTCGACAAGAATAATGAATAGAAAATCACAACGGTTTCATAACCAATCAACCTCTTTTATTTCATTAATAATAATAATACGTTACATAATAAAATCATAATAAAAATAAATAGGCTAGGATTCTAAAAATCCCTTCTTATTACAATAATAATAATAATAATAGATAATAATAAAGACTTAGGCTACTCTTCCATTTTCCCTTTGCTTTTGTCATTTTTATACTTCTTGTCACGACCTCGAGCCGGACGTTCCTACGCCACTTCCGACCTAATCACCAATGGTCTCTCTCGTGGTCTTGCTTTGCCATTCTTGTCAACCACCATCTCGACGACAGGAGAAGTCTTCAGTTTCTTCGAAGGATGAACATCTCGAAACCCGGCTTCTTCCTCTCCCTCAGTCAGATGCTTCTCCTTCTCCTTTTCCACCTCACGAACCTTGTAGTCGACAGGTTCACGCTTCCTCAATCTCTTGCGCTCCTCTGGAGTGGTAGCTTTCCTCCACCCATAGAGCGCTGACAGAAGAATTCAAGAACCAAATGTTCCTCTGAGCCCATTTGATGGCCCATTCTCTTCGACTCTCAGTAGTAAGCGCCACGGCAGTTTGCGGAACAGTGTCAAGCTTCGGGATCCTCTGCTTCAATCCAACCTGCCTCATCAACCTCTCCGGGAAAATGCATATCATAAAATCCAAGCCGGGAATGCGAACAGATCGGGTAGGATCCAGGGAAGATATTCCAGTGACAGATTTAAGGTGCCACCATGGTACGATCCATCTAATTAAGGGGCCATCTTCACTTTTCAACTTGTTTTCCCAGTAATTGCACACTCGAGTAAAGTCCACCATGTAAAGCCTGGTCCTCATTGCAATTGAGCGAGCATGATAAGCAGGAGCATAAGCTGGGGGCTCGATCAATCGAAGACGCTCCATAAGCCAGACCTATACCAAAAGCGGGTATTAGAAACGAAAAAAAAAACGAAAAAAAAAAGAAAAAAGAAAAAAACGAACGAAGAATAAAAATAAATAAAAAAAAAGAACGAAAAAAAAAGAAAGAGAAAGAAAAGCTTCTTTTACCTGCAAAATAATGGGACTTCCCAAGTAAGGTAGGTCGCGATTGGCTTTCCTGTTATCCAAGCCCAATAGGATCTCTCCTAAACATAGACAAGCTGGGCTCCTGCGCAGCTCCATTTACTCAATCAAGCTCAAAAGACGAGGGTCGCCCCTCATGTCCTCATCAACATGCCCTTGAAGGACATATACATGCAATAGGCAAAACCCGAATTCCCTTCACCTCGCAACATAAGAGACAGTAGGATCAGCCCTATTGATGAAGCGATCGATGAAATCCAACATTCGCACTCCTTTAGAAGTCACAAGATGGTCAACATCAACTCTGGCCAATCCAAGCAAGTCTCTAAACTTATTCTTATACCCTTGAGAAGTGGAGGGAATAGCAGGCAAATGTTCCGGATCCCAACCACCAATCGCAGCAATCTCCTCGGGAAACGGGCAAATATCTCCTCCAGTAAAGGCAAATACGTGATAATTCGGGTCCCAATAGTCAAGACAAGCATCTAGGAACGGTTTGACTACCTTGATCAACTTCAAGCTCAAAAGTGCTCTAAAATTATAAGCACCCATGTCATACTTCTCCACACTAGAGAACTCATTTGTCCATTCGTTTAGACGAATCTCAAGAGTGTTCATGATGTAGGCTTATTTTGGGAGTTTTGTGTGATAAGACGAACAAAGACGGAAGAATTGTGTGAATAAAACCTCCCTCGACGTCTCTATTTATACTAAAAGCTGTTTCCTAAAATCCGTCAGAACGGACGCACTGGGGAACAGGCGCAGCAGGTGCTGCGCCTCTTCGAAGGGACGCAGCTCTTGCTGCGTCTCTTCCTCAGCTCTTTTTTCCGTGATTTTCCGCGTTGGATCTTTCCTAAATTCCTTAGCGAATAATTTCCTATTCATACGGGTTATTATTTTGGTAAATGCGTCAAGTTGCCATATTTCGGGTTTTCACGGGCACGCATCTCGAGACGATATCGACATTTTCGTCATTTTAGCACACTTGTACATTTCCTTTTAATTTTCTTTTTTTGGGGAATCATTTCACTCTCCATTTCAAACTTATATGTTTTTATTTTTTCTTTTTTTAGGGGGTAACCCTCCCTACCGTCCGGTCATTTCCGACCAAATTTTTGCATTTTCATTTCCGACCAAATTTTTGCATTTTCATTTCTGGTCATATTTTTGCATTTTCGAGTCATTATTCTGCGCTAATTCAGGCCATGTGTACAAATATATGTTCTATGAGATTCCTGTGTAAATTTCGGCAGCATGACGGCGTAAACCGTCATCTACCAAACCTGTTGAAAACTAACCTGCAGGTACAAACAAAGCAACCCAGCAGCAAAGGCGCTCAGGCCATTATATATACAAAAAAAGGGTTATGTACACCAAACTGGGGGCTCGAGCCCCAAAACAAAATCCAAAACAAGATCCAAGTGTCCAAAAACGGGTCCTAAAATGTATAAATGTACAAGAATACAGCCAAAAACAAGAAGCAACGCAGAAGTTACTGCTGGTCGTCGTCTAGCTCAGCAACTCTCGCCTCGAGAGCAGCAACCTCGGCGTCACGGACATCGAGCTCCCTCAGCAGGCGAGCCGTCTCTTCTCGGGACTGGGCAAGCTCTCGCTCCAGCTCGCGCTCCCTCTGCAAACAACAAAAACTGTCTCATGTCAATCATCTCAAGCATAAAGGAAGATTAGAAAAACTCAAAAATAAAGTAAACGGAAGGTTCATACCTGACGTCCTCGGCCACCAGCAAGTGCCTCGACGGCAGTAGCCCGTAACCGGTTGGCTACCATCCACAAAGCCACGAACCGGGATGGCGCGACCTGCATTTCAAAAGAAAAATGTTTAGCAATCGAGCAAACTTGAGCAAATGTGTTCTTACACGAAATCATATAAATGAGAAGACTCACCCTCCGGATCAGATGCTGCCAATCGTCCAAGCCAGCATCTCTCACCACCACGTCAAAGTCACGTAGCTCGGAGATCATCGTCATACCCGTCGTGTCAGTGTACTCAAGGGTCTCGGGGTACTCTGGGGGCTCGATGCCCGCCGCCTCGACCTCCTGCAAGATCAGATGATTTCCGTTAACCGATGATCTTTCATCACATGCTCAAACAATCAAAAATGAAAGAGGGTAAAGCACTTACCACAACCGGCCAGTACGCCAACCTCCCGTAGAGGAACGCCGAGTAGTCCTCACCAGGAAGAAGGAGGGCGTCGCCGCCGACGCCAGCCAAGTCAGCCTCCCTCTCAGCCTTAGAAGGCTCCCTAAACATCGTCCGAGGAGGATCGATGGGAACCGTCAAGACGTCCCGAGAGCACTGACGAGCCAAGCGCTCACCCAAGTACCACATAGGACCCATCGACGTCCTCAGCAGTAGCCGGCTCGAGCTCCTAGGTCGAAGGACCTCAGCCACGAAAGGAGGAGAGCCAGCGTACTCCTCCCAAGGCCTAGACACCCACTAGAAAAGCAAACGAAGGGTCATTCTTATGATCAGATCTAAAAGTAGGAGAAAGAAATACAGACAAATGTAAGGTGAAATACTCACGCCGTCCAGCTGAAGAGCGTTCACCTCCCGCCGACAGACGTCGTGGAAGGAACGGCGACTCCTCGTGCGGCACATCACCCAATCCCTCACAACGGGATAAGCCTTCTCCACCGGCTCCGTCCTCTTGGGCGCGAGGCCCGGAAAGTAGGAGTACACCCACGCCTGTAAAACAAGATAATCAACAATGATCTTTCGTGATTTGGTAAGAAAATGGAATGATCTTTCGTGAAATGAAGTGAAGGTTCATACCTCCAACAGCAGTCCAGGGCCGACAGCAGTAGGAGAAGTCCCCTTCTCCATCAACTCCGGACGAACCATGGCCCTCATGAAGCGGATGAGGACCGCAAAACCAGCAGTGACCTAGTCCCAATGGCCTAGGGAGCTCAGGTCAGAAATAAAGGGAAGAAGCTTCGTCGAAAGACTCTCTCCCTTGTCTCCGAGGTAAACCGAAGACAAGAACCACCAGAGCCACAAGCGGACTCTCTGCTCTGCAGTTCAAGGAGGAGGAGCCGTCTCGCTCCCCTCGATCACCACCAACGCCGGGGTCTTCCCCACGAAGTAGTCTCGAACGTAAGAACTAGGCACCAAGCCAGGTACCGCAGCCGCCTTCGGTGCCAAGTTCCAGCCGATCAGCCTCTTAGCCTCCGCCGAGTCAACCCTCATGGCTGTCTCCGGCTACTTCACCACCTCAGTCCCACACGGCAGACCAGAAATCATGCCGTAATCCTCCAACGTGACCCCCACCTCGCCAAAGGGCATGTGAAATGTGGAGGTCGTGTCCCAAAACCGGTCTAAGAAGGCTCGGACGAGACTGAGGTTAGCCCGAAGCTTCCTCCTCGCAATATCTCTCCAAGCCTGCACCAAGGCGCCGAACGCTCCCCGCTCGATCATAGCTAGCTCCTCAGCCGACAGCCTCTCGTAGCACCCCATCGCCGTCGTGTAGCCCGAGAATGACCTGATGTTGCCGGCCTCCTATGTTGATTTGAAACAAAATCTATCTTTAGCTCAAATGAAGGAGAAAAGGAATGACAAACAGAAATGAAAGAAGAAGAATGAAGGATTATGAATCCTATTTACCAAGCTCTTCACCGTCCTGTAGGACAAGTGACCCTCCGCAGCCCAAAGAAGGTGCCTACTGTCCCAAGTCTTAGCCCACGCAGGTGCTCCCCTCAGCTGGCGACCACCTCGTCCAACGTTGGCCCGTCTCGGGCCCTCCTCCTCCTCCTCCTCCTCAGCAACCTCCTCCTCCAGGACCCCGTCCTCAGCAGCCGTCACCGCAGCAGTGAAAGCCTCCTCCAACGCCTCCTCAAGCACCTGAGAAGGGTCAACAGCAGTGTCCACGTCCATGGGAGCTCTCCATGACGTAGAAGCCTCATCACCTGCAAAATTAAGGTAAATTTAGGCCGCGTTAAGTGACGACAAGCCTTGATTAGGGGACTTCCGAGTTTTCGGAGCTCCGAAATCGCTCTTTTCTCGCCATCATTGGCAATTTTCCCACAAAACCGTCCGCTCATGTGGTAATTTGGGTCAAGTCAAGCCTAAGTTGAAGCCTAGTCATGGGTTCGAGTCGGAATTTCGACAACATTTCGTTATAACGGCGATTATGCCCTAGAAAGTGTCCTGAAAAAGCCGTCACAAACCAAAATTCTGAGATGGTAGGAAGTTTACCTATAACACAAGGATTCCAAATATCAAGTTTCGTCGCAAATGGGCAATCCTAAGGCTATTTTCGAAGCGATTTACGGTTTAGCTGTGAAACCGTCTCAATTTCACTCAAATGCTCAAAACTCAACAAAAATTCAAAACAAATACATGGTTATAATCCTTATACTACCAATTGGCCATTTACAAAGTCAATTTCGCAAGGCAAAATCATTTGGAGGAAAAGCCCCAAATTTTCGACTAATTAGGGTCGAAAACCCTAATTTTGTCGATCCCATTTGATTAAATGCAAAAGATAAATGCAAGATTGGTACACATACCTCGATTAGTCATGGCGAATGCAAGCTTTTGGATCAAATTTTGACGAAAATGGTTGGAATTTGAGAGAGTAATTGAGATTTTATGTTTCAAACAAATGAAATGAAACCCTTGTTTCATCGGGTTTTTACGCAGAATTGCCACACCCAGGAATAGACGCAGCAGGTGCTGCACCTTTTCCAGGGGACACAGCTCTTGCTGCGCCTCTTCCTTAGCTTCCCTTCATACGAATTTTCAAAAATTCGTTATGAGTTCGTTATTTTGTGGGCCCATCTTTGGTGCGCCTCTTCCTTGATGCTACATCGCATATTTGGTCCGTTTGACGTATATTCTTCACCAGGATCCACATCTTCCAAGCCAACAACAAATTATCGCCTTTCTTATACAAGACCTAGCTTGTCACAATGAGCGTTTCTTCTTGGACAGGTGTTTCGACACGCCTTTATTCTGTTCCCCCAGCGAGAGTACACGGATAGACTTTCCCACTTGAGACATGGAGATCAGTTCCCGATTATGTTCCCCCAGCGAGAGTACACGGATAGACTTTCCCTCTCAAGACATGGAGATCAGTTCCCGATTATGTTCCCTCAGCGAGAGTTCACGACCGACAGTCATTCTCTCTCGAGACATGGAGATCAACATCGACCCCAAATTCTTCCAAAGTTTGTTTGAAGTTGAACACAAGCAGATTTCTCCCAGCAGTTCCAGACTGTGTCCTGCTGTCTTCTCCCAATATTGCGTTTTATTTTTCCTGGAGTTTCAAGGAATTTCAGGTATGGTCTCTTCTTATGGCTGGCGAGCCTCCTTACGTAGTCTAATGGACTTTAAACGACTCTCCCCGATAGTCGACAGACTCTAAAATGTTCCCGACGACAGGTCCTTGGCTCACCCCTTGAGCCGCCTCGCGTCGCCATAGTCGTCTGGTTGTAATCTTCGATTGACCTGATGGCTATACTTTGAATTTCGCCTTGTCCAAGCCTCAGTTAAAGTGGGGGCTCTGTAGATACCTCATTTCTGCACCTCCCGCAAACCACCCGATGATGATTGGGCCACATGTTTGGTACGCGGAATGATTTGTGACAGTTCGTAAGTTTATCGTCAAAGTGATCGCTCAAACATTTATGTCTACCTCTTAATTGTCATCTACGTGCCGATACGCTCGTTTTGGCAGTAATTAGAGTACATTTGGAGTCCGGGCCTAAAACCGTCTTCATTTTCTGATAACCGTTAAAATGCCGAGTCAGAATGTTCTGGAATGTTCCGGATATTTCTATTCCATATTTTATAAATCTTTTAATCTTTAGTAAATAATTTCCCGAAATATTCACACAAAATATTAAGGAAAACCAAATTATTCCGTTATTCCATAAACCAAACACGGAAATCTTTCTTCCGTAGGAGGAAACCATTTGGGAAAGGACGCAGCAGGTGCGGCGCCTCTTCCAAGAGACGCAGTGCCTGCTGCGCCTCTTCCCAAGTCCTTTTCTGCGTATTTTTCGTATCTTTTTCATATCTTTTCGAGATTCACTTCCAAAGTTTCTCCGAAAACCCTATTCCTCCGTGTGATTAGTATAAATAGAGACCTTTGGTCTCTCATATTTCTCACGCGAGTGTCCGCCCTTCTCTTCTACCTTTGCATTCTAGACCACGTTCTTACTTTTTGGCGCCTACATGCTTGAACATTCGACCACGTAAGCTCGGATCCTTCTGAGTACCAGCCTCGTTTTGCATGACCGACCAATTTGACCAACTCCACCATAATCATCTTTAATCAATCTTAATCTTTTTCCTCTTACGAGGGCACTTTCGTTACATTCGAGTCGAGCATCACTAATCGTAAACTTAGTTCATCTCGTTTCGTCAAACATGTAAGTCTGAGGGTGTAAATATCTCTTTTATTTATTGTTCTTTATTTTTTATAATCATATTGTAAGATTTATGTTGAAAATATAATTAAAACCGATTTCTAAACCCTTTGTTTAAACCCTTTTTACGGATTAACATGAGACAGACGTCGAGAAGGGACGCAGCACTTGCTGCGCCTTTTCCTGAGGTTGCCGCCGTTCCCACTTCTCTTCTTCTTCCTTCGTCTTCTGTTGGTTTCGTCTTTCTTGTTTTCTCTCGCCTTTGTTTGTTCTTATTTCGTTCACATGATAATTTAACATATCGTTCATCATCATTAACACATAATCCGTCATAAATTCCCGACTTAGATCCCTTATAACCAATATTCGCGGGTTTTCGTCATTAAAGTCAAACCGGGTTGTAGAAGTTCGATTCAATCATATTGGGTTTCTGGAATTCGACCTTTGATATATTTCCATCTGTTTATTATCATATTCATTATTAGTCAATCATTAATTCATCATCTTTAACCAAATTAAATAGTTAGTTTCTTAATTTGTTAATTATTAGCCTCATTAACTGATGTGACCATTATTTGCGCACATTTAGTCCCCTAATTGAGCCTATTTTGCATACTATTATAGCATTCTGTGACCATTTTATCCGTCAAAACCTTCCTATTTGCTTTTCTATCGCATTCTATATGTTTTGTAGGAAGAAGAGAATAAGGCGGAAATTCCCGTCTTTCGTGCATATTCGGAAGCTATTTGACGACATTTGATGGATTAGTATGAGGAGGAAGCAAGAACTGAAGACCAAGCCTA
The DNA here is from genome assembly GCF_048544455.1 of Silene latifolia. NCBI lineage: Eukaryota > Viridiplantae > Streptophyta > Magnoliopsida > Caryophyllales > Caryophyllaceae > Silene > Silene latifolia. Next base: position 62,825,851 of record NC_133537.1, on the reverse strand, counting down.
CAAAAATAAAATGGAAGTGAAGGAAAGGGAAGAATAGAAAAGAAAACTTAAACTGAAGCCCAACCCGAGCGGATTCTCTGAAATCCGGCCGTCCACAATACACGGAACCCGTGCGTCTTCTCACCAATCCGCCCGTTTTTCCTCTTCACCAATCCGCCCGGATTCTCCCAAAGACGCTCGGATTCCAGCCCAGCGCATTTTCGTCTTCTTCAAGCCTCAGAGAAAGACGCCCTTCCTTCAAGAGATACCGGCTCCTCCCTGCTCCATTTAAAAAGTGTAATTACTAGTTTAACCCTTAGTTAACCCTAATGCATTCACCTAAATTCTACTATAAATACCCCACTTGTAAATAATCAAAGGGGGTTCCTTTTTACACATCTTTTTAGTTAGAGAAATCCTTCCTTAGATTAGATTAGGAGTAGATTAGAATAGATTACTCTTTAATCTTTCCACAAATTACACATTAATATCTCCTTAATTATTGTTCAAGTTTATTATTCAAGTTTATTATTGGGTAATTGAAGATTATTGGGTTATTATTGGGAGATTGACAACCTTCCATCAATCACCAATTTCTTCTATTATTCTTTGCATTATTATTTTGGAATCTCCATATGTATAACTCTCTTAATCCTTGTTTTAATTATTGTTAATCTTTCTTACTCGTTCATCATGTTTTACCTTGTTAATATGATTGACAACCTTGTTAGCATGTTAAACTTGATCATGAGTGAGTAGTCTCTTAGCTAGGATTAGTGGGTAATTAAGGGAAACAAACATGGGGATTGATTCATGCTTAATCTAATATGTTCACATGATTAAATTGCTTGCTTGTTGTGATGTCAACTTTATGCACATGTTATGTTTGATGAAATGCTAAGGCTATGAATCCTTGCATTTTTACCATCTCTTATCTACTCAACTTGACTCGTAAGATATAAACCAACTCGAGTCTTGTTAGACCATGCATAGAAGTTGATTAGGAGGAAAGTAAGTCGACTTGTAGGTGTTGTACAATCTAATCGATTCGGCTCCGGGACCCAACTCTTCCTAAGAACCGTAAGATATAACCCAACTCGGTTCCTCCACAACATTAATTGCTTGCAACCTTTTAAACATGTTTATATGATCAACACCATGAATCCCCCATGACCCCATGATATCCTAGCACTTTTAATCAATTGTTTACATCTTTCCTTTTATTGCTCGTTCTACTTTATTGCTTGTATTAGTCTAGACACAACTACAAACCCCATCAATTGTGACACTAGCATAAATTGAGATAGATAGACTTAGAACCCAAAGCACACCGTCCCATGGATCGACCTCGACTTACCACTAACTAGTTGTTTGTTGAGTATTATAAATGTGTTTGATTGGATGAGTGACGACATCAACCAGATCAAAATGGCGCCGTTGCCGGGGATGGTGCTATGTGATTAAGTTCTTACTTGTTTGTCTATTTTAATTGTGGTTTCACCTTGAGGAACTTGTTCCTTAAGGATCGTTTTTACCGTTTTCTTGTAGTTTCCATGTTTGTAGTTGTATCTCTATCTTGACCAATGATGATGACCCAAGACTTGACATATGGAGTATGTGGTGAATCTTTGGAGTATGACTATGGGTATGGGGAGTTTGAGGAGCAAGTCAACACAAACCTACCTTATTATTTGTACAACGAAAATCCTAACCACTACCCCAATTTTTCCCACCAAAATCACCACACCCAATATCAACAACAACCACCCACCCAATACCCATTTCACAATGAACTTCAATTGCCACAATACAACCACTTTCACACCTACTCACAACAAGAAGATGAACCCATTGAAAATGTGATTCTCCAAATGATGGGAGATCAACAAAACTTCTTCAAACAAATGCTAGAGGAGAGCCAAAAGAGGGACAATGTTCTTCAAGGCATTGTTGCCCAAAGAGAGGAATTGGAAATTCAAATTGCCCAATTAAAAGAATCCCAAGCAACCACTCCCCACCGTTCTTTGGACATTGAGCACAAATGCGAATTTGAAGTAGTAACCTTTGATATGGAAAATGAGAAATGGGAAGAGCCAATCTCCTTGAGCTCTTGTGACTATGAAAGTGTAGTGTTTGATGAGGAAGACATGAGGTTGAGTAAGCCAAACACTCTTAACCTTTGTGAGTACGAGGGTGTGTCCTTTGAAGTAAATATTGGGTTGTTGGAGAAAAAGTTGCATGAAGCCCCCATTTATGATTCATATGAAGATAGCAACAATGATGATGAACCTAACGGATGGACTCATAATATCACCTTGCTTGAGGAACCTATCCTTGAGACATTTGAGATACCCTATCATGAAGAAGGACGTCCTTCCTTTATTCCTCATGAAGATCACTTGACACCTATCATAGAGCCAATGATCATTGAAGAGGATATGATAAGCCTTCTTCAAAAGGCCAAAGTTTCATACAAGAGCTACTTGATGAAAAAGCTCAAAGAGAAAATTGCTCGTGAGGCTACTTGTGAAGATTTGGCACCCACAATCTCAACTCCTAGGGTATCCGATCATCAATGTCACGAAAATTCTCCTTCTACCTTGGAAGGATTGAAAAATAAAAATGCTATCATCATCACTAAAATCGAAGAAGAAGTTGGTAAGTGGAAGTCCACGGATGAAAATGAACCACACTTCATGCTTAGTATTGACAAGAATCATGGGCTTATCTATTTGAAGCATCGGGAAAGCTCTAATGCTAAGGACAAAGCGAGGGAAAGAACATTCTACAAGCTTCCTTGGCCAAATTTCATATTCAAATTGAGCAACCCATACTTGTGCTTATTTGGAGCTTGCTCACAAGGTTTTGATCTTTTATTAAGAGCTTTGAGCTCTATGGATAAGAATTTTTACAAATTAAACTAGTTTGGTGGAGTCCTATCTCAAACCACCATTTGTAAGATATTTCTTGGACCATTTACTTTGTATAATATTGTACATTATTGCATTTGCATTTAATTTCTTGCATGAGAGAGGAGAGAGAGAGAGTGATCTTACATGTTTCATGAGTAAATTTCAGAAAAAGATAAGGAAAAAGGGAGAAAATCGGTGATAAGGGGTGTGTTATTTCACGTAAAAGAAAGAAAAAACAAAGAAAGGAGCAGAAGACGTCCGGATCGAGAGCAAGACGCCTGACCTGGGCCCACGGCGAAGAAATGATTAAAGCTGTAGAGAAAGACGTGCGGATTCGATCAAAACCGCCCGTTCTGGACAATACGTCCGTTTTCTTCACGGGACGCCCGTCCCGTGTGTCACCAGAAACAAGATTTTGTGCTGCGCCAGAATACGGGCGGATTTTGCCCAAGACGCCCGTCCCGACCAAGACGCACGTCCCAGACGCAAGACGCCCGACTTTTCCCACCTCTCAGCCAAGGAAAACTGCTGTGTTAAAATCCGTGCGGATTCAAGCGAAGACGCCCGTCTTCTTCTCTCACAATCCGCCCGTCCCGATGGAAATCCGCTCGGATTGCCCTGTTCTCTCGGATAAAACGGATTTGACCCATCCTTATCCGTTCGGATTCCCTCTTTCTTCTATATAATCACCCCCTATCTCCCTCATTTCCTCACCTTATCAAACCCTAAAACACTCATCTCAACCCTCAAAACCACCCTCTCATCCTCAAAAACACTCCCATCACCCGCACCAAAATGGCACCATTGATGAACACCAAGGGAAAGGCTAAGAAATTGGTTGAATCATTCGGGAAGAAGCGCAAGGGATCAACATCTTCAACGCCGCAAGAGATAGTGCTACCAAGGAGCTCCCAACCCTTAATGAGGGGAGGAATTGAACAACTCGACCACTTTCAAGAGGTGCTCTTTGAATCCGATGACCACCGCACAAACTTTGTCAAGCTACTAGGTAAGAAGTACGAACCCACTCAATTTGTAGATACTAGGGTGTTGGAAATCCTCAAGATAAGGTACCCTACCGAGATGTTCTTTAATGGCCTTGGCATTGGAAAACTTTTCCATGCCCATGAAGAGACTTACCTTAGTCTCACCCTTGAATTCTTGAGTAGCCTTCGCATTGTGACTAATACCCACACCAATGTGGGCATGAGTTTAGGTTATGTAACCTAGACCATTGTCTTTCGCTTGAGGAATTCGCCTATGTTTTCGGTCTTGAAGTACCCACCAACTATACCGAAAAGCCCGATAATTTTGTTGTGGACCTTCTTTGGAAGGCTATCTCCGGGAGGAATTATATCCACCCAAAGCATTGCTACACCTTCGCCATCCAACATCCGGTGATTCGATTCACCGAGCGCTTTGTAGCCGGTTGCATCAATGGAAGGTACGAACAAGATAGGTGTACTCTCATCGACTTAACTTTTCTTGAGTCCTATTTGAATGTTCGAGCGGTGAGGCGTTATAACTTCAATACGCCACTTGAGATACTTACTAGGTTCCATGATTTTGCTCAAGGGACCACCCAACTCAAGACCTTCGTGATGGGAGGTCTAATTACCATTTTGGCCCACCACCTTTGTCCCGGGTTCAATGCCCGAGGAACCTATGTTCCTCTTGAGGGGAGGACTTTGATTGATGAACACACTATCTTCCACAGTCACCGATGGTGTAACTACACTCGAGATGGGAGTGTAGAGTGGCACACCAAAGGATGCACTTCGATGATCCTTGAAGGATGGAAGATACCGGGCATTGACCCAAGATTGAGCCCATACTCTCCTCCACCAAGCTACCTCCTTGATATCCAAATTCTTGATAATCCCCCTCAAAGGGAAGAGCCGCACCGCCAAATACCTCGTGGAGGGCCGGGAAGGCCTATTTGCCCGCCTTCCTATGTACCCATCCCGCCATACCCTACTCCGTATACCGAATTTAGGCCGGCAATCCCCAATAACCCGGGTATTAATGATTTGATGGCACTCATGAATAGAGTGGACCTAGGGGTACATAAAGGGAGGGAAGACAACTACCTGGCCCTCTACCCCCAATACTATAACATGGCTCAACAAGGGTATGTTGACCCTAATGGCCCTTTGCCCTCTTGGGCACAACCGGAGCTCTTGTTCCCTAATCAAGAGAACCAAGCTTGGGGTCGCGGCGATGGAGGGCATTATAGCCAAGGTGGAGGGTACTTGGGGCAAGGAGGAGAGTTTGAACAAGGAGGGTATTGGGGTCAAGCAAGCTGGTATGATCAAGCGGGGAGTTCTCATCGTTATGGCTATGATCAAGATGAGGATGACGAGTGAAAGAGGCCTACCTCACCACCTCCATTTGTATGATACCCATCTTTCTCTCTCTTTTTTTTTTGTATACACATTGCATTTAGTGTAGCTTTTGCATGCATTCGTATTATATTCCATATTGCATTTGCATAAGTAGTCCATATAGTATAAATTGCATTGTAACATAATTCATATAGATAGTTGCATAAAGATTAGAATTCATGCATTATCACTAATGGCCAAACCTATTCATTTCTACACTAGAAATAGTGTTTAAATCGGTTTGGGGAGGTTTGATCATAGGTGACCGTAATTTACTAGAAATCATGCATCATATAGTATAGTTTAGATTGCATTCATTTGTTATATATGTCATATAGAATTGCATTTAGTTAGAGCATGCATTCATTCATACCATATCATTGCATTTGTACTTTATTTCAAAAAAATCAAAAATCCAAAAACATGTATTTCTTTTTCATTCCTACTCCTACATGTACATTGAGGACAATGTCCAAAATAAAGTGGGGGATGGGAATTTATATTCCAAAAATGCATAAAAATTGAAAAATTTCGAAAAATCACAAAAATATGTCTTTTAATTTCATAAAACAAAAATCATAAAAATTTGAAAAATTGAAAAATCCAAAAACAAGTTCATTTCCTTTGTAGTGTAGACTTGTATATATTGTTTTGTATATATTGTGTTTGTTCATCCTTTTTCATATTGATTGACTACGCCACATCCGAGACATGAGGATATTGAAGACCGCATGGTATGATCTTTCCAATCTCCTTTTTCCTCTTTATGTTAATGACTATGTGGCTTTATTTTGATTGATGCGGTAAAAACAATGTGAACTTAGGGCTTGCATTTACTTTATATGGCATATTAGTTGGTAGAATCATTTGCATTAGGATGTATATATGTTAGTTGCATCATGGCATGTAGTTTGCATGTTAGAAAATTTTTTGCGAAACCGTCTACTTGGGAAGCTTGACTAGTGTATATAGGCCCTAGTAGATGCTTTTTCTTCTTAAGACTTTGCTTGTTAGAATACTTGTAAAACACCCTAGGATGTGTCATGCTAGTATCCCTTGACCCATGGATTAAGGCCTAGTCAAGAGTACCTTGTGGTGTGATAACTCCTTGGCTACCGTTTATTCCAAGGTGACCCTTGAAACTATGCATCCATCCATCATTCATCCATGTTCTACCACACATTTTGTCATCAAAGGGAATGAGCACAAAAAGAAATCAATTTGAGTTCAATGAAATGAAAAGTGAAAGAAAGTTTGCAAAATGCATCAAAAGAAAAGAGGAGCAAAAATAGACTCCTAAAGCTTCAAAAATAAGGCACCCTCCCTACATACGGGGTGCCTTTTAAAATGTTCAAAAAGAAATGCAAAGAAAAGTTGAAAGTTGTCAAGTGTTGAAATGCCAAAAATCAAAAAGAAAGTGTTCTCAAATGTTATATGCCACAAGAAATTGGGGGGGGGGGGAAACAACAATGAAAGCAAACTCCCAAAATGAAACTCAAATACTATCGATCCCTTTTCCATCTTATCCATTTTTGTGCATGGTAGAGAGGGGACGACCCTTCTTCTTGTCTAGGCAAGAGGAGGAATTCCGCGATCCTCCAGTGTTTCTAACACCATAGAGAGTCTACTCTTGACAAAAGCATTTAACGATTGAGGACAAAGGTACCCTAGCTTGACACAACTTGGAGGTGATTTATTGGTATCCTTCTAGGCTTAGTAGTTTGAAGAAATTGTATCTATGAAGGAGTGTGTACCCTTGAATTGCTTCCCTTGTAGATAATTTCCGCCACTTAGATGAGGAAAGTGGCTATTCTTTTGTAGATGCATCCATTACTTGATTTTGTGTGTTTAATGATTGGATGTGTCGCCATTTTGGCAAGACTCACCTTGCCTTGCAAGAAGGCATCCTACCTCATGGTTGTCTTGTTGTGAGTTGAAGGGGTGGAGTGAGACCCGCTAATTGTCTCATATCGGTTATGTTATTAGGTTAGTTTAAATAAAGGTCTAGTTTTAGTCACCTCTTTACTCGGGACGAGTAAAGGTTCGGTTTGGGGATATTTGATGTGACCATTATTTGCGCACATTTAGTCCCCTAATTGAGCCTATTTTGCATACTATTATAGCATTCTTTGGCCATTTTATCCGTCAAAACCTTCCTATTTGCTTTTCTATCGCATTCTATATGTTTTGTAGGAAAGAAGAGAATAAGGCGGAAATTCCCGTCTTTCGTGCATATTCGGAAGCTATTTGACGACATTTGATGGATTAGTATGAGGAGGAAGCAAGAACTGAAGACCAAGCCTACAAAAATAAAATGGAAGTGAAGGAAAGGGGAGAATAGAAAAGAAAACGTAAACTGAAGCCCAACCCGAGCGGATTCTCTGAAATCCGGCCGTCCACAATACACGGAACCCGTGCGTCTTCTCACCATCCGCCCGTTTTTCCTCTTCACCAATCCGCCCGGATTCTCTCAAAGACGCTCGGATTCCAGCCCAGCCCAGCGCATTTTCGTCTTCTTCAAGCCTCAGAGAAAGACGCCCTTCCTTCAAGAGATACCGGCTCCTCCCTGCTCCATTTAAAAAGTGTAATTACTAGTTTAACCCTTAGTTAACCCTAATGCATCCACCTAAATTCTACTATAAATACCCCACTTGTAAATAATCAAAGGGGGTCCCTTTTTACACATCTTTTTAGTTAGAGAAATCCTTCCTTAGATTAGATTAGGAGTTGATTAGAATAGATTACTCTTTAATCTTTCCACAAATTACACATTAATATCTCCTTAATTATTGTTCAAGTTTATTATTCAAGTTTATTATTGGGTAATTGAAGATTATTGGGTTATTATTGGGAGATTGACAACCTTCCATCAATCACCAATTTCTTCTATTATTCTTTGCATTATTATTTTGGAATCTCCATATGTATAACTCTCTTAATCCTTGTTTTAATTATTGTTAATCTTTCTTACTCGTTCATCATGTTTTACCTTGTTAATATGATTGACAACCTTGTTAGCATGTTAAACTTGATCATGAGTGAGTAGTCTCTTAGCTAGGATTAGTGGGTAATTAAGGGAAACAAACATGGGGATTGATTCATGCTTAATCTAATATGTTCACATGATTAAATTGCTTGCTTGTTGTGATGTCAACTTTATGCACATGTTATGTTTGATGAAATGCTAAGCCTATGAATCCTTGCATTTTTACCATCTCTTATCTACTCAACTTGACTCGTAAGATATAAACCAACTCGAGTCTTGTTAGACCATGCATAGAAGTTGATTAGGAGGAAAGTAAGTCGACTTGTAGGTGTTGTACAATCTAATCGATTCGGCTCCGGGACCCAACTCTTCCTAAGAACCGTAAGATATAACCCAACTCGGTTCCTCCACAACATTAATTGCTTGCAACCTTGTAAACATGTTTGTATGATCAATACCATGAATCCCCCATGAACCCATGATATCCTAGCACTTTTAATCAATTGTTTACATCTTTCCTTTTATTGCTCGTTCTACTTTATTGCTTGCATTAGTCTAGACACAACTACAAACCCCATCAATTGTGACAATAGCATAAATTGAGATAGATAGACTTAGAACCCAAAGCACACCGTCCCATGGATCGACCTCGACTTACCACTAACAAGTTGTTTGTTGAGTATTATAAATGTGTTTGATTGGATGAGTGACGACATCAACCGGATCATTAACCTTGTAATTAATTCGTTCTAATTGGTTTCATCCGTGTTTATTGATTTTCATGACCGTCAATCACATGTAAATAATCTACTAATCATTTCCATCCAAGTAAATATTATTAATCAATCATTAAATTCACCAACGAACGTTAACGACTTGCGATTCCGGCTTCACAGCCAGAACTGAGCCAAGGAACAGACGCAGCGACTGCTGCGCCTCTTCCAAAGGACGCAGCTCTGCTGCGCCTATTCCTGGCTGATTTCTGTCTCTGAACTCCCGTCTTGCTTTGACCTAGTATTAGTTACGTATTTAATTAACTATTATTCCTATTATCGCTTAATTCCTGTTCGTTTATTCCTTTATTCTTTCTTTTTCTCAAATTATCCGTTTTAAAGGTATTTTCGACATAAATCAATAAAACCGTTGTAATTATTGTAGTTCTCCATTATTGTATCTATTATTGCATTTCTTTATTATATTTCACTTGTATGTTTTCACATGTAATTGAGCTTAAATCCCAACTTCGACCCAAATGCATGTTAAATTACGTGTTTACCGACTTAGTCTAATTCTTCATGTTAGGATTAAAACGTTGGATGTTGCACTGCATGCATATAATCGACAATATATAGAGTATAGAAAATTTCCCTAATCATTAGTATAGGCCGCTATCGAGGCAGGCGGGATTAGGTGTTCGATCAAAAGAGCTTCCTAATACGTACCCTCACCCCTTACTCCAGATCTCTGTGAACATCCGTGTTCATTGGCAATCACGAGAGTCATTCAAGACATAGAATGCTAAAGGTAACGAGTTCTTGGTGTCTATGTCACTACTTTGTGTCTTGACATGACACGAGGTATTCGAACGGTTTCCAATTTTCCACAATAAATTGGTGGCGACTCCACAAATGCAAACGCTTGTTCTTTCCCAAGCGCTCCCGTGGGCCCATTGTCCATAAGAGTGTATGTAAATTTCGAGATTAAATGATCTCTTTTAGCATGATTTATGAATCTTTAGTGTAAAAATGACATAAATAGTGACTATTTTAGCATAAATAGGTAAAACGAATTGTATGGCATGAGAAAATTATTTTAGGTTGCATTAGTATCCCACTAATCAGATCTAAAGTTTTAAAGTTAATTGGATTAATTTTTAGATACTTTAGATGTTTTATGAGATAAAACCGATAAAATGCAACTATATTTTCTCAAAATTAAATCAAAAATTTTAACCATGATTTTTAACATTATGAGTGTCATGGAAATATTCCAGAATGTTAAAAAAATTTAAAATTCAAATTTTGAAATTAATTTAATTTAATTTGGATTTATTTCATAAATGTTATGATTTTAAGGTAAAAAATGAGCATAAAATTAAATCAAGTTGAATTATTGTCAAAAATTGAGTGATGACTAATTTTTGAGTCCTAAAAGGTGTTAGGATAATTAACTTGAGCTTAGATGTGATTTAAGTGTTAATTAGTGATTTTTAAAAAAAAAGTTATTATCACGCATTTCCATAAAACCGGGTTATATATATGACATAAGTTAGATAGGGCGATTTGGCACATCATTTGGCATGATAGGTACATATTATAATGCTGCATATTTCAATTGTTGAATGTCTTTTATTTATATAATTTTTGAATTATGTAATTTTATCTTAGTATGGCCTTAGTTTTAATCGATATTACCCGTAATGAAAGGGAATATTGTTTCGGTTGTAATTTAATGTGATCTCGTATCACTTTTATTTTTGTTAGTTTTTCCATTTTACAAATGTATAATAGGAATAGTTTTGTATTTTTATTATTATTTGTAATTATGGAGTAATCTTCAAAGACGGTGCCATTCGGAAAGATGATCCGACGAAGACGGTGTTTCTTGGGAGGAGTGCCACTTGAAGATTCAAGGGACCAAAGGAGTTGGTTTCCGAATATGTAATAAATTATTTGATTTTCTATTTTTAGGAAGGCCATACTAGGAATTTTATTTATTGCTTTGCATTTCTCTTAATATGTTACATGCATTGCCAAATCGTCATAACAACAACATGCATATCATATCGAGTCATCGACCGTGTCAATTATAATTATCGTAGTTCACTGCTTTAGTTCACTTAAAACGTGATAGATAATAAATTGACAAGACCTCTCACATATAATAATTGAGAATTAGCCTTGGCAAAAAGTAGAAACCATGAATCCCAATTTCATAAGGGAGTTGAGCCGGCTTTACCGTAATAAAAACCTTGTTACGTTGGGTAAGTGGGTAATAAAATGTTATTACATTGAAATTTGGATTGAGCTCAACGGAAGTATTCGTGACTGTAGTCGCATGTGTTCCGGGCTAAAGATGAAAGTTAGAGTAATTTTTATCGATCGAGAGTTCTAGAAGTAGAATCGATTAAGGGGTTAATCCACCGAGTTATATTAATAAGGGATGACTCGGCTTACCGTACCCGTATTAATATGAATTTGGATCTCGGAATCATTTTATAGTTGGGTGGAGGTTACTATATAAATGCAATACCTGTAGTGAAATTTACGAGTATTATTAAAACGATAGATGTTAATTATTTCCTTCATTTTCCGTTTTTGTAGTTAAATAATACGCAATGAATTCATCTAATACTCCTACACCAATCACCGTTGATACATGGCTCCAATCATTTGATGAAAAATGCTCTGAGTATGACAATGATACGATTAGATAATTACGCGTTGACATTGGTCATGATGAAAATTTTTGCTTCTTTATCACCTCCACTCCACCCACTCCAATATTATTGCCTACCACCTTGGAAAGAAAGTCTTGTGAAGAAAATCTAACAAAACCCAAGGCGTCCTTGTTTGAAGAAACAAGGAGAAATATTAAATACAGTGGGAGTTCTAGCAAGAGTGTCTTTGCAAATGAAAGGAGTATTGGTATTAATAAAGGGAAGGCAAAAATGGGCGAGAAACCCAAACCTGATTATGAATTGTAAATGAATAGTGGGACTACCAAGACCAAGACCAAGAAGGGTGCCAAATCCTATGAGGAATGTCATTATTGTAATGTAATGGGCCATTGGAAGCGAAATTGCCCCAAGTATTTGGAAGATATCACAGTTGGACTTGTTACTCCAAGTGGGACTTGAAAATGTGGAAAAGCTAAACAAGAGTGATATGAATCTCCGACAAGGAAATGGAGCTAGGGTAGCCGCCACTTCAAGAGGGACTTATGTACTTGTTTTAGCTAATAGCTTTGAGTTATAATTTACATAATTGTTATTATGTACCCACTTAGTCTAAAACATTATTTCCATTTCTATGTGAGACATGAAAGGATTAATATTTTGCCATCAAAGACAATTGTTGTATTTTGTTGAAAATAGACATGGCTGTGAGCCATGTCACTTATCTTAATGATATTCATGTTTTAGACACTTCCAACTCAATAAAAGATATATACATAATACGATCCAAAAGACTCATAACTAGTAATCCAAATGATTTGTACATTTGATTTTTCAATTAGGTTACGTAAATGAGAAACGCATTAAACGCTAGTGTCGACTAGAATTATTGAACCATTTGATTTCAATCATATGGAATATGCGAATCTTGCCTCCTTTGCAATATGATTTGTACTCCCTTTAGTGGTAAAGGGACACGAGCAAATGATTTGTTGGGACTAATACATGACGATGTATGTGTTCTAAATATGCATCATCGCAAAGGGAATTTATGACTACTTCGTCATACTTCGTCACTTTTACCAATGATTTAAGTAGATATGGGTATATTTACTTAATCAAATATAAAGTGAAACATTTGAGAAATTTGAGAAATTTCTAAATCACGTAGAGAACCAATTGAACAAAGTACTAAAGCATTACGATCCGATCGTAGTGGCAAAGATCTAAGTAATGAATTTGATTTATTAAAGATGGATTATGACCTAGTGTCATTACCCATAAGATCAAACTAATATGAGTTGGTTTGAGTTGTTGAACTCAATTTTGGGAATTTGCAATCCAAAACGGACAAGTAATTCTAAACGGATGGTCAACCATGAGATACCTAGAATAGAGAGTCTATTAAATAGATGACATGGATAAGACTCGTATATTACATGAATCAAACTGCCATGTTAGGGATGGCCTTTTGAAAGCTAATACATAGTCTAGATAAACTCCTAGTACTCCACTATATATATATATATATATATATATATATATATATATATATATATATATATATATATATATATATATATATATATATATATATATATATATAGAGAGAGAGAGAGAGAGAGAGAGAGAGAGAGAGAGAGAGAGAGAGAGAGAGAGAGAGAGAGAGAGAGAAGGGTTCTTATAAGGCCTTGATACCATATAAGGCCCTAAGTCCTTATAAGAACCCTTGGATGGAAGGGATGGAGGGATGAGATTACATATCAATGAAAGGCCACAAATTGATCTCCCCTAATTAGCTTCCTAACTCAATTAATCTCCCTTCTTAATCCTCCTCATTCTCATAACCTCCTCTCATCCATTCATTCATTCACCCCTTTCAATAATTCACTCCCTCTCCTGATTCATTCACTCCCAACAAAAAAAAAACCCAAAAAAAAACCCAAACAAATCCCACCTTTCCTTTCAAAAACCAAAAACAATCCCACCACCCACAACCCACCACCATATCTTCCACCACCACAACAACTCCACCCGGCTGCCACCCTCCTCTCTAACCCGAAACCACACCCGACCCACCACCGCAACCACAACAACAACAACACCAGCCGGCCTCCACAACAACAACAACAACAACACCCACCACCGCAACCACAACAACAACAACAACAACAACAACCCGGCTGCCACCCTCCTTTCCCGTCTTCGTCCTCGTCCAGATCTGCCACCACCCCGACTCCCTGCTTTCCCGTCTTTGTCCTCGCCACCACCCCGACATCTCCAACAAAACCCACCCTCCTCACGCCGCCCTCCTTCCTCCACCATCACCACCGAGCCCACCACGAGCTGACTCCCTGCTTTCCCGTTTTGTTGTTATTGTTTATGGTTTATTGTTTATGATTTTTTCGATTTGTTTTGTTTTGTTTACAAAACCGCCCACCACGAGCTGACTTCCTTTCTCTTTTTTTCTTTTTTTTTTCTTTTTTGTATTTGCTTTGTTTGGTTTTGATTTTTGTAGATTTGTAGATTTTTATTTTTCAGATTTGTTGGTTTTTGTTTATTTGTTTTTTGTTTTATTTTTATTTTTGTTTTTTGTTTTATTTACGGTTTTTGTTAGATTTACGGGTTTTTTGTTAGATTTATGCATATAATTTGTTATTCTCATGAGTCATTCACCAACATTTTATTTTTGTATATAATTTGTTAATTTAATTGGGTTATACGACTAAAGTTATACAATTTACGACTTCACCAAAGTTATATATTGTTATTGAAGTATTTTTGGACTAAAGTTATACATCTTGTCTATTAAAGTTATACACTGCGTGCATTAGAGTTATACACACGATATTTAAATTTGGTTTTTTTTAATTGTTATTTGGTTTATTTCAGATTTCGGGTTTGGTTGGGTTGTTGGTTTTTTGGTTTTATTATTGTTATTTGGTTTTTTGTTTTTGTTATTATGAGTTTTTTTGGTTTTTGTTATTATTTTTTTTTTCATATTTTTCATATTTATTGTTTGATTTTTTTACTATTTACGACTAAAGTTATACATTTTATGACTAAAGTTATACATTTAATGACTAAAGTTATACATTTTATGACCAAAGTTATACAAAAAAAGACTAAAGTTATACAAAAATTGGACTAAAGTTATACAAAAAATTGGACTAAAATTATACAAAAATGAACCAAAGTTATACAAAAATGAACCAAAGTTATACAAAAATTGACCAGAGTTATACAAAAATGCACCAGAGTTATACAAAAAATTGGACTAAAGTTATACAAAAAATGAACCAAAGTTATACAAAAATTGGACTAAAGTTATACAAAAATGAACCAAAGTTATACAAAAATGAACCAAAGTTATTCAAAAATCGACCAGAGTTATACAAAAATGCACCAAAGTTATACAAAAATTGGACTAAAGTCATACAACAATGGACTAAAGTTATACAAAAAATTGGACTAAAGTTATACAAAAATGAACCAAAGTTATACAAAAATGAACCAAAGTTATACAAAAATTGACCAGAGTTATAAAAAAATGCACCAGAGTTATACAAAAAAATGGACCAAAGTTATACAAAAAATGAACCAAAGTTATACAAAAAGGGACCAGAGTTATACAAAAATGCACCAGAGTTATACAAAAATGCACCAGAGTTATACAAAAGTTAGTCCATTTTTGTATAACTTTGGTTCATTTTTGTATAACTCTAGTTCATTTTTGTATAACTTTGGTTCATTTTTGTATAACTTTAGTCCATTTTTTGTATAACTTTGGTGCATTTTTGTATAACTCTGGTCGATTTTTGTATAACTTTAGTCCATTTTTTGTATAACTTTAGTACATTTTTGTATAACTTTGGTGCATTTTTGTATAACTGTGGTCGATTTTTGTATAACTTTGGTTCATTTTTGTATAACTTTGGTTCATTCTTGTATAACTTTAGTCCAATTTTTTTTATCACTTTAGTCCATTTTTGTATAACTTTAGTTCATTTTTGTATAACTTTGGTTCATTTTTGTATAACTTTAGTTCATTGTTGTATCACTTTAGTCCAATTTTTGTATAACTTTAGTCTTTTTTTGTATAACTTTGGTCTATTTTTGTATAACTTCAGTCTTTTTTTGTATAACTTTAGTCCATATTTGTATAACTTTAGTCCATTTTTGTATAACTTTGGTCCATTCTTGTATAACTTTGGTTCATTTTTGTATAACTTTGGTTCATTTTTGTATAACTCTAGTTCATTTTTGTATAACTTTAGTCCAATTTTTTGTATAACTTTAGTCCAATTTTTGTATAACTTTAGTCTTTTTTTGTATAACTTTGGTCATAAAATGTATAACTTTAGTCGTAAATAGTAAAAAAATCAAACAATAAATATGAAAAATAAAAAAATAATAACAAAAACCAAAAAAAACTCATAATAACAAAAACAAAAAACCAAATAACAATAATAAAACCAAAAAACCAACAACCCAACCAAACCCGAAATCTAAAATAAACCAAATAACAAGATTTAAAACCCGAAATCTTAAAAAAAAGTATAACAAGAAGAGATTTGAGAAAATGAATAAAAAAGGAGAAGTAACAAAATAAAAGAAAATAAAAGACAACAACAAAAAATGAATGGAAAAAACAACTCAAAACATGAAAATAAAGACCAAACGAAAAAAAAAAAAAAAAAAAAGGAAAAAAAAAAAAAAAAAAAAAAAAAAAAACAAGTTGGCGGCGGTGCGGGGCGGCGGTGTGGCGGCGGCGGTGGTGGGTGGTGAGTTGGTGTCGGGTGGGATAGTGGTGGGTGGTGGTGAATGAGGAAGAGAAGAATGAATGATTTATTTGGGTTTTTTGATTTAATTGGATTTTTTGGGTTTTTTGATTTAAATGGATTTTTTGGGTTTTATTTATTTATTTGGGTTTTGGGTTTTTTATTTATTTGGATTTTTTGGGTTTTTATTTTTTGGGGTTTTAGAGAGAAGATGAGTTGTGTGATATGTGAGAAAAGTGGATGAGAGGAAAAGAAGTTATAGTGAATTAGTGATTAATTAAAAAGATTAGTGAAGGAGGAGAGAATGAGTGATATTAGTACATAAACACATTTTTGGAGGTTGATCTTGGCCATCCATCTCCCTCCATCCAATGGCTCACAATAGAACTTATGGACTCAAATATATAATGGACCTTAGTTGATCCTTCCTCTATATATATATATATATATATATATATATATATATATATATATATATATATATATAACTCACAAAGCTATCTCTCAAGAAGATAGAGGTATTTCTGAGAGATAGAGTGGGAGTAGATTGGATCATTACAAACATGTCTTATAGTTAAAGTGTTTTTTTTGTGAAAGTAATGGAACTATAATCTATAAAGATAGAATGGGAGTATAGTTCAGTGGGAGTTTAGCGCACATGTCTTGTTGTTAAAATATTGCTTTGCGAAAGTAATGGTATTGTCCTAAATCGACTTTGTTACATAAGAGTCATAGCATTACAATCCAAAGATTGTTACTCAAGAATAGATTCACTTAAAGGCAAGGGTCTCCTTAAAGTGAATAGAGCTTTAGAGTACTTAAATGCATAGATTGACATGAAGATGTTAATCAAGATAAATAATGTTAGGAATTGCCGCATTTCATTTTAATGAAGAATGGCAAATGAGATTAAAATTCGCTTTTCTAAAATGGAAATTTAGAGAAGGAAGTGTTTGAAACACAAAACCTTAGATAAAGATCTAAGAATCCTAACATATTATGCGTAGCTATCTTAAGTGATCACAAGATGATCTTAAGCTAGCATTAAAGGATTATACTTTTCATTCATGTGATAATAGTGGATGGTTTAATTCACATGATTGAAGAATCATGATTATACATGAAGTTAAGTGGGAGCTAGAATTATTTTTCCATGTCTTATATGTTGATAACATATTAATTATTGAGAATAATGTACCAATGCTCTCTTCTATCAAGAGTGGTTGGGAGACTAGGAAAGGGTGCGATATATTCTAAGATTTGTGAATATGTGGGAGATAATATTGGTATGGGGTTAAGAGTCTTATGATGATAAGATCTTTCGTATATGTTGTACATCAACAAGGTTGAATGGGTTATTCATGATGATGAAAGTGGAATTACTATGATGGAGTCATAGTCGTTCACTGAACCTATTAAGTTGTTGATCACATGAAATCGATTACTAATGTTTCCGCCATTAGAACGATCATGTATGCCAACAGACGCACGTGTTGTGATGAACCATATGCTAGGAGCATAATAAGTCAATATCAAGTTAATTCATAAGATGGTCTTGTGAAAGCCTTAAAGAGCATTCTTGAGATTCTTGAGAAGAATTAAGGATTCGTTCAAATGTTTGGATGATAAACTAAGTAATGTGTTGAAGGGTTGCACAGACTTTAGTTTCCAAACTATAAGGGATTTGTTGAAATCCTAGGGTGTCTTGTTGACTAAGGAGTAAGAGACTAGAAAAGTATTTTAGTATCGCGCATTGCAAATTCTACAAAAGGAATCTAAGTAAACTGTGATAAAATGATCAACGTAGGGATTAAGGGTGAATCCTTCTACAAATGACTTTATCACAAGTTATGCGATAACAGTGGGAGCGTCTTTCAAGTTAAAGAGCCCAAGTCTAGTAAGAAGTCTAGATATATACTTAGATAAATTCATGTAATTGGAGATGACATTGAATAGAAGGAAATAGCAATTGAAAAAGTTGGAATACATGGATATCGGGTATATCCACTTGCCAAGCTTTTATTGCATTTTAACTAGTGTTAATAATACACTAAATATTATAAGATATGAAGTAGTAATAGTGTATTGATTATTCATATGTGATAATCGCATTTATCGTTTGTGTTTCATTAAAACTCACCCGTTACCTTGTCGTATCCGAATGGGTTGTAGAGACAAATTGAACCCCATTAAAGTGAACTAGATTGACATGGTATTCGCCCTTAGTTACTTATATGAGGTGACGTCTCGAAGTGACTAGAGTGTGATGCGATTGATGGCAAGTTCAAGTGCCATAGAGTCATACGGGATGACTAGTCGATCACATAGGCAGACTGTATGGGACACTCTGTCGGGCAGTGACCGCTTATAGAGTTCTGGTAATTCATAAAGCCTGGTCGTGGCAAGAGCTACTATAGTATCCTTATGAGTCAATTCTTTTGACTAGAGACTATTCACCTAAGTTGGCACACATTTCTGATTAGCTTTGATTTATACTCTACGATTTCGTAAATGAGGTCAAACCGGGTATATTTTGGGTTATGATGGACTGTGGCTGAACGAAGGGAATAGGACGATAGGAATTGTCCACCCCTTGTCAGGGTTGTTTGAAATCTCAAGGCCACTCGAGGAGTAGTTAACTGGAAATGCGTGGCCACGCTCGGAAGGTATCTATGGTAGATAATTCTGGTCAGACAGTTACTCTCCAGATCGAGGAAACCACTCAAGATATGATCAAGTGTAAGTATGATTTGCAAGACACCTTACATTGATTGGGAGATTGTAATAGGACAAGAGAATTGGCGACGCACACTTGTCTCGGACAAGTGGGAGATTGTTGGAAAATGTGACCTCAACAATAGTGCGATCACATGATTTAATATCATAATTAAATCTCATATAAAGAATACGTAAGGGATGATTCATTATATAGTCAACTGATCAACATTAATCGGTAACGATTGGCTTGCTAGAGTTTGACGTTACATGTGTGGGGACGGTGGTGGTCAGTTGATCCCTTAAGGTCACACCTAAAGGATGATGCCCTTATCTGTAAAGTTAATTAATTGTATGTCGATACAAGTTGATTAATTCCTTAAATATGAACAATTTATATCTATGAGAGGAAATATGTATCTTATTATAATGTGATTAAATAAGATCCTATTTAGTGAACTAATATGTTAATTTACTAAATTATGTTGAGATTTTATAAATGTTTCGAGGTAGAGGTAATTAGTTATTTACATTTACAAGAGGTTGTAAATTTAACTAACTAACTATTATAGGACCCATTATATGTTGATATAATGATAAAATATTACTCAATAAGTTGAGTGAATATATGTTTATTAATTTGTCACATAATTGTTGTATGATCAAATTAATATTTAATTATGTAAGATAATTAAACATGAGACTTATAAGCATTTGTGGGACAAATATTATAAGACAAAAATGGACCATAATAAAGAGCATGGCACCGGTTTTGGAGGAGGAGGGACACTTGTCCTAAGTCTTCTATTTTGTCTTAAAAACTTATGACACCAATTACACTTGTCATGTTAACTCTACCATATACGAGACTATCAATAAAGTATTTGCATGAGATTTTTTGAGAAAAAAAATTTGCTCTAAAAGAGCATGGGTGGCCGGACCACACATAAGTGAGAGGACAATTTTTGTTCTCATATTTTTCCACTTATTCTCTCACAAGATGTTTTACATGCAAACTCTCTCAAATGTTCATTTCTCTTTTACAAAACTTGAGAAATATTGATTCAAATTGTTCAATAAGATTACTAATATTATTAGTGTAATATATGAGTATTAGTAATCAATTTTAAGGTAAACTACTAAACAAATATCTAGCAAATATTATTTAGTAGAGATAAGGGATAATCTTGGGTGCAATCAAGGAGTGGCTTCTATACTTGAAGTCTTTGGAGGATCATCCTATTACTCATCATAGCTCAAGAACAAGTGAAGGTAGGAGACCTTACTTGTGCCCATAAATCCGAAATTTACAATGTAAGGGACATTGTTTTCTTATAAATCTCTTATTTTATTATGCATGCACTAGATCTAAAGAACAAATAATTAAAATGTTAATTAGTTCATTATTAGAGGAGTCTAATAAGAGGTAAACAAACCTAACATTTTCTCCTCTAAGAAGGCTTATCCTTTTGATTATTACAAATGAAGTATATATAGTGGTGCATCATTAGGTTAAGTAAGGGTAGATTAGTAAATAGCATTGCTAAGTGTTGAGTAGGAAAATTCTCCTCTCGAAGGGAGATGCGCATATCACGTTGCGAGTCCCACCACAATATGCTCGTCCCGAGCGTCTGGAGTCTTGGCACAGAGGTCCTGTCTCGTGATCCGAGCGGATCGTGGAGGAGACGCTCAGATTGTCTGGCTGCAAGACGGGCGTCTTGGCTGCGGGACGCTCGGATAGTAGGAAAGGAAGACGAGCGTCTTGAAGGGGAGACGCTCATCTTGGGTCTGGGGACGAGCGTCTTGAGTCTCGGGATGAGCGGATTGGCGGACAGCTTGTCTATTTGAGCTCGGACTGTAAAACGGACGTCATTTCCTCATCCGGACTCCTATTGGAGTGATTCAAAAGCCTAGACCACTTGATTTTTCGATGTCGTTTCATCTAGAATACTTTCAGAGCCAAAGGAGCAACTCTTGGTTTGGGTTCCGAGCAATTTCTTTATGTAATGATTTCCTTCTCGTCATCCTTGCTTTTAAGCCTATGATCCTTTTATATACTCTTTATTCCTACATCCTTGGTCATCATTCTTGCCTCCTATTCATACTAGTCCATCCAATATCATCAAAAAGCTTCCAAATATGCACGGGAGACGGGAATTTTCGCCTAATTATCTTCTTTCCTACAAAACATACGAAATGCACTAGGAAAGCAAAGTAAAAAGCATTTGACGGATAAAATGGCTATGGAACGTTATAATAGTATGCAAAATGGGCTCAATTAGGGGACTAAATGTGCGCAATTATGAGTCACATCAAGCAGCCCAAGACATAATATTTTCAGGCAGCAAATAAATCCTTAACTGGCTATACAGATACTGCATGCATTTTTTTGCTGAACTCACAAGAATTAAAAAGGTGTGAATGTGACTCATCAGCAGTACCACAAAAAAAAAAAAGTAATATCAGTGCATCCACCCATCCTTTGAAGTATATCTTAGTCAAAAGTCTATTCACCATAACAAACTAGAAAATGAAAGAAGTTTTTGGGATGTTCAGATTATTCCAATAGATGTGCCTCCAAAGAACCTTTTGTAACATTTAGGAATAAGAAAGGGCATGAGAACATAAAAGAGCACGTACGGTAAAACACTAGCGGGAGAGACGAGTGAATGCTTGAGGAAGAGACTTGGGAGTTAGACATGACACAAATGAAACGTGAGAAAGTGTTAAGGAAAAGTGAGGGTGAGGCAACTTCGAGGACGAAGTTCATTTTTAAGGAGGGAAGATTGTAATACCTGGCCATTGTGGGACCCATACTTAGACCTTAAAACGCGTGAGAGGACCATTAGACCCGATAAGAGATCACTCGGGAGGGAAGGATAGCCTTACACTAGACCTAGACTAGACCAAGTGGAGCTGCAGCGGAACGAGTGGGTCCCCTAGTACACTCGACCGAGTGAGTCCACTTGACCGAGTGGACTCGGCACTCGGTCAAGTTACACTGTTTCAGAATACGGGATTAAACCCTTTCTTCCCTAACCCTAAAATCATTTCTATCTTTCTCCTTATCTCTCTAAACTCTCTCCCTTCTCTCAAAACCCTCACAAACACCTACTACTTGGGATTCAAGCTTGGATTAGAGGATTTTTCACCTTCCTCTTCATCTCCTTCACCTAGTAAGTAAATATCTACCCTTTCTAGTCTTTTAAACCCTAACTTTTGGGGGATTTTATTATGGGTAATTAATTAGTAATTAGCATATGTAATAGGGGTAATTAAGGGGTAATAATAAGGGTTTTAGTAGTGAATATTAGTATAGGATGTATTGTGATAGTTATTATGTGATTTGTATAGGATGCGATGGTTCCTTGAGACGGTTTCGGTCTGGATTCGAGTAGCTTGAGGAGATTGCTAAAAGGTAGGTTAATCCTACCCGGTTTCAATAATGTGGTGTTCTTTATGTTGATGTTGCAGTTAGTCTCACATAATTAGGGCATTTGCATTATAACATGTTTAGTGATTCATCGCATAATTAAGAGGATGATTATGATATGTTGGGTGTAGTTCATGTATTAGTTACTATCATATATGTTGAGGATGTATTGTTATTGAGGAGACGTAAGATGGTTGGGAGACCGTCTTATGCTTGAGTCACCTCTTGGAGCTTCCCACTCCAAGAGGGATGTGCACATTAATGGCTTGAGTCACGGAGGGACTCATGTGGTTGAGACACAATGTCTGGCAGGGGATCCGATTGGCTTCCGGACCTGATACGTCTGGGCGTGTCCCGGTACCTGTTTGTGGCTGTTGGTATGTCTGGGCGTGTCCTGGTACTAGTGTGGTTATCAGTATGTCTGGGCGTGTACTGTCTGGGCGTGTCCCGGTACTGTGATGGTGGTATTTGTTTGATAGCGTGTCACTCATATCAATAGTCATGTTGCATATTCACACACTTGAGTCATGTCATAATTTATGTAATACCTCGTATTTATTTAAGTATAGCTAGACCGAATAAAGATCCCACTCGGCCGAGTGCTGATCTACTCGACCGAGTGGAGGACCGAGTACTTCAATACAGTAGGCTGGAAAGTCTGGAAAGTCGGTCACTCGACCGAGTGACCATACACTCGACCGAGTGCCGGTCGAGTGAGTCTTATACGGGAAATGTTTGGTGAGATGTTGCTTTCATAACCCTATCATTTCAGATATCCTACACCAAAACCCCTCTCAAAACACTATTCACCACTCTCTAAACATTACCAACTTCTCTCTAAACTCTCCACCCTCAAATCCTCTCAAGAACCCTAATTTCTTTAAAGGAGATTCTTGCCTTCTTAGCCTCCTTCTTTGTTGTAAGTAGATCTACACTTCCTCTTCTCCTCTAATTTGTTTTAATAACTCTATTTAGTTAGTAGATTAATCGTTACTTGATTATGTTGTAAGAATTCAAAGGGGTTAAGTTAGTATGTTGTTATAATAGATTTTAGTGTTAATTATAATAACTAATATGTGTAGGAAGCTTCATTGAGGAGCATTTCTAGGGATTAGCATGTGGAATTGTGAAGATAAGCTCAAGGTAGGGTTTCCCTACTTAGCTGTGGTGTTATGAGTGTTTAATTGTGCATTTAATACCATTGATTACATTTATCTCATAGTAGTTGCATTATAACATGTTTTGGATAATTAGGGTTTGGTACATATTGTGGTCTCATGATGATTTTGGGAAGAATGAGTATGGTGAATGATTCTAGTATTAATTATCTTGCATTATGACATGTTAATAAACAATTAAAAGAAGATAAAATGAATTAATGAAGTTATGAGCATGAATTGGTTGTTGTGTGAATTTAATGGCATACTTGTTTGGCTAATTATTCTTGTGTTGGTGAATTGTTGACATTGGAAATTGTTGGAGGATGTTGATGATGGTTTTGGAGCTTCCCACTCCAAGGGAATGTGCACATTAGTACTTGGGTTATGGAGAGACTCATGCGGTGAGGCATGTTGTCTGGCAGGGGACTCGAGTCGCACTCGGGCCCGGTACCACGGACGTGTTCCGAGTACCTTAGTGGTTTTGGTGACGTCGTGGGTGTGTCCCACTCACGGTTGGAGAAGATGAGTTTGGTGGATGTTTGCCATGTTACAAACCTCATTAAATTAGTTAGTTAGTTGCATCTCTTGTTTATTATTGAACATTCATATCATCGGCTAACTCTTGGGTTTAAATGTTTATGATGAACCATATGGTGATTTCCGCCCATATGGGGAGCAGTGTCGACAGGTACACGTGTTTGAGTAGCGGGCTTGGGAGCGGTCTACCTCGTTGTCGTCACTTGTTATTATCTAGTTTTTGACATTTAGACTCCATTCGATTTGGTTGTATTAATGGGATGATTATCATATCCCTTAACTTGTGATTACTTAACTCTACAACTTAACTATTTATATTATCTAAATTACTTCTTTACTTGTTGTTCTCACTACACTCTTGGGAAACCAAGGCTTGTGATACCTCTATAGGATGGGAATTGCCTAGAGGAAGGGTCCTGATCTATGGGGTGTTACAAAGTGGTATCAGAGTGATGGTTTTGGAGCCTAACCAATGAACCAATGAACTAGGGCGAGTCAATTTAAAATGAACCCGGTTTGAGTTTTAGAGGGTACTTGACAAGCTTGGGAGACGTCTCAAGGTTGAGTACTTGCCCTCTTAACTTGAGTCGGTCAATACGCGTGGTAATGGGTCGTGTTTGGTGCATATGATTGTTTCATGCTTCTTGCTTGATGTTGTGAAATTTAGTATGCTTGGTGATGTCCTACATGATAATATGATCAATGATGGTAGACTTTTGAGAAAGATAGGTGGGATGCATAATAGTAAGTATACGTGTTAAGTACCGTCATACGTGTGTCATATGTTGTGCATATGTCTATATTCTCTCCCGTGCTTGCGCATAGGAACATGTGAATGGGGTTATATGTGGACTTGTGTGAGTTAGAATGAGTAAATAACCCTTATGTAGTGTACTCGGTCAAGTGAAGAGAGGAACTCGGTCGACTGGATAACACTCGACCGAGTGCCTCTCCCACTTGACCGAGTGGATGCCATTCCAAAATCAAAAGAGCTCATGTAAGTTTCCACACTTGACGAAGTGAAGGTCTTACTCGATCGAGTGTGACCTGGTCGACCGAGTATTAGGGCCACTCGACTGAGTGGATTATGGGAGAATTCTGGAAATATTCTGATTGTTGTGGCACTCGACCGAGTGAAGGATTCACCCGACCAAGTGTATCGCACTCGACCGAGCTGTGAGACCACTCGATCGAGTGGACCTCTGGAGATTTTGGGAAACCTTCTGATTGTTGAGACAGTCGACCGAGTGGGACACCACTCGACCGAGTGGGCTCACCACTCGACCGAGTGGACTTGTATAGTGGTCAATACCCGTTGGCTCGTGTTTTGAGGCATGTATTGACATTTATTATGCTTATTGAAGCGACATTATTCCAAGACCCCATGCAAGGACTCCCTCCCCTCCGCCTCTCTTGTCCGAGGAGGAAATAGAGCCGCTTATTGCTCAAAATGAGGCCCTCACCGAAGCTCTTAGGAATGTCACTCGAGAGAGAGAGATGCGGCAATGGATGCCTCGGCCGTAAGCACCGCCATCTCGCGCCACCGTCCCACCAAGTACCTAAGTGATACCTCTCACGTGCTCGAAGCGGAGATGATTGAACTTGATGATGCCCTAACATATATGGAAACACCCAAAGAAATCCTAGACCGAAAGGTTAGGAAGACAAGACATGGGGAGACAACCTTGGTGAAAGTGTTGTGGTCTAATCACCTAGTTGAGGAGGCCACCTGGGAGGCCGAGAAGAACATGAAGGAGCGATACCCTCACCTTTTTGAGCAGGTATGAGTCGGTCACGGGGTCGTAACCATGATACTAGATGGGTAGGGCGTACTACGCAAGTACCTTAAATAGAGTTTTCGCTCTTTTCTCTTTTTGTATATGTAGTTCTAATGTCACCTTTGAGTCAGCACTAGTCTTATATTTACCCTGACTCGCCATAGTGCACAGTGGGGGGGGGGTTTATATTCCATACCTAGTGTCGGGAGTGAACTTCGGGGACAAAGTTCTTTTAAGGGGGGTAGATTGTAATACCTCGTATTTATTTAAGTATAGCTAGACCGAATAAAGAGCCCACTCGGCCGAGTGCTGATCCACTCGACCGAGTGGAGGACCGAGTACTTCAATACAGTAGGCTGGAAAGTCTGGAAAGTCGGTCATTCGACCGAGTGACCATCCACTCGATCGAGTGGGCTTCTACTCGACTGAGTGCCGGTCGAGTGAGTCTTATACGGGAAATGTTTGGTGAGATATCGCTTTCATAACCTTATCATTTCAAATTTCCTACACCAAAACCCCTCTCAAAACACTATTTACCACTCTTTAAACTTCACCAAGTTATCTCTAAACTCTCCACCCTCAAATCCTCTCAAGAACCCTAATTTATTTAAGGGAGATTCTTGCCTTCTTAGCCTCCTTCTTTGTTGTAAGTAGATCTACACTTCCTCTTCTCCTCTAATTTGTTTTAATAACTCTATTTAGTTAGTAGATTAATCCTTACTTGATTATGTTGTAAGAATTCAAAGGGGTTAAGTTAGTATGTTGTTATAATAGATTATAGTGTTAATTATAATAACTAATATGTGTAGGAAGCTTCATTGATGAGCATTTCTAGGGATTAGCTTGTGGAATTGTGAAGATAAGCTCAAGGTAGGGTTTCCCTACTTAGCTATGGTGTTATGAGTGTTTAATTGTGCATTTAATACCATTAATTACATTTATCTCATAGTAGTTGCATTATAACATGTTTTGGATAATTAGGGTTTGGTACGTATTGTGGTCTCATGATGATTTTGGGAAGAATGAGTATGCTGAATGAATCTAGTATTAATTATCTTGTATTATGACATTTTAATAAGCAATTAAGAGAAGAGAAAATGAATTAATGAAGTTCTAAACATGAATTGGTTGTTGTGTGAATTTAATGGAATACTTGTTTGGCTAATTGTTCTTGTGTTGGTAAATTGTTGACATTGGAAATTGTTGGAGGATATTGATGATGGTTTTGGAGACGGAAGGCGGTTGGGAAACCGTCTTCCGCTCAAGTCTCCCTTGGAGCTTCCCACTCAGGGGGAATGTGCACATTAGTACTTGGGTTATGGAGGGACTCATGCGATGAGGCATGTTGTCTGGCAGGGGACTCGAGTCGCACTCGGGCCCGGTACCACGGACGTGTTCCGAGTACCTTAGTGGTTTTTGTGACGTCGGGGGCGTGTCCCGATCACGGTTGGAGGAGATGAGTTTGGTGGATGTTTGCCATGTTACATACCTCATTAAATTAGTAAGTTTGTTGCATCTCTTGTTTATTATTGAACATTCATATTATTGGCTAACACTTGGGTTTGAATGTCTGTGATGAACCATATGGTGATTTTCGCCCATATGGGGAGCAGTGTCGACAGGTACTCGTGTTTGAGTAGCGGGCTTGGGAGCGGTCTACCTCGTTGTTGTCACTTGTTCTTATCTAGTTTTTGACATTTAGACTCCATTCGATTTGGTTGTATTAATGGGATGATTTTCATATCCCTTAACTTGTGATCACTTAACTCTACAACTTAACTTTTTATGTTATCTAAATTACTTCTTTACTTGTTGTTCGCACTACACTCTTGGGAAACCAAGGCTTGTGATACCTCCATAGGATGGGAATTGCCTAGAGCAAGGGTCCCGACCTATGGGGTGTTACACTTTATTTGTTTATTAAAAATGACGTGTTGTGTGTCTGTGTAATTGTCATCTATTTTCGGGGTGGCCTGTGTCGATCCATATGATATTTCCGATCATATAGGGAGCAGGTTAAGTACAGGTTGTTTGGATAGCACGCGGGAGACGGAACGAGCTTGATGAGTCACAAGACGAGTATAGTTGGTTAGATGAGTATAGTGGTCATGAGATGTATTTTTTTCAGTACTTTATGTTTGTAATAAGTAAACTTGTCGTTTATTTAATAAAGTTTCTTAATTGTAATTCGCTATTTCACTGCCTCGGGAAACCGAGATGGTAACATTCCCTAATTACCTTGGCCGATTAAGAAGGGGGTGTTACACCTTTGGACTCATATCTCTGAGCCAATTATAGCCATCAGTTACTCTATAGTCAGTTGAACCTCCTAAACAAGTCCCAGACAAGTAAGCAGGTCTGAACTGAAGCATTGTATGAGCAATTTTCTTCTAAGACTAGCTACAATCACTAGGAGGGGTGTAGCTATTCCAATCCATGCCTTTCATATACACATGATACACCCATCTCACCCAAAGATGGTCCTTCTTATTGGCTAACCACTAAACATATTTCCAAGAAGAGATTTGTTCCAGATTTTTGATGCCTTCATACCTAACCCTCCCTATCTTTGGGACTGCAACATTTAGCCCAACTGACATTAGGACTTTTCATTTAAGAGTCCCCCCCCCCCTAATAGATAGTTTCTTCAAATGGCATCAATTTTAGAGATAATGTCATTTAGAATAAGGAAAATAAAAGACCAGTAGGAGTGCAGGCCAGTAAGAACAGAATTAACTAGAGTGAGCCTGCCTACATATGAGAGTTTTCTAGATCCCCAAGATCTGATTTTAGCAGTATTTTTATCAACCAGTTTCATGCCTTTATTTTTTGTAAGGTTCTTTGCAAAAATGGGGATACTTAGGTATTCAAAAGGGAGAGACCCCTTCCGGAACCCAGATACTTGCAAAATTTTATTAACCATACTCTGATTCACACCATTAAAGTATATGTCAAACTTCTCCTTATTCAAACATAGGCCATAGGAGATAGAGAAGGTAGCAAAAGCTCTAAGAACCCACATTATGGATTGTTCATTTCCCTTTGAGAAGAGTAAAAGATCATCAGCAAATAAGAGATGGTTTAATTTCAAAGGAGAACACAAGGGGTGAAACTTGAAATCAGGCTGTTGCCCAACTACATTGAGAATCCTAGACAAGTATTCCATGCACAGAGTGAAGATGAGAGAGGGGATAAAGAGTCTTTCTGCCTCATGCCACTTTTGCCATGAAAAAACCCAAAGGAATTGCCATTAATGGCCAAAGAAAATGATGTAGTAGTGACATAGACCATCAACAACTTAATAAACTTCTTAAGAAACTTTAGTGCCTCTAACATTTGAGCAAGGGAATCCCACTCCACAGAGTCATAAGCTTTTTTGAGATCGATTTTCATGAGACACCTAGGGGATGCCGCTTTCCTATTGTACACTCTCACTCTGTCCTGACTAATCAAGATGTTTTCTACTATATTTCTGCCCTTCACAAACACATCTTGATTAGGAACTCACAATCTCAGGAAGTACATCACTCAATCTAGAACATAGGATGCTGCAGGAGCTGATAACTAGGCCACTAATCATTTGAAGGGAGGCCAGGGACAGCCTAGCCATGGCCTTACCTTGCCAGGACATGGCCTAGGATTACCAGGCACAGGCCAGGCCATAGCAGCCCCAGCAAGCCACATTCAGGCTAACAACAATCACAGCAACAATGCTCAGGCCACCTCAACTGTCAGTCCAATTTCACCAGGTCAAAATTACACGTTCCAGGCCAACCACTAGCTGCCACCTTGGCCAACTGAATCTTTATTCAACTAGGTTCAAATTAATCCTAGGGAGCCAGGCTTAATTCTCAATGCATTTCACAGAAAATAAAACTGAAAAGCAAGTTGTAGGAAGGGTGAATTGGATAAAGTTGAATTGCCATTTCTGGCCAAACAAGGGAAAAACTGTTGGGTTTATATATCCCTATTAGACTCATCTAATTATTTTATAAATTACTCATAATTTATATTTATGTGGATCTAGTTGCATGCAAGATTAAATGAACAAAATAAAGAAGAAAATCACATTTCTTACATTGTATATGGTTCGAATTTTTGGGGCACAAGTAAGGTCTCCCACCTTTACTTGTTCTTGAGCTAATAATGTTGGATGATCCTCCAAAAACCAACAAGTCCTCAAAGTAGAAGACCTCCTCTGAGTAGCACCCAAAAACTTACCCAAATCTGTAATAAATATTAACTAGATTTCTTATTAGAGTACCCTTAAATTAATATGTAAGTACTAGTGATAATACTAATCTAATTAGTTTTGTATTACTAGTAATATATTTTAGAGAATTTTAGAGAGAGGTTGTAGGTATTTTCACATACCAAAACCTAGTAAAAAATGAGCAACAAAAATTGCTCTATATTGGTGTGTGAACCGTCCAACAGAGGAGGTGAGGGAGCGTGTTCATTTTTTAATAATTGTCTTTGCATGCTTGTAATTATAGCATACATAAAAAAGAGAAAAAGAAATTGGGAAAAGGAAAAAGTGTAAGAGGCATGCATGAACATAATGATTGTGTCCAATGCACTCTTTTTCCTTCCATTTACACGACACATCCATGCAAATATGGGTCCATTTTGTTTTTACAATTTGTCTCACAAATTAATATAAAACTTTCATTTTTATCGTCTGTGGACATGGCCCACCTGCAAGCCCACTTCGATCTGTGGACATACATCGGTCTCTTTGAAAGCCACGCTCGGCGGCGTAAAAATGCTTTCGACCGGATCGTTTTAGATCGGTCGGTTTCGTCTCGGTAAGGGTCTCAAAATGATTAGAGATGTTCGGAGTCGCCACCAAGCATTTGTGGGATGCCTGGAACCCGTTCGAATTCCACTTTATACCTCGGTCAAATCGAAGCACAAAGCAGCGTTTGACATAGGTACTAAAGATAAGGAAATCGTCCCTCTTTAGCATCCTATCTCTAGAATGACTCTCTTACGCCCTGGATAAGGTCGTCCACTATCCAAAGTTTCTGAGTAAGAGGTGAAGGTACGTATTGGGAAGCCCTTTAATCAGACACCCAATCCCGCCCGCGTTTAGCGGCCTCTACTGATCGATCTTGGTTGGTTGAATGGAAAAGTTGATAAAACGGTTTAAATGCATGAATGCGCATCCAATGATTTAAACCTAACATGTGAGAGCTTTCTAAGTCGGTTGATTTAATCCAAGTATCAAGTATAAGATGTCGAGTCGGATTAAAGGTTGATTTGCATGCAAGACGAAAATTAAACATCCATTTACCGTATTAGGTTTAGGGTGCATAACATGATCCATTTGTCTTAGTAAGGCATTTTGCAAATATGGTTTGAATAGTCGTCTGATCCGTCCTATATCCGGGTTAACCGGAGTCGGGATCGTCCTAGACTAATCTTTGGAAGGAACAGGCCCTGCACTGCACGGCTATATGAGGCGCGAGCCAGCCGGCGGTGTAAGGGGCCTCCCTCTGGTTTTGAAAATGAGAAATGGAGAGCTTGTTTAGGCGCGGGTTAGCCCACGGTTTATGTGCCGTGTTCTGACCTTTTAGAAAACGTTATAAAACGTGTTGAAAATGGGTGTTTGAACCCGGTTTGCTTTGAAGGGGTCGTTTAGACCGCATTTGTTGATTTGAAGAACTAGACTCGAATAATCATGATTATTTGATAATATTCGGTGTCGGGTTCAGTTTGACAAACTTGACATGAATAGTTTTGAAAATGATTATGGACTAATAGTTTTAAGTCCATTTAAATGTTATTAGTCGGTACTCATCATCGTACCCGGGTTAAAATCCGACATGGTATGTAGAACCAAGGATGACTTTGTGTTGGTGACTAATATGTTTGTTTGAAAATGTAAAGAAATGAAATAAAAGGGTTTAAAATACCTTTTAAATGTCATTAACCAAATATTATCACCGAAACACGGATTTAACCGTCATGGTATGAAGAACCAAGGGTGAAAAATGCTTTATGGTTAAAATATGTGAAATAAAACAACAAAGGTTCGAAAATACTTGAAATGGTGAAAACCGATTACAAATATGAAAAATGGATTAAGGGAAATGACGAGAACAAACACGGTTGATCTCTGGTCTGAGTACCCCATTTAGGCGCGAGCTAGTTGGCGACCTAAGGGGCTTCTGCCTCAGACCAAAAATCAGTTTTAGCTCGTTTATTCCATGTTTTGGTTCATGTTATGCATGTTTTAGCATGTTAGAGTCATGAAACAAATGAAAACATAATAAAAGAGGATATTTACACCCTCATACTTACATGTTTGGTTATGGCGAGTGACCGACGTAAGTGTAACAACTCGTTTGATCGGAAAAAACTCGGTTTAAAACCGTTTTGGTAACTAAAAGAGTGTTTTAAAAGTGTAGTGATGGTGTAGTGGTCGAAGTGGTCGGTCAAGTGATTTAATGCACGATGACGGTACCAAACAATGTGTAAGGCTCGTGTTTACGATCGGTAGGTCGTAAATACGCGTCGGGTTGTGACTTAAGAAGTCGAGTCGAGAATTTTAAGGGAGAAAAGAGGGGGCGGACACTCGCGTAACTCTCAAATGGGTGGCATTTGAGGGGTATTTATAGGAGAATGAGTGGTTGTGTGAGTTTTGAGCGACGTGGCCACCTAGGCTGCTCAAAGAGGCGCGAGCCACGTCGCGGGTCTTCGAGCTGTGTTGTCACTTTCACAACAAACGCAATCATGATTTGTTCTATCCTAGGTTTTGTAGTCACATGTTTGGTACTTGACCATTCATGAATCCGGGAAAACTTAAGGTAGAAGGTTTGAAATGTTTTGTTTTTGGTGGTTGACTCGGTTTGACTCGTTGTTGGAGTCGGGATTTGAATTTTCGAGTCGGTTTTTGGTACGGTGTCGGTTTTGACTCTAGTTAGTGCCATTGCGACCCCGTCGCCGTGCATTAAACACTCCAGATATTTTTGAAATGTTTTGAGATGTTTTATTTTCGAAATCGTTTTAAGTTTTTCCGACGTAAAGTTGCACACAAACTGTCGATCAAACGCCGCGATTCCAAAACATGTTGTAGTCCGATAATCATCGGGTGTTTGTTGGAGTCTCAGCAGATACTGGGTATCTACAGAGCCCCCACTTTGACTGAGGCTTGGACAGGGAGAAAGTCAAAGTGGAGCCCCCAGGTCAATCGAAGATTACAACCTGGAGACCCAAGCGACGTCGAGGCGGCTCGAAAGGATTTGGGCCAAGGGCCTGCCGTCGGGAAGGGCGACGTCAAGGTGACTCGAGGGTACGAGCCAAGGACCTATCGTCGGGAACAGTTTAGAGTCTGTCGACTGTCCGTGCGGGTCGTTTAAAGTCCGTTAGACTACGTACAAAGGCTCGCCAGCCATAGGAAGGAGTAATACCTGAGGCATCTTCGGATATGTCCCTGCATGTTCGCGGACAAAGGCTCGCCAGCCATGATAAGGAAATGTACCTGAGGCATCTTCGGGATGTGTCCTTTAAAGGTTGCGGACAAAGGCTCGCTAGCCATGGTAAGGAAATGTACCCGAGGCATCTTCGG
The DNA here is from genome assembly GCF_048544455.1 of Silene latifolia. NCBI lineage: Eukaryota > Viridiplantae > Streptophyta > Magnoliopsida > Caryophyllales > Caryophyllaceae > Silene > Silene latifolia. The sequence continues at coordinate 62,792,216 of NC_133537.1, read as the reverse complement.
GATGTGTCCTTGGAAGGTTGCGGACAAAGGCTCGCCAGCCATGATAAGGAAATTTACCCGAGGCATCTTCGGGATCTGTCCTTGAAAGGTCGCGGACAAAGGCTTGCAGCCGTGGTAAGGAAATGTACCCGAGGCATCTTCGGGATCTGTCCTTGAAAGGTTGCGGACAAAGGCTCGCCAGCCATGGTAAGGAAATGTACCCGAGGCATCTTCGAGATCTGTCTTTGAAAGGTCGCGGACAAAGGCTCGCCAGCGTGGTACGGTCGGTTAATGGACCATGGGAGTAGCCGCGTTGAATGAGCTTGTTTTGAAAGTAGCGAACTCGTGATGTCGCTGGGGAAATAGTGAGTATGGATTCTCACTACCACTGTTTTTGGAATGAGCGGGTTCCGTGAGGAAGCCCCGCGCTGGTATTTGAAAGAATAGTGAATTTGGCATCTTCACCATTTGTCGTTCTTCTTTGAACTTGAAGTGGCGGTTTTGATCGCCGTTTGTTTGAATTTTGAAGGAAAATAGCAAATTTTAAATCTGCTATTACGTTTGAAATGACGGTTTATATGCCGCCGTTGATATTTGAAAGAAATAGTGAATTTGGAATCTTCACTATTGATTGAAGTGACGGTTTATGTGCCGCCGTTGACATTTGATGGAAATAGTGAATTTGGAATCTTCACTATCAATTGAAGTGATGGTTTATGTGCCGCCGTTGACATGTGTGGTGAAAATAGTGGAATTCAATTTCCAACTATTATCTTGAAAATGGCGGTTTTAATTGCCGTCGCTTAAAATTTGGAGAAATAGCGGTTTTTGAATTTGCGCCATTATTTTTGAAATTTTGAAGGAAAATGGTGAATTTTGATTTCACCACTATTTTTGAAATTGGCGGTTTTGATCGCCGTTTGCTTGAAAATTCTCGAAAATAGTGAATTTAAATTTTCACTATTCGATTGGAGGGACGGTTCATGTGCCGTCGTTTAAAGCTTTCGAAAATAGTGAATTTGAATTTTCACTATTTGTTTTTGAGAAAAATGACGACCTTTAATATCGTCAAATGAAAGTTTGAAGCTTGTAACGGGAAATTAGGCTAAAGCCCAAAATCCGCTGAAAGAGCAAGGGGGAGGCCTGCTTTAGGCGCGAGCCACCTGGCGAACCAAAGGGGCTTCCTTGTTTTCTGTAAAAGACGCGAGGTCAGGCCGCATATCAACCATAATCTTGTCTTCCTTCTCTTCGACAAAACAAAGCCAAATCCGCCATTGTTGGACCTTCTAGCTTGTTCAAATTCTTGTCTTCATCAACAATATCATCTCAAGGTAAGTATTTCCTCTTGAATCCATTTAAATTTGTTGATCTTTAGCTTGATTGAATTAGGGCGAATTTTGCCCTAAAAATCGAATTGGGCATTTTTGATTGAGCCCATTTCGAGTGAAATTGATGCTTGCATTAGGTTAGAAACCTGTTTAGGAGTATAGGGGTGCTTTTAGTTTGCATTTTGGTCCCCGTTCCCACTCCCTATGCTCGAAAAACGTGAGTGAGGCGAGAAACCGTCTCATTTCACAATGCCAAGTTTATTTGCTTGGGAAGTGGGTCCCACTAGGTTGCATTGTAGTTGGGAAAACCCGTATTTGCCATTTAAGGACCTTCGTTGGATGCTTGTGGGCAAAATTGGATTTTTGCCTTTTGTGACGGTCTTACGTCTGACCAAATAAGCGCCTGTTTGGGCTTGAATTGAGTCAGTTTGCCTTGAATTGGACCTTATTGGTAATTTAGGTCACCTTGAGGCGTGATAAAATCACGTTTGCCTTTTTGCGGTCGTTTTGAAATTTTGACCGGTTTGGGCCCAAATTAGCGTATGAATTGCCTTTTTGAACCGTAGAAAAATCTCCATCGTGTCGGGAATGTATTTTGGGTTGTAGGCGGACCTTGTATGGGTCTTGAAATGCTGTTTTTGTGGTTTTGACTCGTCTTTTGCTTGAAAAGAGGGGCGAGTCGTTTTTGTGTTTTTTTTTGTGAATGGTTTTGTTTGGTTGGATTTTAGGCAGGATTGCCCTTGTTTTTGCATTGCAAGTTGTGTTTTTTTGTTTTTGGATTTATCCATTTCATGCCGTCGTAATGCCGAAATTCCGGCTGACGTTTTTTGTTGGTAAGAGAGCGTTCGGGGCAGGCCGAGTTCATGGCTGCGACTCTTGAGGAGTTGTTCGGGTCGGGCCCGGTTAGCACTCCGGTTAGCACGCCCGCCGTGGTTGTGGAGGACGTCACTGAGGAGGAGAGACCTCCTGAGCAGACTGTTGGGGCCTCAAGGGCCGTCGAGGAGCGTGGGGAGCCCGTTGTTGGGGCTGTTAGCACTGGGAGAGCTCAGACTGGGGCTGAGGCGAGTACCTCCGGAAGGAGGGTTTCTTCGAGGGAGCGACGTCCTCGGGCGACTAGGCGGTCGTTGAGGGACGTCAATAGGGTCGTTGAGTTGGGCCCTACCCACCACGTCGAGTCTCGTGGTCATAAGAGACGGAGAGTTGAGACAGCCGAGGACGATGCTGACGTCGCGAGCTGGAGAGCCAAGCGAGTTACGGCCCCACGGGGGTTACTTTTACGGGCGGCGCCTGAGTGGGCCGAGGGTTTTGACTGTAGCCAGTTGTTGCTTCGACTGGACCAACACCTCTCCTACTGTGCTCACGAGGGCATGGTGAGTCGTATTCCCTGGTTGAATTTTGTCATTTTTTGAAGTGTCGGGCCTAAATAGGCATTCTGATGTTGTCTGTTTTTGATTTCACGAGATTGGCACCATGAGGACTTTCTCAGACTTTCCTACCTGCTTGGGTCTCTACGACGTTCTCCGAGCCGGGTCAAGGGCGTTGATAGAGAGGTCGGCTTTTGGGCCGTTGGTGGCCGCTTGGCGGGATATTCACAGGTCCTCGATTAGGGCGAACCTGTGTTTGATCCGAGCTATGTTGGATCGGTATTGGGAGACGACGTCGTCGTTCCACATGGAGTTTGGGGAGGTCGGCGTGACTTTAGAGGACTTTGCCATAGTATCCGGCCTTCCCTGCGGCGAGCTGCCAATTGAGTTTACCGCGACGCCGGAGAGAGTGTCTTCTCCTGCGGTTACTGCTTTGATCGGTACTGCTTTGCCGGAGCCTTCTGACGTTACTCCGTACCTGATTGCGAGTTCGTATGTGAAGGACCACTTCACTGAGAGGGTGGCAGGTGTTACTCCGGTGCCGCTGGCGAGCCCGGAGGCAGAGGTTGAGGCCGACGCGAAGGAGGCGCGGCTGTGGTTGTGGTACTTCTTGGGTGCCACGTACTTTGGCGACAAGGGCGAGCACTTGTCGACCAAGGTGCTTCCTCTCCTCACCGACCTTGACACTTTGAGTCGGTTTGACTGGGTTACGCCGGCTTTGGCGAGTTTTACCCGGTACTTGCACGCGGCGGTGCGTCCGGAGACAGTGGGAGCGGGTAGTGCTTGAAGGAAATGTAGATCTATATACATAAACATGCTCATATATGTTATAAATTAATTTGTCATAAAATTAAAGATGGATTTTATGCATGCAAACAAATAAACAAAATAGAGAAGAAATCATGTTCTTACAATGGATGTTTCGGTTTTATGGGCACAAAAGAGATCTCCTTCTCTTTTGTTCTTGTGCTTTCCTCAATGGATGAACAAGGACTCAAATGTAGAATCCCTCCCAAAAGTATATACCCAAGGAATACAACTTAATAAACCAATACTATTTAGATCTAGTAATAATATTAGTTTTACAATAAAATTGACACAAAATAAATTGTATTTTGGCTCTTGAAAATTTCGGTCAAGAGGTGGTGTTTTGTGAGATTTTATTTCTCTAGATTTCACAATATGTAGAGAGTATATTAATTTTCTCACACTAGAAAATTATATTGTTGTATGAATTAATTAATTTGAAAAAGAAAACCCTCTCTTTTCTTTTCATTTTGGCCGAAAAAATGGCTTTGGGTAGGTTGCCCAATAGCTTTCATTTTTGCTCTTCACAAGAGACTAGGCATGCAAGCCTACTATCTAGTGTTATGATTGTGTTTCCATTTAAAAATAAATAACACAATATAAACTAAACACTCACCCATATTTTCGGTTTTAGGTATAAAATGAAGAATCCATTTTATTTTGTCATTTGTAAAATTTGTCACATGTAACATGTTACATGACATGTTACAATGCAATGTATTTTTATCATATTAAAAATCAACATACTCATAAAATATGTCATTTACAAAATCGACTAGTAATTCGTAATTACTCGTACCAAAAATGTTTCCAAATTATAAACTACAACATTCTGTATTTATAATAATTTATTCATTCCGTTTCAATTGTTTCTGTAAACAATAATTTCATCCAAGTAATAAAATAATTCGATTACTTAGTCCGTGTCTTATTTAATCATATTTACAATAAGATACGTACATTTTACTCACAAAATCATCCGTCAATTTTAAGTAATTTAATTAACTCGTATCGGTATACGATCAATTAAATAATCAATTAAGAGTATTTCCCTATAGGTATGACCTAAGGGGATCAATCGATCACCACCGTCCGCACGACGAATGTCAAACTCTAGTCACCAATCATTACCGATATGTGTGGACCAGTTGATCAAAATATTACATCCCATATGTATTCTTAAAATGAGATTTAATAATGATATTTAAATCATGTGAGCGCACTATTGTTGAACACATTTCCCAACAATCTCCCACTTGTCCTCGACAAGTGTGCGTCACCAATTCTCTTGTCCTATTACTATCTCCCACTCAATGCAAGGTGTCTTTCAGGTCGTACTTGCAAGTGATCATATCGAGAGTGGTTTCCTCGATCTGGAGAATAACTGTTTGACCGGATTTATCCACTCTGGATACCTTCCGAGCGTGGCCACGCATTTCCAGTTCATTACTCCTCGAGTGGCCCTGAGATATTGTTTTAACCCTGACAAGGGGATGGACAATTCCTATCGCACTCATTCCCTTCGACTAGCCACAGCCATCATAACCCAAAATATGCCCATTTGACCCCATTTACGAAGGTCGTAATAACACAAATCAAAGTTAATCTGAAACTGTGCCATCTTAGGTGAATATTCTTTAGTCAAAAGAATCGACTCATTAGAATACTATAGTAGCTCTCGCCACGACCAGGCTATATAAATTTGCCAGAACTCTATAAGCGGTCATAAGGCCCGACAAAATGTTCCTAACAGTCTGCCTATGTGATCGACTAGTCATCTCACATGACTCTATGGCACTTGAACTTGCCATCAATCGCATCACACTCTAGTCACTTCGAGACGTCACCTCATACAAGTGACTATGGGCGAATACAATGCTAATCTGTGTTCACTTTAACGAGGTTCAATGTTGTCTCTACAACCCGTTTGGATGTAACAAAGTATAAAGGAGCTTTTAAAGTAAAAACTCGAACGACAAATGCGATTATCACATATGAATAGTCAATGCCTGATTACTATTTCATATTCTATAATCTAATTTGATCTTGAATGTAGTTATTCATCTCAATTCAATTGAAATGACATGACTCATCATGTTTAGCCTTTAAGAAGGCTTTGGTTAGTAGGTTTTATCAATTTCTTGCACCTTACTCAACCTTACTACATACTTGTTTTCCTTTATAATGTAGACATTTGCATTACAAAACTTTCTGAGTACGTGTCGAGATCCAATCAAGACATAGGCCTTCTATCCTTAGAATAGCTCCCACTTTGTTTTTGCAAAAGTGACTCTTCCTTCTTGCACATCCCATGATTTCAAGTGTACTCAATTTCCGTTATCAATATCTCTCATTGTTCTTTATTGCCTAGAACGATTCTAGAAAATCTACTTCTTAATTAACATTGCCACAATGGTATCTTAACCATCCTAATGTGTTTTGATTATGGTTTTGTCGGAAATCATGCGCAATCTCAATTGTCAATTGTCACTTGTGTAACACCCTTACACAAAATTGCATCATAAACACTTTGCATCATAGCCTTAATGCTTCTGCAAGCACTTAAGGGTAATCTTTATGGCTTACTTGGCAAAGATTACTTAAATTCGATTTTGAAAACAATTCATCATACTCGAAGTATATGAAGTGTTATACATCATTACTCATTTAATTGATCTGGCAGCGGAAGAAAATGAAACCAATCAAATATGTTCAATTTAATTGAACTGGTCATGAATCTTATCAACATAAGACTTCTTATTGACGCTAATATCACGTGGATTTATCTTCATAAATCCGTATATTAAAGATGTATTATAATACTCCAAAAGTCTTAAATCATTCGCAATGATCAATATGTCATCCACATATCGGACTAATTAAAATTTCCGTAACTCCCACTAAACTTCATGTATAAACACAACTTCTCGAGTTATCGAGAAATGTTTTGCCACATGATCAAAATGTTGATTCTAACTCATTGATGTCCTACTTAAGATCCTCTCTTAAGTTTCACATTATCTTAGGATTGCAAGAATCTATAAAACTCATGACATGTATTGAATACATTCCTTCTATTGAAGAAGTGGGTTTTAGATTCACTTGCTGTATGCATATCCTCATAATGAAACACAATTCCTAAGAAGATCCAAATAGACTTAATCATTTCAATTAGTGCAAAACTCTTTGCAACCAATCTTGCTTTGAAATATCTCTTTATTAGTGCAAAACCCTTTGTCACTAATCAAGCCCTTTCGTTTCAGATTTTCATGGCTCTAAGCCTTGTATTGAGTTGTGACTTAAACACTCTTATGTAAGTCATATGTTCATTACTTTCTAGAAGTAATCAACTTGAATCAAACAATTTCTTTTGTAAGTTATAAGCTCTTTACTTTCTTAAAAGTAGCATGAATTCATCATTTTCAACAAGTGACGAATTTAACCTCCTAGGTGTTAAAGAAACAACATCTTACACAAAACGTCTCATGTACCAAGAAAGACCAGTTTCTTGCGACATAACATTCTTTGTGGCTCTTGAATAATTTCTCCCACTCTGTTTTCTAGAAATAAACTTGTATTTTAGAAAGACAGCTTCACGAGCTGCAAACCCATCGTACTCGTGATAATTGAAAAAGAAAAATGAGCGCTTGTTTCTTGTGAAAACTTACAACCATGGTACCCTTACCTTTTCATATCTCATATGATTCGATTTAGTGGAAAAAATAATTTAGACAAAAATGATAAAATCCCCAAAAGGATCAAGTAACTCAAAGTAACTTGATTGAAATCCAAACCATATCGAATAGCGTTTGATTTCTTATCTAATCACACATTATTTCATAATGCGTGCTAAGAGAGATTAACTTGCGATACTATATCACATTTCCTTTGGCTTATATCAAAGTCTTCACTTTGATAATTCCATCACGACTAAATCGTGATTCCTTGAACTCTTTGAAATTCTTCAAAGATTTCTCCTTTTACCTTATTAAGTGAACATATTAGCGTCAACTTAAATCATTGGTAAAAGAAAATGATCAACCTATTTTGGATCGATGATTTACAACCTCGATCTCCTTTTCAACCAAAAGGCACGAGACATCTTGCTTTGAATACAAGATACGCATATACCATTAACAATCTAATGGTTTCAAGAGTACTTGATAACTCTTTGCGTTCATCATTCCAAAATTTAAGGTTTAATCTTGGGTTACCAATTTGAGTCTTACATCATCTATATGATATATATTATACTAGTTTGGTTTAGAATATAATCACCTTGATAATGGGCTAGCCATACATCAAACTGTGGTGTATAGGGTCACAAAAGTGAAACCTCTTTTGTATCGTAACAAGTATATATTCTTATTTAGAGTTTATGCACTTAATAGTCACAATTAAGTACCACTTTAAATCCAAAAACTAGATTGAGTACACAATTACTCTATCTCTCGACATTATTGTTGCTAGTCGTCATATTCTTATCATCCCATGTATCAAACATAATGATGAAAACCACCACCGGTTTCTAATATTGACGAAGTAGTACTAGCAAAATTTATGTCAATCATATAAACATTTAAAAAAGAAGATCCCATTAGATGTCCCACAACTAATTTGTTGATTCTTCAATAATTTGGGGTAGTTTCCTTTCTCGTGTCCAACATTTAAGACAATGGAAACTTTATCGGTCGGGATTGATAGGTTTAGTATCGTCATTCTCAACAACTTTACCTTTGACATTACCTTGTATCAATTCCATTATAATCTTTACTTCTTGAACCTCGTCCTCATCTTAACGGTTTAAGAGAATGCTCCCACTCATTTCAATGAGTCTTTGCTTTGAGAAGCAAAATTGAATTCATGAAGATTACTCTTCATTTGTTCGTTTTAGTCTTAAAACTTTCATTGAAGTGGTTGCGTTATTTTGGTCAATTACGAATTCTGAAAATCTAATCACCAAAACAATTTATCGCTTCAAGGTACTTAATTCAATTAAGTATATGAAACATAATCCATTGTAAGTAGAAGTGTTAGTCAAGAATCAAAAACCTGTTTGATAATGAATAACTTTAATCTATACTCTTTACAAGAGATCCTTATCAATGGTTCGTTTGAGGTTTTAGAAGCAATTCAAATTTTGTCTTTAGTTACGATGTTTTAATGGAGATTTGTATCAAAATCGAAATGATATCGTATATGAATTGTGGTAAAGAAATAGAACAATATAAAAACGGAATAGTGGAAAACTTAACATTTATCGTTTTATTAATACTTGTAAACAACAAGTAAAGCATTTACATAGTGACCTCTACCCAACTATGATAAATGATTCCAAGACCCAAATTCATATCGACTTAGGCACGGTATGGCCGATGAAACCCTTATCAATATAACTCGGTGGATTAACGCTTTAATCGATTCTACTTTTAGAACTCTTGGTCGATAAAATTACTCTAATATTTATCTATAGCCCGGAACACATGCAACTACGGTCGCGAATACTTCCGTTGAGCTCAATCCAAATTTCGAATAAATGTGTCCATGATCCAAATCCACATCAACTTGGGCACGGTATGGCCGATGAAACCCTCATTAACATGAACTCGGTGGATTAACACTCATCACCCACTTCCCCTACGTAACAAGGTTTGTACCCCGGTAGGGCCGAGTGCACTCCCTCGCGAAATAGGTTTTCATGGTTTCTACTATTTGGTAAGGCTATGTCTCAATTAATTCTTTTAGCGAGAGGTCATGTCAATTTATTATCTATCACGTTTTAAGTGAACTAAAGCGGTGAACTACGATAATTCTAATTGACACGGTCGATAAACTCGATAAAATAGGATGCATGTTTTAGTTATGGCGATTTAGCGATGCATGTGACATAAAATAAAATGCAAGCATAAAGATAAATAAATCCTAGTATGGCCTTTCCTAAAATAGAAAAACTATTTAACTATTACATATTCGGAAACCAACTCCATTGGTCCCTTGAACTTCGGTTGTGGCACGCATCTCGAGGTAACACCGTCTTTATGTATCGCCATTCTTGAAGAAATCCGTCTTTGGGAACTCCTAATGAATAAAATTACATAATAAATTACATAATTTCCTATTATACATTTGTAACTAAAATAAAATAAATCTATTAAATTACAAAACGGTGATACGAGATCACAATAAAATTACAACCGAATCGATATTCCCATACATTTCGGGAAATACCAATTAAAATCTAAGGCCATACTAAGTAAAATTACATAATTCAAAAATTACATAAATTAAAATTATGACAATCATAAGGAAAAATGCAGCATTATAATATGTATGAACATGCTCAATTTTATGCTAAATCGCCTTTAATTAGCCAATATCGTATATTACTCGGTTTTTACGGATTTGCGTGATTTCACATTTTACAATCACAAAAATTACATAAATTCATATTTATGCATAAGTTAATTACCCTAACCTCTTAGGACTCAAAATTTAGTCTTCACTAATAATTTGACCATAATTAACCCATATTTTATAAAATTGTTCATAAATGGACAAAAAATTACAAAAATAAGCTATAAACTTCAAATAAATCACAAAATTTCAAATAAATTCAAAATTTGAAATTTAAACTCATGAACATTCTGGAAAAATACCATGACACTCATAATGTTCAAAATCTTAGGTTAAAATTTTCGAAAATTTTCCGGAAAAACAATGTTGCGGTTTATCGATTTTTAATAAAATAACCATAAATCATGGGAAAAATTATATTCATTAACTTTTCAATTTTAGATCTGAAAAATATAATAAAATGCAACATTAGACGTTTTTCCTAAGTCATAGATTATGTTTTTATTAATTTTACACTAATAATGTCACTATTTATGCTATTTTTCTTCAAAAATCCATAAATCATGCAAAAAGACTTCTTTATAGCCAATTATTTTACACACATCTTGTAAAATTGCATGTGACAACATATTAATTTTCTATGACCAGATTCGAAATTTAACTCATATTAACCTATTTTTCACCTAAATCCGAATTTAATAATGAAAAATCCATTTTTCGAGCATAACAAGTCCAAAAATTATGAAACTTTACAGGTTATCTCAAAATAATATATGTGACAACATATCCAAAACTCAACTGAAAATTCGAAGTATAGCTAATTTTAGACCGAAAATGACATTTTTACTCATAAAATCATATTTAAATGCCATTATTGTATAATATGAACAATAAAAATCCGTAAAATTAACCAAAATATCCTAAAACATTTTAGGACCAGAAATATTAACATGCATGAATTAATTTCGTGATATATCATAATAACACAAATTTTACAAGTTTTATATGTTATTCTTATAACTCGGAAAAACTTTTAACCGATTTGCATGCAAACAACCGTGACTCTTGATACCGATTGAAGGAAATATAGATCTATATACATAAACATACTCATATATGTTATAAATTAATTTGTCATAAAATTAAAGATGGATTTTATGCATGCAAACAAATAAACAAAATAGAGAAGAAATCATGTTCTTACAATGGATGTTTCGGTTTTATGGGCACAAAAGAGATCTCCTTCTCTTTTGTTCTTGTGCTTTCCTCAATGGATGAACACGGACTCAAATGTAGAATCCCTCCCAAAAGTATATACCCAAGGAATACATCTTAATAAACCAATACTATTTAGATCTACTAATAATATTAGTTTTACAATAAAATTGACACAAAATAAATTGTATTTTGACTCTTGAAAATTTCGGTCAAGAGGTGGTGTTTTGTGAGATTTTATTTCTCTAGATTTCACAATATGTAGAGAGTATATTAATTTTCTCACACTAGAAAATTATATTGTTGTATGAATGAATTAATTTGAAAAAGAAAACCCTCTCTTTTCTTTTCATTTTGGCCGAAAAAATGGCTTTGGGTAGGTTGCCCAATAGCTTTCATTTTTGCTCTTCACAAGAGACTAGGCATGCAAGCCTACTATCTAGTGTTATGATTGTGTTTCCATTTAAAAATAAATAACACAATATAAACTAAACACTCACCCATATTTTCGGTTTTAGGTATAAAATGGAGAATCCATTTTATTTTGTCATTTGTCACATGTAACATGTTACATGACATGTTACAATGCAAGGTATTTTTATCATATTAAAAATCAACATACTCATAAAATATGTCATTTACAAAATCGACTAGTAATTCGTAATTACTCGTACCAAAAATGTTTCCAAATTATAAACTACAACATTCTGTATTTATAATAATTTATTCATTCCGTTTCAATTGTTTCTGTAAACAATAATTTCATCCAGGTAATAAAATAATTCGATTACTTAGACCGTGTCTTATTTAATCATATTTACAATAAGATACGTAAATTTTACTCACAAAATCATCCATCAATTTTAAGTAATTTAATTAACTCGTATCGGTATACGATCAATTAAATAATCAATTAAGAGTATTTCCCTATAGGTATGACCTAAGGGGATCAACTGATCACCACCGTCGCACGACAGTAATGTCAAACTCTAGTCACCAATCATTACCGATATGTGTGGACCATTGATCAGTAAATATTACATCCCATATGTATTCTTAAAATGAGATTTAATAATGATATTTAAATCATGTGAGCGCACTATTGTTGAGGACACATTTCCCAACAGTGCTCCTGCTTTGGTTGGTCCCGGCCTCATCTTTGAGGTACGAGTTTTTTTCGTGGTAGTTTTTTTTTTGAGTTTGATTTTGATTTTGACTTTGGCAATTTTTGAGAAATTGGCTAATTTGTGTTTGCTGTGTTTGATTACAGGTGGTATATGTTTACTTCACTCCTCTGTGTCCGGGGACTACAGACGCTGTTCCCTCGGCTTACCTTGCTTTGAGGGGTTGGACGGTGGCTCGGAAGAATTCGACTAAGTCGACTTACCAGGACTGCAGGCGTCGCGTGAACAAGCTTCGGGTTGCTGATGTAAGTTTCCGCTTTCTTTCCCTTCTCCTTTATAGAAATAGATAGAGATAGGATGATTAGGTAGCTCATGAAGCCCCCAGTTAGCTAAATAGCTTTGTTTTGAATGCAGTTTGTTGGGCGGCCTTGGGAGCACTACACGGGTGTACCTGCTGCCATCAGGGAGCGCTTGCGGCCTCGCAGCTCCCTGCGTCTGTACTTGGAGACGGCGATTGAGCCGGTTTGGTACCTGGGTGAGCGTTTAGTTCGCCAGTGCTTTACCGAGACTTTAGTCATGCCGGTTGACTCGCCTAAGGTGTTGTTCCAAGAGTCGACCCCTGACGAGGTTGAGGAGCACCTTTACGGTCGGGGAGGTGAGGAGCTGTTGCTGTGGGACGCCGACTACGACACCTTCCGGTTGTCGAGGCTTGCTTGGTACCCGATCGAGGTATGTTTTCCTCTTTTCTTTTATTTTCATTGCCTCCCTTGATAGGAGGGTTTGTCATCTTTGATGTGGATCCAAATGGCAGGGAGTCGACCCACTGATGAGGACTCAGCCCCCAGCTTTCCCGACGGAGACCACTCTTCAGCGGCCGGGTGGCGAGGAGCTTCAGTTGTGCTTACCGGAGCCCGCGGTGGCCGAGGTGACCGATGCCGGCATGGAGTGGAGGTTGATTGTTTTGAGGGTGAGTTCCTGACTTGAACACCTTCTCCGATTATACTTTGCTTTACATTGTTTTGAAGGACATTTTTGTTTTGTAGGTGACGACTGTTAGTCACCAGAAATTGTGGCGGATGGCTAACCGCTGGAGGGCGCTTGCTGGTGACCTGGCTACGAGGGAGGCTCGACTTTCTCAGGTATGTTTTATGTGCTGTTTTTGTGTATTTGGTGTTTTATTTCATGTTTTTAGATCTTGAGGATCTGTTATTGTGTTTTGCAGACCACTGCGGATCCGGCGGAGCTTGCTCGGATCCGTGCTGAGTTGGAGGCAGCTAGGTCGATGATCGAGGCCCAGGGGTTGGGAATCACTCGTCGGGATTAGAAGTTGAGGCGTCATGATGATGAGCTGCAGTGTCGAGACGCGGAGATTGCCTCCCTCAGGGCTCAGTTGGCTGCGGCGGAGGAGGTTCGCGTCGTGATGGAGGAGGAGACGCTGGAGAGTTCTCCGGAGAGGGAGCCTGAGCAGGTGGTGGTGTCTGCGTTGGCGGCGACCCCTAGTGAGACCAGGGCTGGTCCGACGGGAGACGCTGAGTAGTTTTTGTAGCTTGTCCGTGTCTTGGACTCTTGTCTGTACATATTTACATTTTGCGTGAGGCGGTTTGTATATATGTGTTTTTGGACTGAGGTTTATTTTGTGATTTTTGGCTTTTTTGTGTTGTGTTTCGGAGGAGCGTTGTCGGCTGTCGATTCTCCTTTTGCTTCGCACTAGTTCCTGCATCGTTAGTGTAGAAAACAAGCAATAGATAGCACATACGCATAAACGTAAACACGTAGGAGCATTTGATTGAAAAACAAAAATTAACCAAGATGACTTGAAGTTAAAATTTGAAATTTTGAAATGTCTTTTGAAAATTCCGTGACAAGTCGTCACGTTCGGAATTTAAAAGGAATTGATTTGAAAATTTGAGCAATTAACTCGTGTTGTGAATTAAATTGCGTCGAAGTCATCGAAGTTGACTCGAAAAATTCAAACTCAAATCGTCAAGGAAAGAATTTTAGGAAAGGATTTTTGCGAGTATATTTGGTTTTTGAGGTCAAGACTCGAATTTGTGAGTGCTTGAATTTTTGAGGAAAAATTGATATCGTGTTATCAATCTTCGGTTTTGATTTTTGATGGAAAATTGCGAAAAAGCGAAAAAAATTTGGAATTTCGATTGACATGGAAACGATCCATCGCGGATCGGGGCAACTAGCCCTTCCCCCCTTTAAAAAAGAAAGAAAAATCCGTATGCTTAAAGCTGCGTCATGGAAACCGTGTCGGATTTCGTAAAACGCGAAAACAAGGAAATGTGAGTGTGAGGAAACACAAAATGTCCTGGATCATCCCGAAGAGGCGCGAGCTTCCTGGCGGGAGGTTTGAGGTGTCAGGAGAAAGCACAAGTTGAAAGAGACAAGTCAACAGCGGGAATCCTGGAGAAGGTCCAAAGAGGCGCGAGCAGCCTGACGATGGAAGCCGGCTCTCCTCTTTTTCTGAAAAATGCGCTGATCATTTTGTATAAATAGGGACGTTTGCGCTTCATTGTTTCATCATCCGAAACACAAAAACATCTCTACAAAACCTCTTCTTCTTCCACAAAAGTATTTCATGGATGCTTTTGAGAACGCATTGCGACAATGGTGTCGGGATTTGTCGCCTCCCGAAAAGCATCAACTCGTTTGCATGGGAGTTGGCCAATTGTTGGTGCTTCGTCAAGTCAAGGTGCAACCTTCGTTTCTTGAAGCATGTTCTCGGTTTTGGGATTCGAAACACCATGTTTTCGTTTTCCCAAAAGGCGAGCTTTGTCCTCTTGCCGAAGAAGTTGGAGCCATTGGTGGGTGGCCGGGTTGTGTTCCGGTGCTTCCTCCGACTCGGTTGTGCTACAAGGAGAAATTCCGTTCCATGTTGGGCTTATTAATAAGCCAAATCAACTTTCTTCTTGCTCCACATGGCGTGGATATGTTGGCTCTTATCAACATCTTTTCAAACCGATTAGATGCTAATGTCTCGGAGGTGGCTAGGAGAAGGGCTCTTGCATTTTGCCTTGTCCATGTGTACCTCTCTGTTGATGTCTCGAAGAAGGAGGGGCCGAGATGCCATGGTAGCATGACCCTTATCCACGTGATTGAGCAAATGGAGCATGGTAGAGATCCATCATGGTTGGTGCTTGGGGAGATTATCCAAGCTTTGGACAAGAAAGGCTCTTGTGGAGAAGCTCCCTCTTTCGGATCCCCAAGGATCCTCCAAGTGTGGTTATTGGAGAGGCTAAGGTATGTAGAGCCTCCGGTTAATCCTTCTTCTTACTCCTTCCGTCACCTCACTATGAAGAAGAAGTTGTACCCGGATAGTTTTGCTTCCACCGAGGCCTATTGGGCCGCAAGATTGGCGGAGGAGGGTGGTCCTCATATCCGTTGGGTGGTGCCGTGGTGGTGAAGGAAAAGTATATCTATATACTTAACATACTCATATATGTTATAATTTAATTTGTCATAAAATTAACAAATGATCTTATGCATGCAAACTAATAAACAATATAAGAAAGAAACCATCATCTTACATTGGATTTTCGGTTTTAGGGCACAAGAGAGATCTCCTTCTCTCTTGTTCTTGAGCTTTCCTTTTGGATGAACAAAGACCCAAGTGTAGGATCTCGCCCAAGGATTTATACCCAAAGCTTACTCTTAATTAAAATCAATATTATAAATACTAGTACAATATTAATTTTGTAAGAAAAATTGACCCAAAAAAATTTTGGTTTTTGTCTCCTAAAACCGGGTAGGAGGAAGAGGAAGGAAGGAAAATATTTTTATCTCTCAAAAAATATTTTTTTGATAAGATGAATGAATAATAATCTCACACTCTTAAGCATGTAGTGAATGATCATATTTTAAGCAAAAGACACTTGTTCTTTTCTAGGGGAAACCTGGTAGGAGGGTGTGGGATGGCCAATGCATGGGCTTGGTGCTCTTCCACAAAAGACACTAGGTATGCATGCCTATTGTAGAGAAATAATCATGTATTCCACTAGTCTTAATTAACATTATATAAATTGTTAATCACACCCAATATTTCGGTCCATATGAGGATAAAATAGATTCCATTTTATCTTTGTCAATTTGTCAATATGTCACATGTCACATGTTACATAGAATTGTAATGTATTTTTAACATATTAAAAATCAACGTATTAATAAAAATACGTCATGTACAAAATTGACTTTAGTAATTCATAATTACTTGTACCAAAATATTTTACCAATTATAAATCACAACAAATTGTATTTATAATAATTCATTCAAATTTAATTGTTTCCTTAAACAATAATTTCATCTGAGCAATGATACAATTCGATTACTCAGACCGTATCTCATTTAATCAAATTTCAATGTGATACGTAAAATTTACTTCCAAAATCGTCCGTCAATTTTCAAGTAATTTAATTAACTCGTAACGCTATACGATTAATTAAATGATCAATTAAGAGTGTTGCCCTATAGGTATGACCTAGGGGATCAACTAATCACCACCGTCGCACGACAGTAATGTCAAACTCTAGTCAGCCAATCATTACCGATATATGTTGACCAGTTGTTAGTAAAGAATACTTCCCAATTGTATTCGTTAAAATGAGACTTAAACATGTGATCATCATGATCAACAGTCGTGATCGCATTATTGTCGGAGGACACATATTCCAACAATCTCCCACTTGTCCTCGACAAGTGTGTGTCACCAATTCTCTTGTCCTATTACTATCTCCCACTCAATGCAAGGTGTCTTTCAAGTCGTACTTGCAAGTGATCATATCGAGAGTGGTTTCCTCGATCTGGAGAATAACTGATTGACCGGATTCATCCACCATGGATACATTCCGAGCGTGGCCACGCATTTCCAGTTCATTACTCCTCGAGTGGCCCTGAGATATTGTTATAACCCTGACTAGGGGTGGACAATTCCTATCGCACTCATTCCCTTCGACTAGCCACAGCCATCATAACCCAAAATATGCCCATTTGACCCCATTTACGAAGGTCGTAGTAACACAAATCAAAGTTAATCTGAAACTGTGCCATCTTAGGCGAATAGTCTTTAGTCAAAAGAATCGACTCATTTGAATACTATAGTAGCTCTCGCCACGACCAGGCTATATAAATTTGCCAGAACTCTATAAGCGGTCATAAGGCCCGACAAAATGTTCCTAACAGTCTGCCTATGTGATCAACTAGTCATCTCACATGACTCTATGGCACTTGAACTTGCCATCAATCGCATCACACTCTAGTCACTTCGAGACGTCACCTCATACAAGTGACTATGGGCAAATACTATGTTAATCCGTGTTCACTTTAACGGGGTTCAATTGTCACTACAACCCGTTTGGATGTTACAATGTATAAATTAAAGATAAAAGACAAATGTGATTGTGAACATGAACAAAAATAACACTTTTATTTCATTTCAAAATCTAACATAGACTTGGTACACGTTTAAGTCCCATGGACGCCATATGTCCATCATGTTTAGCCTGCGATAAAGGCTTGGTGAGCGGATCGGCTATGTTGTCATCCGTCCCAACCTTACAAATCGCAATTTCCTCTCTTTCAATGAAATCTCTTATTACATGATATTTTCTAAGTACATGTCTAGATCTATTACTAGACTTTGGCTCCTTAGCTTGGAAGATCGTCCCACTATTATCACAATAGAGAGTGATGGGATCATTGGCGGTAGGTACTACTTTTAGACCATCCATGAATTGCACGATCCACACACTTCCTTAGCGAGCACGATCTTTGCAATGTACTCAGCCTCCGTTGTAGAATCCGCGGTTACAGCTTCCTTGAAGCTTCTCCAGCTTACAGCACCACCATTGAGCATGAAAACGAAACCAGCTTGTGATTTCATGTCATCTCTATCTGTTTGAAAACTTGAGTCCGTGTATCCATTAACACGCAGCTCAGTGTCTCCTCCAAACACTAGGATAGAATCCTTAGTTCTTCTCAAGTACTTAAGGATGTTCTTGACGGCAATCCAGTGACTCTCACCTGGATTTCCTTGATATCTACTCGTCATACTCAAAGCATACGAGACATCAGGACGTGTGCATATATGATTGATCCAACAGCGGAAGCATAAGGGATCGTCTTCATGCGTTCAACATCATGGGGTTCAGAGGGAGATTGAGTCTTGCTCAATATCGTCCCGGTTACCATAGGTACCAATCCCCTTTTGGATTTGTCCATGCTGAACCGTCGAAGAATCTTATCAACATAAGACTCTTGACTTAGTGCCAATATTCTCTTGGATCTATCTCTATGGATCCGGATACCTAATATGCGTTGTGCTTCTCCTAAATCCTTCATTTGGAAGTGGTTACCTAACCACTTCTTAACAGAAGACAACATCGGAATATCATTTCCAATGAGTAGTATGTCATCGACATACAAGATTAGGAACAGAACATTGCTCCCACTGAATTTCATGTATAAACATGGTTCCTCAACATTTCGAGTGAAACCATTCTCTTTTATCACATGATTAAATCGATGATTCCAACTTCTAGATGCTTGCTTAAGACCATAAATGGATCTCTTTAGCTTGCACACTTTGTTAGGATTTTTAGAATCAACAAAACCTTCGGGTTGTATCATGTACACCTCCTCTTCTAAATGCCCATTTAGAAAAGCGGTTTTGACATCCATTTGCCATATTTCATAATCATGAAATGCAGCAATCGCTAACAAAATCTGTATGGATCTTAGCATGGCTACGGGGGCGAAGGTCTCATCATAATGGAGACCTTGGACTTGGGTAAATCCTTTTGCCACTAGCCTAGCTTTATAGACATCATCATGTCCTTCTATGCCATTTTTGACTTTGAATATCCATTTGCATTGAAGGGGTCTTTCCCCTTTAGGCAAATCTACCAAGTCCCAAACTTGGTTTTCATGCATAGAATCCATTTCGGACATCATGGCTTCAAGCCATAAGGAGGAATTTGGACTAGAGATTGCGGCCTTGTAGGTGGCGGGCTCGTCACTTTCCATAAGCAACACATCGAGTGTTCTATCTTCCTCGATAAGTCCCACATATCGATCGGGATGGCGAATTACTCGACTCGTTCTTCTTAGTGGAGGAGGTACAACCGTGTTAGACGACGAAGGAACATCTTCTTGCGTCTCTACCTCGGTTTGTGGCTCTTGAACTTCGTCAAGTTCAAAATTTCTCCCACTCTGTCTCTTAGAAATGAATTGACTTTCTAAGAAGACACCTCAAGACACAAACACTTTGTTCTCTTGAGGTTTGTAGAAGTAGTATCCTCGAGAATCCGAGGGGTAACCTACAAAGGTGCATTTTTCGGATCTTGGGGCAAGCTTGTTGTCATTCTTAGTTTTGACGTAAGCATCACATCCCCAAATCCTCATATAGGATATATTGGGAACTTTTCCCGTCCACATTTCATATGGAGTCTTCTCGGTGGATTTAGTGGGACTATTGTTCAAAGATCTAATTGCGGTTTGAATCGCAAATCCCCAAAACGAGTTCGATAACTCGGTTTGACTCATCATGGATCGAACCATATCAAGTAGGGTTCGATTTCTCCTTTCGGCAACACCATTTAATTGTGGTGTTCCAGGTGGAGAAAGTTGTGATATAATACCACAATCTTTCAAGTGTGAATCGAATTCAAGGCTAAGATATTCTCCACCAAGATCGGAACGTAGTGCTTTTACCCTTTTGTTCAATTGGTTCTCTACTCTGTTTTGAAATTCCTTGAATTTCTCAAACGCTTCACTCTTATGTTTCATTAAATAGACATACCCATGTCTACCTAAGTTGTCGGTGAAGGTTATAAAGTAGTCATAATTACCACGAGCGGTGATACTCATTGGTCCACACACATCGGTGTGTATGAGTCCCAATAGCTTACTAGCTCGTGTCCCTTTACCACTAAAAGGATTACGAGTCATTTTGCCAAGTAGGCAATATTCGCATGTACCATATGATTGATAATCAAATGGTGTAATCACATTAGTCTAAATTAATCTTTTGATGCGATTCTCGTTTATGTGACCTAATCGACAATGCCAAATGAACGCTTCACTTGGGTCACTTGATTTGAGTTTCTTTGATTGAATGTTATAAATATCATTAGTCGGATTTGAGGTCTCTAAAATGTAAATGTCATTGATAGAGGAAGCTTGGCCCATAACCAAGTCGTTCCTAGAAATAGTACAACGATTGTTCTTAATGACAAAACAAAAACCGTCCATGTCTAGCATGGCGATTGAAATAATGTTTTTAGAGAGTGTAGGCACATAAAAACAATTATGTAAATACAACTCAAATCCATTAGGCAAAACTAAAACATAAGTTCCTTTAGATTCGGCCGCTACTCGAGCTCCATTTCCAAGGCGTAGATCCACATCTCCCTTGCTAAGCCTCTTCACATCTCTTAAACCCTGTAAATGATTACAAAGGTGAGAACCACAACCGGTATCTAGTACCCATGTCGTAGTGGAAGTATAATTTATATCAATAACTTAAATTTCCTTAGGAATTTTACCTTTTGGAGTGATGATTCCTTCCCTTATATTTCGCAAATATACGGGACAATTCCTAAGCCAATGTCCCATGCCATAGCAATAATGGCACTCATCATTAACTTGCTTGAAGTTTTTGATTTTCTTTCCCTTCTTCTTGAACTTTTTGCCCTTAGAAGAAAGAACTTGATTGCTTGAGCTCCCACTAGTTTTGACATCTTTATCTTCCAGAGACAAAGACCCTATAGATTGTATGAGGTGGTCTTCCTGAGACGGGCTCACACGAGATCTAGTAATAGTAGGTGGTTTAGAAGAAGTGATGAAGTTAAGGTTTCCATCCGAACCTATCCCAAAATGAAGTTCTCTAGTAGTGTCGAAATCATTGTTGGAGCAAACGTCGTCAAAAATATTGTGGTAA
This sequence comes from Silene latifolia, assembly GCF_048544455.1. Taxonomy (NCBI): domain Eukaryota; kingdom Viridiplantae; phylum Streptophyta; class Magnoliopsida; order Caryophyllales; family Caryophyllaceae; genus Silene; species Silene latifolia. The sequence goes on along the minus strand of NC_133537.1, from coordinate 62,771,103 downwards.
GACTCAATAGTTATCGGTGCGGTAGCGTTTGATGGATTCATTGTAATGAACTACAAATATGGAGGAAAAGGAAATATTAACATTTATCTTTTTAAATCATACTTGTAAAAGATTGTCAAGATTTGAACATTTATATAGTGACTTCTACCCAACTATAATAAATGATTCCAAGACCCAAATTCATATCGACTTAGGCACGGTATGGTCGATGAAACCCTCATCAATATAACTCGGTGGATTAACGTTTTAATCGATTCTACTTTTAGAACTCTTGGTCGATAAAATTACTCTAATAATTATCTTTAGCCTAAAACACATCCGACAAGGGCACGGTATGGCCGATGAAACGCTTATCAAAAACTTTTGTTGAGTTCAATCCAAATTTCGAATAAATGTGTCCATGATCCAAATCCACATCAATTTAGGCACGGTATGGCCGATGAAACCCTCATCAATATGAACTCGGTGGATAGACATTTATCACCCACTTCCCCTACGTAACAAGGTTTGTACCGCGCTAGGGCCGAGTGCACTCCCTCGCGAAATAGGTTTTCATGGTTTCTACTATTTGGTAAGGCTATGTCTCAATTAATTGTTTTAGTGAGAGGTCATGTCAATTTATTATCTATCACGTTTTAAGTGAACTAAAGCGGTGAACTACGATAATTTTAATTGACACGGTCGATAAACTCGATGAAAGAAGATGCATGTTTTAGTTATGGCGATTTAGCGATGCATGAGACATATAAATAAATGCAAAACATAAAAATAAATCCTAGTATGGCCTTCCTAAAATAGAAAAACTATTTAACTATTACATATTCGGAAACCAACTCCATTGGTCCCTTGAACTTCGGTTGTGGCACGCATCTCGAGGTAACACCGTCTTTATGTATCGTCATCTTGAAGAAATCCGTCTTTGGGAACTCCGAATAAATAAAATTACATAATAAATTACATAATTTCCTATTATACATTTGTAACTAAAATAAAATAAATCTATTAAATTACAAAACGGTGATACGAGATCACAATAAAATTACAACCGAATCGATATTCCCATACATTTCGGGAAATACCAATTAAAAACTAAGGCCATACTAAGTAAAATTACATAATTCAAAAATTACATAAATTAAAATTATGACAATCATAAAGAAAATGCAGAATTATAATATGTATAAACATGCCCAATTTTATGCTAAATCGCCTTTAATTAGCCAATATCGTATATTACTCGGTTTTTACGGATTTGCGTGATCTCAACATTTTATAATCACAAAAATTACATAAATTCATATTTATGCATAAGTTAATTACCCTAACCTCTTAGGACTCAAAATTTAGTCTTCACTAATTATTTGACCATAATTAACTCATATTTCTAAAATTGTTCATTAATGGACCAAAAATACAAAAATAAGCTATAAACTTCAAATAAATCACAAAAATTTCAAATAAATTAAAAATTTGAAATTTAAACTCATGAACATTCTGGAAAAAATACCATGACACTCATAATGTTCAAAAACTTAGGTTAAAAATTTCGAATTTTTCCCGAAAAAAAAAACAATGTTGCGGTTTATCGGTTTTAACTAAAATAATCATAAAAATATGTGAAAAATTATATACATCAAATTTTCAATTTTTGATCTGAAAAAGATAATAAAATGCAACATATAATGTTTTTCCTTAGTCATAGATTATGTTTTATTACTTTTTCACTAATAATGTCACTATTTATGCTATTTTTCTTCAAAAAATCCATAAATCATGCAAAAAGACTTCACTATAGCCTATTATTTTACACATATCTTGTAAAATTGCATGTGACAACATACTAAATTTCTATGACCAGATTCGAAATTTATCTCATATTAACCTATTTTTCACCTAATTCCGAATTTAATAATGAAAAATCCATTTTTCGAGCATAAGAAGTCCAAAAATTATGAAAATTTACAGGTTATCTCAAAATAATATATGTGACAACATATCCAAAAATCACTGGAAAATACGAAGTTAGCTAATTTTAGTCCGAAAATGACATTTTTACTCATAAAATCATATTTTAATGCCATTATTGTATAATATGAACAATAAAAATCCGTAAATTAACCAAAATATCCTAAAAACATTTTAGAACCAGAAATTTTAACATGCATAAATTAATTTCGTGATATATCATAATAACACAAATTATACAAGTTTTATATGTTAATCTTTATAACTCGGAAAAACTTTTAAACGATTTGCATGCAAATAACCATGGCTCTTGATACCGATTGAAGGAAAAGTATATCTATATACTTAACATATTCATATATGTTTTAATTTAATTTGTCATAAAATTAACAAATGATCTTATGCATGCAAACTAATAAACAATATAAGAAAGAAACCATCATCTTACATTGGATTTTCGGTATTAGGGCACAAGAGAGATCTCCTTCTCTCTTGTTCTTGAGCTTTCCTTTTGGATGAACAAAGACCCAAGTGTAGGATCTCTCCCAAGGATTTATACCCAAAGCTTACTCTTAATTAAAATCAATATTATAAATACTAGTACAATATTAATTTTGTAAGAAAAATTGACCCAAAATAATTTTGGTTTTTGTCTCCTAAAACCGGGTAGGAGGAAGAGGAAGGAAGGAAAATATTTTTATCTCTCTAAAAATATTTTTTTTGATAAGATGAATGAATAATAATCCCACACTCTTAAGCATGTAGTGAATGATCATATTTTAAGCAAAAGACACTTGTTCTTTTCTAGGGGAAATCGGGTAGGAGGGTGTGGGATGGCCAATGCATGGGCTTGGTGCTCTTCCACAAAAGACACTAGGTATGCATGCCTATTGTAGAGAAATAATCATGTATTCCACTAGTCTTAATTAACATTATATAAATTGTTAATCACACCCAATATTTCGGTCCATATGAGGATAAAATAGATTCCATTTTATCTTTGTCAATTTGTCAATATGTCATATGTCACATGTTACATAGAATTGTAATGTATTTTTAACATATTAAAAATCAACGTATTAATAAAAATACGTCATGTACAAAATTGACTTTAGTAATTCATAATTACTTGTACCAAAATATTTTACCAATTATAAATCACAACAAATTGTATTTATAATTCATTCAAATTTAATTGTTTCCTTAAACAATAATTTCATCTGAGCAATGATACAATTCGATTACTCAGACCGTATCTCATTTAATCAAATTTCAATGTGATACGTAAAATTTACTTCCAAAATCGTCTGTCAATTTTCAAGTAATTTAATTAACTCGTAACGCTATACGATTAATTAAATGATAAATTAAGAGTGTTGCCCTATAGGTATGACCTAGGGGGATCAACTGATCACCACCGTCGCACGACAGTAATGTCAAACTCTAGTCAGCCAATCATTACCGATATATGTTGACCAGTTGATAGTAAAAAATACTTCCCAATTGTATTCTTTAAAATGAGACTTAAACATGTGATCATCATGATCAACAGTCGTGATCGCATTATTGTCGGAGGACACATATTCCAACAGGTGGCACTTGAGGTCCTTCACGGGGTTGCCCGCTTCGGGTGCTAGTCCTCGTTCTTTGATGGTGGTGGGTTTGAAGGTTGTTTCCTTCATATATCCCGAAAGGCTCATGAGGCAAATGGGGCGTCAACAAAAGGTGCCCGCTCAAGATACTCTTGTCCAAGAGAATGTTTTCCGGAACTCCGAGCTTGTGGAGTTCTTTGAAAGGTGGTGGGCTACTCGGCCGCTTTGGGAGGTACCAAACCCCGTTGCCACGACATGGGTGACTCACGCTTATGTTAAATGGTCACGAGCTCCGTCCTTGGAAGAGAGATCCAAATTTCGTAAGGACGAGGTTGTCGATTTGAAGTACCGAGAGGTTGGCAAGGCCAACCGTGCCTTCTTTGAGGAGTATGTTGATGGAGCTACCCTCGATGTGATGAGACCACCGAAGAGGAGGAGTTCCGGCCCCAAGAATATGGTGGGCCGTGCATTGGCTCTTTTTGGGTCGAACATGGGGTCTTGTGCTAGACCGGAGGCCATCGCCGTCTTAGATCCGTTTAGGATCCGTTCCGAGGAAGAAGTCCTTGCTAGGCGGGCCAACAAGAAGAACAAGGGGAAGATGTACCCCGAGGGAAAAGGCAAGGGTAGAATGGAAGAGTGAAGACCTTCATTACCCACTTTATTATTATGTTGTATTATTGTTGTGAGTTTTTATTATGTTGTACTAGCTAGTTGTTGTGTGTTTTGTGCTAGTTTTATTATGTGAGGTGTGTTAGTTGACACCTTAGCTTTGACAAGTTGTAGACTTGTTGAGCTTTATTTGTTGTTGAAATTGTAATCCCTCCCATTATTAATTAAATAAGAGGATTGCTCGTGTCGAAAATTGTGAACGCTTGTTTCTTCCATCCATTTGGTGAAGGCAATTCAATTTGAATCGTCCTAAACATTTGCACTTGGGAAAGTGGTATTTTGTGGAAAGGGAGAAAGGCTCATTTTTTTATTTTTGTGGGAAAGAGAATGGTTTTTCCTTTTCTCCTTTTTTTGATAGGGATTTTTGTATGTGGGGATGGTTGTATCCTTCTTGTGTAAGAAAGGACTGCCTACGTATTCACCTGGAGAGGTGAAATCAAACCATGATCCTAGTTCGAAATGTTTTGTGGATTTGATTGGGTTTTGTGGTTGTATCCCTCAGGCATAAGAGGGACTGCCTACGTATTCACCTGAAGAGGTGAAATCAAACCATGCTCGTAGTTCAGGGGTTGTTTTGTTTTAGTACAAATGGACATTGCCTTTGACGGATCAAAGGACAATCGAAACGGGCAAGGTGCCGCAGCTTAGACTCGATAAAACATGCAATTTCAAATCAGAACACATTGAGGAACTTGACTTGAAAAGGGTTGAGGTCGTTGCTAGTTGTAAAACTAGGCTAGGTTGTTGGTTGCCAGGGTTCAAGGGTAGTACTTCTTGAGTTGGTCTAGGTTGGTCGGGTTTGTAAAGTCCTCCCCATCTAGGTTGCTCAGTCTCACTGCGCCCCTCGAAAGTATTTTCTTAACCAGGTATGGCCCGAACCAGTTGGGTTTGAATTTTCCCTTCGGACCGACGGGTAATGGTGCTCGAACTGACTTGAGGACCAAGTCGCCCTCCTGGATGTTTCTGGGTTTAACCTTCTTGTTGAATGCCCGTTGTATACGTCGTTGGTATAGCTGGACGTTGTGCAAGGCGTTGAGTCGCCGTTCGTCTAGGAGAGTGAGTTGTTCGTACCTTCGACGGGTCCATTCCGCCTCAGGGACTTGACTTTCCAGTAAGATGCGTAGAGATGGGACCTCTAACTCTACCGGTTGAACCGCCTCCATACCATATGCTAGGTAGAAGGGTGTGGCGCTTGTCGGTGTTCGAATGGAGGTTCGGTATCCCCAGAGTGCGAATGGGAGTTTGCTCGGCCAATCGCGGTAGTTGTCTTGCATTTTCTTGATAATGGTGACAAGAGTTTTGTTCGCTGCCTCCACCGCTCCGTTAGTTTGGGGACGGTAGGGGGATGATTGATGTCGTTTGATTTTGTACTTGTTCAGCAAAGCTTGAGTTTCCGCCCGGAAGTGAGAGCCTTGATCGCTGATGATTTCATGGGGTACCCCATATCGGCAGATGATGTTGTTTTGAATGAACTTGGCCACTTGTTTGGCGGTCAAGATTGCATATGACTGTGCTTCCACCCATTTGTGAAGTAGTCGATGGCGACGAGGACGAAGCAATGCCCCTTGGTGCCTATCGGGTTGACTTTCCCGATGATGTTGATGCCCAGGTTGATAATGGCCAGGGTGATGTCATGGTGTATAAAAGGGATGGTGGTATGTGTTGTATGTTGGCGAAGATTTGGCAGTTGTGGCAATGTTTGACGTAGTTACAGCAATCGGCTTCCATGGTGGTCCAGTAGTAACCTAGTCGCATGATTTTCCGTGTAAGCATCATTGCACTCATGTGAGGGCCACATTCTCCGTCGTGAACCTCTCCCATAAATTTCTTGGCTTTGTGATGGTCGATGCAAAGGAGTAGAATTCCTTGGGGTGTTCTTTTGTAGAGTTGATTTTGGTTCATCACGAATTGTGATGCAAGTAAACGGATGGCTCTTTGTCCTCTTTGATCAGAGTTGGGAGGGAATTCGTTTTTGGTTTTGTAATTGAGGATGGCTTGGTACCAAGGTTCATCATAGCTTTCCTCGTCGTCGATAATGGCACAAATGTGAGCTGGCTCGCTCCGTCTTTCGACACATAGGGGCATTGACGTCACGTCGTCAGGTATGTTGACGAGCGCGACAAGTTTTGCCAGGGCATCAGCAAATTGATTTTCCTCTCATGGCAAGTGGAAGTAGTCGACTTGGTCGAAGAACTCGGCCTCTTGACTGATCTTCGCTTGGTAGGTAGCTAGGCTGTCAGATCGGATTTTCTATGATCCGGACACCTGATTGATGATGAGCGAGGAATCGCCATGGACCCTCAATATCTTGATGCCAAGTGTGATGGCTGCTTGTAGGCCGATGAGACATGTTTCATATTCAGCGGCATTGTTGGTGACGGCAAAGTCCAGGTTGACCGAGATCGGAACATGCTCTCCCTCTGGGGATATTAGAAGGATTCCTACCCCGAAGCCTCTTAGATTAGATGCACCATCAAAGTATAGGTCCCATGCGTCCGAGTCGGCACAAAGGATGTCCTCGTCGGGAAGTGACCATGTGTCGGTTGTTAGATCCTCGTTGACGGGATTTTCTGCTAGGAAATCGGCAACTGCTCTTCCCTTGATAACCTTGAGGGGTACAAACTTGAGGTCAAACTCGGACAATATGAGTGTCCATCTAGACAGCTGATGTGGCCATAATTAGAGCATATTTAGTCCCCGAATTAGCCTTGTTCCCATGCTTTTTAGTGCATATTTGGGTCATTTATTGTCTTTAGTTCTTTGTTTTGCATATTCTTTGAGGTTTTGTGTCCTTGGTAGGAAAGGAGTGCAAACCTTGCATTTTCATGGCAAAACGAGACTAAATTGATTGAATTCAATGACCAAGCATCAAGGAGAGACAAGATTAGAAGGCCTTTGTACATACTATAGTAGATGGGCAATGATGAGGAAAGATCCTTGCATCCCCGAGAAAATGCCCAAGGATTTTATGAAGAAAAGGGAAGAAAAGAAGAAGAAATGTGACTGTCCAGCAATCCGTGCGGATTGTCCTGAAGACGCCCGTCCTCCACCTCTACAATCCGAGCGTCTTCACTCCAAGACGCCCGGGCAGCAGCTTCAGAAGACGCCCGGGCAGAGACCTCGAATCCGGCCGTCCCGTGCCTAAGACGCACGGATTCCAAGGCAGCACAACTTCGTCTTCTTCAAGCCACAAGAAAGATGCCCATTCTTCCAAAAATACCGGCGTTTCCTTAAGTAGGGACTTAATCGTCATTTAAGCCCTTAGTTAACCCTAATTCCTACACCTAATCCCCACTATAAATACCCCATTAGTCTAATTAGAAGAGCATCTTCTTCTTAGCAATCTCTAGTGTAGTTAATATCAATCAAATCTCTCTTTAATTTTGTAATCAACAATTAATCAAGTTTTAATACAAGTTTTATTTCCTTAATCTCTCTTTTGTTCATCCTTTATTTTGGGTAATTGAAGATTTTTTGGGTTATTATTGGGAGATTGACAACCTCTCAATCAAGCATCAAGTACTTCTTTTATTCTTTGCTTTATTATTGGAATCATTAGTAGGTATAATTCTCTTAATCCCTTTTTAATTATTGCTAATTACTTTCATTTATTCATCATGTTTCACTTTGTTGGTATGATTGACAACCTTGCTAGCATGTTTAACATGATAATGAGTGAGTAGTTCCATAGCTAGGGTTAATGGGTAATTAGGGGAAACCAACATGGGGAATGATTCATGCTTAAATTAGTATGCTTTCATGGTTTATTTGCTTGCTTGTTATGATCTCAACTCATGCACATGTTATGCTTGATGAAATGCGAGCCTATGAATCCTTACATTTTTTACCCATCACCTATCTTTTCAATGACGCTTGTAAGACATAAACCAACTCGAGTCTCATTAGACCATGCATGTTGTTGAGTAGGGAAGACTAAGTCGACTTGTAGGTGTTGTACAATCTAATCGATTCGGCTCCGGGACCCAAACTTTCCTAGGATTGTAAGATATAACCCAACTCAATCCATCACAACAATAATTGCTTGCTTATAATTTGAGAACATGTTTGTATGATCAATTCCCATGAATCCCCTATGACCCCATGATACCCTAGTGCTTTTTATCAATTGTTTACAACCCTTTTTAATTCATCTTGCTTGTTTACTTTTATTGTTATTTAGTTTAGTGACCTTCTACATCAACCCAAATTGTGACACCCCTAAGACACCACTAGTTGCAATAGAAATCTCCTCTCAATTTCCGTCCCTTGGGATCCGACCTTTACTTGCCTCTTTTAATTGTAGAGTTGTTTGTGAAGCTATAAATTGTGTTTTGGTCTAGGTGCTCCTAACGACAAGTTACCGAAAAGATTTAGTCCGACCAAAAATGGCGCCGTTGCCGGGGACGGTGTTAACTTGATTTAGATTTTCTTATATTGTTATTAGTTGTGTCTTTCTTTGCCTTGGGGAAGTAAAACTCCTCAAGGTTTGTTCTAATTGTTTTCAAGTTGTTTGATATTTTGCAAGATGGACCTTATAGATTGTTTCATAGAGGACCACTTAAGTATACCTTTCTTCAAAGACTCCATGCAAGCATTGGAAGCCTTGGAAGCAAGTGAGGCTAAAAATATGTATTGGGAATTGGAGGTAGATATTTTTGAGGCCGCTCTAGCTAACAAAGAACTTACTCATGCACAATCCAAATTAGTGCATAACATCCTTGTGGAAGCATGCCAACCTATAGAAGATGAGCAATCCATCCTAGAAGACATCTTACAAGCTCAAGAGCAAGAGGAATCCATCATGGAATTCGAATGTGATGAGATTGATGAGAATGAAGAACAAGTTGAATACGCTATGAGAATGGAATGCCTAATGGAGATGGAGCAAATTCTCAATGAGACTCCAAAGGAGGAAAGTGAGGTACAAACGCCTACTTTAAAACCCCTTCCCCCAAATTTGAAATATGCTTACCTTGATGAATCAAAGACTAAACCCGTGATTGTTAATGATAGACTTGATGAGAACCAATTGGGAAAATTGCTTGATGTGTTGAAACAACATGAGAAAGCTATAGGTTATAGTCTAGATGACCTTAAGGGGATAAGTCCCAACTTTTGCATGCATAGAATTCATCTAGAGGAAGACCATAGACCTACCATTCAACCTCAAAGAAGATTGAACCCCCACATGCAAGAAGTTGTCAAAGGAGAAGTTATGAAATTACTTGACGCGGGAATCATATATCTCATATCGGATTCTTTGTGGGTTAGCCCCGTTCAAGTGGTACCTAAGAAAGGAGGTACCACGGTAGTGACAAATGAAAAGAATGAACTAATACCCACAATGATGATCACCGGTTGGCGTATGTGTATTGACTATCGAAAATTGAATTCGCAACAAGAAAGGATCATTTCCCCTACCATTCATTGACCAAATGCTGGAGAGGTTAGTCTCCAACAAATTCTTTTGTTACCTTGACGGGTATTCGGGATTCTTCCAAATCCCTATACACCCGGATGACCAACATAAGACCACCTTCACATGCCATTATGGTACTTTTGCATATAGGAGGATGCCTTTTGGTTTATGTAATGCCCCCGCCACTTTCCAAAGATGCATGATGAGTATCTTCTCCGATTACCTAGAGACCATAATGGAAGTTTTTATGGATGATTTTAGTGTTTATGGAAAGGACTTTGACTCATGTTTGCATAATCTTTCCCTTGTGTTGCAAAAATGTGAAGATGTTAGTCTTGTTTTAAATTGGGAAAAGTGTCACTTCATGGTCAATGAAGGAATTGTTTTGGGTCACTTAATTTCGGAAAAGGGCATCGAGGTCGATAAAGCTAAAGTTGAGGTGATAGAGAAACTCCCACCTCCCGTAAATGTTAGAGGGGTGAGAAGTTTTCTCGGTCACGCGGGTTTCTATCGCCGTTTTATAAAGGATTTTTCAAAAATAGCAAAACCCCTCACTCAACTCTTGCTTAAAGATGCCCAATTCCATTTCATTGATGAGTGTGTTGAAGCCTTTAATAGAATCAAGGAAGCACTAATCTCGGCACCGATCATTCAACCTCCAAATTGGGAGCTACCGTTCGAGATTATGTGTGATGATAGTAACTACGCCGTTGGAGCGGTTCTTGGCCAACGGGTAGGAAGAGCTCTTCATGCCATCTACTATATAAGCAAGACTCTTGATCCCTCCCAAGTGAATTATGATACCACCGAGAAAGAGCTTCTTGCCATTGTCTATGATTTAGACAAATTCCGTTCCTACTTACTTGGATCCAAGGTGATTGTCTTTTCGGATCACCGTGCTCTCCGACATCTCTTGATAAAGAAAGAGGCAAAACCAAGGTTTTTGAGATGGATTTTGCTTCTTCAAGAATTTGACTTGGAAATAAGAGACAAGAAAGGAGCCGAGAATGTAGTGGCGGATCACTTGTCAAGGATCCGGTTTCATGATGAACATGGAGAAACTCCGATCAATGACTCATTTCCCGACGATATTTTGATGGCCATTCAAACACAACTTAAAAGGCACATCACCCCATGGTTTGCCGATTATGCTAACTATATTGTTGGAAGAGTACTCCCTCCAAATTTGAACCACAACCAAAGAAAGAGGTTCCTATTCGAAGTGAAGATGTACTTTTGGGATGACCCAAACCTCTACAAGGAGTGTAGTGATGGGCTCTACCGGAGATGCATCCCTCAATGGGGAGTCCAAGGAATCTTGTAAGGGTGTCACTCATCACCCTACGGTGGGCACCACGGAGCAAGAAGGACCATTGCAAAGATTCTTCAATCGGGCTTCTATTGGCCTATAATGTTTCAAGACACAAGAGAATTCATCGTTCATTGCGATGCTTGTCAAAAAACGGGGAATATCTCTTGGAGGAACGAAATGCCACAAAGGGGAATTCTAGAGGTGGAGATCTTCGATGTTTGGGGGATCGATTACCAAGGTCCCTTTGTGACATCCAATGGGAATAAGTACATCCTTGTGGCCGTAGACTACGTCTCAAAGTGGGTGGAGGCAATTGCCACTCCTAATGATGATGCAAAAACGGTCACCAAGCTTTTCAAGAAGATAATCTTCCCAAGATTTGGAGTTCCTAGAGCAATCATAAGTGATGGAGGAACGCATTTTCATGAGAAGAAACTTGCATCTCTTTTGACCAAGTATGGTGTTCAACATAGAACCGGCTTGGGATATCATCCTCAGACAAGCGGTCAAGTTGAAGTTTAAAATAGAGAGATCAAGCAAATCCTTGAGAAAGTTGTGAACAAGACCCGAAAAGATTGGAGCACAAAGCTTGATGATGCTCTTTGGGCTTATAGGACGGCCTATAAGACTCCCATAGGAGCCTCCCCTTACAATCTTGTCTATGGAAAAGCATGTCACTTGCCAATCGAATTGGAGTACAAAGCTTTTTGTGCAATCCGAGCACTTAATCTTGATCTCAAATTGAGTGGCCAAAAGAGGATGATTCAAATTCAAGAGTTGGAGGAATTCCGACTACAATCCTATGAGAATGCCAAGGTCTACAAGGAAAAGACGAAATTGCTCCATGACAAGAGGATTAGACAAAAGGCCTTGCACAAAGGGGACAAAGTCCTTCTATTCAATTCCCGCTACCGACTTTTTCCGGGAAAGTTGAACTCTAGATGGATGGGTCCCTATGTGATAACCGAAGTTGGAAAATACGGAGATTTTGAACTAAAGGCGGAAGATGGAAGCAAGTTCAAAGTCAATGGTCAAAGGTTGAAGCCATACTATGAGGGAGCGTTTATTGGAGAGGTCGAGTCCACCTACCTCGGGCCTCCTCATCCTTGAAAGAACCATCAAAGGGAGAGTTTGGTGGAGTCCTCCCTAAACCACCACTTGTAAATATACTAACCCTCTAACTTATATTTATAATTTTATTGCATTTCTTTAATTATAGGCATAAGCTCTTTTCATGAGAGTAAGTGAGGGAGGGTCACTAACGAATTTTGAATGAAGGAAGGAACCAATCTTCAAGTGTGGGGAAGCATTTATGAGAGGAAAGGAAATCAAAGGAAAATGCGCAGCTTGAACCCGTGCGTCTTCAATGGAATCCGCCCGTTTTTGCTGGAATCTGGGCATATTGGGAAGAATCCGTCTGTCCTGCTAAGCTGATAAATTGGAAATTTTGGGACTGTGGAAGAATCCGTGCGTCTTAGAAAGGAATACGCTCGTCCTAAGGAATACGCCCGTCTTTGCAGAAAGCCGGCCGTCTTTTTGCCTGTGCATTTCAAGAAATTTCACTGTCTAAGAATCCGTCCGTCTTTGAGAAAAGACGCCCGGCTCGTCTTCAGAAAATCCGAGCGTCTTGCGGTCGGGACGCCCGTCTTTGTGGCGTCATATTTTGGAAGGTTAATTGTGACAGAATCCGGGCGTCTTACCCAGAATCCGCCCGTCCCGAGGAGCTTGAATCCGAGCGTCTCTGCTCGAATCCGCCCGTCTTCCTACAATAATTTGGCCCGACTTTTCTTAATTTAATTATACCCCACCACACAATTTGTGACACATCACCCTTCTTTCCACTTGTATTATAAAAACCCACCTCCTTATGACTCCAAAGCACATCCAAATCACTCTTTTACCCCACAAAATCAAAAAGCCCCAAATTGCTAGGGTTTCAAAGGCAACACTCAATCCACAAGGAGCATCCTTATTCTTTAACAAATCAAAAGTCCCAGCTCAATAATCAAGGACTGGCACCAAGGAGATCTTCTTTTAGGAACGGGAGGAGACCAAGGATAAGGGGAAGTTCTTCTACCTCCCATGTCAACACATTAAGAAGGGAGTATGAAGAAATAGTGGATCTTACAAGACTTGATGACTTCTCAAATGTTGAGTTTATCAATGATGTGCAAAGACTAGTCTTCCACCGGCTTCTAAGTAAGAAAATTCTCCCTACTAAGTTTTTATGTCATGATACCTTGAGGAAACTTGGGATTTATCACCAAGTGGAAGCTCTCTTTGAAGTATTTGGTCTCTCTACCCTTTTCCACATGTATGAGCAAACTTATTGATCCCTTGTGCTTGAGTTTTTGAGCTTTTTGAAGATTACAACCTTGAACAAAACAATTTGCATAGAATTTAGGTTGGAAAATGTTTCAAGGATGATGACCCTTGTAAAATTCGCAAATATGCTTGGACTCGATGTTTCGCCTACCCGGACATTGAAGCCAAAGAAATACAGTGTTGAACCTTTGTGGAGGGCCATGACCAGCCGGGATTTCATACACAACAAGGAATGTCTCGCTTTTCATATTCAAAATCCGATCTTGAGACTTACTTATCGATTCCTCTCGGGCACCCTCTTTGCTCGCCGAGATCCAGCGATCGTGAACCAACTAGACCTTGTGTTTATGGAATCCTACCTCAATATTCAAGGAAGAAATGTGTACCACTTCAATGCACCTCTAGTGCTACTCGAGAAATGGGCAAAGTTTAGGAATGGTGATGATGATGGGATGAAACACATTGTGAATGGAGGGCTCATTACTAGGCTTGCAAAGCATTTCAATCCGAGATTCAATGAGAATAATGAGTATGCCCATCTTTCGGGAAACACGAGGATATATGAAGATCTTCTTCTTATTCATCATCATTGGATAACCCTTGAGGGGGTTGAAAAGCGGATCAAATGGATAACGAAAGGAAGTGATCCGATTTTTCTACCAATGACCGGCCTACCACGGATTTCCCCAAGAAGAGGACCTTTATCACCAATCCCATCTTACCTCATCCCTCCAAACCCAACTCAAATAAGACAAGCACCACCACCTCCAAATCCCCAACAACAACAACAAGAGCAACAATCTCAAGATGATAAGATCAAAGTGCCTCCCTAACCATTTCCTTATCAACCGTACAAGCATCCCAACCCATTCATCCTTCCCCGTGATGACTTTGTCACGGGAATTCTATAAGATTTTCACTTCCGTCAATACGAAACCACCGTGGATAATTACTATGCACTCTATCCTCAATACCACGATATGGTTCAAAAGGGAAAGATTAGGGAGGAGGGAGCATTTCCCTCATGGGCACAAATGGACTTACTCTTCCCCAATTCGGAGAGGGCAAATGAAGGGAAAAACGGGAGACAAGAGGAGGGGAGCAACAATTCTTGCGGAGGGGACACGGTGGAGCTTGAAAGTGAAGAGGACGAGTTCATGGACCCGAATATGAGTGATGCATCAAAGGAGATATGGGATAGTGATCTAGAAGGAGATGATGTCGACCTCTAGAGGATTACTTCATAGCTAGGTGGAGCGGGCGAGAGGCACCCATCACAAGCTTAAGTGAAGTTTCCTCATCTCCTCTCTTAAAGTTTCAATTTTCCTGAAAAGAAGTTTGTGTTTTGTTAACTTGTATATTATTTAATCTTGATCATGATTGGAGTAGTCCTAGCAACATAGAGGACTAACACCTCGGCCCCATTGAGGTGTTCTTATTTTATTGTTCCCACTTTTGAAAATCCAAAATGACAAATTTAGTTTCATGCATTGCATTGTGTGTGCATGAACTACACCCAACCTTAGGACATTAACAATAATGTCTAACTCGGTTTGGGGAAGTACATACATACACAACGGGAGGTAATCTAAATTATCCTCTCCGTCATAAACAAAAACCACGCATCATGTAGTGTAGATTAGTGTAGCTTGCATTTAGTGTAGAATTCATGCATCATGCTTTCATGATTTCCCATCATTTTGGCCATTGAGGACAATGCCCATATTAGTGTGGGGATGGGGAATTCTAATTTAACTTCTATACAAAAATCCAAAAAAATTGAAAATTTCAAAAAACCATAAAAATTTGAAAATTTAAAAATTTGAAAAACCAAAAACATGTTCATTTCCTTTGTAGTGTAGTCGTGTATATATTATTGTATATATTGTGTTTGTTTTACCCTTGTTCACATTGATCGACTACACCACATCCGAGACATGAGGAT
Organism: Silene latifolia; assembly: GCF_048544455.1. Taxonomy (NCBI): domain Eukaryota; kingdom Viridiplantae; phylum Streptophyta; class Magnoliopsida; order Caryophyllales; family Caryophyllaceae; genus Silene; species Silene latifolia. Next base: position 62,755,876 of record NC_133537.1, on the reverse strand, counting down.
ATTGAAGACCGCATGTTATGATCTTTCCAATCTCCTTTTTCCTCTTTATGTTAATGACTATGTGGCTTTATTTTGATTGATGCGGTATAACAATGTGAACTTAGGACTTGCATTTAGTTTATATGTCATATTAGTTGGTAGAATCATTTCCATTAGGATGTTTATATGTTAGTTGCATCATGGCATGTAGTTGCATGGTAGAAATTTTTTGCGAAACCATCTACTTGGGAAGCTTGGCAAGTGTATATAGGCCCTAGTAGATGCTTTTTCTTCTTATGACTTTGCTTGTTAGAATACTTGTAAAACACCCTAGGATGTGTCATGGTAGTATCCTTTGACCCATGGTTTAAGGCCTAGTCAAGAGTACCTTGTGGTGTGATAACTCCTTGGCTACCGTTTATTCCAAGGTGACCCTTGAAACCATGCATCCATCCATCCATCATCCATGTTCTACCACATTTTTGTCACAAAAAGAAATCAATTTGAGTTCAATGAAATGAAAAGTGAAAGAAAGTTTGCAAAAAAATGCATCAAATGAAAAAAGGAGCAAAAATAGAACTCCTAAAGCTTCAAATATAAGCCACCCTCACTACATATGGGGTGACCTTGAAAATGTTCAAAAGAAATGCAAAGAAAGTTGTCAAGTGTTGAAATGCCAAAAATCAAAAAGAAATGGCAAGGAAAGTGTTCTCAAATGTTATATGCCACATGAAATTGGGGGGAAAAACAAAAGCAAACTCCCAAAGTGAAACTCAAATGTCTATTGATCCCTTTATCCACCGTATCCATTTTTGTGCATGGTAGAGAGGGGACGACCCTTCTTCTTGTCTAGGCAAGAGGGGGAATTCCGCGATCCTCCAGTGTTTCTAACACCATAGGGAGTCTACTCTTGACAAAAGCATTTAACGATTGAGGACAAAGGTACCCTAGCTTGACACAACTTGGAGGTGATTTATTGGTATCGTTCTAGGCTTAGTAGTTTGAAGAAATTGCATCTATGAAGGAGTGTGTACCCTTGAATTGCTTCCCTTGTAGATAATTTCCGCCACTTAGATGAGGAAAGTGGCTATTCTTTTGTAGATGCATCCATTATTTGTTTTTGTGTGCTTAATGTTTGGATGTGTCGCCATTTTGGCAAGACCCACCTTGCCTTGCAAGAAGGCATCCTACCTCATGGTTGTCTTGTTATGAGTTGAAGGGGCGGAGTGAGACCCGCTAATTGTCTCATATCGGCTATGTTATTAGGTTAGTTTAAATAATGGTCCTAGTCTTTGTCACCTCTTTACTCGGGACGAGCAAAGGTTCGGTTTGGGGATATTTGATGTGACCATAATTAGAGCATATTTAGTCCCCGAATTAGCCTTGTTCCCATGCTTTTTAGTGCATATTTGGGTCATTTATTGTCTTTAGCTCTTTGTTTTGCATATTCTTTGAGGTTTTGTGTCCTTGGTAGGAAAGGAGTGAAAACCTTGCATTTTCATGGCAAAACGAGACTAAATTGATTGAATTCAATGACCAAGCATCAAAGAGAGACAAGATTAGAAGGCCTTTGTACATACTATAGTAGATGGGCAATGATGAGGAAATATCCTTGCATCCTTGAGGAATTCCCCAAGGAGTTTATGAAGAAAAGGGAAGAAAAGAAGAAGAAATGTGACTGTCCAGCAATCCGTGCGGATTGTCCTGAAGACGCCCGTCCTCCACCTCCACAATCCGAGCGTCTTCACTCCAAGACGCCCGGGCAGCAGCTTCTGAAGACGCCCGTCTTCTCCCCAAGACGCCCGGGCAAAGACCTCAAATCCGGCCGTCCCGTGCCTAAGACGCACGGATTCCAAGGCAGCACAACTTCGTCTTCTTCAAATCTCAAGAAAGATGCCCATCCTTCCAAAAATACCGGCGTTTCCTTAAGTAGGGATTTAATCGTCATTTAAGCTCTTAGTTAACCCTAATTCCTACACCTAATCCCCACTATAAATACCCCATTAGTCTAATTAGAAGAGCATCTTCTTCTTAGCAATCTCTAGTGTAGTTAATATCAATCAAATCTCTCTTTAATTTTGTAATCAACAATTAATCAAGTTTTAATACAAGTTTTATTTCCTTAATCTCTCTTTTGTTCATCCTTTATTTTGGGTAATTGAAGATTATCTGGGTTATTATTGGGAGATTGACAACCTCTCAATCAAGCATCAAGTACTTCTTTTATTCTTTGCTTTATTATTGGAATCATTAGTAGGTATAATTATCTTAATCCCTTTTTAATTATTGCTAATTACTTTCATTTATTCATCATGTTTCACTTTGTTGGTATGATTGACAACCTTGCTAGCATGTTTAACATGATAATGAGTGAGTAGTTCCATAGCTAGGGTTAATGGGTAATTAGGAGATACCAACATGGGAAATGATTCATGCTTAAATTAATATGCTTTCATGGTTTATTTGCTTGCTTGTTATGATCTCAACTCATGCACATGTTATGTTTGATGAAATGCGAGCCTATGAATCCTTTCATTTTTTACCCATCACCTATCTTTTCAATGAGGCTTGTAAGACATAAACCAACTCGAGTCTCATTAGACCATGCATGTTGTTGAGTAGGGAAGACTAAGTCGACTTGTAGGTGTTGTACAATCTAATCGATTCGGCTCCGGGACCCAAACTTTCCTAGGATTGTAAGATATAACCCAACTCAATCCATCACAACAATAATTGCTTGCTTATAATTTGAGAACATGTTTGTATGATCAATTCCCATGAATCCCCTATGACCCCATGATACCCTAGTGCTTTTTATCAATTGTTTACAACCCTTTTTAATTCATCTTGCTTGTTTACTTTTATTGTTATTTAGTTTAGTGACCTTCTACATCAACCCAAATTGTGACACCCCTAAGACACCACTAGTTGCAATAGAAATCTCATCTCAATTCCCGTCCCTTGGGATCCGACCTTTACTTGCCTCTTTACTAATTGTAGAGTTATTTGTGAAGCTATAAATTGTGTTTTGGTCTAGGTGCTCCTAACGACAAGTTACCGAAAAGATTTAGTCCGACCAACAGCCTTCCGTTAAGTACGGGTTTTTCGAAGATGTATTTAACCGGGTCCATCTTAGAGTAGATGTGGACCGTATAGCTGAGCATGTAATGCCGCAACTTCTTTGTTGACCATACTAGGGCAAGGCATGTCTTTTATAGTTGGGTATACCTCGTCTCGTACTCAATGAACTTTTTGATGATGTAGTAGATGGCTCGCTCTTCGTTGCCCACTGTTTGTGCTAGCATTGCTCCCATGGCTGTGTTAGTAACAGTCGGGTATAGGGATAGAGGAATCCCCGGTTGAGGTGGCATGAGGACAGGAGGTTTGGATAGGATTTCCTTTATCATGTCGAAGGCTTTCTGACAGTCGTCGTCCCAATCGGTGTGATCGGAGGCTCGAAGCTTTTTGAATATTGGTTCACAAATCATAGTGAGCTTGGCAATGAAGCGGCTGATGTATTGAACCTGACCGAGAAATCCCCGAATCTCCTTCTCGTTCCTAGGCCGAGGCATTTGTTGAAGGGCTTTGATTTTGGTTGGATCAATCTCAATGCCTCTTTTCTTTTACATGTCCCAAGAGTTTTCCGGAGGTGACCCCGAATGCACACTTCTGAGGATTTAGTCTCATGTTATATTTCCGCAGACGAGCGAAGAATTTCCGGAGGACATTGATGTGGCCGTCCCGTTCTTTCGATTTGACAATCATGTCATCGACATATACCTCTACCTCCTTGTTCATCATATCATGTAGGAGAGTGGTAGAGGTCCTTTGATAGGTTGCCCCGGCGTTGATGAGGCCGAAAGGCATGACCGTGTAGCAATATGTACCCCACTGTGTGTGAACGCAGTTTTGTGCATGTCTTCCTCATCCATTTTAATCTGGTTGTACCCAGCATACCCGTCCATGAATGATAGGAGAGCATGTTCGGCAGTGTTGTCCACCAGAATGTCAACATGTGGCAAAGGGAAGTCATCCTTAGGACTTGCCTTGTTCAGATCCCTGAAGTCGACGCAAACCCAAATTCTTCCATCTTTCTTTGGTACGGGCACAATGTTGGCCACCCAGTCAGAGTATTCAGACACTTTGATGAAGCCAGCCTTGAACTGTTTATCCACTTCTTCCTTGATTTTTAGGGCCCTCTCAGGACGCATCCGGCATAGCTTCTGTTTCACAGGTTTAGCTCCGGGTTTAATGGGTATCCGGTGCTCTGCGATTTCTCTGTCAATCCCAGGCGTATCTTTGTAGGACCAGGCGAACACGTCCTTGTATTCGTGGAGGAGGTCAATGAACTGTTGTCTTTCCGAGGGGTCCAAGGTTGTCCCTATCCTAAGTTCTTGAGGTGTATTGTCGGTTCCTACGTTAATAGGTTCGGTTTCCTCAATGATGGGGGTTCTGGTTTCCCGTTTGTCAAGTTCTTTGGCTAAGTGAGGTGGGTATTCACTCAAGTCAAATTCCTCATAGTCATTCAGAATTGCATTGCAGTTAAAATGAGACGAGTCATAAACAAACTTAGCGTTCATTAAGTTGACACGAGCGAAAAGCTCGGAAAGGACAGACATATCGTGGTCAGTCAGAGGCGACACAAGAGAGGAAGTGGCCCCTAGAACAGACTCCAGGTTGTCACCTTTCATGGGAGTGGGGGTGACCCTAGTAGACTCACCCTCTGAATCAGCCACGACTTTGTGATAAAATAGTGGGAAGGGGACCTTGACTGGGACATCAGGAGCGTTAGGAGCTACGACAGACTCTGACTCCGACTCAGACTAAGACTCATATCCTTCTTCACTTCCCTCCTTGAACATAGGGTCTTCTCCAGTTGTTATCTTGAGAATGCGGCCTTGGCGATCGGTCCACTTGACGGTCTTCCTCCAGCCTTGGGTAGCTTTCTCCGGGTCAGTATCGGAGATCAAGGCGGTTGGATCAAATTGATTGTCATTCAAGGCGATGTTGATGATGTCCTCATAGTCGAGGTGTTTGACGTTATCTTCCCCGTAGAGGAGTGTGACAGCTTATCCGTCAAGGCATGGTGACGGCTTGGACTCAGTTGATGCAGCTTCGATGTTGTCGGGGATAAAGTAGCAGTCTTGGAAGACTTCCACTCCCGGGTACCTAGCCTTCACCACAGAGTCATAGATTGGTTCCGGAAAGCCGTGGTAGAGCTCGGACTCTCCCTCGGGGACAAAGTATCCGTTGAGAGTCAGGTGGTAGGGACGGAGGATAACCCCGTGCTTCTTGCGTTTTCAGTTTAGGAGGTTCATCTCCCGGATATCTTGGTCAGTAGGTTCGTACCCTATCCCAAAGGGAATGTTGGGGACCTTAGCCTGTTTCAAGGGAGGCAATGGGTCCTTTAGTGGATTGAGCGGCAAACCCGGGAAGTAACCCTAGTGCATCATAATACGGTTGACCGTGAGGTTGGTGAAAGGGTCACACTCAGAGGTCGCCGATTCATCAGTTATGGCGTTCATGGCTTGGAAACCCCACATTTCATTGTCGTCCTCCTCAATGGCTTGGGAGGCCATCCCCTTTCTCATAACTGCTTTGATTGGGGAAGCGGGAATCGTGACCGTTTTCCCGTTCAAGGGGACCCTGATCTTCTGGTGGGGAGTTGAGGTGACCGCCTTGACGGCGTGAATCCAGGGACGTCCCAGGAGCATGTTGAAGGACGCGTCGATGTCGACCACTTGAAAACTGGTTTGTCTTTCTAAGGGTTCGGTTGCGACGGTCAAAGTGACTAGCCCAGCGACCTTGCGACGAGTGCCGTCGTAGGCGCGTACTCCCTGATTCGTTGGGATCAAATCAGATTCCTTGACACCCAGCCTGTAGGCAGTTTTGAGAGGAATGACATTCACGGCGGAACCGTCATCCACGAGGACCATTGGTATATTTTTTTGGAGGCATTGTACGAAGATGTACAGGGCCAGGTTATGATTGGCTCCGAACGGAGGGATATCCTCGTCGGAAAAGGCGACCGGGTTACTCAGATCAGGGGCGTCTCTCGTCATGTGCGCCACTATTTCTTCTGGGGAAGAGGTGGAGGGCACGGTTAATTTTCCCAAGGCCTGCAACAAGGCCTGTCGGTGCTCAAAAGACGTTGCGATCAGTTGCCAAATTGAGATTTCGGCTTTTGCTTTCTGGAGCTGTTTCAGGATTGAGTTCTCGGGGGTCTTTGGTTAAGTGTCCACCTCTGGGACGATTTGGTCATTCGTTGTTGGAACGACCGTTGGATTGTTCGGATTTTGATAGGGACGTCCGGACCGGGTGAGATGTCCGATTTCTTTCGTCCGCTTCTCCTTCCCTGGGAGGATATAGAAATCCTCAACATCATCCCTCCATATGCCGTTAATTTCGAAGTCTCGAGGATACCTTGGAAGGGTATTCCTCGACGGGTAGTTCTTGTGGGGAATATTTTTGTGAGGGCGATTTTTATGGGGGTAGTTATTTTGGGGGTAGTTATTTTGAGGTTAGTTTTCGTGAGGTCTATGCCAGAATGGTCGCGGGAGCAATCCATCCTGGGGTGGGTAGTTTTGAATGCTTGGGGAATTCTCCCTTAGGCGCGGTGGTTGGGGATTGAAGATGAGTCGACGGTAGGCGTCGTCGAGTCGGGTGATTCTTTCAGAGAGGCTGGCTATGGCCTCTTCAACTTGTTGAAACATAGTGAGCATAGTGGCAGCACTAAACACAAACACTCCGTCTGAAGGATCCTTTTCCAGAACATTCACCTCGTCGTCAATCGGCAAGATAAGGTGAGAGCAGTCCAGGGTCGGCTCACCGTCAGAGATAGCGTGAATTCCCAGAGGATTCGTCTTGTTGTTCGGCTTAGTTGGTGGGGGTATAGGAAAATCTCCCTTCTCAATCATATCTTGAATGAGGTGCTTGAGTTTGAAACAATTTTCGGTATCATGCCCCTTCCCTCGATGATACTGGCAGTAGGCGTTGGGGTTCCAAAATCGGGACTTCTTGGCGTCGGTCGGATCCGGGGGGGGTCCGATCGGTTGTAGCTTCCCCTGGTCCATGAGCCTTTTTAGGGCACTTGCATAAGTCGACCCTATGTTGGTGAACACTCTCTGGGGGGCGCTCGGTTTTCTTGGCAGATGGTTCGACGAGGTTGACCTCATCAATCTTGTTTGTTTGACCGTAAGGGCGAGATCCGGTTGAGGTGGATCCCTGGTAACCCTTGCCAGTGGTCTTTGCTAAGACACCCTTTCGGAGGTCGTCCTCAATACGTGTCCCCAGAATCTGCAGATCTTGGAAAGTTTTGATATTCTGATACCTCAGTAGGTTGGCATAAATCGGGCGGAGATTGTTGACAAATTTTTCCACCAGAGTTGATTCACCTGGCTTACTGACCAATTGAGTACTCACCCTCCTCCAGCGGGTTAGGAACTCAGTAAACCCTTCCTCGTCGTTTTGGGTTAACACCTCGAGAGTGCGGGTGTTGGCCTGGATTTCGACGTTGTCGTCATACTGCTTGGCAAACTCAATTGCGATCTCATCCCAAGTAGTACGGTTTTTCGGGTCCAAGGAGTAGTACCATTGGCGAGGAATCGGCTCCAAAGAGGATGGGAAGATCCGGGTAAAAAGCTCCTGTTTGACCCCCTTAATGGCCATGTAGTCCTTAAAAGCACGGATGTGGTTGAGTGGGTCCTCCACTCCCTTGAACTTAGGCACATCAGTCAGGGTGAAGTTGTCAGGTAACTGGTCCCCGACAGGCTTGAACCTTCGGTTGTTCTCAAGATGGATATTGTTACCCTGGGCTAGGAGCTGTTCTTCCAAGAGTTTCAGTCTCTTCTCAGTTTCAGTCAGAGGTGGGGTATTATGTTCCCCATTTTCCTTGCTCTCCAGGGCATCGATACGGGTCTCGATGCGATCCAGGGTGACCTTAAGAGCAGTAAGCAGGCTGGCTAGCTGATCAGTTGTGACATCTCTGTTGTTATCATTGTTGTTGTTGGACGAAGCTGAAGACGGGGCCATGGCTCTGAGGTAGAAAAACGGCTCACATTACAACTCAGACAACGCAGAGGACGAGACAAAGACAGACTCAACAAGACGGGGCGACACGTGTGTGGTTCCTCGGTGCTGACTCGATTTATGACGTGACGGTGTTTGACCGAACCTTTGACACGAGTCCAATCATGACGGCGCGACGCCATTGAACGGGTCTCGTGGTGAGACGACTCATAAGTAAAGACCCATAAGTACGTTTGCTTTGACTCGATAGACACGAGGCGGAATTGGAATGGCGGACTGAAGTTTTCGAAAATAAAAATTTTCAAAAGGATTTATTTGTCGCTTTTAATGGGCGGCTTCCGAAGATAGAAATCTCCGCAAGTCGATCAGTTGAAAGGGTTGTCTTAAGTTTATTTGCAAAAGACGGTTTGAGTTTGAGTCGGCTCGGAAAACAGTGCATCGTTTCCCAAGACGGTTTTGAAATTCAAAATTGTATGTTTTGAAAATCGAGTTTGAAATGTTTGAAGAGGTCTCGGGGACGGTGTATGGTCCTTGGGATCTCGAAAGTGTCTCGAGAAAAGGGTGTGGGCTTTTCTCGGGTTTTGAAAGAAAGTCATTGTCGGCGCGAAACGGGTTAAAATCCGTGTCTAGACCCGGCGATTATAACGGCGTAAAAAGGTGATTTTGAAATGGTTATGCAAGACCGGGTTTGAAAATTGTCATTATGACGGCCTAGAAAGGCGTGTTGAAAATGGTTATACAAAACCGAGTTTGAAAAATCGTCATTACGACAGCCTAGAAAGGCGTGTTGAAAATGGTTATACAAAACCGAGTTTGAAAATCGTTATTACGACGACCTAGAAAGGTGTGTTGAAATGGTTTATCTAAACCGAGTTTGAAAATTGTCATTACACGGCCTAGAAAGGCGTGTTGAAATGGTTATACAAAACCGAGTTTGAAAATCGTCATTACGACGGCCTAGAAAGGCGTGTATCGGTCGGCGAAAGACCGAGGTTTGAAACGGCCATTATAACGGCGCGAAAAGGGTGTTTTTGAAAATGACACGGAAGGACTTATGATCAAGTATCACATAAGCACTCACAGTTTCATTATATTATGCATTATGCTGACTCGGGTTTTGGCTTAAAAGGGTGGGTTACACACCAAGCGATCAAACCCCGATTTGCGAGAGGGATACCAATCCAAATAAAAGGTGTAAGGAGGGTGCCCTAGCCTCGTGCTCGAAAGTGATGAAAGCTCTTTGACGAAAGAGAAATGTGTAACGTCAACGGTATGCTTGACTCAATCGGGATTCGAAATGCGGGGATGAGAAAACTCACGCCGACGAAACGAGCCAATTGGTCGAAAAGGGTTAGGTTGTGGGCCCGGCCAAGGAAACCCGGCCGTGACCGTAATATCAATTAATGCATTCCAACCAAGACCTCGTTCGAGTCTCACCATCTAGGGATCACAAAGACGTAAGTGTCCTAGTTTTCCCCAGCGGAGTCGCCAATCTGTGGACATGGCCCACCTGCAAGCCCACTTCGATCAATGGACATACATCGGTCTCTTTGAAAGCCACGCTCGGCGGCGTAAAAATGCTTTCGACCGGATCGTTTTAGATCGGCCGATTTCGTCTCGGTAAGGGTCTCGAAACGAGTAGAGATGTTTGGAGTCGCCACCAAGCATTTGTGGGATGCCTGGAACCCGTTCGAATTCCACTTTATACCTCGGTCAAATCGAAGCACAAAGCAGCGTTTGACATAGGTACTAAAGATAAGGAAATCGTCCCTCTTTAGCATCCTATCTCTAGAATGACTCTTGTATGCCCTGGATAAGGTCGTCCACTATCCAAAGTTTCTGAGTAAGAGGTGAAGGTACGTATTGGGAAGCCCTTTAATCAGACACCCAATCCCGCCCGCTTTTAGCGGCCTCTACTGATCGATCTTGGTTGGTTGAATGCAAAAGTTGATAAAACGGTTTAAATGCATGAATGCGCATCCAATGATTTAAACCTAACATGTGAGAGCTTTCTAAGTCGGTTGATTTAATCCAAGTATCAAGTATAAGATGTCGAGTCGGATTAAAGGTTGATTTGCATGCAAGACGGAAATTAAACATCCATTTACCGTATTAGGTTTAGGGTGCATAACATGATCCATTTGTCTTAGTAAGGCATTTTGCAATTATGGCTTGAATAGTCGTCTGATCCGTCCTATATCCGGGTTAACCGGAGTCGGGATCGTCCTAGACTAATGCTCGAAGGGAACTGGCCCTGTACCAGACGGCTATATGAGGTGCGAGCCAGCCGACGGTGTAAGGGGCCTCCCTCTGGTTTTGAAAATGAGAAATGGAGAGCCTGTTTAGGTGCGGGTTAGCCCACGGTTTATGTGCCGTGTTCTGGCCTTTTAGAAAACGTTATAAAACGTGTTGAAAATGGGTGTTTGAACCCAGTTTGCTTTGAAGGGGTCGTTTAGACCGCATTTGTTGATTTGAAGAACTAGACTCGAATAATCATCATTATTTGATAATATTCGGTGTCGGGTTCAGTTTGACAAACTTGACATGAATAGTTTTGAAAATGATTATGGACTAATTGTTTTAAGTCCATTTGAATGTTATTAGTCGGTACTCATCATCGTACGCGGGTTAAAATCCGACATGGTATGTAGAACCAAGGATGACTTTGTGTTGGTGACTAATATGTTTGTTTGAAAATGTAAAGAAATGAAATAAAAGGGTTTAAAATACCTTTTAAATGTCATTAACCAAATATTATCACCGAAACACGGATTTAACCGTCATGGTATGGAGAACCAAGGGCGAAAAATGCTTTATGGTTAAAACATGTGAAATAAAACAACAAAGGTTCGAAAATACATGAAATGGTGAAAACCGATTACAAATATGAAAAATGGATTAAGGGAAATGACGAGAACAAACACGGTTGATCTCTGGTCTTAGTACCTCATTTAGGCGCAAGCTAGTTGGCGACCTAAGGGGCTTCTGCCTCAGACCAAAAATCAGTTTTGGCTAGTTTATTCCATGTTTTGGTTCATGTTATGCATGTTTTAGCATGTTAGAGTCATGAAACAAATGAAAACATAATAAAAGAGGATTTTTACACCCTCATACTTACATGTTTGGTTATGGTGAGTGACCGACGTAAGTGTAACAACTCGTTTGATCGGAAAAATCTCGGTTTAAAACCGTTTTGGTAAGTAAAAGAGTGTTTTAAAAGTTTAGTGATGGTGTAGTGGTCGAAGTGGTCGGTCAAGCGATTTAATGAACGATGACGGTACCAAACAATGTGTAAGGCTCGTGTTTACGATCGGTAGGTCGTAAATACGCGTCGGGTTGTGACTTAAGAAGTCGAGTCGAAAATTTTAAGGGATAAAAGAGGGGGCGGACACTCGCGTAACTCTCAAATGGGTAGCATTTGAGGGGTATTTATAGGAGAATGAGTGGTTGTGTGAGTTTTGAGCGATGTGGCCACCTGGGCTGCTCAAAGAGGCGCGAGCCACGTCGCGGGTCTTCGAGCTGTGTTGTCACTTTCACAACAAACGCAATCATGATTTGTTCTATCCTAGGTTTTGTAGTCACATGTTTGGTACTTGACCATTCATGAATCCGGGAAAACTTAAGGTAGATGGTTTGAAATGTTTTGTTTTTGGTGGTTGACTCGGTTTGACTCGTTGTTGGAGTCGGGATTTGAATTTTCGAGTCGGTTTTTGGTCCGGTGTCGGTTTTGACTCTAGTTAGTGCCATTGCGACCCCGTCGCCGTGCATTAGACACTCCAGGTATTTTTGAAATGTTTTGAGATGTTTTATTTTCGAAATCGTTTTAAGTTTTTCCGACGTAAAGTTGTACACAAACTGTCGATCAAACGCAGCGATTCCAAAACATGTTGTAGTCCGATAATCATCGGGTGTTTGTTGGAGTCTCAGCAGATACTGGGTATCTACATCGTCTTATATGATAAAAATGTTTCCCAATTATTTTCGTCTTATAACACTCCTTTTATGTACATATACATATAATATGCACTAGCACTAATCTCATTAGTCAAGTTATACAATTTTAGTGAATTAACTATTAATTACTAAAACCCGTCTCTAATAAATTATTATTCAATTATCACATAATTAAATAATAACTTCAACCAACACGAGTTCTTAACTCGATCTCTCAAAATTATATTACTCCACTAACTTTCAGTCAGTTTATCAAGGGACTAATTAAACTGTATCTCACACAATTAATTAGCTTTCGTTTTGGGGTTCGTTCCTTTAGGTGTGACCTTAAGGGATCAACTGATCACCACCGTCAAACGACAGTAACGTCAAACTCTAGTCAACCAATCGTTACCGATTAATGTTGATCAGTTGACTATATATATTGAATCATCCCTTACGTATTCTTATATGAGATTTATTAATGTGATCGCACTATTATTGAGGACACTTACTCCAACAATCTCCCACTTGTCCGAGACAAGTGTGCGTCACCAATTCTCTTGTCCTATTACATCATCTCCCACTCAATGCAAGGTGTCTTGCAGGTCGTACTTGCATTTGATCATATCTAGAGTGGTTTCCTCGACCTGGAGAGTAACTGTCTGACCGGAATTATCTACCGTAGATACCTTCTGAGCGTGACCACGCATTTTCAGTTCACTATTCCTCGAGTGGCCTTGATATTTTAAATAACCCTGACAAGGGGTGGACAATTCCTATCGCACTGCTCCCTTTGAACAGCCATAGCTCATCATGACCTAAAAGATGCGCAATTGACTTCAGTTACGAAAATCGTAGAGCATAAATCAAAGTTACTCAGAAACTGTGCCACCTTGGGCGAACAGTTTCTAGTCAAAGAATCGACTCAAAAGAATACTATAGTAGCTCTCGCCACGACCAGGATATATAAATGTTGCCAGAACTCTATAAGCGGTCACTGCCCGACAGAGTGTCTCATACAGTCTGCCTATGTGATCGCCTAGTCATATCTTATCACTCTATGGCACTTGAACTTTCCATCAATCGCATCACACTCTAGTCAGTTCGAGACGTGACCTCATATAAGCAACTAGGGGCCAATACTATGTTAATCCAGTTCACTTAATAGGGTTCAACGTTGTCCTTACAACCTATTTGGATGTAACAAAGTAATAAAAGAGTTTAATACAAAACTCAAACGATGAATGCATTATCACATATGTAAAATTGATACAATATCAATTACTACATAATCTATAATTCATTCTTAATTTTGTATATAATTGATCATCTCAATTCAATTGAAATGACATGACTTATCATGCTAAGCCTATGAGAAGGCTTTGGTTAGTAAGTCTTAGGAATACTTTGCACTTTCCTAACCTTACTATATACTTTTTCCCTTTGTTATGTATAATCTTTATTATAAAACTTTTGAGTACGTGTCTAGATCCAATCTAGACATAGGCTCTCTTACCTTAGAATAGCTCCCACTGTCCTCATAGTGAGTATGGATAGGACCTTCGGTTATTGGAACGAACTACCATAGTTCCTCCAATTCACAAAACCGAATCCTAATATCATCCCTTCCTTCTTGCATATCTCATTATTGCAAGTGTACTCAATTTCCGTTATGTATATCTCATTGTTCTAATGCCTAGGGCGTTTCTAGCAGATATCCTCCTTAAATAATATAGTCAAGATGGTTCTCTAACCTATCTTTGTGTGATTAGAATATGGTTATCGTGTAACACCTTGCACATAAATTCATATCATTTCTAATCACTTTAGCTTCATCTCTTTAGTGCTTCATGAGTACTAACCAATGAACTATATGGCTATATAAAGACTTCTCTCAAGGATTCGATTTATAACTTCTCGTCATACTCCAAGTATACGAAGTTTAAGAATGATGATACATCTTAGCGTAATGAATTAATCCCGCAGCGGAAGCAAGTGGATTAAATTTCTACATGTTCAACACCTTTAAACTTGTCTAGACTCTTACCAACATTAGAATATTCATTTAACGCTACTATCCTCTTAGAACTATCTTTATAGGTCTGGATACCTTAGAGATGTATTATTCTTCTCCTAAGTCTTCCATCATTCACAATGATCAATATGTCCCTTACATATAAGACTAGTAACACCACATTACTCCCACTAAACTCCATGTATAAACAGAACTACTCGACAATTCGAGAAAAGTTTATCACATGATCAAAACACACAATTCAACTCCTTAACCTCTACTTAAGTTTCCATCCTACCTTAGGATAGTTGCAATTTACAAAACTCATGAAAGATGATTTTAAAATCCAACTATATCAAATCATATCCGAATACAATGAAGCATTGTTGTAGTGTGCAAAACCCTTTGCCACCAACCAACCAAGCTAAATAAACATTTTCATGTTTATGCTTATTTCGGACTCTTGTGGAGTTGAGACTACATAAAGCATCTTAATAAGTTGCACGACTGTTACTTTCAAAAGGTAACATGACTCCTGTCAACTTTGGCTTCGAAGAAATAATTACTGATTTTGACTAAGAAGGAACATCTTCCCACGTCTTATTCTTAGTTTGTGGCTCTTGAACATTTTCTCCCACTCTGTCTTTAAGAAATAATCCTCTTTTCTTTAATAGACAGCATCACGAGCCACAAACCCTTTGTTCTCATGATCATGTAGGAAGAGAGAGAACATTTTTACTATCGAAACAGGCTATAATTTAGGTACCATGCCTAATCATATCTCATATAAAAAGTAGATGATTGCTTTAACCATGTTTTATATTAGTGGAAAATTTAAATGCCAGACAAATTTTGTAACAGAAACTACCTCCAACTACAATGTAAAGATTCAATCATATTGTAATGAAAGTGGACTTGTGATACCATATCACACTCTTTTGGTACAGATAAAAGTCATCACTTTATTGTTCCCCATTTTAACAAAGTAGTAATACTTTGGTTTTATAATCTGTAGGTTTTGATACTTTTAAACATTCATTAAACTTATTCAAGGAATTTTTCTTCTTACCTCATTAAGTGGATATCAAGTATCTACCTAATTCGTTGGTAAAAGAGATGAAGAAGTAATAACCCTGTCTGATTGAAATTGTATTCGACCATACACTTCAAAGTGTAAATAAGGCGAATATCTTGCTCTATTCATAATCCTTTTCCAGAAAAAGTCATAAATTAACTTGCTTTGAATACAAGATTCGTACACACCAAAAGATTCCCAATCAAATGGTTTGGGAGACTAGTCAAAACTAGTTTCTAAATGTGATTTTCAGTCGAGAATTGAGAAATGATTGGGGTCACCAACTTGAGTCTTGTATATATGACATTTTACTTCTAGTTTGAATATAATTACTTTGATTTGTATGGTCTCAACATAAACTTAATCGTGGTATGTAAGGGCACAACGCTTGTTTTAATTGCATAATGGTGAAAACCCTTTGTTTTTATACAAAAACTTGAATTATATTCTTATTTAGAGTTAGTGTACATCATAACAATTATTGAGGTACATTTCTAAATACAAAACTAAAATGAGTACACTACAACATTCATATGTTCATGGATGAAATGTCAACTACTCTAGTTCCATTCATGCAAATTTCTGAACTTATTCTTGCTAGTCGTAACACAGTAATACCGAATATGATGATGAAATCCACAAATTTGTATCAAATACTCATGATGTGGCATTTGGCAAGAATGCAATGTCAATGTCATAGATTTTCAAGAAGGAATATGTTGGAGTCACACGACCAACTTCCTTGATCTTTACTTATTGGAGTTTGTATTTATTTTAATGTCTAACACCTTCTTTTTCGAGCCTAGTTCTATCCTTAACAATTAAGATTGGTACTTACTTATTATTGCTCCCACTGACTTCAAGCATTTATACTTGATGAAGACTTATCTTCATATAAATTCCTATTTAATCCTTCACAAGGATTAACTCTATTGTGGTATTTGGTTAATCAAAATTTCTAACAAATCAATTTACCAATTTAACATTGTCATGTTCTTAATAACTTAAGAGCTTGATGACAAGTGTTTAGTTTGAGCAATAAGACTTTTGAACCGTGGGTGCATAGAAGATATTATCAAAACATATTTTGACTAATCATTACTTCTATTCACACATCTTCACACTAAATCATACATTGGCATGTTAGGAATTTAAGATGCTAATCTTATATGACATAGGACAACTCCTATGTAGTTCTATGAAATAGAACGATTCCTATGGAACTAGTCCATGCCCTATTTAAATGGTTCAATTGAGGATTTAGAAAGAGATTCTATTTATCGTTAGTAATAGTGGTTTAGCGGAGAATCGTGTTACAATCGAATTGATATCGTATATTAATAGGAGAAATGATAAAGAACAACATAAAACAATGAAATAGTGGAAAAACAAACATTCATCGTTATAATTAAAATATTTTAGCATGTTTAAGCATTTATATAATGACCTCCACCCAATTATATAAATGATTCGGAGACCCAAAATTCATATTAACTTGGATGTGAGCCAACGGGCCCTCTACACCTTTACTAATATAACATGGTGGGTTAACCCTCTTAACCGATTCTACAATTAGAACTCTCGGTCGATGAATTTACGTTAAGTTCATCTTTAGCCCGGACCTATTGCGGCTACGGTCGCTAATACTTCCGTTGAGTTCAAGCAAATTTCGAAGTGTAATAACTATTTATTACCCCACTTACCCAACGTCAATAAGAGGCACCCCGAAAAATCGCATTGTACCCTTATGAAATTGAGACTCATGGGTTCCTACTATTTGGTAAGGCTAAGTCTCAATCTTTAAAATGTGTGAGGTCGAGTCAATTTATTATCTATCAAATTTAAGTGAACTAAATTTTCGAACTAACAATAATTATAATTGACACGGTCGAGGACTCGATATGATATGCATGTATTGTTTATGGCGATTTGGCAATGCATGTAACATATAAAGGATAAATGCAAAGCAATAAATAAATTTCCTAGTATGGCCTTCCTAAAAAATAAAATCTAATAATCTATTTACAAATTCGGAAACCAACTACTTTGGTCCCTTGAAACTTCAAGTGGCATACCTCCCAAGAACACCGTCTTCGTCGGAACGCCTTTCCGAATGACACCGTCTTGAAGGAACTCCGGAACTACAAATAATAATAAAATTACATAGTATTTCTATTATACATTTGTAAAAATGAATCTAGTAAAATAAAAGTGATACGAGATCATATTAAAATTATAACCGGATCGGTATTCCCTTACATTACGGGTAATACCGATTAAAACTAAGGCCATACTAAGATAAATTACATAATTCAAAATTACATAAATAAAATATGACATTCATCAATAAAAATGCAGCATTATTATATGTGATTAACATGCCAAATTAAAGTGCCAAATCGCCCTACTTAAACCTTATATCATATATAATCCGGTTCTATGGAAATGCGTGATAATGACTTATTAAAATCGCAAATCAATACTTAAATCAAATTTAAGCCCAATTTAATTATCCTAACCTTCTTAGGACTCAAAAATTAGTCTTCACTAAAAATTTGACGATAATTCAACTTGGTTTTGTATTATTGCTTATTTAAACTTCTTTTAATCATAACAATTATGAAATAATTCCCAATAAATCATAAAAATTTGAAAAAATTCGAAATCACATTTTTCTATATACTGTAATATTACCAAGATTTCAAAAACTCAATAAAATTTGCCCACAAAATATTTATAATTTACTTCATTAATAAATCGTATAAATCATAACTTTTACCATTTAATCCAAATGAAAAATAAAAATTATGAAAAAATCAAAATCAAAATTTTGAACATTCGTAAATAATTTCCAGAACCTGGAAATGGCAAAATTTCAACCAAAAATTTTGAATTAATTTTTATGACTAATAAAGTTGCCTTTTATCGATTTTATCACATAAAAATCAATAAACATACCAAATCAATCAAAATTAATCATGCAACTTTAGATCAGAAGTCCATATCATATATACAATATTAGAGAAAAATTTCATGCCATAAAATTCATTTTAGCTATTTTTGCTAAAAATAGTCACTATTTATATCATTTTAACCATTAAAATTATATATCATGCATAATAAATTACATTTATCTCAAATTTTACATACAATCCATAAAATATGTATGTGACATCATATTAAAATTTCATGGTTAGTTTCAAAGTTAACTATTTTTAGTCATTTAACCTCCATTTATAGCATTTTTATCACATAAAAATCGAAATCATGCAATATTAATCACATTAATACGAAATTTTACATACAATAAGTAAAATATGCATATGAGGTCAAACTAAAAATTCATGGTCAGTTTCAAAGTTTAACTATTTTTAGTAAATAAAAGTTCATTTTACTCATTAAAATGTAATTATTTCATTAAAAATCATTAAAATAAGCAATAATCATCCATAAATCATCAATATTAGAACTAGAATATATTACATT
Source organism: Silene latifolia (assembly GCF_048544455.1). Taxonomy (NCBI): domain Eukaryota; kingdom Viridiplantae; phylum Streptophyta; class Magnoliopsida; order Caryophyllales; family Caryophyllaceae; genus Silene; species Silene latifolia. The sequence goes on along the minus strand of NC_133537.1, from coordinate 62,737,358 downwards.
CAAAAAATTTCGTGGGTTTATCCTTATAAATCACAAATTTTAGTTTTATTTTGTTATCAAATAACTCATAAAAAACAATAAAATGATATGCATGCAACACCAAAGCTCTTTATGCCAATTTTTGGGTTTATATACCCCTATTAAACTCATTTAATTATTTTATAAATTACTCATAATTTATATTTATGTGGATCTAGTTGCAAGCAAGATTAAATGAACAAAATAAAGAAGAAAATCACATTTCTTACATTGTATGTGGTTCGAATTTTTGGGGCACAAGTAAGGTCTCCCACCTTCACTTGTTCTTGAGCTAATAATGTTGGATGATCCTCCAAAAAACCAACAAGTCCTCAAAGTAGAAGACCTCCTCTTAGTAGCACCCAAGAACTTACCCAAATCTCTAATAAATATTAACTAGACATCTTATTAGAGTACCCTTGAATTAATATGTAAGTACTAGTGATAATACTAATCTAATTAGTTTTGTATTACTAGTAATATATTTTAGAGAATTTTAGAGAGAGGTTGTAGGTATTTTCACATACCAAAATCTAGTCAAAAATGAGCAACAAAAATTGCTCTATATTGGTGTGTGAACCGTCCAAGAGAGGAGGTGAGGGAGTTTGTTCATTTTTTAATAATTGTGTTTGCATGCTTGTAATGATAGCATACATAGAAAAGAGAAAAAGCAATTGGGAAAAGGAAAAAGTGTAAGAGGCATGCATGAACATAATGATTCTGTCCAATGCACTCTTTTTCCTTCCGTTTACACGACACATCCATGCAAATATGGGTCCATTTTGTTTTTACAATTTCTCACAAATTAATATAAAGCTTTCATTTTTTTCGTCTTATATGATAAAAATGTTTCCCAATTATTTTCGTCTTATAACACTCCTTTTATGTACATATACATATAATATGCACTAGCACTAATCTCATTAGTCAAGTAGTACAATTAGTGAATTAACTATTAATTACTAAAACCCGTCTCTAATAAATTATTATTCAATATCACATAATTAAATAATAACTTCAACCGACACGAGTTTTTAACTCGATCTCTCAAAATTATATTACTCCACTAACTTTCAGTCAGTTTATCAAGGTACTAATTAAACTGTATCTCACACAATTAATTAGCTTTCGATTTGGGGTTCGTTCTTTTAGGTTTGTCCTTAAGGGATCAACTGATCACCATCGTCAAACGACAGTAACGTCAAACTCTAGTCAGCCAATCGTTACCGATTAATGTTGATCAGTTGACTATATATATTGAATCATCTCTTACGTATTCTTATATGAGATTTATTAATGTGATCGCACTATTGTTGAGGACACTTACTCCAACAAAAACTCCTAGCAAAGAACTCTTGACTTATTTCTGCATTCCTCAGATATGACCTTGAGCAACAGTTGGTGCCTGAACCAAGGCCATTTGACTTCACACTCCCAGCTAAAGAATTCCAACAGTCAAAGTACAAACCTGTCATTGTCATTCCTGCAGCTCTTTTGGTATTATTTCAGTTTGATTTAAATCATTTTGTATCCATTGTAATATATTTTCATTGCTTTTGTTTGCTTCCTAAAATAAATCATGGCCCATAGATGGAAATATCTAGGGTTTTATTGTACTGAACTTTAACAGGAAAGGACTATATAAGGACCCTTCCTCAGTCTGTTTTACTCAGACTTGATGAATGAATTAAACCTTGAGATTTCTCTCAAATTTGGAAATCTTCCTAACTTTTCTGTTGTCATTGTTAAAAGTCAGAGTTAATATCTTCTTGTGCTTGCTTAGAAGGTGATTAAGGATCTCCGGTGTAATTTAGAATAAGGCATGTGCTTGCTTGATCTGTTCTAAATTGCATTGTCTGTCTGTTTGTTTTTACTCTGTGCTTGCTTGAGTAAATCCATTTTTAGGCTTCCTAAATTATTGAGTAAACCTTCTATGCTTGCTTGAGGGTGAAGTTGATAATTATATCCTCTTTTTATATCAGAAAATATCACAAAAAACAGTCACAAGAGTCATATTGAGAAGCTGTCTGTCTCATTGTTGCATCTGTCTGATAATTGATTTTCTAAAAATACTTCGAGTGCTTGTAAAATCCTGATTTTTGGCTCAGTTTTAGTTCATCACTTTAATAAATTGTCACCAAATTTCATGATTTGTAAAGGTCTTTTACTATTTTTACTAAATTCCTAAAGTTTACTGCATTCCCTGAATTGTCCTTTGTCTGTTTTCAGGGTTTACAAATTTGTGTGAGTCCTTGCTTATTACACTGCAAATTCTGGTAATCAGAGCCCAAGTTATAACACAATCCTGTGTTAGTCCTGAATGAGAGAAAAGTGAGTTCATTTCCCCCAGCTACATCAAAACTACAAAAACCAACCATGAGTGAAGAGAGATTACCAGGAATGGAGGCAAAAATGGATCAGTTAACCAACCTGGTTAATATGACCCTGGAAGCTGTGAAAACTGTCATGGCAAACATCCTCACCCCAGAAAGAGGAAGACCACCACCCTACAGAGGAAGAGTGTAATACTATGGTTTTCTATGTCTATGGGTACTCTATCGAGTGGGGCTTACTCTGTCGAGTAAGTAGTTTTTGACGCAAAACAGTAGACTGCCTGTAGGGTACTCGATTGAGTAAGTTGGGGACTCGATCGAGTAAGGGCCACTCGATCGAGTAAGTCACTTACTCGATCGAGTAAGTGTGTTTTACGGGCTGATTTTGACGAGTTTTGTTAATAATGCGAGATTAATAAAAAAGGGTTTGTCATTATTTCTTAAACATCTTTTCAACATCCTAAGCATTTCAAGAGACGATTAGAGGTTACGTGCTTTGCTTCTCTCGCATTATTGGCAAATCCCTAAGCTAAGTTCGTCGGATCATCTTGTTCTTTACACCGTTGTGATCATCGTGTCAGGGTAAGTTCCTTGTATAATTTATGTTGTGTTTCGTTGAGTTTCTTTAAAACCCTAATTGGGTATTGTTGGGGGTTTTGGGTGATTTGTATGGTTATGGTGGTAATTGTATGTATGCATGTTATAGGAGGAGGATTCGTAGAGGAGACTTTCTGATTAGCTGCTAGATCGTCTGTGGTGATTGCTATCTCAGTTAGGGTTTTCCTACTCAGTTTTGCTTACATAATATTGTTGGTGATTATTGTTGTTGTTGATTGTTTATCGTATTGGAATTGGTTTTGGTAATTGTTGATTGTGTAAGGTTATTGTTGTATAACTGTTTGTGATCTTCGGGGTGCGTCCCTGGCTGAGTGGAGTCACTTGCGGGAGTGGTTTCACGCCCTTGATCCGCCTTCTGTGGAACCCGCCACAGAAGGGATGTGCACATTAATGAACATGGGTTTGTCGCTCGGATAAGATGAGCGGGGCTTAGGTGGGAACGGCTGCGGTCCCCCACTAGCGGCGAGGAGTACTTGTTGCGATAGGTACTCTGGCATGGCTACACACTTGAGTGTGTAGTCAGGTGTGTGGAGATGAATTGGAGTTGTGGAGATTGAGTTGTGCTGATTGAGTTGTTTGTAATACTGTTTCATTGCAGCTGTTATTTTATGTAATCAGTACTGACCCCGTTTAATTGTTTTAAAAACTGTGGTGATCCATTCGGGGGTGGTGAGCAGTTGTTGAGCAGGTATGATGGCTTACGCGAGGGATAGCTGGGATGGAGTCATCGCATATCGTAGAGTCTTCCGCTGTGTCATGAACTAGTTACTTTTAGACGTTTGGATTTTGAGAACATTTGTATTTCTTTTTATCATTTTTGGATTTGATTTGTATCACTTAAAACTTTATTATTATTTAAGTACGTTTCGTTATTGTCCATTTGATTATCATTGCCTCGGGTAACTGAGATGGTAGCGTTCTCATACCTTAAGTGGTCCTGGTAAGGCACTTGGAGTATGGGGGTGTTGTTGTCATACCTTAAGTGGTCCTGGTAAGGCACTTGGCGTATGAGGGTGTTACAAAGAGGCAGGGGTAGGGGTTTCCTTGGAGCAGGAAGAGGCCAACCACAACATGAGAATGAAGAAGAGATCAACTCAGAAACAGAAGAGTCTATGATGAAAGAAGGCAACTACTTAACTAGAGATAAAGATGTTAAGGTAAAAATCCCTGATTTCCTTGGTAGTTTAACTCCTGAGCATTTGCTAGACTGGCTTAGGTCTATTGAGAGGGTCTTCGAGTTTAAAGGGTATAATGACAGGAAAGCTTTTAAGGTTTCCATTTTAAAACTCAAAGGATATGCATCTCTTTGGTATAAAAGCATGCAACACCAAAGGATTAGAGATAATAAGGAACCAGTCAGGTCTCGAGCTAAATTGAAAAAGAAATGGAAAGAAAAATTCATAGCCAAAGACTATACCCAGGATATCTTTATTAAACTAACTCAGTTAAGGCAAGAACAGCTATCTGTAGAGGCCTACCTTAGGAGCTTTGAACAGCTAACCCTGCAATGTGAGGTCACTGAAAAACCTGAGCAAAATATTGCTAGGTTTGTTGAGGATTTGGATCCTAAGATTGCTAGCAGGGTAAGGATGCAGCGGGTTTGGTCATTTGATGAATCAGTTAATTTGGCTTTGAGAGTTGAGAAACTGGGAATGGTGAAACCTATAACACCCAAATTCCCCACCAAGCCAGCATTCAGATCTTATACTAGTGTTAAAATCACTGAGACACCTAAACCAGCAACCCAACCCACAGGATACAAGGGGAAGACACCCATGTATCCTAAGGCTAACCCACCTCTATCCAGGGATAAGATCAAATGTTTTCAGTGCCAAGGTTTTGGCCATTTCAAGAAGGATTGTCCTTTTAACATGGCTCTCACTGTTATGGAGATTAAAGAGTGGGAAAGGGAAGGGCTAGTTGAGTATGAGGAGGATGAGACACTGGTCCTAGAAAAAGTGGAAACTGAGGAGGGAATAGAACAAGGACAGATTGTAGCCCACCCTGACACAGGGCACAGTTTGGTCCTATGGAGGGTCATGCACTCTCAACCAGTTCCTCTGGAAATTGATCAAAGATCCCTAATTTTCAGACGCAGATGCACTGTCCAAGGGAGGGTGTGCAATCTGATCATTGATGGGGGTAGCTTTACCAATGTAGCTTCCACCATTATGGTCAGCAAGCTGAGTATACCCACCCAAGATCACCCAAGTCCATACAGGTTAAGGTGGTTAAACAAGGGCTCTGAAGTAAGAGTTGACAAGCAATGCATTGTTCCCTTTTCAATTGGAAAGGTGTACAAAGATGAAGTGTTATGTGATGTGGTCCCTATGGATGCATGCCACCTGCTGTTAGGGAGGCCGTGGGAGTTTGATAGGAACACCACTCACCAGGGCAAAGATAATGTTTACAGTTTCAAGTACAATGGCAAGAAGGTCACCCTGACCCCCTTGCCACCCAACCAAATAGGCTATAGAAGTCCTAACATGCCCGAGGAAGTCCATGGGGTGTTGTTTCTATCTGAGGCAGCCATGATCAAAGAAATAAAGCAAGAACAACCTGTGATAATTTTGTTGTCAAGAGAGGTCAACACTAAGGAGAGCACTAGTGTGCCTGTAGAGGTTGAGCCTCTAATTCAGAGATACAAGGAGGTTTTTCCAGTTGAGTTGCCTAGTGGACTGCAACCTCTGAGGGGAATTGAGCATCACATAGATCTTGTACCTAATTCTGTGCTGCCAAACAGGCCAGCTTACAGATGTGATCCCACAACAACCAAAGAACTGCAGCAACAAATTGAGGAATTAGTGACAAAGGGCTTTGTGAGGGATTCACTGAGTCCATGTGCAGTGCCTGCGTTACTGGTGCTAAAGAAAGATGGAACTTGGAGGATGTGTAATGATAGCAGGGCTATAAACAACATCACCCCATTCCAAGATTAGATGACATGTTGGATGAACTCAGTGGAGCAAAGATCTTTTCTAAAATAGATCTCAGGCAAGGGTATCATTAGGTGAGAATAAGGGAAGGTGATGAGTGGAAGATAACCTTTAAGACCAAGTATGGCCTGTATGAATGGCTTGTCATGCCATTTGGTCTATCTAATGCCCCAAGCACTTTCATGAGACTAATGACTGAAGTGCCGAGACCTTGCCTAGGGAGATTTGTTGTGGTATACTTTGATGACATACTCATCTACAACAACAGTCCAAATGAGCATCTGTTACACCTGGAAGCAGTTTTCAAAATACTTAAGGAGCAGAAGCTCTATGGGAAGCTTAAGAAATGTACCTTCATGGTCAATAAGGTAGCATTTCTGGGGTATATCATATCTGGAAGAGGTATATCAGTTGATCAAGAGAAGATCAAAGCAATGAAGACATGGCCAATTCCACAAACAATTACAGAAGTGAGGGGATTCCATGGTCTGGCATCTTTCTATAGGAGGTTTTGTATATACCTCATTTCTACACCTCCCGCCAACCACCCAGTGATGATTCGGCCGCATGTTTGATACGCGGAACAATTTTATGACAGTCCGTAAGTTCATTGTCAAGTGATAGCTCAAACACTTTTGTGAACCTCATGATCGTCATCTACGCGCCGATACAGTCGTTTGACAGTAATTAGAGTTCATTTGGAGTCCGGGTCAAAAACCACTTCATTTTCTAAAAACCGTTTAAATGCCGAGTCGGAATATTCCGGAATGTTCTAAATTTCTCTGGATAGTTATTCCTAATTTAATTTATTATTTTTAAGGAAATATCTTCCGCATATTGTGTTTCACGGAATAAGGAAGTGTAAATCTACCGAAATTCCATAATAAAATGCGGAAATATTTCTTGCTGAGGAGGAAACCTCTAGGGAAATGACGCAGCAGTTGCTGCGCCTCTTCCAAGGGTCGCAGTGGCTGCTGCGCCTCTTCCCCAGCCCTCTTTTCACAGTTTCCAGAATATTTCCGTGATTTGTTTTCGTATCCGTGTCATTCCTAAACTCCTCCATAAGTTTAGTATAAATAGAGGCCTTCGGTCTCCATATTTGGCACGCGAGTGTTCTGCCCCTTCTTTCTCTCTCTTTGCATTCTAGACCACGCTATTGCTTTCGACGCCTACGTGCTTGATCAATCGACCACGTAAGCTTAGATCATTCCAAGTCTCAGTCACGTTGCCTAGACTGACCAATTTGACCAACTCCATTTAATTAACTTAATCAATTAATCTAAATCCTCTAACAAGGGAACCTTCCACACATATTCTGATGTGACTCATATTTGTGCACATTTAGTCTCCTAACTAGCCTCGTTTCCATGCTTTCTAGCACTTATTAGGGTTGTTTATATCTTATGTTCCTTACTTTGCACATTCTATGAGGTTTTAGTGCCCATTGTAGGGGAGGATGCTAAACCTTACGCATATGGAAGCCAAAGCGGAGCTAAATTGATCGCATTTAACGACCAAGCAACAAAGAGAATGCTAATACTAAATACCTATATAAATAAATCAAGTAAAATGGGCATTGACGAAGACCCCCATGGCTCCTCAGTGATCCTCACGGATCTTAGGGGCAGTCAAGAAGAAGAGAAGCCAAGCTATGCAAAATCCGGGCGACTCGCAGCTAAATCCGAGCGTCCCAACCTCAAGTCGGGCGACTCAATGCATAATCCGGGCGTTTCAAAGCCCAGGTCGAGCGGATCCTCAAAGCAACATAAGCGTCTATCATGGGCAGGTCGTGGGGCTCCTCATGAGACTTACAAGGCGTTAATCTTCATCTTAGGGATTTAATCGTCATTTAAGCCCTTAGTTACCCTAATACTTGTACTTAGTATAAATACTCCATTGTTTTAGGAAGTTTTACCAAGTCGTTAGAGTAGATTAGAAATCAATTAGCTTAATTATATATTAATCCTTCCTTAATTGTTATTGAAGAACTCTTAGATCTATTATTGGAATTGGAAGATTATTTGGGGTTTATTGAAGATTTGACAACTCTTCATCATTCATCAAGTGTTCTTCTATTATTCTTTCTATATTGTTCATCATAAGTTTGGTACAATCTCTTTACCCTTGCTTAATTATTGTTTGCTTTCCTAATCACTCATCATGTTTAGACTTGTTAGTATGATTAACACTCCTATTAGCATGTTTACAATAATCATGAGTGAGTAGTCTCCTAGCTAGGGTTAATGGGGGATTAAGGGAACTATAACATGGGGGTAGATCTATACTTAATCTAATATGTTATCATATAATTGCTTGCTTGTTATAGTGTCAACCTATGCACATATTATGCTTGATGAAATGCTAGACTATGAAACCTTGCATTTTTTTACCCATCTCTTATCTTTTCAACAAGACTTGTAAGATATAAACTAACTCGAGTCTTGTTAGACCATGCATAGAAGTGAATAAGAAGAAAGTAAGTCGACTTGTAGGTGTTGTACAGTCTAGACGACTCGGCTCCGGGACCCAAATCTTCCTATCAACCGTAAGACATAAACTAACTCGGTTCCTCTACAATAATAATTGCTTGCAACTATGAAAACATGTTTGTATGATCACCACCATGAATTCCTCTATGATCCCATGACACCCTAGTGCTTTCATTAATTCTTTACATCCCTTTTATCTTTCCACTTGCTTAGTAGTTTAGACACTCATTTCAACTCAATCAATTTATGACACCTTAAGACATAGCTACTTGCAATTGATAACTTAATTCGATACGCGTCCTTTAAGATCCGACCTTTACTTACCACTCTACTAAGAGTAGTTTGTTTAGTTATAAATATTGTTTTGGTTGGTTGACTTAGATGACAAAGTTTCGAACCGCACCAAAAATGGCGCCGTTGCCGGGGACGGTGTTCAATTGAATTGTTATCATTAATTGTTTTTAATTGTGTCTTTCTTTACCTTGAGGAAAAGCATTTCCTCAAGGTATTTCTCACATTTTTCTCTTAGTTTACTTTGCAAAATGGATCCTATAGATTGTTGCGTAGAAGTGGATCTTATAGATTGTTGTGTAGAGGACCATGGGAATTCTACTCTCATCAAAGACCCTTTGGAAGCATTGGAGGCCTTGGAAGCAAGTGAGGCCAATGGTAAACATTGGGCATTGGAAGTAGATCTCCTTGAAGCCACTCTAGCCAACAAAGAGCTCACCATTGAGCAATCCATGAGGATAAATGACATCCTCAAAAAAGTATCATAATCCACTAAGGAAGAACAAGCAACTGAGGTAGAGCATGTAATGAGGATGGAATGTGTAATGGAGGTGGAAGATGTTCCTAATGAACCATCAAAGGTAGAAAGTGAGGTACAAACTCCAACTTTAAAACCGCTTCCCCCTAATTTGAAGTATGCTTACCTTGATGAGTCTAAAACCAAACCCGTGATTGTCAATGAAAAACATGATGATAGTCAATTGTAAAGTTTGCTTGTTGTGTTGAAAGAACATGAAAGGTCTATAGGTTATAGTCTAGGTGACCTTAAGGGAATAAGCCCCAACTTTTGCATGCATAGGATTCATCTAGAGGAAGACCATAGACCTACCATCCAAGGACAAAGGAGACTAAACCCCCACATGCAAGAAATTGTGAAAGCGGAGGTTATGAAATTGTTTGATGCGGGAATCATCTACCCTATATCGGATTCCTTGTGGGTTAGCCCCATTCAAGTGGTACCCAAGAAAGGAGGAACCACGGTGGTGAAAAATAACAAGAATGAGCTAATACCCACAAGGAAGATCACCGGTTGGTGAATGTGTATTGACTATCGTAAATTGAATTCCGCAACAAGAAAGGATCATTTCCCCCTTCCATTCATTGACCAAATGCTTGAGAGGCTTCCCTCTAACAAATTATTTTGCTACCTTGACGGGTACTCGGGATTCTTCCAAATCCCGATACACCCGGATGACCAACATAAGACCACCTTCACTTGCCCATATGGAACATTTGCATATAGGAGAATGCCCTTTGGGCTTTGCAATGCTCCCGCTACCTTTCAATGTTGCATGATGAGTGTCTTTTCCGATTACTTAGAAACCATAATGGAAGTTTTTATGGATGATTTTAGTGTTTATGGAAAAGAATTTGATTCTTGTTTGTATAATCTACCTCTTGTCTTGCAAAAGTGTGAAGATGTGAGTCTTGTGTTAAATTGGGAAAAGTGTCATTTTATGGTCAACGAAGGTATTGTCCTAGGTCATTTGATTATGGAGAAGGGCATCGAGGTTGACAAAGCCAAAGTTGAAGTGATAGAGAAACTACCACCACCCGTGAATGTCAAAGGGGTGCGGAGTTTTCTCGGTCATGTGGGGTTTTATAGACGGTTCGTAAAAGATTTTTCCAAAATTGCAAAACCCCTCACTCAACTTTTGCTTAAGGATGCCCCATTCCAATTCACTAATGAGTGTGTTGAAGCTTTTGATAGAATCAAAGAGGCTCTAATTTTGGCACCCATCATTCAACCCCCAAATTGGGAGTTACCTTTTGAGATAATGTGTGATGCAAGCAACTATGCTGTTGGCGCGATTCTTGGCCAACGAGTGGGGAAAGCTTTAATGCCATATATTGTATAAGCAAGTGATGGTGCGGGTCGTTGTTCACTCCATCAAACACATTTATAATCTCAACAAACAACTAGACAGTGGTTAAGTCGAGGTTGATCCATGGGACGGTGTAGTTTGGGTTCTAAGTCTATCTATCTCAATTTATGCTAGTGTCACAATTGATTTGGGTTTGTAGTTGTGAAAGCAATAAAGTAGAACAAACAATAAGGCAAATAAAGATGTAAACAATTAATTAAGATACTGGGATGTCATGGGATCATAGGGGAATCATAGTAAGATGACATAAATGAGTTATATAGATGTAAGCAATTTATTATTGTTGGATTTTAAGTTAGTTCATGTCAAATAATTCATAAGAAGATTTGAGTCCTGGAGCCGAGTCATTTGTGACTGTACAACACCTACAAGTCGACTTAATTCTTCCTATTAAACTATATGCATGATAAACCAAATTCTAGGGAAACTTACGTCTCGGAGCCGAGTCGTTTAAGACTTTACAACACCTACAAGTCGACTTGGGTTATCCCTATTCAACTCTATACAAGGTCTAACAAGGCTTGAGTTGGTTTATATCTTACAAGCCTCATTGAAAAGATAGGAGATGGTCAAAAAATGCAAGGTTTCGTAGTCTAGCATTTCATCAAACATGACATGTGCATAAGTTGAAGAACAATAAGTAAGCATTCATATGAACTCATTAAGCATAAATCTATCCCATGATTAACTCCTCTAATCCCCCACTAATCCTACTTAAGTAACTACTCACTCATTATCATGGAAAACATGTCATTAATGGTGTCAATCATCACAACAAGTATAAACATGATAAGAGATTGAGGAAATAAACAATAAAGAGTAAAGAATAAAGAGATTATACCAAACTTAAGATGAATAATTGGAAAGGAAAAAATAATAGAAGAAAACTTGATTGATTGATGAAGAGTTGTCAATTCTCCAATAACAACCCAATAATCTTCAATTACCCAATAATAAAGCTTGAACAATAATTAAGGAAAGATTAATGTTTAATTTGTGGAAAGATTAAAGGATAAATCTATTCTAATCTACTCCTAATCTAATCTAAGAGAAATTGATTTAATCTAAGGGAACTTTAATTCTAATCTAAGAGGACTTTCTACTATGGGAACTTAATTCCTTGATTTTTACAAAATGGAGTATATATAGTAGTACATCATTAGGTCAAGCAAGGGTGGGTTAGTAAATAACAATGCTAAGTGTTGGATAGAGAATTGCAAGTCCCGAGGGAAATGCGCAGATTAGGCTGCTACTCCTAACACAATCCGCCCGGCCTGGCTTGAGGCACGGTTGATTCTGTAAAGGGATCTACTCGGGTCACAAGGAAGACGCTCGGATCAAAACTCCATGATCCGCTCGTCTCGTCTTTAGGCCGCTCGGATCAGGATATGGCAATCCGCTCGTCTGGTGCTTAGGACGCACAGATCTTAGCACAGTGTTCCATCCTCTTGCTTCAAAGCCTACGATCTATGTATACTCTTTATTCTTACTTCGTTGGTCATCGTTCTTGCCTGCTCTTCATACTAGTCCATCTAAGATCATCAACAAGCTTCCAAATATGCACGGGAGATGGGAATTCCGCCTCATTATCTCCTTTCCTATAAGACATATAAAATGCACTAGGAAAGCAAAGTAGAAAGGATTTGACGGATAAAATGGCCATGAAATGTTATAATAGTATGAAAAATAGGTTCAATTAGGGGACTAAATGTGCGCAATTAAGAGTCACATCAAACATCCCCAAACCGAACCTTTACTCGTCCTGAGTAAAGGGGTGACTAAAACTATGACCTTTATTTAAACTATCCTAATAATATAACCGATGTGAGACAATTAGCGGGTCTCACTCTGCCCCTTCAACTCACAACAAGACATATATGAGGTAAAATTCCTTCTTGAAAGGCAAGGTGGGGCTTGCCAAAATGGCGATACATCCAAGCATTAAGCACACAAAACAAGTAATGGATGCATCTACAATAGAATAGCCACTTTCCTCATCTAAGTGAAGGAAATCATCTAAGGGGGAAGCAATTTAAGAGTACACACTCCATTATAGATATTATTTCTCCAAGCTACTAAGTCTAAAAGGATACCAACAAATCACCTCCAAGTTGTGTCAAACAAGGGTACTTTTATCCTCAATCACTAAATGCTTTTGTCAAGAGTAGGCTCCCTATGGTGTTAGAAACACTGTAGGATCGCGGAATTCCCTCTCTTGTCTAGACAAGAAGAAGGATCGTCCCCTCTCCACCATGCAACAAATAAGATCAATGGATAAAAGGGATCTAGATGTATGAGTTTCACATTTGTAGTTTGCTTTTGTTTTGTTTTTTCCCCCCAATTTCTTGTGGTATTTGACTTTTGAGAACATTTCTTTGCCATTTTTGATGTTTGACAATTTTTGATACTTGGTAATTTCTTTGCATTTTTGAACATTTTCAAAGTAACCCCATTTTGTAGCAAGGGCACTTTTATTGAAGCATAGGAGTCCATTTTTGTCCTTTTTCATTGATGCATTTTGCAAACATTTGACTTTTCATTTTGGTACTTGAACTCAATTTGGAGATTTTTGTGCCCATTCCCCTTTTTGTTGACAAAATATGATGATAGAAGTGAAAGAACGGTTGCATGGCTTCAAAGGTCACCTTGGAATAAACGGTAGCCAAGGAGTTATCACACCACAAGGTACTCTTGACTAGGCCTTAGTCCATGGGTCAAAAGATACTAGTATGACACATCCTAGGGTGTCTTGAGAGTATTCTAGCAAACAAAGTTTCAAGGTGTAAAATTATCTACAAGGGCCTTATATACACTTGTCAAGCTTCCTAAATAGGCATTTTCACAAATTTTCTAACCATGCAACTAACATATATACAACTCTAATGCATATGCTTCTATCAACTATTATGCCATATAATCTAGATGCAACTCCTAACAACACATAGATACACAAACCGTAACAACAAAATACACCACATCCTCCTTGACATGTAAGCCCATCCCCCTCATATGAATAATGAAAATAAATGGAAGGGAAATAGAGATTAGAGCGATCATACTAAGCGGTCTTCATATTCCCTTGCTAATGCCTCAAATGAAGTGTCGTATCTATGTGAGAAGAGGACAAAAAACACAAGTTTATACAATTCTACACTACTAAATTAAAGAACATGCTTTTGGTTTTTTGAAATTTTTAAATTTTAATGGATTTTTGTTTTTATGAAATTAAAGAACATATTTTTTGGATTTTTTTTGAAATTTTTCAATTTTTTTTATGTATTTTGGAATATAAATTTCCATCCCCCACTTTATTTTGGACATTGTCTTCAATGTACATGTAGGAGTAGGAATGAAAAAGAAATACATGTTTTTGTTTTTTTAAAGTTTTATGGAAGTTGAAGTACAAATGCAATGATATGATATGAATTAATGCATGCTTTAACTAAATGCAATTCTATATGACATATATAACAAATGAATGCAATCTAAACTACATTATATGATGCATGCTAAATGCTTAAGTCACCTATGATCAAACCTCCCCAAACTGATTTAAGCACTATTTCTAGTGTAGAAATGAATAGGTTTGGTCATTAGTGATTATGTATGAATTCTAGTCTATATGCAACTAACTATATGAGATATATCACAATGCAGACTAATCTATTGATATGAGATATATTACAATGCAACTATACTATATGAATTAACTAATGTAAATGCAATATGAAATATAATACAAATGCAAGTGAGGTGTAAACTAAATGCAAGATGATTTAAAATGCAATGCAATTATACATGAGAGATAGGGATAGAGAGTATCATATAAATGAAGGTGGTGTGGTCAAATACCTCTTGCCCTTTCACTCGTCATCATCATCATCATTGCGGTACCCACGTCCGCTAGAGCCTCCTTGGTCATACCCTCCTCCTTGGCCAAAGAATCCTCCACCTTGGCCACCAAAGTTCCCTTCTTAGTTCCCATAGTTAGGGAATAAAAAGTGTGGTTGAGCCCAAGATGGGTGAGGGCCTCTAGGGTTGATGTACCCTTGTTGAGCCATGTTGTAGTAGGAGGGGTATTGGGCCAAGTAGTTGTCGACCCTCCCTTTATGCACTCCAAGATCGACATTTTGCATGAGTTGCACTAAATCATTCATGTTTGGAGCTCTTGGATCTTGGGGAGTGAATGGTACATGTGGTGTGGGGTAGGGTGGAGTGGGTAAATAGGATGGTGGTGCATGTCCCCATTCCGGCAACTTACGAGGTTGACAAGGTGCTTCTCCTCTTTGTGGTGGGTTGTTATAAATCTCAATGGGGAGGAGGTAGTTCGGCCTAGGCGAATACCGACTCAACCGGGGCTCGGTAGGTGGTATGTTCCACCCCAAGAGGACAAGTGAAGAGAATCCCTTTGTGAACCACTCTACACTTCCCACTTGATTGTAAGTGCACCACCGGTGGTGGTTGAAGATAACATCCTCATCTATCAATTTCATAGCTCCCATGAAGGTTAAACCCGGGGCAAAGTTCATTAGCCAAAATTGTGATTAGGCCTCCTATCACAAAGGTCTTGATATTAGAATTCCCTTGAGCATAGTCATTGAGCCTTGTAAGCATCTCAAGGGGCGTGTTGAAATTGTAAGCCCTTGTCCCTTGTACATTCAAGTAGGACTTCAAGAAGGTCAAGTCAAGAAGGGTGCACCTATCTTGTTCTAGCCTCCCATTGGTTCCGGCTATAAAGCGCTCGGTGATCCGAATCACCGGATGTTGGATGGCAAAGGTATAACATTGTTTAAAGGAATGGGGTTCTCTCCCAGAAATGGCTCTCCATATGTGGTTAACGGTGAAGTCGGAGGGCTTATCGGTGTTTTCCCTCGGCACTTCAAGACCAAAAATATTTGCAAATTGGTCTATGGTTAACTTATGGTCTTGATTACAAAGACGAAACTCCAAACCAACATTTCTCCGTGTATTAGTGACAATACGGAGACTACACAAAAACTCGAGGGTAAGACTTAAGTAGGTGGTATCCTCATGAGCATAGAATAACTTCCCAAGAACCAAACGATTGAAAAACATCTCGGTTTAATACCTTATGCCAAGAACTTCTAAAACATCGGTATCAATAAATTGAGTAGGCTCGTAGTGCTTACCTAACAATTGTTCAAATCTTTGGCGGTGGTCATCGCTAGTGAAGAGTACCTTGGGGAAGTATTCAAGTTGTGTAACACCGTGTATCTCTACATTTTGACGGCCCCTTGCCTCCCTTGGGGTGGATGAAGTAGCACCCTTGCTCCGTTTAGGTGCAGCATCGGCGGATTTCTTGCTCTTGCCTCTTAGGTTCATCATTTTCTTGATGTGAATGTTAGGGTTTTGGTTATTTTTGTGATGGGGATTGTTTGTGGATGATGATATGAGATTTTAGGTAGAAAATATAAGGAAAAAGAGGGATGGTGGGGGCGTTTATCACAAGGAAGTGATGGGAGACGAGCGGACCTGGGCTGGGCTCGGCGGATAATTTGAGAACCCAACCAAAAACCGTGCCACCCCGAGCGTCCCGAGGATGATCCGGGCGTCTTGCAGCTGCAGCCCGAGCGTCCTGCTCAGGAGATGCTCGGATTCTCAGTTAGTGAGTCCGTGTGTTTTGCATTCAGTTGGGGACAAGCGGATTGCTGTGGGGATGAGCGGCTCTGCTTGGACGAGCGGCTTCTGGAGAATCTGCTCGGATTCACATCCAGTGCTTGATGATACTCAAGGTATTGCCCAGGACGAGCGTCCCAGGGTCGGCTTGAGCGGATCCTAGGTCGGGACGAGCGTCCTCCTAATAATCCGGGTAGATTTTTAGATAGTGTTGATTAATGCACGTAGCAAGGCTCAGGACGAGCGTCTTACGGCCAGGACAAGCGTCTTACGGCCAGGACGAGCGTCCCGTGCTGCTCTTCGTCAATCCCTCATTTCTTTCATTTGAATTATTTCCCTTGCACCCTTTTGTGATTCCTTCTTATCGTTTTCTGAAAATATACTCAATGAATGGGTAAGCAACCCTCTCTCACTACTCTCATGTAAGAAAATGCAAGAAATATAAAGGTATATACAATATTGTACAATGCAAAAATTTATGGGAAGGCATATATTACAAATGGTGGATTGAGATAGGACTCCACCAAACTAGTTTGAATTGTCGAGATTCTTTATCCATAGAGCTCAAGGCTCTTAGAAGAAGGTCAAAGGCTTGTGAACAAATCCCAAATAAGCATAAGTACGGTTTGCTCCAATTCAAAATAAAGCTTGGCCAAGGAAGCTTGTCATTCATTCTCTCTTTCACCTTGCCCTTAGTATTTGAGCCTTTACAATGCTTCCAATCAATAAGCCCATGATTCTCGTCAACACGAGGAATGGAGTATGGCTCGTTTTCGTCCGGAGACTTCCACTTACCACCTTCTTCTCTAATTTTGGTGATGATGATAGCACTTAGATGTGTCAATCCTTCCAAAGTAGAAGGAGATTTCTCATAACATTGATGACCAGACACCTTAGGAGCTGAAATTGTGGGTGCCAAATCTCCACAAGTAATTAAGTTCATTCGCAAGTTTGTTCTTGAGCTTTTCCACCAAGTACCCTTTATATGATGATTTGACTTTTTGGAGAAGGTCCACCATATCATCTCCGACAATCATAGGTTCCATGGTGGGTGTGAAATGATCTTCATAGGTAATAGGAAAGAGACATTCGTCTTCTTCATGATAGGATACCTCAAATTTCTCAAGGATGGGCTCCTCAAGTAAGGTGATCTCACAAGTCCATTCTTCTCCCCTATTCCAAAGGTCCTTGCAAGACACATATTCTTCATAAGCTTCTTTCACGATCTCGTCATCATGGCTATCCTCATAAGAATCATAAATGGGGATTTCACTCTTCTTCAATAATTCCTCCTCCACCATCTCGATATTCACATCAAAGGACACACCCTCATACTCACAAAGGCTAAGAGTATTTGGCGTAATCAACCTCATATCTTCTTAATCAAACACAACACTTTCATACTCACAAGAGCTCAAGGATATTGGCTCTTCCCACTTCTCATCAAAGGTAATTCCTTCAAACTCGCAATCATGATCAATGTCTAAGGAATGGTGAGGAGTAGTTACTTGGGCTTCCTTCATTTGGGCAATTTGAATTTCCAACTCCTCACCATGGGTAACAATGCTTTGAAGAACATTGTCCCTATTTTGGCTCTCCTCTAGCACTTGTTTGAAGAAATTTTGTTGATCTCCCATCATTTGGAGAATCACATTTTGAATGGGCTCATCTTCTTGTTGTGGATGGGTGTGAAAGTGGTTGTATTGTGGCATTTGAAATTCATTGTGAAGTGGGTATTGGGTGGGTGGTTGTTGTGGATATTGGATGTGGGGATTTTGGTGGGAAATGTTGGGGTAGTAGCTAGGACTTTCATTGTATGAGTAGTAAGGTAGGTTTGTGTTGACTTGCTCCTCAAACTTCCCATATCCATTGTAGTCATACTAAAAAAATCTACCACATACTCCATGTACCAAGTCTTGGGTCATCATCATAGCCAAGATAAAGATACAACTACAAACATGGAAACTACAATAAAACGGTAAAAACGACCTTGAGGAACAAGTTCCTCAAGATTGAAGCTCAATTAAAATAGACAAACAAGTAAGAACTTAATCACATAATACCGTCCCCGGCAACGACGCCATTTTGATGGTGCGGGTCGTTGTTCACTCCATCAAACACATTTATAATCTCAACAAACAACTAGATAGTGGTTAAGTCGAGGTCGATCCACGGGACGGTGTACTTTGGGTTCTAAGTCTATCTATCTCAATTTATGCTAGTGTCACAATTGATTTGGGTTTGTAGTTGTGAAAGAAATGAAGTAGAACAAGTAATAAGGCAAATAAAGATGTAAACAATTAATTAAGATACTAGGATGTCATTGGATCATAGGGGAATCATGGTAAGATGGCATAAATGAGTTATATAAATGTAAGCAATTTATTATTTTTGGATTTTAAGTTAGTTCATGTCAAATAATTCATAAGAAGATTTGGGTCTTGGAGCCGAGTTATTTGTGACTGTACAACACCTACAGGTCGACTTAATTCTTCCTGTTAAACTATATGTATAATAAACCAAATACTAGGGAAACCTACGTCTTGGAGCCGAGTCGTTTAAGACTTTACAACACCTACAAGTCGACATGGGTTATCCCTATTCAACTCTATGCAAGGTCTAACAAGGCTTGAGTTAGTTTATATCTTACAAGGCTCATTGAAAAGATAGGAGTTGGTCAAAAAATGCATGGTTTCGTAGTCTAGCATTTCATCAAACATGACATGCGCATAAGTTAAAGAACAATAAGCAAGCATTCATATGAACTCATTAAGTATAAATCTATCACATGATTAACTCCTCTAATCCATCACTAATCCTAGTTAAGTAACTACTCACTCATTATCATGGGAAACATGTCATTAATGGTGTCAATCATCACAACAAGTATAAACATGATAAGAGATTGAGGAAATAAATAATAAAGAGATTATACCAAACTTAAGATGAATAATTGGAAAGGAAAGAGTAATAGAAGAAAACTTGATTGATTGATGAAGAGTTGTCAATTCTCCAATAATAACCCAATAATCTTCAATTACCCAATAATAAAGCTTGAACAATAATTAAGGAAAGATTAATGTGTAATTTGTGGAAAGATTAAAGGATAATCTATTCTAATCTACTCCTAATCTAATCTAAGAGAGATTGATTTAATGTAAGGGAACTTTAATTCTAACCTAAGAGGACTTTCTACTATGGGAACTTAATTCCTTGATTTTTACAAAATGGAGTATATATAGTAGTACATCATTAGGTTAAGCAAGGGTAGGTTAGTAAATAACAATGCTAAGTGTTGGATAGAGAATTGCAAGTCCCGAGGGAAATGCGCAAATTAGGCTGCTACTCCTAACACGATCCGCCCGACCTGGCTTGAGGCACGGTTGATTCTGTAAAGGGATCCGCTCGGATCGCAAGGAAGATGCTCGGATCAAAGCTCCATGATCCGCTCGTCTCGTCTTTAGGCCGCTCGGATCAGGACATGGCAATCCGCTCGTCTGTTGCTTAGGATGCACGGATCTTGGCACAATGTTCCATCCTCTTGCTTCAAAGCCTACGATCTATGTATACTCTTTATTCTTACTTCGTTGGTCGTCGTTCTTACCTCCTCTTCATACTAGTCCATCTAAGATCATCAACAAGTTTCCAAATATGCACGGGAGACGGGAATTCCGCCTCACTATCTCCTTTCATATAAGACATATAAAATGCACTAGGAAAGCAATGTAGAAAGGATTTGATGGATAAAATAGCCATAAAATGTTATAATAGTATGCAAAATAGGTTCAATTAGGGGACTAAATGTGCGCAATTAAGAGTCACATCAGCAAGACCCTTGATGCATCACAAATCAACTATGACACCACGGAAAAAGAACTTCTTGCTATAGGGTATGCTTTGGACAAATTCCGCTCCTACCTACTTGGATCAAAGGTTATTGTATTTTCGGATCACTGTGATCTTAGACATCTCTTGGTGAAGAAAGAGTTAAAGCCACGCTTGTTGAGGTGGATATTGTTACTCCAAGAGTTTGACCTAGAGATAAGGGACAAGAAAGGAGCCGAAAATGTAGTAGCGGATCATTTGTCAAGAATTCGATTTAATAACAAAGATGAAGATACACCCATCAATGATTCCTTTCCCGATGATATTCTAATGGCCATCCACACACAACTTGAGAGGTATACTGTTTTGGTAAGATTTTACCGACTAAAGATTTGTTAGTCAATGCGGCTATTCTAATTAAAATACGATATTAAGGACTGAAGTAGATTAGTAGTAAGAACACAGCGAGAACGACATTAAACAACTAGTGCGATGGAAAAACAAACGAAAAAGAAAGAGAGACAAATTACACAAGCAAAATGGTGACGCGGGAAACCCAAAATGTGCGAAAAACCGTGGGGGGAATGGTATCCCACCAATGATCCACTAGTATGACACGAATGGTGTATATGTTTCTAAGTGTGTTAATTATCAATTGTTGCAGGTGGTGAATGATAATTCTTCGAGTGGAGTAAATGAGGGATGCCCTTGAATCTGATGTTTGTTCCTCTTTTATAGCCTTTCTTAGAGTTGTTGCACGTGCTCCCTGTATATGCTCAACCATATGCTCCACTCCCTACGAAATAGGAAGTGGTTGCAGACATTATCAAAGCTCTTGCTGATCACCGCAATGTTCCTGCTGACCATTTCAACGTTCCTGCTGGATGTTTATTATTTAATTTAAACGTGGCCTTTGTATCACTTGAATGTCCAGGTTCATCCCCCCTTGTTCTTCCTTGCGTATAGCAGCCTGTTGCCTTGTTGTTGATCCATGTGCCTTTATTTTATCCAATTGCGAGTTGCCACGTTATGATGAAAATGAGAGGGTATTTTTACCCATACAATTACCCCCAAGAAACTACCAAGTTCTGTTCTTGCTCGATGGATGCTGGGAGTTGCTTCTCTCCTAGATGTTGCATGTAGTGGTGATGTCATAGCGTGACGTCAGCCCACTTACATTCTTATCCACTGAGACTGACCGTTAGGGGTCTAATCAGTCACTTCCCCTCAATAACTCCCCACCTCCCCCACGTCTCCTTTCCCTCGATTCCCCCCCCCCCCCAACCAAACTCCCTCCCTTAACTCCCTTCTTTTAACTCCCTCCCTTAACTCCCTACAGTTATAAATACACCCCTCCCCCTCCCACTTCCCTTATTCCCGTGTTTATTAACCTCTTTCCCTAAAACCCTTTACTCTCCCTCCCTTCTTATAAAATCTCCCTATCCATCAGGTAAAACCCCTCACTTTCTATTCTCTCTCTTAATTTTTTCACCTTTAAACTTCGCAATCATGGTCAAAAAGTCTATCCGCCATACCGTTCCTCCTCCTTCTCCCCATGGGGGTCCATCTACTGCTGCTCTCTTTCCCTTCCGATCCTCTGGGATCCTCGCAGATCACTATTTGTGCGATTCCAGCTTTGCTGACACCCATCTCGAGGAGGTGAGAGAGAGGTTTGGCCTTGGGCAGGAGGCCGAGATTCACATTCCTCAGCCTGGGGAGGTGCCGGATGCCCATAATCCCAGTTGGGCACGCATTTACGAGTACCCTTTTACCCAGGGTTTGTCTTTTCCCTTCCCCCCTTTGGTGCAAAGGATCTTGCGGCACTATAGGTTGGCGATCTGCCAGCTTGCGCCTCATGCATGGCGCGTTCTGGTCTCGCTCAACATCCTTGCCAAGGATCACGCTCTGGGGATTGGTCTGGGTGACCTCGCCCTGCTCTATACTTTCATGCCCTTTGTTGCCGGGCTTATCACCTTGAGGTCCTGCGACTGCAGCAACCCTAGCGTAATCCTTCCTCCCAAAGTGAGGGATGGAGGCTGGAATACGAAATTCATCTTTGTTAAGATTGACTCTCTTACCCCCCACCCCCGAGTACTTATTTGATAAGTGAGGGGCCTCTAAAGGTAATTTTAGTTTCTGGGTGTCTGTTGTTTTTCTTTTAGCTTAATGTTCTTACTGGTGTACTGCTGCAGGTTTGAAGCAGCCAGTTCCCTCAAGAGATCACAGCGTGGTTAGCCGTTTATTTGCTCTCCCTGTTGCAACTCGTTCTTACCCTGGTATACTTTCTTCCCCTGTTGGTGCATCTGCCTTCGAGCCTCTTGACATTAGTGAAGAAGAGCAAGAGGAGAAAGAAGAGAGAGAAAAAGAGAAGGAAGTAGAGGAAGAGGAAGAAGAAGAAGAGGAATTTGGTACCTCCACCAGTTAGCAAGAACCCCCAGCTGCTGAATTCCAGATGTCGTCTGGTAAGGCTTCGTTTTTTATAGGTTTTCGTTCTTGTTATATGGTCATTTATGTTTGTGTTCTAACTGTGTTCCTGTACTAGGGAATACTCATGTTTTCTCTCTTTCCCTGCTGGATAGAAAGAGGAAGCAAGTTGCTTCTGCCTCCTCCAGTCCTTCTCCCAGGAAGACCCCATCGCTCCCTGCTGAAAAGGAGCCGGTTAGCACGCCTGTCCCTGTTGAGGTTGATCCTCTGGCTGTAGTGGCTCCTAGGACACCCCTGCCCAATACTTCCACTATAATCCGCCTTCCCAAAGGGTATGGCTCCAGTGGGGCGCCTCTCTGGCCTCACATGGAACAGTTCCTGCTCCCTGCTTCTGTCCATTCTCTGGGGAATACCCCTCTTCCTGCTGTACTAGATGAAGCTCTTAGACGAGCCCTGCAGGTACCTTTTTTAATTTCCTTTATGTTTCACTGGTCTATTTTGTTCGTGCTGCTGATTGTTCCTCTTGCAGATTTTGCAGGACGACCTGTTCCTGCGCAGGTAGGTTGCCAGATTGATGGGGGAGGTGAGCAACCTCAATGTCAACCTGGGGAAGTTGGAGGCAGATCTGGCGCTGGCTAGGAGGGACAAGGTGGCTGCCCAGAAAAAGCTGGCAGCTGGCCAGAAGCAGCTGGATGCTGCGAGGAGGGTGGCAGAAGAGCGTATGGAAGAGGCTCACAAGGAGGTGGAGCTGGTGAAGCACCTACTCTTGGACTCTACATTGGTTTCCGCTTGGGAAACAAAGATCAAATTCATCAAGGAGTTTGAGGCGGGTGAACACTCCAACTAGGACCTTGCTGAGGAGGAACGGCTGTTCAATGCTGCATATCCAACCAAGCCGGACTTCAGTCTCATCAACGACTTGCTGGGTGGTGATGATGGAGAGACCAGTGCTAGGACTAAACAACCAGCTGTCGTGTCAGTCGAGGAGGTCAGGGAGGAAGCCCTCATCGCCCAGGGAGGGGAAGGTCCATCTGGAGGAGAGGCTACTGTGGAGCCCAACATCCCTGTAGATGTCCTGCTGATGCCGCCTCAGATTCTGCTGCTGCTGCCTAGTTTAGGCATTTAAATTTTAATTTTTTATCTTGACGTTTTGTTGGGCACCTTGTGTGGTGGCCCATTGTAATCCAACTCTTTGGTGCCTGGTAGTTTTGGGCACCTTTTGGTACTCTTGTTTTTGCCTCATAGGAGGGGCAAAAATACTTTACTTTTCAAGTTCCCCCTGCTGAGGGGTGTTTATGAATTTTCATTTTGTTCCTTCTGTTGTGTTGTTAGCAATTCTTTTGTTCTTTCTGTTTGTGTGCCGGTTCGTACTTGTTGAGGTGTCTATTGTGGTTGAGGGAGCTTTCTGTCCATCAGGATGCTCGAATCCCTCTGTTTCGACCACGCGCACATTGGGTATTTCTTGCAGGAGGATTAATTTGCTAGTTCCTGTTCATCAGTTAGCCTACTAGGACATTGCCTTAATATTTAACTTACCATATTAACATTCAATCAAAAAACAATGATAAACCTAAAAATGGAAGCAATTTCATAAATCCAAATTAGTTTGGGGAGCACAAAGTGTGTTCCTCAAGAGTTTTACAACAACTTAAAAGAAATAGAGTTTCATTTTGGCCGTTTGAAATACTAAGTACGCTGCTTCCACATTTTGTTCCTTGTGACACCTGTGACGTTGACACCAAGGGAAAATAAGAAAAAAGGGTTTTGACTCAGAGGATTTGAAAGATACGTTGTAAGTTGTCATTTCCTTAGTAGTACTTGCTGAATTCAGGAGACTTAGCACCTGCGTATTGAACGAAAGACCTTGCCTGGTGACTTAGTTGTTCCTGCTGTCAAAAGAGATGTTATTGTTAGACCAATGCAGGTGGTACAGTCAGGCAGTACGAAACAAAATGATTAGTTCTTTGCGTATGTACCTTATGAGAGAGTGAGCTGTGGCTCCAACAAGTGGGTTCTGGGGTCGTTTCCCTTCAAGCGATAGCTGTTTAATCAAAGACACTTTTAGCAAGTTAGTTCATGTTCTAAGGTTTCTGGAGTACTGAATGTGAGGATTCAAGGGTCCTAGGATGTACCTGTTAGAGTTGGAACTTCTGGGTCCTGCACCTGGAACCTCAGACATAATACTTTTTAAGATGAATGATGTTCCAGGATCTAGGGACAACTTCCCCATCCATAGTCTCCAACTTGTATGCCCCATTACCCACGATGCCTTCTATGCGGTAGGGGCCTTCCTAGTTATATGCGAATTTACCTGCACTCTGATTCTTGGTGTTTGGGAATACCTTCCTGAGTACCAGGTCCCCTACCTGAAGCGTTCTCAGCCTTACGTTTTTGTTGTAACTCCTGGCTACTGTCTGCTTGTAGGCTGCCATCCTGATTTGGGTGCTGGTCCTTGGCTCATCAATGGTATCTAGGCTGCTGGTCATTTTTACCTGGTTCCTCTCTTCGGTGGCATTGACATATCGATGTGTCGGTACTTGAACCTCTGAGGGAATAACTACCTCGGCCCAATATACCAGACTGAATGGTGTTTGACTTGTTGCCACTTTGGGGGTAGTTCTATCAGACCATAACATGAAGGGGAGTTCATCTGCCCAGTTGGCTCCTATTTCCTCCAGCCTTCTTTTCAGGTTGTTCATGACTATCTTGTTGTTGGATTCTGCCTGACTGTTGGACTGCGGATTCCTAGGAGTAGACTTAAACAGCTTGATGTTCCACCTGGTGCAGTAGTCTTCCATTCTGTTGGATATGAATTGTGACCCGTTGTCACATATGATTTCTGAAGGGATGCCATATCTGCAAACTATGTTCCTCTTGATGAAAGATATCACATGCTTCTCCAGGATCTGAGGGAAAGCTTCTAGCTCTATCCATTTAGAGAAGTAGTCTGTCATTGCTAGCATGTACGTCCTGTTTCCAGAAGCACGGGGTAATGGTCCCACAATGTCCATTCCCCATTTCATAAAAGGCCAAGGCGATATGATCGGATGCATATGCTCTGCTGGCTGGTGGCTGACAGGAGTGTGCTTTTGGCATTCTTCGCATTTCTTGACGTAATCAATGACGTCCTTCCTCATGGTAGGCCAGAAGTAACCCTCCCTTAGTGTCTTGTTGGACAGGCTGCTACCCCCAGTGTGATTTCCACAATCTGTTGGGGCTGGTGTCCTTTACAGTTAGTGCAAGGACTTATAAATCTCTAAAAGGATCAAAGGGTATACTTTTGTATCATAATCAGTTGGTCCACGTTTATCAATAACGGTTGGCTTGCTAGATAAGTTTGACGTTATTGTCATACAGATGGCGGTGATCAACTGGTCCCTAAAAGTCACACCTATAGGATACGTTTGAGAGATGTGACGGTATGAAAATACAATCATGTAGATGCCAAATTTGACTAACCGGTTAGTTAGGAGTTATTTGACTAATAATTAGTCAAAATGTGATGTTGAGATATTTTATTTAATACGGATTAAATAATAATGGCTAAGGCGAATTAAGCAGTTAATTCGTAAATTGAATATAAGCGTTTTATATTTAATTAAATGTATATTGAATATAATTATACAATATCGTCTTTGTCGGACATGTATTAATATTTCAATTAATCCGTATTATTAGTTGATGCTTTAATAACCGATAACCGATGACGATTTATAATGAAACCGCGTCATATACATTTAGTAATTTGGATTCGGACCACGAGTTTAAATGAAGAGGAAATGAAAAAGCCCATTTCTCCTCTCCTCACTCGGTTTGGCCGAAATTAGGAGAACAAAAGGAGAGCCTCTCCTCTTTGTTAACCTAATCATCATCATTTGCAAAAGAAATTAGGGTTTTGAGAAACATCTCTCTCAAAACTTTAGATCTCACATCTAAACAAAACTCACATAACAATCCTCTCAATATTGCAAGGCAATTAGAGGATTCATTCTAGCACAAGGGCATTTCTCGGACGATCTTGGGTGCATCATTTAGGAGGAGATCTACTTTGATCTCTCATTGCCAATTTGCACTAGGACCGAAGGTTATTCCTTGATCTTTATCGTTTCATTGTTGTTTTTCGTTTATGACAATAAATTGCATATAAAATTTGCGTTATAATCCTATAATTAAAGGGTTTTATACGGATATTACCCCACAAGTGGTATCAGAGCGAGGCCACGTAAATTTTTCTATGTGATTTTCATCAAATGAATTTTGAATCGATGTTTCTTGATTAAATTCCTTGCGGCAACAATTTTTTTTATCTCGGCATTTTTTTTATATGCTGCGTTTTTTTTGTGTTGGGAACCGTGTCATGTTTACACGGTGTTGGTTGTCGTTTGTCTTGTTTTCATTTTGATCTTTGCATATTGTTTTGTAATCGATATTCATCGCAATATGTTAAAGATCTATCAAAATGTTTGCATAAAATTTCGTGCGGCACTAATTTTTTTTGTCTCGGCCAAAAATTTTTGGAAAACCGTGTGGCCTTCATGTTCACGGCCTGTTTTTCCTGTTTTTTTTTTTTTTTTTTTTTTTTTTGCATTGATTTGCGTGCCACACATTTTTGTTAGATCGTTCGATCTCTTGTTTTCAATCGTTCTTTACATGTTGTAATTTTAATCGATAATTATTGCAATATGTTAAAGATGTATCAATTGTAGTTTGAATTCTATACAGATTAGATTAAATTGCAATTGGGTTTTATCAAATCGTTTGTTTTGATCCTAGTTGCTCACGATTTGAGCCGTTTTTTTTGTTTTTGTTGCTCTCGGTTTCAGCAACTTTTATAAAAAAAAAAAAAAAATTTTCATGGTACTGTTCACGTAATCAGACGTGAAGGAAAAAAAAATTTTTAAGTTTTTTTTTCTTTCGGCCAAAACTAGTGTACAATACGAATTTTGTGCATTTCGCTTGATAGTGAAACGGTTCACTCACGTACCATTTAGTTACTTTAAAACGATTTAAAGTAACGGATTATCATGAATTAAAATTAAGTTGATGAAGCGGTTTTGTCACATAATTTTAATTATCTTTGGTGGTTTGGATAATTTAACATAATTACGGAATTATGTCACGAATAAATTTAATTTAGTTGATGCATTTTATTTATCGTTTTTGATCATTTTGAATGCTTTTAATTACGTATTTATTTATTTTTGCAAACGATTGTAACATAGTGTGGCCTTAGTAGAACGTGTTACCGTAATGATGGAACACGGTCTTGGTTGTATTTTGAGATCTCGTATCTCCCTTTTATTTCTTTTAATTACAGTTTTTATTTAGAATGTAAATAGGTTTATATTTTGTAAATTTTAATTGTAATTTTGAGAAGACTAAAGAAGGAGACCGGATGCTCACTCCCGCTACATGGACAAAGATGGAACATCAAGACAAGCTTTTCGGGTCCAACGGTGGATTCCAAAGTTGTATTATGTTCTTTTTACTAGGATAGGCCACACTAGGAATTTTTATTTACGTATTGCATTCTTTTGTTTATTTTATCGTAACGATAGTATGCATCATATTCCGCCTAAAAACCAAACCACCTAATTATTGCATGAAAACTGACACATATAGAGGTCACGAGTTAGTTTTCTTTGACATTCTTATGTCACATGTTTTAAGCCATCACCCAAATTAATTCATTCTCACAGACGCTAGTTATTCGTTCACTTAATATGAATTATAATTTAGTTGATGGGATCTTCCTCGTATAAACAAAAATTGAGAATAGTCTTTATAGGTCAAACTCCAATGAGTCCCTTCTTCGTCGGTAGGCATAATATGACCCCTTCTACGTCGGGTAAGTTGGAACTGATTGACCTATTTTATCTCAACACTATGGTCACTCGTACGATCCTGTGATCATGGTGGACTATAGATAGGATTTACGGAAATCTATCGACCAAGAATTCTTACGGAAGAATTAGCTAAACAGTTGGCTTATCAATTTACAGAAATTGAGTCTTGGGATCACTTGTATCATTCTTGAGGGAGATCAATTATACAAGTGCGAGAGTCTACACGTTAAAATGAATTTTTAAATAGACTTAAATCACCTCGATGAGTTGCTTATTTCGTTTTTGTTTTTCTTTCTTTTTCAGTGTAGAACACGATCTATTTAATTGCTATAACAAATGGCTGGTCCTACTAACGACCCAATGCCAAGTGCCACTTTGGACGGTGAGTCCTGGCTTCGGATCTTCATGAATCAGATGAATCAGTCTACTCGACTGAAGAATGATGGATCAAACTTCGCGGATTGGGAGGCGGCATTACGGAATCTTGTCAGGCTGTGACGGAAGCTCAAATATCTATTAGAGCCCATCCCGGCAAACCCAGGTCCCACGGCTAGAGGTAATGAAATCGCCAAGTTTAACGATTTCGTATGGAAGCGGTGCGATTAAAAACGTACTCATTTTTGCAATGGAACCCAATTTGCAGAAACGCTTCATAGCCCATGGTGCAAACAAGATTTTCACCACGCTCACTAAGGAATTCTCGAAAGCACCGAGAATCGTGACCTATGAGCATACCACTCGCTTCTTTGATGCGAGACTCCAGAAGGGCCAATCAGTTAGCCCACACATTCTCAGCATGATTGAGAATGTCGAGAAGCTGGAGACCTTTGATTGTAAGATCAGCGAGAACATTGTGATCGACCGCATGCTTCATTCACTCCACGATGGTTTTGCGCTCTTTAGAGCGAATTACTATATGAATGATTTGAAGAAAAGCCCCCATGAACTGCACTCCCTTCTCGTACAGACCGAGAAGGACATGAAGTCCAGTGGGAGCATGAAACAGGATGTTCTCGTTGTGACAAACAAGGGAAAGGGTAAGGGCAAAGCTCGAGCAAACCTAGCGAAAGTAGGTAAACCGAAGTTCAAGAAGTCGGGTTCCGGTAAGAGTGGGCCTGGTGAGTCGAGCACCTCATCAGGCGCGACAAAGAGCAAGAATGAAAACATGGAATGCCATCATTGCCACAAGACTGGGCATTGGAGGCGTACATGTCCTGTTTATCATGAGGACTTAAAGGCAGGTCGCGTTAAACCTGTTGGTATGTCTTCTCCTTCTACTTTTATTCATATGATTGAGATTAACCACGCAAGTTACGGAACTTGGGTACTTGATACTGGTTGTGGTTCTCATCTGTGTAATCATGTGCGGGGGCTCAAAACATCGAACCCCTCGTAAAGGGTGAGGTGGACCTGCGTGTCGGGAATGGAGCACGAGTGGCTGCCGTCTCGAGGGGAACATATGTGATCCAGCTTCCTAGCGGATTTGAGTTATCTTTATATAACTGCTATTATGTACCCAGTCTTTCTAAAAACATTATTTCGGTTTACGCACTTGACAAACTTGGTTTTCATTTGTAATAGAGAATAATTCTTGCATTTTCTCATTACACGATATGATTTATGGCAAGGCAGTCTCCATGAACGGAATTTATGTTTTAGATCAGACCACCGAAATATTACACGTAACGAATAAAAGGTTAAAGGTTGGTGACAAAGATCAAACGTATCTATGGCACTGCCGTATGGGACACATTAATGAGAAACGCGTTAAACAGCTCATCAAGAATGGAGCTATCTCGGCCTTTGATTTTCAATCATTTGGCACGTGTGAATAATGTCTCATCGGTAAGATGACTCGGATTTCCTTCAAAGGTGTTGGAATGCGCGCTGCTGACCTATTAGGACTCATACACACGGATGTATGTGGTCCTATGTCAATCACCGCACGAGAAGGCTATAGGTATTTCATCACTTTCACGGACGATTTAAGTAGATATGGCTATGTCTACTTAATGAAGCACAAAAGTGAATCCTTTGAGAAATTCAAAGAATACCGAGAATAGGTACAGAACCTATTAGGTAGAAAGATTAAAACACTACGTTCGGATCGTGGTGGCGAGTATCTTTCTCATGAGTTTGATCAACACCTAAAGGATCGTGGGGATTGCCCTACGATTAACTCCACTGGAACACCTCAATTGAATGGTGTGTCCGAACGGAGAAATCGAACACTACTTGATATGGTTCGATCCATGATGAGTCACACCGTGT
The DNA here is from genome assembly GCF_048544455.1 of Silene latifolia. Classification (NCBI taxonomy): domain Eukaryota; kingdom Viridiplantae; phylum Streptophyta; class Magnoliopsida; order Caryophyllales; family Caryophyllaceae; genus Silene; species Silene latifolia. The sequence goes on along the minus strand of NC_133537.1, from coordinate 62,706,784 downwards.
TGCCTCGACTCATTATGGGGTTATGCTCTTTGTCGACCGCTCTAATACTTAACCGAAGTCCGTCTAAAGCTGTTGACAAGACTCCATATGAACTATGGAAGGGAACGGTCCCTAACTTGTCCTTTATACGGGTTTGGGGCTGCGAAGCTTATGTCAAGTGGAGACACGAGGATAAGCTCGGCCCGGGATCGGTCAAGACATACTTTATAGGTTATCCTAAAGGAACACTTGGTCATTACTTTTATTCGCCAACCGAACAACGTGTTTTTGTTGCGGCTAGTGCGACATTCTTAGAGAAAGAATTTCTCGAGAATGCAAAGAGTGATAGAACCTTCGACCTGTCGGAGATTCCAGAACCAAATACCGAGCAACCATTGGAGGAACCAATTCCTTCAATCCCGGCTGCGGTGAATATTCCTGAGGAACCTAGGAGGTCGGGAAGAGTCTCTATTCCTCCGGACAGATACATTGGTATGGTCGAGGAACATGACATAGATGACGTTCTACTCTTAACGAGTAGTGAACCCGCATCCTATAAAGGTGCCATGACTAGTTCCGACTCAAAGCTATGGCTTGAGGCCATGCAATCCGAGATGGACTCCATGTATGAGAACAACGTGTGGGATCTTGTTGACTTACCTGCTAAGGTTCGTCCCCTTCAATGCAAATGGCTTTACAAGATAAAGCATTCTGTGGAAGGTCAACAAGATATCTATAAAGCACGACTAGTTGCTAAAGGTTTCACCCAAGTGCCAGGTTTGCACTACGATGAAATTTTCGCACCCGTAGTCATGTTGCGTTCCATTCGGATTATCTTAGCGATTGCCGCTTTTCATGACTATGAAATTTGGCAAATGGATGTGAAAACCGCCTTCTTAGACGGGTTTTTGGAGGAAGAGTTGTACATGGTACAACCCGAAGGTTTCATCGATTCAGAAGATCCTAAGAAAGTGTGCAAGCTTAAGCGTTCCATTTATGGACTTAAGCAAGCATCTCGGAGTTGGAATCATCGCTTCGACCAAGTGATTAAAGAAAATGGATTTACTCGATCGGTCGAGGAACCATGTCTTTATATCAAGTCGAGTGGGAGCAAGATTGTCTTCCTAATATTGTATGTTGATGACATACTCCTGATTGGGAATGACATACCTCTCTTAACTTCGGTGAAAGTATGGTTGAAAAACCATTTCCAGATGAAAGATCTGGGAGAGGCACAAAGAATTCTAGGCATCCGTATCTATCGAGATAGATCACGACGGATGTTATGTCTCGATCAGAGTCTTACATAGACAAAGTCCTAGAGAGATTCAAAGATGACTAACTCCAAGAAGGGGTTTCTTCCTATGGCTCCGGGGTGCATTTGAGCAAGTCTCGGTCACCGAGACACCGGAAGAGAAAGAGCGCATGACACGGATTCCTTATGCCTCGGCTATGGGATCAATCATGTAAGCCATGATATGCACACGTCCGGACGTGGCATATGCATTGAGTATGACAAGTCGATTCCAACAAAGATCCGGGTGAATCACATTGGATGGTCACAAGAACATTCTTAAGTACCTACGGAGGACTAAAGATTGGGCATTGACTTATGGAGGCGAACAAAAGCTATGCGCAACCTGAACCTGCAGATGCTAGCTTCCAAACGGATCGTGATGACTCGAAATCTCGATCCGGATTCGTTTTTACTCTTAATAGCGCTAGATCACCGGAAGAGTTCCAAACAAATCATTACAGCAGATTCTACGACTGAGTCCGAGTACTATGCCGCGTCTGAAGCTACAAAGGAAGCGATATGGATGCGTCAATTCTTACATGGACTATCTGTAGTGCCTAGTTCGAATGACCCGATCACTATCTATTGCGACAATAGAGGTGCCATCTTCCAAGCTAAGGAGCCAAAGTCTAGCAACAAGTCTAGACACGTACAACGGAAAGCTCATCTAATCCGAGATTACGTGGAGCAAAAGGAAGTAGTGATAGAAAAGATTGCTACAGATGATAACATAGATGATCCTCTCACTAAACCATTACGACAAGATAACCATGAAGGGCATGTTAATTCCATGGGAATTAAACGTGTTCCTAAGTTGTAGTACTCTTTTATGGATTAGATTCATCCCCTTTTGTACTCTATACGACATCATCGTTTTGATATTTTATATATTTTGTTTTTCATGTGGATTTGTACGACAAATTTTGAACACCACAAAGTGAACTGAACAAACATTATATTTTTTGGTCCTTAATTGCCCACGTGAGCTGATAACTCAAGGTAATTATTTTGTGACGTTGGTTGATGGTGGGTTCAACGAGCCATAAGTCAACCGGTTGATGACCAATCACGAAGCGGGTTATACGGATATCTCGTAGGACACAATTGTGACATCGACGTGGAGTCCTAAATGTTTTATAACATTCGGTGCCGGTCGTGGATAGGACCTCCATGGTGATCCTAAGAGTCGATTCTTTTGACTATCGACTGTCTCTTGAGACTAAGACAGATTTTGGGTGACTTTGGTTTCTTTCTCACGGTCATCCGTAACAGGGGACCAAGTAGATTTTTTCTGGGTCATTTCATGCTGTGCTTAGATCGGAAGGAGTTCGAGTTGAAGGAAATATTCAGCCTTTATCAGGTACTCGATATTTCTCGGGGCCACTCGAGGAGTCAGAATCGAAATGCATGGCCATGCTCGGATACGGATTCGTTTTATCAGTTAAGTTACTCTCTAGTCGGGGAAACCACTCTAGATACAGATCGATTGTAAAATACGACCTTTGCGGATCCGGATCTGCAAATTGTTTTACATTGAGTGGGAGAAATTTTAAATGAATATGAGAATCGTTTATCGCACATACACTTGTACGGACAAGTGGGAGTTTGTTGGAGGTGGTGTCCTCCAGTTAGTGCGGATAACGTCATTGCACATACACTTGTACGGACAAGTGGGAGCTTGTTGGGGCTGGTGTCCTTTACAGTTAGTGCAAGGACTTATAAATCTCTAAAAGGATCAAAGGGTATACTTTTGTATCATAATCAGTTGGTCCACGTTTATCAATAACGGTTGGCTTGCTAGATAAGTTTGACGTTATTGTCATACAGATGGCGGTGATCAACTGGTCCCTAAAAGTCACACCTATAGGATACGTTTGAGAGATGTGACGGTATGAAAATACAGTCATGTAGATGCCAAATTTGACTAACCAGTTAGTCTGAGTTATTTGACTAATAATTAGTCAAAATGTGATGTTGAGATATTTTATTTAATACGGATTAAATAATAATGGCTAAGGCGAATTAAGCAGTTAATTCGTAAATTGAATATAAGCGTTTTATATTTAATTAAATGTATATTGAGTATAATTATACAATATCGTCTTTGTCGGACATGTATTAATATTTCAATTAATCCGTATTATTAGTTGATGCTTTAATAACCGATAACCGATGACGATTTATAATGAAACCGCGTCATATACATTTAGTAATTTGGATTCGGACCACGAGTTTAAATGAAGAGGAAATGGAAAAGCCCATTTCTCCTCTCCTCACTCGGTTTGGCCGAAATTAGGAGAACAAAAGGATAGCCTCTCCTCTTTGTTAACCTAATCATCATCATTTGCAAAAGAAATTAGGGTTTTGAGAAACATCTCTCTCAAAACCTTAGATCTCACATCTAAACAAAACTCACATAACAATCCTCTCAATATTGCAAAGCAATTAGAGGATTCATTCTAGCACAAGGGCATTTCTCGGACGATCTTGGGTGCATCATTTAGGAGGAGATCTACTTTGATCTCTCATTGCCAATTTGCACTAGGACCGAAGGTTATTCCTTGATCTTTATCGTTTCATTGTTGTTTTTCGTTTATGACAATAAATTGCATATAAAATTTGCGTTATAATCCTATAATTAAAGGGTTTTATACGGATATTACCCCACACAATCACCACTGTGGATATCACACATTACTTCCTGTGCCTCTTGTATGCTCAAGCACCTCAGATAGGGTCCTGCCAAGGACTTCCTAAATAGGATACCATCAATGAGTACGAATCTGGAGGATTATATTTTGAAGCACTTGGCGTCTGTTTGGTCAGGTGGTAAGACCTCATCACGTAGCCAACTAATGTAAGGCTTGCGCCAATCATCAATCTCTTCCTGGGGTGTGGCAGTACACAGTATCCCTGCTTCGTATGTCCACTGGTTGGTTGCAGCCTTTGGCGTTCTGCTGTTCATTCTAACGTATGACAGGTTTCATGACGTGTATGAATCGTATAGTACCCACTGCCCCTGGAGTGAAGGCTGCTCCCAGGGTGGCAAGAGCATCTGCTTCAACATTCTGATCCCTTGGTATCTGCTGGATGTGGAAGGAGGCAAAGCGAAGTTTGAGCTCCTTCACCACTTCCAGGTAGGCTATCATTTTAGGATCCCTGGCCGTGTATACATTATTCACATGGTTTACGATCAGTTAAGAGTAACTATACACCTTGATGCGGCAGACTTGCAATTCTAAGGCTAATTGGAGTCCTAAGATTAGGGCCTCGTATTCAGCCTCGTTATTCGTTGCTTTGAACTCACACCGTACTGCCTGTATTATCTGTTCTCCCTAAGGTGATTTCAGGACCAGCCCTACCCCTGCTCCCTTAGTATTAGATGCCACATCAACATGTAACTCCCATACCTGCTCCCCTTTAGCCTCACTTAGGGTCAAGATTTCACTATCGGCTTGTTATTGAAGGATGGGACTAAAGTCTGACAAAAAGTCAGCTAGGGCTTGGGACTTTATGGCTGTTCGGGGTTCAAATTCCAGGTCGTACCCACTCAGGTGGACATACCACTTAACCATTCTCCCTGACAGTTCGGGTTTCCTCATTATGGTTTTCAGGGGGTAGTTGGTCACGACTGAAATTGTATGTGACTCAAAATAGGGACGCAATTTGTACGAAGTAGTAACAAGTGCTAAAACGAGTTTTTCTAGAGATGTGTACCTGGTCTCTGCAGGTAACAGAGACTTGCTTATATAGTATACTGGTTTCTGCATACCTTCGTGCTCTCGTACCAGTACAGCGCTTACAGCCGCCTCTGTCACTGATGGATATAAGTACAGCTTCTCCCTATTCTGGCTTGGAGAGGGGGGGGGGGTGCTCAGGTACTGCTTGAGCTCCCTAAACGCCTTTTCATGCTCCTGCTTCCACTAAAACTTCTGTCTCTTCCTCAGGATGTCATAGAACAATCGACATTTGTCTGAGGACCTTGATATGAACCGGTTTAGGGCTGCTACTCGACCTGTGAGCCTCTGTACGTCCTTTGGCTTCTGAGGAGATTCTAACTGAAGTATTGCTTTGATTTGCTCCGTGCTGGCCTCTATCCCTATTTGCGTCGCCAAGTACCCCAGGAATTTCCCAGAGGAGACTCCAAAAGTGCATTTCAGGGGGTTCAACTTCATATGCTATTTTCTGAGGATCGAGAAGGTATTCTCCAGGTGGGACATGTGTTATTCTGCCTTCTCGGATTTGACTACCATATCGTCAATGTAGACTTCCATTGTTCTCCCTATCTCCTCCTTGAACATTCTGTTCACCAGGCGCTGATAGGTGGAACCAGCATTCTTGAGGCCAAAGGGCATCACATTGTAGCAGTACAAGCCTCTGTTAGATCTGAAGGCTGTTTTCTCTTGGTCCTTAGGGTCCATTTTTATCTGGTTGTACCCACTCCAGGCGTCAAGGAAGGTAAGTAGCTCATGCCCTGCTGTAGTGTCTACCATGGAATTAATGTGCGGTAGGGGGAACGGGTCTTTTGAGCAAGCTTTGTTAAGATCTGTGAAATCAACACATACTCTCCACTTGTTGTTCTTATTGGGTACAACCACAACATTTGAGAGCCATTCTGGGTAGTTAACTTCCCTGATCTTGCCTGCTGCCAGGAGGTTGTCTACCTCCTGGTTTATCACCTCGTTCCTTTCAAGAGCGAATTTCCGCCTTTTCTGCTGGACTCGAGGAAAGTTGGGGTCTACATTTAACCGATGTGTAATTACACTTGGATCTATGCTAATCATGTCGCTATGGGACCAGGCGAAACAATCCATGTTAGTACGTAGAAATTCAATTATCTGCTCACGGATGTTACCTGCACAATCAGCTCCCACCAAAGATTCTTCTTGCTGAAACGTGATCCAGGACTACTTCGTCGAGTTCCTCCTGGGGAGGTGCGATATACTCCCTCTAGACGCACAGTTTATGTAATTGCTATACAGGACCAGCTGTAGTGGGTTTCAGAGCGTTCTTGTAGCAATCCCGAGTGATATTTTGATCTCCCCGTATCTCCTATACCCCCCAGGGTGTAGGGAACTTCAGGCTCTGATGGTACGTTGATGGTACCGCTTTCATTTCATGGATCCAAGGCCTGCCAAGTATCACGTTGTAAGTTCATGAACCATCAATGACCAAGTACCGTACCTGTTTCTTCATACCCCTTGCAAAGGTAGGTATCACTATTTCTCCAAGGGATTATTTAGTTTCTCCGCTGAAGCCTACCATGGGTACTGCCTTCTGCACCAGGTCTTTCTTGCTGAACCCCATGTTCTTCAAGGTATCCAGCATTATTAGATTCCCAGAGCTTCCTGTATCTACCAATATCTTTTTAACAAGGCAATTCCCTATAGAAAGAGTAATGATCAAGGCGTCATGGTAGTGTTCTGCCTCATCAGGTACGTCTGCCTCGTCGAACGAGATTGCTGATAGATCCTGTCTGCTGACCTTGAGGGAGAACTCTGGTTTATCTCCTTTAGTCTTGGTTGCATGGCGCTTTGCTGCTGATCAAGTGAGACCACATATCCCCGACCCCCCTGTGATGACGCTCACGACCTTTGAGTAAGGTGGAGGTGGGAATGGTTGGGCCTGGTCAGCAGTATTGACCTTTCCAGATTTCGCCCCCTTGGGAAGCAGGTGATCCAAGCATCCAGCACTGTAGAGGTGCTTTACTTCCTTTTGTAGTACTAGACAATCTTCTGTATTGTGGCCAATATCGTTGTGGTATTCACACTTCTTGCTGGCATCTCTTCTGTCGTTCTCCGTGGGAGTAGGCTTCTTGGGTTACTTGGCCCTCTGCCCTAGCTCCCTGATTGCCTTCAATACCCTAGCAAGTCCAGTGGTGAACCCATACTCGCTGAGCTTAGGTGGAGCCTCGATGCTCTCTGTTTCTCCTGAGACTTTGTTCACTGTGTTCTTGCTGTAGGGTTTGGCTCTTTCATTCTTTTTCTCTGTTGTGATTTTCTGCTGGACGACTCTGTTCCATACCGGTCCCTTCTATCCTCATCCTCCTCTAGGCGATAAGTAGCCTTTGTCCTTTGCTTAACTTCCTCAAAGGTGGCACATGGATGCTTGGTGAGATCCTTGTACAAATCAGAGTCGTGATGCAGTCCCCTTTTAAAGGCGTTGACTACTGTTGTAGGGTCGCACCTAGGGATATATATTTTTTCCACATTGAATCTGGCGAGATAATCCCTGGTGGACTCTTCGAACCTCTGGACGATCCGGTATAGATCACTGGATAATTTTTCTGGCTTGCGGCTGCTTGCGAACTGCTGATTGAAAACGTTCACTAACCCTGTGAAGCTTGAAATAGACTTGTTGGGAAAGTTAACGAACCACTGGAGTACGGCTCCTGACAAGGTGGAACCGAATCCTTTGCACATACATGCCTCCTTTTCAGGCCCTGTTGCTGCAACCACCATCATTTTCTGCTTGTACTGGTTGATGTGCTCCAGCGGATCCTCTGTTCCATCATACAACGTCATCGTTGGTGTGGTGAACCCCTTTGGCATGCTGACAAGGGCAATGCTGTCCACAAAGGGGGAATCCGCATAGCACTCCGGGGTTGCTACCTCCATGGGATGTGGTAACCCTGGAACCTTATTGAGTAGGGACCTGATATCCTGCAACTGTTGTTCTACATGGCTTCCTACCCCCATACCCTAGTTGTGGGATGCTAAGTAGATCCCATATGAATTTGGTGTTCCTCCTGACATGTAAGGAGGGACCATGTAGCTTCCAGGTAATGGTGTTGAGTTCACAATAGGCCTGAACTGGCTGTCTGGAGTATATGGCATATAGGAGGACATCCCGGGATATGCGTTTCTTGCTGACTGTTCCCCTGGATTGCTCCCTGGTACCACTGGCGTACTGCTGGTTGTTGATATGGGATCTGGAGTCAGTGCTCCTAATCCCACAGGATTGAGTACCATAGGGTACGTTTGTGGCATCCTTGGTGGTGGTAGAACCCCTGGTGGTTGGATCGTACCTTGGGTGGCCACCGTTTCTGCTGGATATACTTGCTCGGGTGGCTTGGTTACCCCTGGTGGCAGCATATCTATATCGAGCCTGGTTACTAGATTTTGTGGCAGTAGCCTCCCTGAGTACTACCTGGCATTCCCCTAGCCGAGTGTTGACCTTGCCATCTGCTGGGTCATTCCCAGGGGTGACATTGCATCTATCTTCTCCTGCAAGGACTGGTTGTCCCTTTGTAGCCCTATTGTTGGGAAATGTGTCCTCAACAATAGTGCGATCACATGATTTAAATATCATTATTAAATCTCATTACAAGAATACGGAAGGGATGATACATAATATATATATAGTCAACTGGTCCACACATATCGGTAATGATTGGCTGGCTAGAGTTTGACATTACTGTCGTGCGACGGTGGTGATCAGTTGATCCCTTGAGGTCACACCTAAAGGACGATTCCTTTAATTGAAAAGGTTAATTAATTGTATACCGATACAGATTAATTAATTCCTTAAAATTGAACAAATTATTATAAAAGAGAGAATAATGACATCTTATTATAATGTGATTAAATGAGATTTCATTTAGTAATTTAAGAAGTTATATTACTAAAATTAATCGGTGTTTGCGAAACACGCGAGATGAGAATGATAAGTTAGTTATAATTACAAGATATTGTGAATTATACTAACTAGTAATTAAATGACCATTTTATGAGAAAGTAATTTAATATTACTAGTCAATTTGTTAAATATGATTTATTTAATTTATAAATGATATTTAATTTGTTAAATATGCATTTTAAATTAAAACAAGACATAAGACATGTCACATGTCACATGACATACAATTGTACAATTGACAAAAATAAAATGGACTCAATATTACAAGGAAAACCGTTTTATATGTAGTGAGTGGGTGTTGATGGTTTTTGTTATTTAAATAATAAAATAAACATCATGATAACACCTACTACTAGCTAGCTTTTCTTGTGAAGAACAAAAGCAAATTGGGAAGAAAAATTTGTCTACTCTATGCCCTCCCAACCGGTTTTCCATACACAACATTAGAGAGAAAATTTTCTCTAATTAATTCATTCTCACTTTTTATGAAAAACCTCCCTTCTCTCTCTTGTTCTTCACAAAACTCATTTTTGTGAATCTAATTTGTTTAAATCAAACACTAATAATACTAAAAGTAGTATATGAGTATTAGTAATAGATTTTAAGGTAAACCACAATATAAACATCTAGTACATGTTAGTTTGTGGGATTAAGGGATAGTTTTGGGTGCAACTAATTGGAGGGCTTCTAATTTGAAGTCAAGTATGTTCATCCATTAATGGAAAGCTCAAGAACTAACAAGAAGGAGATCTTGTTGGTGCCCAATATGACCGAAATTATTATGGTGAGAAAATGTTTTCTTATCTTCTTTTATTAAAGTTTGCATGCATAAAATCCACCTTTAATTTTATGACAAATTAATTTTACATATATGAGTATGTTAATATGTATATGAATCTACATTTCCTTCAATTGGTATCAGAGCCACGGTTGTTTGCATGCAAATTGGTTAAAAGTTTTTCCGAGTTATAAGAATAACAAATAAAACTTGTAAAATTTGTGTTATTATGATATATCACGAAATTATTAAATGCATGTTAATATTTCTGGTCCTAAAATGTTTTAGGACATTTTGGTTAATTTTTCGGATTTTTATTGTTCATATTTTACAATAATGGCATTTAAATATGATTTTATGAGTAAAAATGTCATTTTTGGTCTAAAATTAGCTATACTTCGAATTTTAAGTTGATTTTTGGATATGTTGTCACATATATTATTTTGATATAACCTGTAAATTTTCATAATTTTTGGACTTGTTATGCTCGAAAAATAAATTTTTCATTATTAAATTCGGATTTAAGTGAAAAATAGGTTAATATGAGTTAAATTTCGAATCTGGTCATAGAAAATTAATATGTTATCACATGCAATTTTACAAGATGTGTGTAAAATAATTGGCTATAAAGAAGTCTTTTTGCATGATTTATGAATTTGTGAAGAAAAATAGCATAAATAGTGACATTATTAGTGGAAAATTAATAAAAACATAATCTATGACTTAGGAAAAACGTCTAATGTTGCATTTTATTATATTTTTCAGATCTAAAGTTGAAAAGTTAATGAAATAATTTTTCCATGTTTTTATGATTATTTTATTAAAAATCGATAAACCGCAACATTGTTTTTCCGGTAAATTTTCGAAATTTTTAACCTAAGATTTTGAACATTATGAGTGTCATGGAATTTTTTTCCAGAATGTTCATGAATTTAAATTTCAAATTTTGAATTTATTTGAAATTTTGTGATTTATTTGAAGTTTAATGGCTTATTTTTGTTTTTGGTCCATTTATGAACAATTTTGTATATATGGGTTAATTATGGTCAAATTATTAGTGAAGACTATATTTTGAGTCCTAAGAGGTTAGGGTAATTAACTTATGCATAAATATGAGTTTATGTATTTTTGTGATTATAAAATGTTGAAATCACGCAAATCCGTAAAAACCGAGTAACATACGATATTGGCTAATTTAAAGGCGATTTAGCATAAAATTGAGCATGTTCATACATATTATAATGCTGCATTTTCTTTATGATTGTCATAATTTTAATTTATGTAATTTTTGAATTATGTAATTTTACTTAGTATGGCCTTAGATTTTAATTGGTATTTCCCGAAATGTATGGGAATATCGATTCGGTTGTAATTTTTATTGTGATCTCGTATCACCGTTTTGTAATTTAATAGATTTATTTTATTTTAATTACATATGTATAATAGGATATTATGTAATTTATTATGTAATTTTATTTATTTATTCTCGGAGTTCCCAAAGACGGATTTCTTCAAGAATGGCGATACATAAAGACGGTGTTACCTCGAGATGCGTGTCACAACCGAAGTTCAAGGGACCAATGGAGTTGGTTTCCGAAATGTAATAGTTAAATAGTTTTTCTATTTTAGGAAAGGCCATACTAGGATTTATTTATTTATTTATTTTTATGCTTGCATTTTATTTTATGTCACATGCATTGCTAAATCGCCATAACTAAACATGCATTATCTTTTATCGAGTTTATCGACCGTGTCAATTAGAATTATCGTAGTTCACCGCTTTAGTTCACTTAAAACGTGATAGATAATAAATTGACATGACCTCTCGCTAAAACAATCAATTGAGACATAGCCTTACCAAATAGTAGAAACCATGAAAACCTATTTCGTGAGGGAGTGCACTCGGCCACACCGGGGTACAAACCTTGTTACGTAGGGGAAGTGGGTGATGAATGTTAATCCACCAAATTCATGTTGATGAGGGATGTATCGGCCCCACCGTGCCCAAGTTAATGTGGGTTTGGATCATGGACACATTTATTCGAAATTTGGATTGAACTCAACAAAAGTATTTGATAAGGGATGTATCGGCCCCACCGTGCCCTTGTCGATGTGTTTTGGGCTAAAGATAAATGTTAATGTAATTTTATCGACCAAGAGTTCTAAAAGTAGAATCGATTAAAGAGTTAATCCACCGAGTTATATTGATAAGGGATGTATCGGCCCCACCGTGCCCAAGTTAATATGAATTTGGATCTTGGAATCATTTATCATAGTTGGGTAGAGGTCACTATGTAAATGCTATACTTGTTTACAAGTATTAATAAAACGATAAATGTTAAGTTTTCCACTATTCCGTTTTTGTATTGTTCTATTTCTTTACCACAATTCATATACGATATCATTTCGATTTTGATACAAATCTCCATTAAAACATCGTAACTAAAGACAAAATTTGATTTTTCTTCTAAAACCTCAAATGAACCATTGTTAAGGATCTCTTGTAAAGAGTATAGATTAAAAGTTGTTCATTATCAAACAGGTTTTTGATACTTGACTAACACATCTACTTACAATGGATTATTATTCATATACTTAATTGAATTAAGTACCTTGAAGCGATTTGGTAATTAGTTTTGTCAAGAATTCATAATTGACCAAAATAACGCAACCACCTCAATGAAAGTTTTATGACTAAAACGAACAAATGAAGAGTGATCTTCGTGAATTCATTTTTGCTTCTCAAAGCAAAGACTCATTGAATTAAGTGGGAGCGTTCTCTTAAACTGTTAAGATGAGGAAGAGGTTCAAGAAGTAAATGGAATTGATACAAGGTAATGTTAAAAGTAAAGTCATTGAGGAATGACGATACTAAACCTATCAATCCCGACCGATAAAGTTTCCATTGTCTTAAATGTTGGACACGAGAATGGAAACTACCCCAAATTTTTTAAAGAATTATCAAGTTAGTTGTGGGACATCTAATGGGACCTTCTTCTTTAAATTGTTTATTTAATTAAACATAAAATTTTGCTAGTACTACTTCGTCAATATTAGAAACCAATGGAGGTTTTCATCATTGTACTTGATACATAGGATGATTAGAATATGACGACTAGCAACAATAATATCGAGAGATAGAGTAATTGTGTACTCAATCTAGTTTTTGGATTTAAAGTTGTACTTAATTATGACTATTAAGTGCATAAACTCTAAATAAGAATATAAACTTGTTAAGATACAAAAGAGGTTTCACTTTTGTGACCCTTTACACCACGATTTGATATATGGCTAGCCCATTATCAAGGTGATTATATTCTAAACCAAACTAGAATGATATATCATGAAGATGATGCAAGACTCAAATTGGTAACCCAAGATTAAACCTTAAATTTTGGAATGATGAACGCAAAGAGTTATCAAGTACTCTTGAAACCATTAGATTGTTAATGGTATATGCGTATCTTGTATTCAAAGCAAGATGTCTCGTGCCTTTTGGTTGAAAAGGAGATCGAGGTTTTAAATCATTGATCCAAAATAGGTTGATCATTTTCTTTTACCAACGATTTAGGTTGACGCTAATGTGTTCACTTAATAAGGTAAATAGAGAAATCTTTGAAGAATTTCAAAGAATTCAAGGAATCACGATTTAAGTCGTGATGGGATTATCAAAGTGAAGACTTTGATATAAGCCAAAGGAAATGTGATATAGTATCACAAGTTAATCTCTCTTAGCACGCATTATGGAATAATGTGTGGTTAGCTAAGAAATCAAACGTTATTCGATATGGTTTGGATTTCAATCAAGTTACTTTGAGTTACTTGATCATTTTGGGGATTTTTGTCTAAATTATTTTTCCACTAAATCGAATCATATGAGATATGAAATGGTAAAGGTACCATGTTTGTAAGTTTTCACAAGAAACAAATGCTCATTTTTCCCTTGCAATTATCACGAGTACGACGGGTTTGCGGCTCGTGAAGCTGTCTTACTAAAATACAAGTTTATTTCTAGAAGACAGAGTGGGAGAAATTATTCAAGAGCCACAAAGAATGTTATGTCGCAAGAAACTGGTCTTTCTTGGCTACATGAGACGTTTTGTGTAAGACGTTGTTTCTTCAAAACCTAGGAGGTTAAATTCGTCACTTGTTAAAAATGATGAATTCATGCTACTTTTAAGAAAGTAAAGAGCTTATAACTTACAAAAGAGATTGTTTGATTCAAGTTGATTACTTCTAGAAAGTAATGAACATATGACTTACATAAGAGTGTTTAAGTCACAACTCAATACAAGGTTTAGAGCCATGAAAATCCGAATCAAAAGGGCTTGATTAGTGACAAAGGGTTTTGCACTAATAAAGAGATATTTCAAAGCAAATTGGTTGCAAAGGGTTTTGCACTAATTGAAATGATTAAGTCTATTTGGATCTTCTTAGGGATTGTGTTTCATTATGAAGTTATGAAATACATAGTGAGTGAATCTAAAACCCACTTCTTCAATAGAAGGAATGTATTCAATACATGTCTTGAGTTTAGTAGATTCTTGCAACCCTAAGATAATGTGAAACTTGAGAGAGGGTCTTAAGTAGGACATCAATGAGTTAGAATCAACATTTTGATCATGTGACAAAACATTTCTCGATAAGTCGAGAAATTGTGTTTATACATGAAGTTTAGTGGGAGTTACGAAATTTTTAATTAGTCCGATATGTGGATGACATATTGATCATTGAGAATGATTTAAGACTCTTGGAGTATTATAATACATCTTGAATATCCGGATTTATGAAGATAAATCCACATGATATTAGCGTCATTAAGAAGTCTTATGTTGATAAGATTCATGACTAGTTCAATTAAATTGAATATATTTGATTGATTTCATTTGCTTCCGCTTTTGAATCAATTAAAAAGAAATGATGTATAACACTTCATATGCTTTGAGTATGATGAATTGTTTTCAAAATCGAATTTAAGTAATCTTTACCAAGTAAGCTATAAAGATTACCTTTAAGTGCTTGCAGAAGCATTAAGGCTATGATGCAAAGTGTTTATGATGCAATATTGTGTAAGGGTGTTACACAAGTGACAATTGACAATTGAGATTGCGCATGGTTTCCGACAAAACCATAATCAAAACACATTAGGATGGTTAAGATACCGTTGTGGCAATGTTTATTAAGAAGTAGATTTTCTAGAATCGTTCTAGGCAATAAAGAACAATGAGAGATATTTATAACGGAAATTGAGTACACTTGCGATCATGAGATGTGCAAGAAGGATGAGTCCCGCACGAGTGTGAAAACAAAGTGGGAGCTATTCTTAGGCTAGAGGGCCTATGTCTTGATTGGATCTCGACACGTACTCAGAAAGTTTTGTAATGCAAATGTATACATTACAAAGGAAAACGAGTATGTAGTGAGGTTAAGTAAGGTACAAGAAATTGATAAAACCTACTAACCAAAGCCTTCTCAAAGGCTAAACACGATGAGTCATGTCATTTCAATTGAATTGAAATGAACAACTATGTACAAGATCAAATTAGATTATAGAACATGAAATAGTAATCAGGCATTGACTATTCATATGTGATAATCGCATTTGTCGTTCGAGTTTTACTTTAAAACTCTTTTATTATACTTTGTTACATCCAAACGGGTTGTAGAGACAATTGAACCCGTTAAAGTGAACACGGATTAGCATTGTATTCGCCCATAGTCACTTGTATGAGGTGACGTCTCGAAGTGACTAGAGTGTGATGCGATTGATGGCAAGTTCAAGTGCCATAGAGTCATGTGAGATGACTAGTCGATCACATAGGCGGTATGTTAGGAACACTTTGTCGGGCGGTGACCGCTTATAGAGTTCTGGCAAATTTATAAAGCCTGGTCGTGGCGAGAGCTACTATAGTATTCTAATGAGTCAATTCTTTTGACTAAAGACTGTTTGCCTAAGATGGCACAGTTTCGATTAACTTTGATTTGTGTTACTACGACCTTCGTAAATGGGGTCAAATGGGCATATTTTGGGTTATGATGGCTGTGGCTAGTCGAAGGGAATAAGTGCGATAGGAATTGTCCACCCCTTGTCGTGGTTAAAACAATATCTCGGTCCACTCGAGGAGTAATTAATCGAAATGCGTGGCGCGCTCGGAAGGTATCCAGAGTGGATAAATCCGGTCAAACAGTTATTCTCCAGATCGAGGAAACCACTCTCGATATGATCACTTGCAAGTACGACCTGAAAGACACCTTGCATTGAGTGGGAGATAGTAATAGGACAAGAGAATTGGTGATGCACACTTGTCGAGGACAAGTGGGAGATTGTTGGGAAATGTGTCCTCAACAATAGTGCGATCACATGATTTAAATATCATTATTAAATCTCATTACAAGAATACGGAAGGGATGATACATAATATATATATATAGTCAACTGGTCCACACATATCGGTAATGATTGGCTGGCTAGAGTTTGACATTATTTAAATGCGACGGTGGTGATCGATTGATCCTTGAGGTCACACCTAAAGGACGATTCCTTTAATTGAAAAGGTTAATTAATTGTATACCGTCTGATTAATTAATTCCTTAAAATTGAACAAATTATTATAAAAGAGAGAATAATGACATCTTATTATAATGTGATTAAATGAGATTTCATTTAGTAATTTAAGAAGTTATATTACTAAAATTAATCGGTGTTTGCGAAACACGCGAGATGAGAATGATAAGTTAGTTATAATTACAAGATATTGTGAATTATACTAACTAGTAATTAAATGACCATTTTATGAGAAAGTAATTTAATATTACTAGTCAATTTGTTAAATATGATTTATTTAATTTATAAATGATATTTAATTTGTTAAATATGCATTTTAAATTAAAACAAGACATAAGACATGTCACATGTCACATGACATACAATTGTACAATTGACAAAAATAAAATGGACTCAATATTACAAGGAAAACCGTTTTATATGTAGTGAGTGGGTGTTGATGGTTTTTGTTATTTAAATAATAAAATAAACATCATGATAACACCTACTACTAGCTAGCTTTTCTTGTGAAGAACAAAAGCAAATTGGGAAGAAAAATTTGTCTACTCTATGCCCTCCCAACCGGTTTTCCATACACAACATTAGAGAGAAAATTTTCTCTAATTAATTCATTCTCACTTTTTATGAAAAACCTCCCTTCTCTCTCTTGTTCTTCACAAAACTCATTTTTGTGAATCTAATTTGTTTAAATCAAACACTAATAATACTAAAAGTAGTATATGAGTATTAGTAATAGATTTTAAGGTAAACCACAATATAAACATCTAGTACATGTTAGTTTGTGGGATTAAGGGATAGTTTTGGGTGCAACTAATTGGAGGGCTTCTAATTTGAAGTCAAGTATGTTCATCCATTAATGGAAAGCTCAAGAACTAACAAGAAGGAGATCTTGTTGGTGCCCAATATGACCGAAATTATTATGGTGAGAAAATGTTTTCTTATCTTCTTTTATTAAAGTTTGCATGCATAAAATCCACCTTTAATTTTATGACAAATTAATTTTACATATATGAGTATGTTAGTATGTATATGAATCTACATTTCCTTCACCTATCACCAGCTGCTGCAAGGATATCTTTCCTTGGAGCAACTGCTGTACCGAATCCGGTTGTGATGCTCTCGGGAGACGGTCTCCCGTCAGGTGTCCTGGTGATCCTGGACGCTGCGGACTCCCATCCCTATTAGGCTTTGGCACAAGATTGATAACTGGTGATTTACCAGCCTTCCCTGCTCCCAGATCTGTGATTTTGGGGGAGTAAGGAGGCTTTGCTGATACTTGGGGCTGAGCCTGTCCTGCAGGCACTCTGGTGGCAGGGACTACCGTTATTGGAACACCGGAGGTTGCTGGCGTCGCCCCTACTACTGGAGTTTGCACTGATGTACTCATCGGATCAGATACGTTCTGATTGGATCCTGACATGATCAATTATAGAGATGTTAGGATATTTCGAGAAGAGGTATTTTAACCAAGATTTAACCACAATGCCCCACGGTGGGCGCCAAACTGTTTTGGTAAAATTTTACCGACTAAAGATTCGTGAGTCTCCAAATGACTAAGTACAAATGACACGAATGGTGTATATGTTTCTAAGTGTGTTAATTATCAATCGTTGCAGGTGGTGAATGATAATTCTTCGAGTGGAGTAAATGAGGGATGCCCTAGAATTTGATGTTTGTTGCTCTTTTATAGCCTTTCTTGGAGTGGTTGCACGTGCTCTCTACATATGCTCAACCATATGCTCCACTCCCTACGAAATAGGAAGTGGTTGCAGACTTTGTTAAAGCTCTTGCTGATCACCGCAATGTTCCTGCTGACCATTTCAACGTTCCTGCTGGATGTTTGTTATTTAATTCAAACGTGGCCTTTGTATCACTTGAATGTCCAGGTTCATCCCCCCTTGTTCTTCCTTGCGTCTAGCGGCCTGCTGCCTTGTTGTTGATCTGTGTGCCTTTATTTTATCCAATTGCGAGTTGCCACGTCATGATGAAAATGGGAGGGTATTTTTACCCATACACATACCACACCGTGGTTTGCCGATTTTGCAAACTACATTGTAGAAGGAGTTCTTCCTCCGAAATTGAACTACAACCAAAGAAAGAGGTTCCTATTTGAAGTGAAGAGATACTTTTGGGATGATCCCAACCTCTACAAAGTATGTAGTGATGGTCTTTATCGAAAGTGTGTCCCATAATGGGAAGTACAAGGAGTTTTGGAAGGTTGTTACTCATCCTCTTATGGAGGACATCATGGAGCAAGGATAACAATTGCCAAAGTCTTGCAATCGGGCTTCTATTGGCCAACCATGTTTGAAGATGCTAGAGAATTCATCCTCCATTGTGACCCTTGCCAAAGAACTGGCAACATATCTTGGAGAAATGAGATGCCACAACAAGGCATATTGGAAGTTGAAATCTTTGATGTTTGGGGAATAGATTACCAAGGTCCCTTTGTATCATCTCAAGGCAACAAATACATTCTAGTTGTCGTTGACTATGTTTCCAAGTGGGTGGAAGCAACTGCTACCCCAACCGATGATGCAAAGACGGTGACCAAGTTTTTGAAGAAAGTGATATTCCTAAGATTTGGAGTTCCTAGAGCAATAATTAGTGATGGTGGATCATATTTCCATGAAAAGAAGCTTGCATCTCTCTTGACAAAGTATGGTGTTCAACATAGAATCGGCTTGGGATACCATCCTCAAACAAGCGGTCAAGTTGAAGTTTCAAATAGAGAGATCAAACAAATCCTTGAGAAGGTTGTTAACAAGACTCGTAAGGATTGGTGCATAAAGCTTGATGACTCCCTTTGGGCTTATAGGACGGCTTATAAGACAACCATAAGAACTTCACCTTACAAGCTAGTCTATGGAAAGGCCTGTCACTTACCACTTGAATTGGAATACAAAGCCTTTTGGGCCATCAAAACACTCAATCTTGATCTCAAGCTAAGTGGTGAGAAGAGGATCTTGCAAATTGAAGAACTCGAGGAATTCCGGCTTCACTCTTATGAAAATGCAAGGATCTATAAGGAATGGACCATGTTGCTCCATGATAGGAGAATCAAACAAAAGGCCTTGCACAAGGGAGACAAAGTCCTTCTATTCAACTCTCGATATCGGCTTTTCCCCGGAAAGTTGAACTCACGATGCACAGGTCCTTTTGTTATCACAAACGTTGGAAATTATGGAGACTTTGAGCTAATGTCGGAAGATGGGAATCGGTTCAAAGTTAATGGTCAACGTATCAAGCCTTACTATGAAGAAGCTTTTGTAGGAGAGGTTGACGTAACTCGCCTTGAGCCTCTCCCCCCCGAAATATAGCATTAATATGGAGGAGAGTTTGGTGGAGTCCTCTCTAAACCACCACTTGTAAATATACTAACCCACTTACTTGCATTTTAACTTCATTTCATTTTCAATTCTTTGTTTTAACTACAACTTTTGACATGAGAGCAAGTGAGGGAGGGATTCTAATGTGTTTCAAATATATAGTGCTTGATGATCAAGTGTGGGGAAGCATATGCCTAGGCTAAATCAAGACTTTGTAATGAAGAGGTAAAAAGAAAAAAAAGAGAAGAATTGATATGGGGTGAAGACCCACGAGCAGACCTGATCTCGTGGGGATTGGGAAAGGGCTGCAAATGAAAATATGCACTGGAGTGCAAATCTGCCCGACCCGAGAACGGCTCAAGCGTTCAGCCAATCAAGTCGCTCGACTTCAGACCAAACCGTGGGACTTGAAGGAGCTCTCAAAAATGAAAATCTGCACTGGAGTGCAAATATGCCCGACCCTGGCGAGAGCCGGGCGACTTACACCTTAAGACGGGCGGACCAGTGCCAAGACGAGCGACTCACCATGCATCCCAACAAAAGGTTCGATGGGCTGAAATCTGTGCGGATCATTCTGAGGACCCACGTCCTCATTGGCTTCTAAAAAGGCGATTCTCCACTGTGGGTGAAATCTGGCCGTCTTGTACCCAGGACGGGTGACTCATCTATCAAGTCGGGCGACCCGACTCCAAGACGAGCGTCCATAAATGCTCGTGTGAATCTTGTAAAATGCAAGAGTCGCCCGACTCCCTCTCTAGATCGTGCATCTCCCTCTCGTTATACTCGCCCTTTTTCAACTCTAAACCCCTCTTTCCACCACACATATCAAGACACATCATCCCTCCCTCCAAAATCAAAACATAAACATCCCTCTCAAATACTTGAAATCACCCAATATCACTTCCAAATAAACAAACCTCTCTAAAACCTTAGCTCACCCAAAAACCTAGGGTTTGAGACATCCAAATAGAACTAATTTAGAAGGATTGTTTCCTCTCCATCAAAATGAAAACCCCAAGGAGATTCATGACTAGAGAAGAAAGAAGAACAAGAGTCATTGGGAGTTCATCAACCTCACAGCTCAACACCCTAAGAAGGAAAAATGAAGAGATAATTGATCTTGCAAGACTAGATGAATTCTTAAACATTGAGTTTGTCAACGATGTTCAAAGGATTATCTTCCACCGACTTACGGGTAAGAACATTCTCCCTACTAAGTTCGTTTGTCATGAAACATTAATAAAGCTAGGAATTTACCACCAAACCGAAGCACTATTTAAATTGTTTGGTCTCTCAACAATGTTCCACATACATGAACTCACATATAGACCCTTAGTGCTTGAATTCATAAGCTTCTTGAGAATCTCCACCCTCAACAAGACAATTTGCATATAGTTTCGACTTGAAAATGTTACTAGGATGATGACCCTAGTGGAGTTTGCGGATGTGCTAGGACTAGGTGTATCACCTACTCGATCTTCAAAGCCTCAAAATTATAGTGTCGAACCTCTTTGGCGAGCCTTAACGGTCCGAGATTTGACAAGAATCAAGGATTGCTCGGCTTCATACATTCAAAACCCTATCATTCGGTTTACTTACCGATTCATAGCGGGTACCCTACTTACTCGTCGTGACCCCGCCGTTGTGAATGAACTTGATCTCACATTTATGGAGTCTTACTTGAAGATCCAAGGAAAGAATGGTTATAAGTTCAATTCCCCATTAGTGCTACTTAAAAGATGCGCGCAATTTAGGAATGGGGATGATAATGGGATGAAGCATATCGTCAATGGAGGCCTAGTGACAAAACTTGCAAAGTTTTTCAATCCGAACTTCAACAATAACAACTCTTATATGCACCTTCCGGGCAATACAAGAATCAATGAAATGCTCCTTTTTTGACATCACCATTGGATAACATTTGAGGGCTATGAACGAAAGATCAAATGGTTGACCAAGGGAAGAAACCCTCTAATCCTTCTAATGGAGGGCTTTAAAAGAGTTCACCAAGGAGAGGCTCTCTTTCCCGAGTACCATCCTATCTTGTACCGGGAAGCACAAGACAAGAAAATCAAGTCCCACCTCCTACTAATGAACAACAACAAACAAACCCAAATCAAAGAAATGAACAAGAAAGGATCACTATCCCTCCTTACCCTTACCCTTTTCCATACCAACCCTACAATCATCCCGATCCATTCATTCTACCAAGGGATGATTTTGCCATGGGCCTCCTTCAAGCTTTGCACCACCAACAATATAATGACAAGGTCGACACCTACTATGCTCTTTACCCCAATTTCCATTATATGGCCCGCCAAGGGCGCATAAATGAAGAGGGAATGCTTCCCTCTTGGGCTCAAGTCAATATACTCTTTCCAAACTCGGCTCATGGAAATGGTGGAGCTAGCGCTAGTGGCATTAGCAATGGAGAAGGAAAGGGATCAAGCAATGGTGATGCCATGGAGGTCAATAGTGAAGGAGAGGAGTTCATGGATTCCTATGAAAGTGATGAGTCTAGATCACATTGGGATGATGATCTTGGAGGAGAGGATGGCGATATATGAAGAAGTTCTCTAGCTTGGTGGAGCGGACAAGAGGCACCCACCGTGGCTTGTGTGAGCTTTTCTTCTCTCTCTCTCTCTCTCTCTCTCTCTCTCTCTCTCTCTCTCTCTCTCTCTCTCTCTCTCTCTCTCTCTCATTTTTATGTCAAATTTTCGAATTGCATTCTAACTTAACTTAAGTAATCAGTGTTGTTTCAAACTTTCCTAGTGTCCTTGTAAAATTTAAGGACTATTTCCACCTTAGCAACATCAAGGTGATGATAAATTTGTTCCCACTTGAAAATCCAAAATGACAATTGCATTTAGCATAGCTTTGCATGTATGGCCTTGTGGCCAAACTTCTCCCATTAATTTATCCGGTTTGGGGAAGTTTAGTCACAAGCAACCCGAGTTAATTCAAATTAGCTCTCCGAACAATAGAAAGCATGCATCATATAGTATAAATTAGTTTGCAACACTTGTATATATTTATCACATGTACATATTCCATATAGCTTTGTATTTAGTGTAGAATCATGCATCACTCATTTCATTGCATTTGCACAATTCCCTATTGCTTTGTCCATTGGGGACAATGTCCATTCTAAGTGTGGGGATGGAGAATTCTAACACCTTTTAACTCAAAAATTCAAAAAATGATAAAAATTTGAAAACTTTTAAAATCCAAAAACATGTTCTTCCTTTTGTAGTGTAGAAATGTATATATTGTATATATTTGTTTGTTTGTATTCACTCATATTACATTGGACCGACTATGCCACATCCGAGGCATGAGGAATATGAAGACCGCATGGTATGATCTTTCCAAATCTCCTTTTTCCTGTCTATGTTAATGACTATGTGGCTTTTTTTTGTTTGATGTGGTACAAACCAATGTGATTCTAGGAGTTGCATTTAGATTATATGGCATACTAGTGATAGTAGCATTTGCATTATAGTTGTATATATGCTAGTTGCATCATGGCATGTAGTTGCATTTTAGGAAAAGTTTTGTGAAAATTTTTAGTTGGGAAGCTTGGCAAGTGTATATAGTCCCTTGTAGATAATTTTTCTCCTTGAGACTTTGTTTGCTAGAATACCCTCAGGACACCCTAGGATGTGTTATACTAGTATCTTTTGACCCATGGACTAAGGCCTAGTCAAGAGTACCTTGTGGTGTGATGACTCCTTGGCTACCGTTTATTCCAAGGTGACCCTTGATGCCATGCAATCGCTCTTTCATTACTATCATTATGTTTTGCCAATACAAAAGGGAATGGGCACAAAATCTCCAAAATTGAGTTCAAGTCTTGAAATGAAAGTCAAAAAGTTTGCACAAAAATTGCATAAATGAAAAGAGGAGCAAAAGTAGACTCCTATGCTTCAATAAAAGTACCCTTGCTACAAAATGGGGTTACTTTGAAAATGTTCAAAAATGCAAAGAAAATGCCAAGTATCAAAATTGCCAAAACATCAAAAGTGGCAAAGAAATGTTCTCAAAAGTCAAATACCACAAGAAATTGAGGGGAAACTAATCAAAAGCAAACTACCATTATGAAACTCAAAGCATATTGATCCCTTCTATCCATTGATGAATCCTTTCTTTGTTGCATGGCGGAGAGAGGACGATCCTTCTTCTTGTCTAGGCAAAAGGGGGAATTCTGCGATCCTACAGTGTTTCTAACACCATAAGGAGCCTTGTCTTGAGAAAAGCATTTAGCGATTGAGGACAAAAGTACCCTAGTTTGACACAACTTGGAGGTGATTTGGTGGTATCCTTTTGGACTTAGTAGCTTGGAAAAATAATATCTACAATGGAATGTGTACCCTTAGATTGCTTCCCCTCTAGATGATTTCTGCCACTTAGATGAGGAGAGTGGCTATTCTTTTGTAGATGCATCCATTACTTGTTTTGTGTGCTTAATGCTTGGATGTATCGCCATTTTGGCAAGCCTCACCTTGTCTTGCAAGAAGGTATCTTACCTCATGGATGTCTTGTTGTGAGTTGAAGGGCCAGAGTGAGACCCATTAATTGTTTCACATCGGCTAATAGTATTAATAAGGGTCATAGTTTTAGTCACCTCTTTACTCAGGACGAGCAAAGGTTTGGTTTTGGGGATATTTGATGTGACTCATATTTGTGCACATTTAGTCCCTTAACTAGCCTCGTTTCCTTGCTTTCTAGCACTTATTAGGGTCGTTTCTATCTTATGTTCCTTAATTTGCACATTCTATGAGGTTTTAGTGCTCTTTGTAGGGGAGGATGCTAAACCTTGCGCATATGGAAGCCAAAGCGGAGCTAAATTGATCGCATTTAACGACCAAGCAACAAAGAGGATGCTAATACTAAAGACCTATGTAAATAAATCAAGTAAAATGGGCATTAACGAAGACCCCCATGGCTCCTCAGTGATCCCCACGGATCTTAGGGGCAGTCAAGAAGAAGAGAAGTCAAGAAAGGATCGCAGCATTGTTGCGCCTCTTCCAGAGGCTGCCGTTGCCGCTGCTCCTGCTTTTCTTCTTCTTCCTCGACCTTTTGCAATTTTCCGTTTTTTTCCTATTTTTTTCGTTTTTCTTTTGTTTTCTTCGTCATATCAGTACATAAATCATATTTTAATAATTATTTTTTAATTATAACGCTTAATTCGACGTAAATCCCTTATAATTCAATATTTGCGAGTTTTCGTCATCTTATTCAAACCCGGATTTTAGAGGTTCGATTTTCCCATATCGAGTCTTTGGAGTTCGTCTTTTGTACATAGTTTTCTTTATTTGATTTCAGTTCATCAATTTTAATTCCATTTTCAAGTTTAAAGTTTTGACCTTTATGAATCCAACATCGTATAATTATAATTATGTAAATTGCCGTAATAGTTTATTAGTCTTTAACCTGACTTGTGATGATATTAGTATGCATGTAACCTGTTAAATCACTTCCACTTGAGTCTAATATCAATAATCAACCTTAAATCTACCAACGAACGATAACAGTGTTGCGGTTCTGACTTCATAGCCAGAGCCCAGCTCTAGAACAGACGCAAGAAGTGCTGCGCCTCTTCCAGAGGACGCAACAGATGTTGCGCCTGTTCTGGGCCGGTCTCTGTCCCTGAACTCTTTCTCGCTTTGACGTAGCTCCTAATTACTTATTAAATTAACTATTATTTGTATTATCTCCTCTAATCTGACGTATTTTCGTACTTTATTTCCAATTTCATTTTTCCTTTTATTTTCTTCTCCGAAATCACGTCTTCGAGTGTTCTTTTGACGGAGATCAGATAAAGCCTTGTAATCTTTTGTAATTTTAATTATTATTGTAATTCATTCATTATTGTTTATTTATGTATGATTTAATTGAATGACATTCACATGTAATTTATCTAACTTCCAACTTCGACCAAATTGTTTGTTAAATACGTGTTAACAGACTTAGTCTAATTTCACATGCTAGGATTAATCTATATCTGTTGCATTGCATGCATTACATCGACGACATATCAAATATGAACAACTTCCCTAATCATTAGTAGAGGCCGCTATCGAGGCGGGCGGGATTAGGTGATCGAATAAAAGAGCTTCCTAATACGTACCCTCACCCCTTACTCCAGTTATCTCTGGACATCCGTGTCCATTGGCATCTCGAGAGTCATTCTAGACATAGAATGCTAAGGGTAACGAGTTCTTAGTGTTCATGTCATTACTTTGTGTCTTGACATGGCACGAGGTATTCGAACGGTTTCCAATTTTTCCACAATAAATTGGTGGCGACCCCACAAATGCAGGCTTATTCAACCTTTCACCGGTTTCAATGCCTCACCAATGGTAACGGCCCATGATGTGCTTTGGAAAACCAAAGTCCCGTGGGAGAAGTGCCACCGCCTCGAAACCAACGGGCGGGTGCGTGCGTAGCAGGTGGCCCATGTCCACAGCTTGGCGACTCCGCTGGGGATGATACACTTACGTGTTACCCAGGGTGAAACTTGAACAAGGTTAGGGAATAGTTTATACGAGACAGTTGTCGATTTTCATTACTCGACCTTCTTAGGTCATTTTAGCTAGCCTTCCTAGGCTTAAACCAACCCATTCGACCAATTGCCCCATCCGGACGGTCCAAATTCCTATATGGGCCTAAATATGGATAGCGATTGACGTCAACCATACCATGATGCTTACTCATGTTTGTATCAAGAGCTTTCACTACTCGAGGAAATGGACTAGGAACCGACCTTAATCATGTTTGGCACGGACCTCTCCACAGACCAGGGTTTGATTGCTTGGTATTATAACCCACCTTTTTAAGCCAAAACCCTTTAAATGCACTTAGCATACCGTTATAATGCCCATATGTATGTTTGAATCATATACGTGATCACCATTTGTAAACAAAACCATGACGAAATTTTGTAAAATATAATCCATTTCAAAATGTAAATATTTTCGAAAATGGCCTAAAATAGCGCAAAATAAGCCGAAATTCTGTCCAAGTGCAGAGTCAAACTTCGGGCCTCAAACCCATTTCAAAACCCACTTCGAGTCAGCACTCCTACAACTACACTACAGTTGTCGAGGACAAAAATTTCAAAAATTTGTCATTTTCAAACCTCACTTGACACAGTGGCACACACCCACTTCACTAGTCAAGTCCTTTTTGAGTAAGTGTGCGAAAATGGTCGATCGTATTTTGATTCGTCGTTGATTTCTTATCCTCAGTCCAAACTGGTGGGAACTAGTCAAGCAAGCATTAATGGTGAACCCCAACAGCCCATAAATGGTAATGATCAAATCCTAGCTGCACTCCTTCGTCTCCAGGCAAGCCAAGACCAAACCTATGCTCGCCTCAACGCTATCGAAGGCCGCATTGTCGCTGTAGAAGCTAGACTTCCTTCTACAGAGGATCCCATTCCTGACATGCTCGTACACGATAACCCTCCACCCTTTGTTGGACAACCAGAAGTCAATCTTCCACCAAGTACTACTGAAGCTGAAAAGCGACTCCAATATTTGGAGGAGCAACTAATGTACCTCAAGGGAGATGACATCTATAGGAAAAACAGTCGCAAATATGAGGCAGTAAATGCTCAACTGCCAACTAACTTCAACGTGACTGACATCCCGAAGTTTAAGGGGTACGAAAACCCTTTGAACCATATTCGCGCATTCAAATATTATATGTCTATCAAAGGCATTAAGCTGGAGATGGTCTTAAGGATCTTTCCTTCATCTATTGATACTATTCCTGAGTAATGGTTCTACTCCTTGGATCACAAGAAAATTAATACTTGGGATGATGCTGCAATCGAGTTCACCAAACAGTACACAGATAATGCTGAAATTTAAGTCAATATGCGACTCTAGAGGTTCTTACCTAGAATGAGAAAGAAGGTTTTACCGACTTCCTAAGTAGGTGGAGAAAGACTAGCACGCAACTCGTCGAACGCCCAGACGAAGCTACTCTTGTTGAAAAGTTCGTGGACAATTTAAGGCCAATCTATGCGAACCATTTAAGGTACCAAAACATAATGTCTTTCAAAGACTTAACTGTGCTAGGAACAAGAATTTAAGACGACATCTGTAATAGACTCTTGTCCAAAACGGTAGGTCGTGGATATCAAGGCACAATGAGTCATTCTTATAGCTTCACTAGCAAGACCGACGAGGTCAACCTTGTCGAATTATCTACTAAGAAGAATAACCCACAGAGGAAGTTCACCAATGTTTGTGACTCGTACTCCAATGCTCTACAAAGATTAATGAAACAAGGTAAACTCCAACCCATAGGACCTACACCTGACCCAGAGAGGAAGTCTAAGCTCTGGGATGAGAATTCCTACTGTGTGAAGGAAAAGTAGATCTATATACTTAACATACTCATATATGTTTTAATTTAATTTGTCATAAAATTAACAAGTGATCTTATGCATGCAAACTAATTAACAAAATAAAGAAGAAACATCCATTCTTAGATTGGAATTTCGGTTCAAATGGGCACAAAAGAGATCTCCTTCTCTTTTGTTCTTGAGCTTTCCTTTTGGATGAACAAAGACCCAAGTATAGGATCTCTCCCAAGGATTAATACCCAAGACACACTCTTAATAAAATTAATATAATGTATACTAGATAATATTAATTTTGTAAGAAAAATGACCCAAAAATATTTGGTATCTCACCCAAAACCGGTTGAGAGAGAGGAATGATAGCGGAAGTTTTTCTCTTTCTAAAATTCTTGTTTTTAGATTGTATGAATGAATAATAATCACTAGTGTTTTTCTAAGTGAATATTAGATAAAATAAGAAGAAAAATCACAAGGATTTCTCTTCCCAAAACCGGTGGGAGTGGAGGAAAAATGGAGCCAATTCATGCCCATGGTTACCTTCACAAGAATATGTAGGTGTGCATGGCTAGCAATAGTTTATCATAATTATGTTTTCCATTAACTTTAATCAACATAATATATATGTTAAATCCTCCCACTATTTCGGCCAAATGGAGATAAAATGGATTCCATTTTATTTTTGTCAATTGTCAATATGTCACATGTCATATGTTACATAAATTTGTTATGTATTTTTAACACATTAAAAATCAACGTATTAATCAAAATACGTCATATACAAAAATTGACTTAGTAATTCATAATTACTTGTACCAAAATATTTTATCAATTATAAATCACAACAAATTGTATTTATAATAATCCATTCAAATTCAATTGTTTCTTTAAACAATAATTTCATCTGAGCAATGATACAATTCGATTACTCAGACCGTATCTCATTTAATCAAATTTCAATGTGATACGTAAATTTTACTTCCAAAATCGTCCGTCAATTTTCAAGTAATTTAATTAACTCGTAACGTTATACGATTAATTAAATGATCAATTAAGAGTGTTATCCTTTAGGTATGACCTAGGGGATCAACTGATCACCACCGTCGCACGACAGTAATGTCAAACTCTAGTCAGCCAACCATTACCGATATATGTTGATCAGTTGACAGTAAATATTACTTCCCAATTGTATTCTTTAAAAATGAGATTTAAACATGTGATCATCATGATCAACAGTCGTGATCGCATTATTGTCGGAGGACACATATTCCAACAATCTCCCACTTGTCCTCGACAAGTGTGCGTCACCAATTCTCTTGTCCTATTACTATCTCCCACTCAATGCAAGGTGTCTTTCAGGTGGTACTTGCAAGTGATCATATCGAGAGTGGTTTCCTCGATCTAGAGAATAACTGATTGAGCGGATTTATCTACCATGGATACAATCCGAGCGTGGCCACGCATTTCCAGTTCATTACTCCTCGAGTGGCCCTGAGATATTGTTATAACCCTGACTAGGGGTGGACAATTCCTATCACACTCATTCCCTTCGACTAGCCACAGCCATCATAACCCAAAATATGCCCATTTGACCCCATTTACGAAGGTCGTAGTAACACAAATCAAAGTTAATCCAAATCGTGCCATCTTAGGCGAATAGTCTTTAGTCAAAAGAATCGACTCATTTGAATACTATAGCAGCTCTCGCCACGACCATGCTATATAAATTTGCCAGAACTCTATAAGCGGTCATAAGGCCCGACAAAATGTTCCTAACAGTCTGCCTATGTGATCGACTAGTCATATCACATGACTCTATGGCACTTGAACTTGCCATCAATCGCATCACACTCTAGTCACTTCGAGACGTTACCTCATACAAGTGACTATGGGCAAATACTATGTTAATCCGTGTTCACTTTAACGGGGTTTAATTATCACTACAACCCGTTTGGATGTAACAATGTATAAATTAAAGATAAAAGACAAATGTGATTGTGAACATGAACAAAAACAACACTTTTATTTCATTTCAAAGTCTAACAAAAACTTGGTACACGTTTAAGTCCCATGGACGCAACATGTCCATCATGCTTAGCCTGCGATAAAGGCTTGGTGAGCGGATCGGCTATGTTGTCATTCGTCCCAACCTTACAAATCGCAATTTCCTTTCTCTCAATGAAATCTCTTATTACATGATATTTTCTAAGTACATGTCTAGATCTATTACTAGACTTTGGCTCCTTAGCTTGGAAGATTGTCCCACTATTATCACAATAGAGAGTGATGGGATCATTGGCGGTAGGTACTACTCTTAGACCTTCCGTGAATCGCCGATCCACACACTTCCTTGGCGACTTTTGATGCTTTGCAATGTACTCGACCTCCGTTGTAGAATCCGCGATTCTGACTTCCTTGAAGCTTCTCCAGCTTACGGCACCACCATTGAGCATAAAAACGAAACCAGCTTGTGATTTCAAGTCATCTCTATCTGTTTGAAAACTTGAGTCCGTGTATCCATTAACACGAAGTTCGGTGTCACCTCCAAACACTAGGATAGAATCCTTAGTTCTTCTCAAGTACTTAAGGATGTTCTTGACGGCTATCCAGTGACTCTCACTTGGATTTCCTTGATATCTACTCGTCATGCTCAAGGCATACGAGACATCAGGACGTGTGCATATCATGGCATACATGATTGATCCAACAGCGGAAGCATAAGCGATCGTCTTCATGCGTTCAACATCATGGGGTTCGAAGGGAGATTGAGTCTTGCTCAATATCGTCCTGGTTACCATAGGTACCAATCCCCTTTTGGATTTCTCCATGCTGAACCGTCGAAGAATCTTATCAACATAAGACTCTTGACTTAGTGCCAATATCCTCTTGGATCTATCCCTATGGATCCGGATACCTAATATGCGTTGTGCTTCTCCTAAATCCTTCATTTGGAAGTGGTTACCTAACCACTTCTTAACAGAAAACAACATCGGAATATCATTTCCAATGAATAGTATGTCATCGACATACAAGATTAGGAACACAACATTGCTCCCACTAAATTTCATGTATAAACATGGTTCCTCAACACTTCGAGTGAAACCATTTTCCTTTATAACATGATTGAATCGATGATTCCAACTTCTAGATGCTTGCTTAAGACCATAAATGGATCTCTTAAGCTTGCACACTTTTTTATGATTTTTAGAATCAACAAAACCTTCGGGTTGTATCATGTACACCTCCTCCTCTAAATGCCCATTTAGAAAAGCGGTTTTGACATCGATTTGCCATATTTCATAATCATGAAATGCGGCAATCGCTAACAAAATCCGTATGGATCTTAGCATGGCTACGGGGGCGAAGGTCTCATCATAATGGAGACCTTGGACTTGAGTAAATCCTTTTGCCACTAGCCTAGCTTTGTAGACATCGTCATGTCCTTCTATGCCATTCTTGATTTTGAATATCCATTTGTATTGAAGGGGTCTTGCCCCTTTAGGCAAATCTACCAAGTCCCAAACTTGGTTTTCATGCATAGAATCCATTTCGGACTTCATGGCTTCAAGCCATAAGGCGGAATTTGGACTAGAGATTGCGGCCTTGTAGGTGGCGGGCTCGTCACTATCTATAAGCAACACATCGAGTGTTCCATATTCTTCGATAAGTCCCACATATCGATCGGGATGGAGAATAACACGGCCCGTTCTTCTAAGAGGAGGAGGAATAACCGCATTAGACGATGAAGGAATTTCTTCTTGCGTCTCTATCTCGGTTTGTGGCTCTTGAACTTCATCAAGTTCAAAATTTCTCCCACTCTGTCTCCTAGAAATGAAATCACTTTCTAGGAAGACAGCATCTCGAGACACAAACACTTTGTTCTCTTACGGCTTATAGAAGTAATAGCCTCGTGAGGCCATGGGATATCCTACAAAAATGCATTTTTCGGATCGTGGTGCCAACTTATTATCATTTTTAATTTTGACATAAGCATCACAACCCCAAATTTTCATATGGGACAGATTTGGAACCTTTTCTCTCCGTATCTCATATGGAGTCTTTTCGGTTGCTTTGGTTGGACTTACGTTCAAGGATTTTATTGCGGTTTGAATCGCAAATCCCCGAAACGAGTTTGGTAACTCGGTTTGACTCATCATGGATCGAACCATATCAAGTAGGGTTCGATTCCTCCTTTCGGCAACACCATTGAGTTGTGGTGTTCCGGGTGGAGTAAGTTGTGATATAATACCACAACCTTTCAAGTGTGAATCAAATTCAAGGCTAAGGTATTCACCACCACGGTCGGATCGTAGTGCCTTAATCCTTTTGTTCAATTGGTTCTCTACTTCGTTTTGAAATTCTTTGAATTTGTCAAATGCTTCACTCTTATATTTCATCAAATAGATATACCCATATCTACTTAAGTCATCGGTGAAGGTAATAAAGTAGTCATAATTACCACGAGCGGTGATACTCATTGGTCCACATACATCTGTGTGTATGAGTCCCAATAGTTCACTAGCTCGTGTCCCTTTACCACTAAAAGGATTACGAGTCATTTTGCCAAGTAGGCAATATTCGCATGTACCATATGATTGATAATCAAATGGTGTAATCACATTAGTCGAAATTAATATTTTGATGCGATTCTCGTTTATGTGACCTAATCGACAATGCCAAATGAACGCTTCACTTGGGTCACTTGATTTGAGTTTCTTTGATTGAATGTTATAGATATCATTAGTTGGATTTGAGGTCTCTAAAATGTAAATGCCATTGATAGAGGAAGCTTGGCCTATAACCAAGTCGTTCCTAGAAATAGTACAACGATTGTTTTTAATGACAAAACAAAAACCGTCCATGTCTAGCATGGCGATTGAAATAATGTTTTTAGAGAGTGTAGGCACATAAAAACAATTATGTAAATACAACTCAAATCCGTTAGGCAAAGCTAAAATATAAGTTCCTTTGGATTCGGCCGCTACTCGAGCTCCATTTCCAAGGCGTAGATCCACATCTCCCTTGCTAAGCCTCTTCACATCTCTTAAACCCTGTAAATGATTACAAAGGTGAGAACCACAACCGGTATCTAGTACCCATGTCGTAGTGGAAGTATAATTTATATCAATAACATAGATTTCCTTAGGAATTTTACCTTTTGGAGTGATGATTCCTTCCCTTATATTTCGCAAATATACGGGACAATTCCTAAGCCAATGTCCCATGCCATAGCAATAATGGCATTCATCATTAACTTGCTTGAAGTTTTTGATTTTCTTTCCCTTCTTCTTGAACCTTTTGCCCTTGGAAGCAAGAACTTGATTGCTTGAGCTCCCACTAGTTTTGGCATCTTTATCTTCCAGAGACAAAGACCCTACAGATTGTATGAGGTAGTCTTCCTGAGACGGGCTCACACGAGATCTAGTAGTAGTGGGTGGTTTAGAACAAGTGATGAAGTTAAGGTTTCCATCCGAACCTATCCCAAAATGAAGTTCTCTAGTAGTGTCGAAATCATTGTTGGAGCAAACGTCGTCAAAAACATTGTGGTATGACTCAATAGTTATCGGTGCGGTAGCATTTGATGGATTCATTGTAATGAAATACAAATATGGAGGAAAAAAGGAAATATTAACATTTTGTCTTTTTAAATCATACTTGTAAAATATTAACAAGATATGAACATTTATATAGTGACCTCTACCCAACTATCATAAATGATTCCAAGATCCAAATTCATATTAATTTAGGGCACGGTGTGCCGAAATACCCTTTATTAACATAACTCGGTGGATTAACCTTTTAATCGATTCTACTTTTAGAACTCTTGGTCGATGATATTTACATTAATATTCATCTTTAGCCCGAAACACATCCGGAAATCGTCGTGAATACTTTCGTTGAGTACAACCCAAATTTCGAATAAATGTGTCCATAATCCAAACCCATATCAACTTAGGGCACGGTGTGCCGAAATACCCTTTATTAACATGAATTCGGTGGATAGACATTCATCACCCATTTCTCCTACGTAACAAGGTTTGTACCCCGATGTGGCCGAGTGCACTCCCTCGCGAAATAGGTTTTCATGGTTTCTACTATTTGGTAAGGCTAAGTCTCAATTGATTGTTTTAGCGAGAGGTCATGTCAATTTATTATCTATCACGTTTTAAGTGAACTAAAGCGGTGAACTACGATTATTTTAATTGACACGGTCGATGAACTCGATTAGATGAGGATGCATGTTTTAGTTATGGCGATTTAGCGATGCATGTGACATATAAATAAAATGCAAAGCATAAAAATAAATCCTAGTATGGCCTTCCTAAAATAGAAAAACTATTTAACTATTACAAATTCGGAAACCAACTCCATTGGTCCCTTGAACTTCGGTTGTGGCACGCATCTCGAGGTAACACCGTCTTTATGTATCGCCATCTTGAAGAAATCCGTCTTTGGGAACTCCGAAATGAATAAAATTACATAACAAATTACATAATTTCCTATTATACATTTGTAACTATAATAAAATAAATCTATTAAATTACAAGACGGTGATACGAGATCACAATAAAAATTACAACCGAATCGATATTCCCATACATTTCGGGAAATACCAATTAAAAACTAAGGCCATACTAAGTAAAAATTACATAATTCAAAAATTACATAAATTAAAATTATGACAATCATAAAGAAAATGCAGCATTATAATATGTATGAACATGCCCAATTTTATGCTAAATCGCCTTTAATTAGCCAATATCGTATATTACTCGGTTTTTACGGATTTGCGTGATTTCAACATTTTATAATCACAAAATTACATAAATTCATATTTATGCATAAGTTAATTACCCTAAACTTTTAGGACTCAAAATTTAGTCTTCACTAATAATTTGACCATAATTAACTCATATTTATAAAATTTGTTCATTAATGGACTTAAAATTATAAAAATAAGCTGTAAACTTCAAATAAATCACAAAAATTTCAAATAAATTCAAAATTTGAAATTTAAACTCATGAACATTCTGGAAAAATACCATGACACTCATAATGTTCAAAAACTTAGGTTAAAAATTTTGAATTTTTCAGGGAAAAACAATGATGCGGTTTATCGGTTTTTAACAAAATAATCATAAAAACATAAGAAAAAATATATTCATCAACTTTTCAACATAAGAAAAAACACACATCTTGTAAAATTGCATGTGACAACATACTAAATTTCTATGACCAGATTCGAAATTTATCTCATATTAACCTATTTTTCACCTAAAATCGATTTTAATAAAGAAAAATCCATTTTTCGAGCATAACATGTCCAAAAATTATGAAAATTTACAGGTCATCTCAAAACAATATATGTGATGACATATCCAAAACTCACTGGAAAATTCGAAGTTTAGCTAATTTTAGTCCGAAAATGACATTTTTACTCATAAAATCATATTTAAATGCCATTATTGTATAATATGAACAATAAAAAAATCCGTAAATTAACCAAAATATACTAAAACATTTTAGGACCAGAAATTTTAACATGCATAAATTAATTTCGTGATATTTCATAATAACACAAATTATACAAGTTTTATATGTTAATCTTTATAACTCGGAAAAACTTTTAACCGATTTGCATGCAAACAACCATGGCTCTTGATATCGATTGAAGGAAAAGTAGATCTATATACTTAACATACTCATATATGTTTTAATTTAATTTGTCATAAAATTAACAAGTGATCTTATGCATGCAAACTAATTAACAAAATAAAGAAGAAACATCCATTCTTACATTGGAATTTCGGTTCAAATGGGCACAAAAGAGATCTCCTTCTCTTTTGTTCTTGAGCTTTCCTTTTGGATGAACAAAGATCCAAGTATAGGATCTTTCCCAAGGATTAATACCCAAGACACACTCTTAATAAAATTAATATAATGTATACTAGATAATATTAATTTTGTAAGAAAAATGACCCAAAAATATTTGGTATCTCACCCAAAACCAGTTGAGAGAGAGGAATGATAGAGGAAATTTTTCTCTTTCTAAATCTCTTGTTTTTAGATTGTATGAATGAATAATAATCACTAGTGTTTTTCTAAGTGAATATTAGATAAAATAAGAAGAAAAATCACAAGGATTTCTCTTCCCAAAACCGGTGGGAGTGGAGGAAAAATGGAGCCAATGCATGCCCATGGTTACCTTCACAAGAATATGTAGGTGTGCATGGCTAGCAATAGGTTAACATAATTATGTTTTCCATCAACTTTAATCAACATAATATATATGTTAAATCCTCCCACTATTTCGGCCAAATGGAGATAAAATGGATTTCATTTTATTTTTGTCAATTGTCAATATGTCACATGTCATATGTTACATAAATTTGTTATGTATTTTTAACACATTAAAAATCAACGTATTAATAAAAAAACGTCATATACAAAAATTGACTTAGTAATTCATAATTACTTGTACCAAAATATTTTACCAATTATAAATCACAGCAAATTGTATTTATAATAATTCATTCAAATTCAATTGTTTCTTTAAACAATAATTTCATATGAGCAATGATACAATTCGATTACTTAGACCGTATCTCATTTAATCAAATTTCAATGTGATACGTAAATTTTACTTCCAAAATCGTTCGTCAATTTTCAAGTAATTTAATTAACTCGTAACGTTATACGATTAATTAAATGATCAATTAAGAGTGTTATCCTTTAGGTATGACCTAGGGGATCAACTGATCACCACCGTCGCACGACAGTAATGTCAAACTCTAGTCAGCCAATCATTACCGATATATGTTGATCAGTTGACAGTAAATATTACTTCCCAATTGTATTCTTTAAAAATGAGATTTAAACATGTGATCATCATGATAAACAGTCGTGATCGCATTATTGTCGGAGGACACATATTCCACATAGAGGCAAAGGGCATGATACAGAGAATTGCTTCAAATTGAAACATGTCATTCAGGATATGATTGAAGATGGGCGCCTGCCTATACCTCCTGCAAGTAAGCCTAGAAATACTCAGAATCCTCTTGGAATACTGATGATCACCGATGAGGAATCCAACTTGGATTGCTCACACCTTATCTCTCCAATTGAGGAGGAGATTAATGGAGTTTGGGCAGATAACGTTGAAGATGTCTACCTCAGGGATCATCCTTTGATCAAAAATACAGAAAGTCTTAGGGATGAGATCATTACCATGATACTTCAGGACGACCATTTAAACTCTATAGCACTGATCACTGACACCCGCTCAAATCAGCAGAAAGGATGGAGAAAGTCGATCAAATGGACCAATAATCAAGGAAGGCTCTTCAAGCTCACAACTGGAGAAGGAGAGATGTTTTAAGGAGAACCCGAAGACGATGAATTCGAGTCAGAGTCGGAATAAGAGTCAGAGTCGGAGCTTAAGTCTAGAGAAGTCGCTAGAGATTCTCCTCCTGTCGTCACTCCCCACCCCTCTGTTTCTCCTAGCATAGTATCGCCTAGTAACAGTAGCTTGGGGAATGTCCCAACAACTGTCCTTTTACCGCCACTGACTATTGCGCAAATGGCTTCTTTATTTCAGCTTTTTTCAAACTTTAATATGAATAAATCTGATTCTGCTTACTCCTTGTGTTATTCTGAATGCAACTCTATTTACAATGATAATAAGGATGATCTTGACCCAGATTCAATCGAATTACCTTCCTATATAATTAAGGAAATACTATAAGAGAGGGAAGGGGCACCAGTCATAGAAAACACCGAACCTATCAACGTAGGGACGAAATTAGAACCCCAAGAACATAGGATATGGACGACCCTAGACCCAACAGAAAGGGCCAATTTCATCGACATCCTACACGAGTTCAAAGCCGTCTTCACTTGGTCTTACAAGGACATGCCAGGGATCGATATGGATATTGCAAAACATCGCATTCCAATCAAGTCAGGTTTCAAACCTGTAAAACAAAAGCTTCGTCGGATGAGGACAGAGTGGGCTCTTAAGATTAAAGAAGAAGTCGATAAGTAATTCAAAGTCGGATTCATCAAAGTGTCCGAGTATTCAGACTTGGTGGATAATAAAGTCCCCGTACCCAAAAAGGATGGGCGAATCCGGGTTTGTGTTAATTTTAGAGACTTGAACAAGGCGAGTCCTAAAGACGACTTCCCTCTACTACACATCAATATATTGGTAGATAATACAGCAGATCACGCGTTGTTATCCTTCATGTACGGATATACATGGTATAACCAAATCAAAATGGCCATAGATGATACGCACAAGACAGCCTTTATCACTCAGTGGGGCACATATTGTTATACTGTTATGCCATTCGGGCTAATCAATGCTTGGGCTACATACCAACGCACTGCGACTACTTTGTTGCATGACATGATGCATAAAGAAGTGGAGGTGTGTGTGGATGATATGATCGTCAAATCTAAGGATAGGGAAGGGCACATCGCCAACCTTCGCAAGTTCTTCCTCAAATACAACATGAGACTCAATCCTCAGAAATGTGCATTTGGAGTAACGTCAGGCAAGCTTCTGGGATACGTTGTCAGTCAGAGGGGGATAGAAATTGATCCATCTAAGATCAAGGCCTTAATCGATATGCCACAACCCCAAACAGAGAAAGAGGTTAGAGCATTCCTGGGCAAGGTGCAATACATAAGTCGATTCATATCGAAACTCACTATGTGATCTGCGAACCTATCTTCAAAAAGCTCAAGAAAACGGACCATACCATATGGGACGAAGCCTGTCCAAAGGCATTTGACAGGATAAAGAAGATATTGGCCAAACCACCAGTGCTAATACCTCCCCAACGAGATTAACCTCATGGTTTATACCTCACAGTTACCGAAACAACCATAGGGCTATGCTCGCACATACCGTTGGAAAGGAAGAAAGAGCTATCTACTACCTGAGTAAGAAGTTCTTGGGGTACAAGAGCAATTATAAACCTCTCGAGAAGACAAGCCTTGCTCTTGTGTGGGCAACAAAGAAGCTACGCCATTACATGCTTAGCTACTCGGTCAAAGTGTATTCCAAAATGGATCCCGTCAAATACCTCTTCGAAAAACCTGTTTTCAATGGACGCTTAGCATGATGGACCTTAATGCTCTCAGAGTTCGATCTCAAATACGTACCTTTGAAAGTCATAAAGGGAAGTGATATGGCCGAATTCTTCGCAGATAATCCTATCAATGATACGCAAGCAATAGACACGTGGTCATTTCCAAATGAGGATATTTTACAAACCAGTGCAGATTCTTGGGATCTTTACTTTGATGGGGCATCCAATTTGAGAGGGTTTGGAATATGAGTGTTGCTCATTTCTCCTAAAGGCGAGCATACACCACTTTCTGTCAAACTCGACTTCGAGGTGACAAATAATGCAGCAGAGTATGAAGCTTGCCTCATTGATCTACAAGGAGCAGTGAGTTTGGGAATAAAAAACCTTCGAGTTCACGGGGACTCATCTTTAATCATCAACCAAATAACTGGATCCTGGATAATCTGGAGAGAAAATCTAGCACCCTATCAAGCTAGGATAGATCAGGTTGCTCAATTATTTGATCATGTTACCTATCTACACCTGCCTCGAGAAGAAAATCAGTTTGCGGACGCTCTTGCAAAACTCGCATCCTTGATCAATATGCCAGACAACGTGATTGAAATGCCTTTACGCATCGAACGACGGTCAGAGCCAGTCTATGTACATTTCCTTACAGATGAAGAGGAAAACCCGGAGGAACCTTGGTTTCAGGCCATTCTAAATTTCAAGCTTAACGGTACATATCCAGTAGATATGGATAAGAGGGGACAACGTGCCATATGCCTACTTAACTCTGAATACCTCCTCATGTAGGGAGAGTTGTACAAAAGAACACCACTTGGTATCCCCTTGCGTTGCCTTGATCATTCATAGGCACAGAAAGTGATGGAAGAAGTTCACGATGAAGAATGTGGTCCTCACATGAGTGGACCTATGATGGCAAAGACGATTATGCATCTAGGGTATTACTGGATGACAATGGAGACAGATTGCATCAAATATGTCAGGCATTGCCACAACTGCCAGATCTTCGGGAATGTGCAACATGTCCCTCCCTCA
Source organism: Silene latifolia (assembly GCF_048544455.1). NCBI lineage: Eukaryota > Viridiplantae > Streptophyta > Magnoliopsida > Caryophyllales > Caryophyllaceae > Silene > Silene latifolia. The sequence goes on along the minus strand of NC_133537.1, from coordinate 62,666,687 downwards.
ATGCTATATACCAAGACATCTCCTTGGCCATTTTCTGCATGGGGGATAGACATCATCGGGAAAATAACTCCAGCTGGGACAGGAGCCCATTGTTTCATTTTAGTAGATATTGACTATTTCACTAAATGGGTCGAGGCAGCATCTTACACTGGCCTAACAGCCAAACATGTGGCCAAGTTCATACAAACCAATATCATATGTCGATATGGATGCCCACATGAAATCAACAGTGACAACGGGTCACATTTTCAAGCCAAAGTTTCACAATTGCTAGCCAAATATAAGATCAAGCATCACCATTTCTCGTCATAAAGACCTCAAACTAATTGCGCGGTAGAGGCGGCCAACAAAAATGTCGCCACAATCCACAAGAAAATGATTGACAATTATCGCGATTAGCCTAGCAAAATACCCTTTGCGCTATGGGGATATCGCACGCCAGTTAGGACGCCCACCGGGGCCACTCCTTTCTATTTGACTTATGGCATGGAAGCTGTACAACCAGTAGAGCTAGAGATCCAATCTCTATGCATTTTACTCGAAAGTTAAATCCCAGAAGCTGAATGGAATAGGGATTTGTATGATGAACTCGTCCTCTTGGACGAACGAAGGCTACATGCATTACATAATGTGCAAACATATCAGACACGCATCAAACGAGCCTTCAATAAATGGGTCAAGCCCAGAAATATCAAGGAATAAAATTTAGTACTCAAGTCAGTCAGAGCTCTCTTACCTGTCGATCCACGGGGAAAATTTAAACCTAATTGGGCAGGACCATTTTTGGTCAAGTCCATACTTTCAGGGGGTGCGGTTAAGATCACAGACCTAGACGGGAATGAGTTCTCTAATCCAACTAACCTAGACCAACTGAAAAAGAACTACCCTTAGAATAGGATAACACGCACCTCGCGTGGCCCACATGCCGCTCTTGCGACACGAAATAAAACCGGCCCTGGCCCGCTAAAAAGCTTATGACATTTCGCTCTTGCGTTTTGACATTTTGACATCCTCATATCATCAAATTGAGTTGCATTTCCATAGGAGTAACTAAGCACACGCTTATTTTCTAATTTTATTACAAGCTCTTGCTTCGAACATTTATTCTTTTACATTTTTTCGAACTACGCACAGGGTTTGATTTCATTTTTTCTAATGAATACGTAGGCAATCCTTTACCGGATACAACCCGTCATTTTAAGATGTAAATAAATGGACATTTGCATGTTGTATTTGAAATTCGACAAGAATAAATAAAGAAAATTTATAAAAGTTTCTTAAATAATAAATCTTTTATTCATTATTCCTTAAATAATAATAGTAGTATGCCAAATACGTATAATTTTTTTTTAAAAAAAATGCTGAAAATTAAAATGCTAGGCTAGGATTCTAAGAACCCCGTCGTTTATTACAACTCAAAATAATAATAAATAATACTATTTAAAAATGACTAAGGCTACTCTTCCATCTTCCCCTTGTCTTTGTCACCTTTGTCAAAATTCTTGTCTCGGCCACGAGCGGGGCGCTCTTGCGTTATCTCCGACATAATCACTAACGGTCGTTCTCACGGTCTAGCTTTCCCATTTTGATCCACCACCATCTTCTCGGCAGGAGCATTCTTTGGTTTCACTACGCCAAATAAGACCTTCATTAACGGTCAAATAATGCAATTACCGTTATTAATTAGAAACACGGAACCGTTATTGCAACGACTGTTGTTAAATATATACCACGATTGTATACAAACACGCGACCGTTATATAATATCAATAACGAATCTATAACACCGTTATCACAACTCAAGAACCATTATAAAACTGTTGTTAAATATGTTTATGGCAACGGGTATACTTTTAAGAAACCGTTATTAAATATTAATAACGGTTTCAAACCCGTTGTCATAGTTTACTCTTGACAACGGTTTAGTGGTTCCACAACCTTTGTTAAATATTATATATGATAACGGTTCATTTCGTTATCTTATTTAATTAAATGTCAAAATTTAACAACGGTATTATTGCGTGCTAAACCGTTGTTATATTTATCAGTTGATGAAACTTTGACAACGGTTCTTCTTAAATAAACCGTTTTTAACATTTTGAACTCGACAACGGTTATCGTTCGTTATGTTATATTTTTGGCGGTTTGAATGGGAGGGAAAAGATGTCAACGGTTATTTATCTAAATAAAACCGTTGTCAAATAATTGTTTGCAACGGGTTGTTTTTAACCGTTATCGTTTTTAAATTTTTTTTTTTTTAAAAATGATTTTAGTTTGTTCTAGCAAAATTTCTTTGAAATGCTATTTTTTCAAAGTTTAGAGTACATTTCTTTGGAATGCTATTTTCCAATTTTTCTTTGAAAAATAGCATTCCAACATTAATCTGCAATCGCAAAAATTCAATCCTGCATCAAAACATTACACCCCTTGATCAATTAAACCTAGTTTCAAAACAGTACAAACAGGATGATCAAAAGCCATAAAACACAACTTCCTCAAAAAAACAAAAGAAGCCAATACATAATAGCTATACACACACACACACTGATGCGTGTCTTTTATATAAGGTTTTCACCTCATTTTTACACGCATTTCTGTGCCTTTTACGTAGCATCTGGCTACAAATACCCCCGAATATTCTACTTTGGTCCGTTTATTGTAATTTGCAGGAATTGACCGAGGAGGAGCTAAATCGAGCCTTAATTGTCCTAGTTGTATGCATTCATGGGAAATAAGGAGCCGGAGTTTAGGAATCTTACACTTGGAGGACGTATGAGCCGAGTTAAGGAAGATATTCAAGTCCGATGCGCCTATATAGCTCGATCGAGTGCTTCAAAGGTGCTCGATCGAATGCTTTATACACTCAATATTGGTCGATCGACCGAGTTCATGGAGTTGATCGAGGAGGTTCAAAGAGCGGGCTCGATCGAGAGGATATCCTAGCTCGATCGAGTGACTTGGGAGTCGATCGAGTAATCATCTTACTCGATCGAGGGGATTTCATGTGTTTTTGGTTTATTTCCGCCTAATCTTTTATGGGCTTTTGTAATCAGTCCATAGATTAGGTTTAAGATGTTTTTACAAGATAAGACTCAAGAGAACACTTGTTACTCCCATCCCTTTTACGACGTACATTTTTATCTCATTACTTTGGTCACTGTTCTTTTGGAATTCTACTCTCTACTTTGCTACTCGGATTCGGTATTATCAATTTCATTATTTCTTTATCGTATTTATTGTTTTTAATTCCTTTTCTCTCTTTACCTTATAATCGTTCAATCAATTAGATTATTCATCATGTTTAGCTTTAATTGTTTGGTCATTGCTATTGTTAATCTGACAATTATGAGTAGCTAATTTCCTATGCTAAGACTACAGGGGACCCATGATTTGAAGGGAGAGTAATCGATTTACTAGGTTAATACCGTCACTGTCTTTGTTGCTTAAATGCTACAAATAATTGTAATTGCCTAATTGAGTCGACGCAATTAGACCCTTATTCTTAGTGGACCTTGACCTGGACCGAAAGGTTGGAAGGGGGAGACTAGTAGCGAACAATAGAGTATTGCAGCGAGGGCGAAAGTTAAACTGTTTACACTTTAGGGTGAATTAAGGACCGAAAGGTGACGTTCGCTACCCCTTAGACTTGAACCCATTGACCTGAGATCTAGATTACTCGACCAGATAATTATGGTGAACCGCTTGTCTTAGCTATCCTCTTTTATCTGTTAACTCCTCCTTTTATTTCTCTTTTCCTTACTCTGTTAGTTTAGAAATCACAATTTATAAACCCCAAAAATTGGTTACTTAGACGAGCCTAGTTTTAGCAGACAATTTCCTACCTCTCTGCGGATTCGACCCGACTTCCCTAGCTATATTAGTTAGTTGGCCATTTGGTTATTTTTGACAGTGCGCGACAGACGTGTCAAATTTTGGCGCCGTTCTTTCGGGAGGTGGCGCATTTTTGTTGCTTAAATTAAGTTTGTCTCTCGTCTCAAGGAATTCATTCCTTGAGGTGATCTCATTTTTTTTGCGAAGCTTTGAGTAGTTTTGCGGGTCGGTAGCCTATTTGCCAAAATGCCTACGATTACGAGCATACGAGCCATGTGGTAGATGCGGCGAGGAAGGGCACGATCTTTTTGAATGTACGGCGGTGTGTGGAGCTTGCCCTTGCATATAAGAAGTTCAAGCAGGGAGTTCCTTTCTCCCAGTTATATGACGAGATAAAGAGCGTTTCTACCCTTCCTACACCGGTACCACGACCGGTCTCTCCCTCTTCAAGAGAAGAAATTGCCGAGTTGAAATCCATTATCTTTGCCGAGTATGTCACGTAAAATCGATACGGTCATATCGGAATTGAAAGAACAAGTCGCACAGATTGACACAAAGCGACGGATCAAGCCAAGTTTATTCCAATTTGCGATCCAACGATGCAATGAACTTCCAAAATGACCCTCCTCATGAAGAAGACAAAATATTGGCAGCTAATGATGATTCGATGATGATTTAGACGAGTTCTTGCGAAATACTTGCTGCGTGTGCAGTAACCACTCGATCGAGCAACTCATCTACTCGATCGAGCGGTTCCAATCATCCAGTCACTCGATCGAGTGACACTGGCGGTCGATCGAGAGACCATGCTGAAGAAGACACTCGATCGAGTGTCAAGATAGGTCGATCGAGTGATATTGAAGAAGAAATCGGTCGATCGACCAAAGAAAGGTACTCGATCCAAAGTGCATTAAGTAGCGGAATTCCTAATTCAAGATCTAATACCGCCACCGTGTCATCTTCCCCTGCTGTGGAGACGTCACGCGTTGATAAGGGTAAAGGAAAGGTTGCGGGACCACTTATCGCTACCAGGGTACCCTTCCCAAGTCGTCGTCAAAGGACGCAAGGGTCGAGCAACAATACGGTAAGTTCGTGGACATCGTGAAGAACCTCCAGTAATCGTCCCTTTTTCAACTTGTTACTCGGTCCCTACTTACGCTAAGTTTATGAAGGATATTGTGACGCGTAAGAGGAATTTGAGCGAATTTGAGACGATTTCATTTATGGAAGAGTCTAGTAACCTGCTGTTAAATAAGGCCCCTCCAAAAATGAAAGACCCGGGCAGCTTTTCTATTACCTGTGTCATAGGTAATTTGGTTATTGATAACGCCCTTTGTGATTTAGGTGCTAGCGTCAGTGTCATGCCCCTTCTTGTTTGCAAGCAATTGAAGATGAGTCACTTCAAGGTGACTAACATTACCCTACGGATGGTGATAGATCTCATTAGGAGACCTTTAGGTGTCTTGGAGGATGTGTCTGTGAAAATAGGCAAGCTTTACATCCCAGTAGATTTCATTGTTTTGGATATAGCCGAGGACACCCGGACCCAAATTATTTTAGGAAGACCGTTCCTTTGTACAGTGGGGCCGTTATTGATGTCGACAAGGCGTCGACTCTTGCGATGGGGATGACGCTATCACATTCAGTTTGCCCAGTACTTTAGCCCACCCAATGATAGAGGACACTTGTTATTCGGTCGATATCATTGATGAGTCTATTTATGACTTCTGGTCGGGTTCTTTTATGAAGGACCCACCGGAAGCTCTCATGCTTTTTGATGAGTGTGCGAGATAGCCCGAGAGGACGATGACGCTGCGTTGGATTTGCTTGTTGATGATCTAGATGAGCATGAGGGAGAGCAAGTGGAACAAATGATCAGCACTCTTTGCTCCATTGAGGTAAAGGTACCGGAACGTAAGCCTCTCCCATCTCATCTTAAATACGCTTTTCTAGACGATACAGAGCAGTATCCAGTCATTGTTAGTGCCAAGCTTAGTGATGATCAGCTAACCTCTTTGTTAGTTGTACTTAAGAAAAACAGGAAGGCAATGGGTTATTCACTGGATGATATCACGGGGATTAGTCCCGATATTTGTATGCACAGGATAGAGTGGAAGAGGATCACAAACCTTGCAGACAAGGTCGGCGTCGGCTGAACCCGGAAGATGCGGGATGTTGTGATGGCCGAGGTAATGAAGGCTGCTGGATGCGGTATTATCTATTCGGTAGGTAATTCTAGATGGGTAAGCCCGATCAGGTAGTCCCGAAGAAAGGAGGGACAAGCGTAGTTAAGAACGAGAAAAATGAATTAATACCTACCCGAGTAGTGACCGGTTGGCGGATGTGCATAGACTACAGACAAACAATGCCGCCACTAAGAAAGACCACTTCCCCCTTCCTTTTATTGATCAAATGGTAGAAAGGTTAGCCTCTCATAAATTTTTCTGCTATTTAGATGGGTATTCAGGGTTCTTTCAGATCCCTATCCACCCAGACGATCAGGCCAAGACTACATTTACCTGTCCTAAGGGCGTTTTTGCGTATCGCAGAATGCCTTTTGGTTTGTGCAATGCCCCTGCCACCTTCCAAAGGTGTATGATGGGGATATTTTCAGAGTATATTGAGTCTATCATGAAAGTTTTTATGGACGATTTCAGTGTATATGGAAGTGATTTTTCTAACTGTCTGTCTAACCTTGAGAAAGTGTTGCAGCGCTGTATTGAGGTTAACCTTGTGCTGAACTGGGAGAAGTGCCACTTTATGGTCAACGAGGGAGTTGTCTTAGGGCACTTGGTTTCTGATAGAGGAATAGAAGTTGACAAAGCAAAGGTGGAAGTGATTCAGCAATTACCACCTCCTGTTAATGTTAAGGGGGTGAGGAGCTTCCTTGGTCACGCTGGCTTTTATCGCCGGTTTATCAAGGATTTCTCCAAAATTGCTAAACCACTTACATAGCTGTTGCTTAAAGATGCCCCTTTTGTGTTTATGCGACGCTTGTCTTTCGCTTTTAACGTTAAAGCGGGCCTTAGTCTCCGCGCCGATCATACAACCTCCCAATTGGGACTTGCCGTTCGAGATCATGTGCGACGCGAGCGACTATGCACTAGGAGCGGTGCTAGGCCAGAGGAAAGACAAAGCCTTGAATGCTATTTACTATGCGAGCCGAACTCTGGATGAGGCTCAAGTGAAGTACACTACCACTGAGAAGGAGCTTTTAGCTGTAGTTTATGCCTTAGAGAAGTTTCGTACTTATTTAGTTGGGTCGAAGTCAGCATGTTTTTACGACCATGCGGCTTTGAGGCATCTCCTTGCCAAGAAGGAGGCTAAACCGCGGCTACTTAGATGGATACTCCTTCTTCAGGAGTTTGACCTGCAGATCAAGGATAAGAAAGGGGCCGAGAACGTTGTAGCTGATCACTTGTCGCGACTGATGCGACAAGAAGGGGAAGATTCTCTCCCTATTGATGATTCTTTTCCTAACGATACTTTAATTGCTGTTATATCGTCTATTGTTGACCAGGAACCCTGGTATGCAGATATAGCTAACCGTTGTCGTTGGCAAGTCACGCCCGACCTTTCTTCTCGGCGAAGAAGCGTTTTACGGCGTATAACGCTAAAGCGGTATTTCGGGATGACCCTTACTTGTTTAAGGAATGTGCAGACGGTCTCTACAGACGGTGTATTCCGCAGTGGGAGACCAAAATAGTCCTGGAAGGCTGTCACTCCTCTTCATATGGTGGTCACCACGGTCCATCGCGCACCGTGGCTAAGGTACTTCATCTGGTTTTTCTTGGCCTTCTTTGTTTGCTTTGACGCCAAGTCTTTTGTTTCAAACTTGTGATGCATGCCAACGATCCGGGAATATTTCGAAGAGACATGAGATGCCACAAAACGGCATCCTAGAGGTTGAGGTTTTCAATGTCCGGGGCATTGATTTCCAAGGACCGTTCCGTCCGATAAAGGTAACGTACATACATTTTAGTAGTCAGAGACTATGTGTCAAAATGGGTTGAGGCAATTGCTTCACCTCATTGTGATGGTAAGACCGTGATAAAAATGTTCAAAAAGATCATATTCCCCCGCTTTGGTGTCCCTAGGGTCGTCATTAGTGATGGGGGGATGCATTTTAAGGAAAAGAAACTCACTTCCATACTGTCTAGAGTTGGTGTCCAACACCGGCGTGGTTTGGGGTATCATCCCCAAACTAGCGGTCAGGTAGAGGTCTCTAATCGCGAGCTGAAGGAGATCTTGTCTAAGGTAGTTTCTAAATCACGGAAAGACTGGAGTCTTAAGCTAGATGACACATTATGGGCTTATAGAACTGCCTTTAAGACACCAATTGGTGCATCACCTTATAGGTTAGTTTATGGGAAATCGTGTCACTTACCTGTTGAGCTGGAATGTAAGGCCTGGTGGGCAATTCGTGAGCTTAATTATATCCTTAAACCGTGTGGTCGAATCGTCTTTTGCAGCTAGATGAATTGGAAGAGTTTAGGCTTAATGTCTATGATGACTCGCGCATTTACAAGGAAAAGACGAAGAGATGGCATGACAAGAGAATCTTACCTCGGGAGTTTCATGTGGGGCGGAAGGTGTTCTTTGTTCAATGCCCGTTTGAGACTATTTCTGGCAAGTCAAGTCCGGGTGGACCGGTCCATACACGGTGACAAATTTGTTACTAAATTTGGATCCGTGGAGCTTGAAGATTCCGAGGGTCATAGATTCAAGGTGAATGGCCAATATGTGAAGCACTACCATGAGGCGAGTGAAGCGGACAACCGCGTTGAAGTCCTGCGCTTCGACGAGCTCGACGCGCCAGTTACTTGATACCAGAAAGGTCGTGCGGGACCTCTTAAACCAGCGCTCTCCGGGAGGCAGCCCGGACAGTCTTTTTGTACTTTTTGTTGAACTATCTATTTTTCTTTAGCTTTACGTTGAACTTTGGACGCTGCTTTTTGAACAATTTTTGTGCTCCCTTGCTTTTATGCGTCTCTTGCAGATTAAAAGTACTCGATCGAAGGATTTTGAGCTCGATCGAGCACTTTCTGACGCGGCTGCTACTCGATCGAGGGATGATGTCCTCGATCGACCAGATCCATAACCAAGCTTACTCCATCGAGTGGGTTGTCACTCGATCGAGCCCTTCCCATACACTGGTTCACTCGATCGAGTACATTCCGGCGCTCGATCGAGTAGCTATGACTTCCACCCATTTGTTTTTACGTCTACAAGGCCACTGTTTGACTTTCTTTGACCTCCCATGTTCATGGTCGGTTTGGGGAGGTCCCTTCTTATGACGTTCTGTAAGTTCCCAACTCCACTTCTCCTGATTCCTTTCAGTTTGCATTCCTTTCCCTATTTTTGGTACAATGAGGGCATTGTACGGTTTGGTTTGGGGAGGTATGCATCCATATCTGTGTCTGCATGTTTCTTGCATTTTTGCTTGCACGTTTATTTATTTCCGCATGCATTGTTGTTTTAATTACTTCATATAAAAATCATAAAATTCAAAAATTTTCAAAATTTTCATGTTTAAATTGAGTCGGAACGTTTGAACATTGACGCTACTTTGAATCCTTACTTGAGCCTGGCATATTCTTGACATTTAGCTGGCATGTTTATGTGCATAATCTACGAGTTGTTGTTTCTCTTTTATCTGAACCAATAGACTTGATTCTTTATGTCGGCAAGCTACATTACATTCTGAGGTTAGAGCTTATTAAACTGGTGACATTCATGACCGGTTTCATTTAGGATGTGAGTAGTACTCTCTTTAAGACATGTAACATCAATTTGCATAAGCATGAGTCTAGTCTTCTTAATACATGTATGCCTTCGGTCTGTGGATGGTGACACGTGTTAGGAGAGGCAGTTCCCCTTGTTTCATTCTACCCATGAACCTCACATAGCCAAATTGCCTTTTTGCCCTATCAACTACTTTCTATAATATTTCCTACCCTAGCTGAGCTAGTAACGAGTAGTTTTTGGAATGTGTTATTGCAATATGGTTATTTCATCTGATTTCAGAAGATGGTGGAAGAATTGAAGGGAAAGAAAAGAAAATGTGTTGAATTGAAAAAAAAAAAAAAACGAAAAAAGGAAAGAAAGCGAAAAAAGAGACAGAAAAATTCAAATGAAAAAAAAAAGAGAATGAAAGAAGAAAAAAATGAGAATTGCACAATGTTTCACACTCCCATGCCTTATTTATTTTTTATGGGGAGTTGACGGCTTTTGATGTTTGGTGAGTTTAGTGCATAATTTTGCACCGCTTCATCTTGCTGTTATGAGTACGAAGTTGGGATGCAGTCTATTTTTGGATCCGTTGTTGCTAGCCTAGCTATTAACCCCACATATCCAAATTCATTTTGGCCCCTTCTTACCCATTACCTCACTAACCCAAATGTAAGTCCTCGGCACGTGTCTTGGTCACTAGTATGGTTGGAATGCGTATGTACGGTTGTAGAGACTTTATTCATGTTAGCTGCATGCATGCTCTTATAGGTCGAGTTAGGTGAGTGTCTTGCTTTTTCTTATCTTTCACATATATCCTCACCTTGTACCTGATTTTGAGTGACGAGCGACCCGTGAGAGTCCGACATCTTTGAATCTTGCAAGGTCGACGGTTCGATAAGCTTGAAACATTAATTTAACTCGTTTGCACTTCTCGATTGCCACCTTGTCATTTTGTTGCATTAAAATTGGTTCTAGTGGATGATTTGTAGCTGATGCGTTGGTCCCGTTCTATTGTTCACCCTTAGTTGCATTCATATTTGCTTGGGGACAAGCAAAGGTTTGGTTTGGGGAGATTTGATGCGTGTCTTTTATATAAGGTTTTCACCTCATTTTTACACGCATTTCTGTGCCTTTTACGTAGCATCTGGCTACAAATACCCCCGAATATTCTACTTTGGTCCGTTTATTGTAATTTGCAGGAATTGACCGAGGAGGAGCTAAATCGAGCCTTAATTGTCCTAGTTGTATGCATTCATGGGAAATAAGGAGCCGGAGTTTAGGAATCTTACACTTGGAGGACGTATGAGCTGAGTTAAGGAAGATATTCAAGTCCTGATGCGCCTATATAGCTCGATCGAGTGCTTCAGTGCTCGATCGAATGCTTTATACACTCAATATTGGTCGATCGACCAGTTCATGGAGTTGATCGAGGAGGTTCAGCAGGCAGGGCTCGATCGAGAGGATATCCTAGCTCGATCGAGTGACTTGGGAGTCGATCGAGTAATCATCTTACTCGATCGAGGGGATTTCATGTGTTTTTGGTTTATTTCCGCCTAATCTTTTATGGGCTTTTGTAATCAGTCCATAGATTAGGTTTAAGATGTTTTTACAGTATAAGACTGAAGAGAACACGACGTTACTCCCATCCCTTTTACGACGTACATTTTCATCTGTTACTTTGGTCACTGTTCTTTTGGAATTCTACTCTCTACTTTGCTACTCGGATTCGGTATTATCAATTTCATTATTTCTTTATCGTATTTATTGTTTTTAATTCCTTTTCTCTCTTTACCTTATAATCGTTCAATCAATTAGATTATTCATCATGTTTAGCTTTAATTGTTTGGTCATTGCTATTGTTAATCTGACAATTATGAGTAGCTAATTTCCTATGCTAAGACTACAGGGGACCCATGATTTGAAGGGAGAGTAATCGATTTACTAGGTTAATACCGGTACCGTCTTTGTTGCTTAAATGCTACAAATAACTGTAATTGCCTAATTGAGTCGACGCAATTAGACCCTTATTCTTAGTGGACCTTGACCTGGACCGAAAGGTTGGAAGGGGGAGACTAGTAGCGAACAATAGAGTATTGCAGCGAGGGCGAAAGTTAAACTGTTTACACTTTAGGGTGAATTAAGGACCGAAAGGTGACGTTCGCTACCCCTTAGATCCGCATTGACTGAGATCTAGATTACTCGACCAGATAATTATGGTGAACCGGTTGTCTTAGCTATCCTCTTTTATCTGTTAACTCCTCCTTTTATTTCTCTTTTCCTTACTCTGTTAGTTTAGAAATCACAATTTATAAACCCCAAAAATTGGTTACTTAGACGAGCCTAGTTTTAGCAGTCAATTTCCTACCTCTCTGCGGATTCGACCCGACTTCCCTAGCTATATTAGTTAGTTGGCCAGTTGGTTATTTTTGACAGGTACGCGACAGACGTGTCAGTGGATTAACCAAATATTTATTTATCTGATCAAACGCTTCCTGATGACTATGATTCCACGTGAAAGTCTCCTCCTTCTTTAATCGCAACAATAGAGAAAAAACATTGGTCTTTCCTACCACATTTGCTATAAAGCGCCAACATAATTGACTTGCCCTAAAAACCGTTGCAATTCCGTTTTGTTAGAGGATGGTTTAACATGTTCCACTGCCTTGGCTATATTCTTCTCAATCTCAATTCCTCTTTGATGAATAAGAAATCCAAGAAACCTTCCCGCGCTTACTCCAAAAGCACATTTGAGATTCATTTTATGATTATACTTCCTCATTCTTTTAAACGCTTGTTTAAGATGAAACAAATGTTCATGAATTTCATTGGATTTAACAACAACATCATCTATATAGATGGCCATCGAATCGCCAATTAAGTCATGAAAAATACAAGTCATGGTTCTTTGGTATGTAGTGTAAGACCCTCCACTTATCTAAGAGCCTTTAGCTAGGCATCACATATAAAAGACAGTGTCACCATCTCAATTGCATGAGGTAAATAGTATGAGATAACAGCGATTCAAGGTACTTTAATTTAAAAGATTAAACAATGTAGCGAACTGTCCCACACAGGACTACAAATCACACGGCCAACTCGGCTAATTGTAGACACCTCGTTTCTGCACCTCCCGTCAAGCACCCAGTGATTATTGGGCCGCATGTTTGATACGCGGAGCGATTTTATGACAGTTCGTAAGTTTATCGACAAGTGATAGCTCAAACACTCGAGTCAACCTCATGGTCGTCATCTACGCACCGATACGGTCATTTTGACAAGAATTAGAGTTCATTTGGAGTCCGGGTCAAAAACCGCTTCATTTTCTAATAAACCGTTTAAATGCCTAGTCGGAATGTTCCAGAAAGTTCTAGAATTCTCTGGATATTTATTCCTAATTTTATTTTAATATCTTTAAGGAAATATATTCCGTATATAGTGTTTCACGGAATAAGGACGTGTATAACTACCGAAATTCCATAATAAAACGCGGAAATCTTGCTTGCAGAGGAGGAAACCTCTGGGGAAATGACGCAGCAGGTGATGCGCCTCTTCCAAGAGTCGCAGTGGCTGCTGCGCCTCTTCCCCATCCCTCTTTCCATGCTTTCCAGAATCTTTCCGTGATTTGTTTCCGTATTCGTGCCATACCTAAACTCCTTCGTGTGTTTAGTATAAATAGAGACCTTCGGCCGCGTCCGCCCTTCTCCTCTCTCTTTGCATTCTAGACCGTGCTCTTTGCTTTCGACGCCTACGTGCTTGATCAATCGACTACGTAAGCTCAGATCATTTTGAGTCCCAGTCACGTTGCATAGACCGACCAATTTAACCAACTCCACTTAATCAATCTAATCAATCTTTTAAATCCTTTAAAAAGGGCACTTTCATATTCGCATATTCGAGTCGAGCAATCACTAAACGATAACTTAGTCAATCTCGTTTCGTCAAACATATAAGTCTGAGGGTGTAAAAACCTATTTTATTTATTGTACTTTTATTTCGTATCATTAATATAAGGCTTATATCATAAGCACGTTCAAAACCGTCTTAAAAACCATCCTTTAAAACCGTATTTACAAATCAGAGGAGGTCTGACGTCGAGAAGAAATGCAAAGCAGAAATGCGCCTCTTGAAGAATCGCAAGATCTCTTGCACCTCTTCCCGAGAGCGCCACGCTCCCGCTTTTTCTTCTTCTTCCTCGACCTTCTGTAATCTTCTTTTTTTTCTGTTTTTCTTTTGTTCCCTTTGTTCGTATCAGTATATAATAGTGTTTTAATTAATCGTTTTCAAATTATAACGTTTATAATCGGCTTAAATCCCTTATGATCAATATCTGCGGATTTTTGTCATCTTATTCAAACCCGGATTTTAGAGGTTCGATTCGTTCATATCGGTTCTCTGGAATTCGTCTTTTGTATATAATTTTGTTTGGTTGGTTTCAATTTATTCAATTCAACTCAGTTTTCGAGTTCAAGCTTGTTTCTTTATTAAATCCGACACGAGTCCGTCGTATAACTATGTAAACCGCTGTAGATTCTCACCTTTAATTCGTTTCAGGACGGTTTCAGATGCACGTAATTTGTTAAATTACTTCAACTTGAGTCTAATATCAACAATCGATCTTAAAATTACCAATGAACATTAACAATCCGCAGTTCTGACTTCACAGACAGAGTCCAGCTCAAGATCAGACCAGGAGCACTACGCCAAATAAGACATCCAATAACGGTCAAATAATGCAATTACCGTTATTAAATATAAACACGGAACCGTTATTGCAACGACTGTTGTTAAATATATACCACGGTTGTATGACCGTTATATAACATCAATAACGGATCTATAATACCGTTATCACTACTCAAGAACCGTTATAAAGCTGTTGTTAATTATGTTTATGGCAACGGGTATACTTTTAAGAAACCGTTATTAAATATTAATAACGGTTTCAAACCCGTTGTCCTAGTTTACTATTGACAACGGTTTAGTGGTTCCAAAACCGTTGTTAAATATTATCTATGATAACGGTTCATTTCATTATCTTATTTAATTAATGTCAATATTTATTAACGGTTTTATTGCGTGATAAACCGTTGTTATATTTATCAATTGATGAAACTTTGACAACGGTTCTTCTTAAATTAACCGTTGTTAACATTTTGAAGTCGACAACGGTTATCGTTCGTTATCTTATATTTTTGGCGGTTTGAATGGGGAGGGAAAAGATGTCAATGGTTATTTATCTAAATAAAATCGTTGTCAAATAATTGTTTGCAACGGGTTGTTTTTGACCGTTTTCGTTTTTAATATTTTTTTTTAAATTATTTTAGCTTGTTCTAGCAGCTGCTAAAATGCTATTTTTTCAGCAGTGTTTGTAGCAATTTCTTTGGAATGCTATTTTTCAATTCTTTCTTTGAAAATAGCATTCCAAAGAAATTGGCACTCGCAAAAATTCAATCCTGCATCAAAATATTACACCCCATGATCAATTAAACCCGGTTTCAAAAGAAGCCAATACACAATGGCTCTATATACACACACACACACACACACACACACACACACACACACACACACACACACACACACACACACACACACACACACACACACACACACACACACACACACACACACACACACACACACACACACACACACACACACACACACACACACACACACACACACACACACACACACACACACACACACACACACGTACATAAAGCATGAGCAAACTATTGAGACTCCGCTAATGAAACAACATAACTGGCCCACATATTTCTCATCCGATTGATGTACTCTGGCGAATATTCTGGGGCTTTGTTGAGTATTAGTGGAAACTACAATTCAAAATAGATATAATCAAAATAGATATAATACATGGAAGTATACAGAATTGAACTCAATTTACATCTGAAATAGTTTTTAAATCACACTAACCCATATCGGAATGGTAGAAAGTTTTCCGTCGATAACCTTCCACATGGAGTGACAAACGTAAAAGGCGCATTGTTTGTCGTCTGGTGCTTTAGGAGACTATTATATAAATCACACAGAAATCAGTTGAATTAGATAATCAACCTCTCGCATAAACATTAATTAAATGGTACGAGTAATTATTAAGAATACACTTACTATTGGCGTGATAAAATTGAGATTAGTGTTGCTTTCATATTTCCCAAATGGACATAATCTTTTTTTTTTGCTTCAAAAACACTAATTCATAAATATACACACATGCCATTATTATGTGCATATATATGGCTCAAGTCATACAATAACAAATGACATTATTGAAGGTTGTAAACTTACTCTGTTATCATCCTTACACAACTGTTAGAGGGTTTGCCTTCGCAAGAGTCAATCCAGTACACTGTTTTTGTTTCCACTTGGATTGCCAGTAGCACCCAATCCTTCCTATTCATTTTGAGATATTGAACTGTTAGTTCATTTACACGCATTTAAGCATGTTAATAATAAATTTATGGAACCGTGATTCATTACAATAATCACGTACTATACATACATATTCTCATTGTAGGGGCCAAGCCATAGTTTTTTGGACGACATCAACCGACGAGCGATACTATTGATTTGCTGTTCGAATGAAATTCTGTTAACAGAGAACGCCTTAGGACTCAAGAATCCGTAGGCGTGACTACTGACCTTCCACTCAGCGAACTGATTAATGATGTACCTATTACGCCACATGGAACGAAGATAGTTATTGTAATTGATAATTTTAACAAACATCATTATTCATAAATGGAAATGACTAAATAGTTATTAATAAAATTTACTTCATC
Source organism: Silene latifolia (assembly GCF_048544455.1). Taxonomy (NCBI): domain Eukaryota; kingdom Viridiplantae; phylum Streptophyta; class Magnoliopsida; order Caryophyllales; family Caryophyllaceae; genus Silene; species Silene latifolia. Next base: position 62,650,317 of record NC_133537.1, on the reverse strand, counting down.
CAAATCAAAATGTGAACAACATCTAAATTGTCAAGGTCGACAAATTTCATCAGTTGCTTCGAGTCCAGTATGGATATATCAGTTGCGCCCATAACTTCCTTTTCAATGCTAATCATGACTACATCACCTGTAGGTGACCTCTTTACAGCCATGTTGTGCAAAGCCTTCAGCGAACCAGTTTTCATCTTTTTCTTATATTCACACGATTCATAATAAGAATCATAAGCAGGCTTGCCTGCAACAACTTTCGTTAACGTAGTAGTAATTGCTTTAGCTACCATCATGGCTTTGCTTAAGTTTTACAAATATAAAGATTAAAGTACTTACGTTATGTTAATATTCGTACCCTAACATATTTATAGAACAAGTGACCCCCTCAGTAAAGATTAATGTCTGCATATAGGTACCTCGGGGATGACAACATTGATGAGTTTGTCAGGCCATTGCACATAAGAGCTTAGGGCTTCTTTCAAATAAGTGACCCCCTCAGTAGGAAATGGTACTTTTACTTCCCCATACTCGTCTTTATATAATTGGAACGCTTCCACTTTCCTGCAATTGTGACGAAGGGGTATACCATGAACCTTAACTTGCTGAAACCGGTCGTAATTGAACACGTATCCACTGGCAACAACAACTTTCTATTTCCCCTGTAAATAAGACAGGTGACAAGCCACTTTGCTATCGCCCTTCACGTCAGCTTTAATCAATTAGTACACATACATTCACTACCTTTAATAAATTTCCTAAGTAAAAAACGTGTATGATATGAATAATTATAAAGTAGCAGCTATTACCTTTTTCGGTGTTGAGAAGAACATCTGATCATCAACTACCTCCACTTCATCCTGTGTCACGGCCTTCCTGTCATCCTCTTCCTCTTAAACTGCCTGATATCGATCCTTGGCTCCCACTTCAGTCTCCTTTCCCATTTCCTTCTCCCTTGTCATGTCATCCTTGGCTTCCTTCAGTACATTAACACTTGTCCATATAACACGTACTGATTTTCCAAATCATATAACACACTGTAAAAAAGACAAATATTATTACCTCTTTTTCCTCCTCCTCCTCCTCCTCCTCCTCCTCCTCCTCTGCTTCCTTTATGACTTCTTAAATCATATCCAACTCCTTTTCTGATGGCTTTTCCCCAGTTTCCAACATTCTCATCATCAACCTGGCTATTTTATGTAGCTGTGTAGTAGAAATTAATGTCATCATATATAGTTGTAAATTAATTACGTTGATTCAAATACAGTATTTATAGATTACCTTCTTGGAAGCATCACCACGTTGAGTAGTTTTCCCAAAATACTTAGTGATACCAACATGCGTTCCTACCCCTCTCACACGACCTGGATGCTCTGCTTTGCCGATTGCCCTAGCAAGAATGTCATCACGTCCTTCAGGCTTCCATTTTCCTTCCTCTACCTCCTTCTCACAGATCCTCTACATACACATAAAACCATTAAGCAACTGACAATTATATAACTCCGACTACTAGTGGTAGGAGCGACATATTTATTCAAACTTACAAATTTCTCTTTGATGTCCTTATCATATTTAGTTTCTGTCTTTCCATTCTTAGGAGTGTGACCTTCCACCCAAGCGTCGTGACGACTGGATTTTCCAAGCTTCGCCTACAATTCAATCATCACATTGATATCCTCTCAAAATATGTATGATTACTATGAACATATATAACATCCGACTAAAACACCTAATAGTCTAATACTATAACAATTATATACTTACAAGTTTCTTCTTAATCAATATATAACCACCTCGGGAGCCGTAAAAGACGGTCTTTTCCTTTAAAATGTTCGCCTTATTCCTCTCACTCATAGCCTTCATCAAATAAATTGTATCAAGAAACGTAAGCATGACCAAACACTAAACTACATATACTTCTTTACTTATTATTATTATTAAGTTATATTAAACTTGCCAGACTGCCTATAAGCGATATAGCTATCCCAATGGTCCTGACTGACATACGGATACTTCTTTTTTGGTGGGTTCTTGTTCATTTCCCTGGTTTCCTTCTTGAATAAGTGATTCTCAGCCATCTTTAACTTCCCAGATCTGAGGGCTTCCCCTGTCTTTTTTTTAGGTATCATACATTTCGAGGACAACGTAAGCTAACTGCATATATGATGAGCCTCGTTAGTACAAGTGTTTCGGCTAATACACATATCAAGTAGTAACTTAATTTTAGCTAAAACATTTTTTATTGTATATACATACCTTTATTCTGTTTATTAGCATGGTGTTCCGTATTTGACTTAGTTCACAGATATGCGGCGTACCGAGAGGCACATATTGTCTTACACAACAACCAATCCAACTTGCAAAATACCCGGCATACTCACCATATGGCAGCCCCGTATCTTTATCCCATTGTAAAGGATTAGGTATCTTTGAATTTATTGCTTCTAGGGAAACCCTGTGGCGCATTCGACCCGTAGTGTATTGCAAATTATTCTCATCACCTGAGTCGTCGCCTAACGCATTTCCATCGTTTCTTTTGCGCTTTTGGACCATATCTACAGCGGGTTAGAAATAACCGTTATATTTTGTTTCCAAATAGACAACGGTTTTGTTTGAAACCGTAATTGATTAGTACTATCTACAACGGGTTAGAAATAACCGTTGTCTGAAATATTTTCATTTTGTTTGATTTTCCCGCCATGAAATAAAGCAACATTTTTATATACATAACAACGGCCTCAACCGTTATAACTGTACACGTCCAGAACAACGGTTTGGGTATATCCGTTTTACTTTATATTTCATTTTCTTTGATTTTACCACCAAGAAATAAAGCATCATTTTCATATAGATAAAGCATCATTTTGTTTGATACGATTTTTCCCTAACCCGCCCGCCGCAACAGCAGAAAAAGTTTACAACAGCAGTTTGATATATATAACAGCAAGACAATAATTACACATGACTTAAGATATCTCGATTGGATTGTTGATATTTTCACAGCTGCCGGGAACGTTTTTGGATTTGCTAGTCTCTTCATTAACCCAAATACCTTCACCATGATCATCCCGTGTATATATGTTTGGAATGTTCAAATTTTCAACATCATTACCAAATTGCGATATAGCACTGTGATCAAGTCCTTCAAATTCGACGTCTTCATCATCTGGAATTCGGCGATGGCAAGATAGAACAACTGACCACTTCTTATCCATAGGATCGGTAACATAAGAAACTTGTTTTGCTTGTGACGCTAATATAAAAGGATCGTCTTTGTTTCCAACCTTGTCAAAATTTACTAATGTGAATCCTAAATCATCCTTTCTAACACCATTATTGTTGTCAACCCACTTGCACCGAAATAGAGGTATCTCAAAATCCATGTAGTCTAAAACCAATATCTCTTCAATAACACCATAATATTGCATTGTACCCAAAATAAGATTTTTATCCTTTGAACTAGCAAAGTATATTGCCTCAGAATATACGCAAACAACACTATTTTGCATTGTGCTCGCCTCGTCTTGAATGCGGGTGTAGAAAGTGTACCCATTGATCGCATACCCGCTATAAAAAGTTGCACGAGCACCAGGACCGAAAGCGAGATGTCGTAGGCTGGTTGAGAAATCATCAATTGGGTTGTCATCATCGTAAATAGTATCCTTAAACCAGTCACTAAAATTGCTTGTAATGCTCATTTTCATACCACCTTTCGTTCTTATGAGGGTGTTTTCCCTTAAGGTAACTCTGGTGTTCCATACTATAAGGCTGGACATGATCATCGTTAAATAAAACGTATGTATGAGCTCTATGTCGCATGTCAGATGACATATCTCTGGAAACACGACCCCTTACACCTTTTCCATTCATCCAGTCACTATGACGATTCGTAAGAGCTCCAATTAACTCATCCAAGGAGAGGTACGCTTAATAATTCGAAAGAGCTTCATCGATAATTGTTCGCTCAATAATACACCCCTCTGGATGATACCTATTAGATGTGTAATCCTTGTAAACTTTCATCAATCGTTCGAATGGGTACTGATATCTCAAATACACTGGCCCGAGATACAAAACCTCCCGGACTAGGTGGACAATCAAATAAACCATGATAGTGAAAAATGAGGGAGGAAAATACATTTCAAACTGACAAAGACTGGTGACGAGGATCTCCTGCAAAGTTTCTGCTTCATCGGGATCAATGACTTTACTTTTGATTGATTTGAAGAAATATCAAAATCTAATTATAGCATGTCGAACCTTAGGAGGTAGAATGGAATGAACGGCCACAGCTAGTAGTTGTTGCATTAATGTATGACAGTCATGTGTTTTTAAACCAGTAAGTTTTAGGTCCTGCAATGAAACAAGACTTCTAATATTAGATGAATAGCCCTCTGGCACTTTAATACCATGCAAGCATTCGCAAATCTTTTTTCTCCTTTTTTGAAAGAGTATGAGCTGCAGGCGGCAAAATACGTACCCTCATCCCTTACTCCAGATCTCTGTGAACATCCGTGTTCATTGGCATCCACGAGAGTCATTCTAGACATAGAATGCTAAGGGTAACGAGTTCTTGGTGTTCATGTCACTACTTTGTGTCTTGACATGACACGAGGTATACGAACGGTTTTCAATTTTCCACAATAAATTGGTGGCGACTCCACAAATGCAAATGCTTGTTTCCCAAGCGCCCCCGTGGGCCCATGACCACAGTTTGGCGACTCCGCTGGGGATAATACACTTACGTGTAGCCAAAAGGGTGAAACTTGAACAAGGTTAGGGAATAGTTTGTACAAGACAATTGTCGGTTTTCATAACTCGGTCTTCCTAGATCGTTTCATTCGGCCTTCCTAGGCCCAACCCAACCCATTCGACCAATCCTCCCGTCTAAACGGTCCTAATTCTTATTTGGGGTTAAGGATGGATAGTGATTGACGTCATCCATACCATGGTGCTTACTCTTGTTTGTATCAAGGACTTTCACTACTTGAGGAAATGGATTAGGAATCGGCCTTACTCTTGTTTGGTACGAGCCTCTCCACAGACTTCGGGTTTGATTGTTCGGTATGGCAACCCACCCTTTAAACCAAAACCCTTCTAAATTCACTCAGCATCCCTTATAATGCTTGTATATTGTTTGTACCATACGTGATCACCATTTTCTAAACGAAACCATGACGATTTTTGTAAAAAAACGAAATCCTTCTTCAAAATGCAAAATTTCGAAACTTTGGCCTAACATTAGTGCAAAAACAAGCCGAAACTCTGTCCAATTGTCAAGTAAAAATTTGGGCCTCAAAACCCATTTCAAAACCACACTTCGAGTCCACTCCTACAACTACACTAAAGTTGACTAGGACCAACATTTTTTAAAACTTTGTCATTTCCTCAAAACTCACTGACACAAGTGGCACACTCCCACTTCACAAGTCAAAACATTTCTTTTCAAGAAAGTGTGCTAGAGTGGTCGATCGTGTTTTGATTCGTCGTCGATCTCTTATTCAGTTTCCAAGATGCCTGAAACAAGTGACGCGAACTTCAACCAACTCCAGAATGGTAATGATCAAATCCTAGCCGCGCTAGCTCGTCTCCAAGTTACTCAAGACCAAATGTATGATCGCCTTGACACCATTGAGGGCCGAATATATGCCATAGAAACGAGGATGCCTCCTCGAGAAAGGGAAATAGCTGATGACTTCGTGAACAACTTCAGTGACGAAAACCCTCTCATAGGTATGACTGCAGCTGAGAAACGACTCCAATTCTTGGAGGAATAATTGATGTATCTCAAGGGGATGACATTTATAGGGAGAACAATCGCAAATATGAGGCTGTGAGTTCCAAGTTGCCAACCAATTTCAACATGACGGATATCCCGAAATTCAAGGGGCACGAAAACCCTTTGAACCATATCCATGCCTTTAAGGATTACATGTCTATCAAAGGCATTAAACTCGAGATGTTATTAAGGATCTTTCCTTCATCTCTTGACACCATCCCAAAACAATGGTTCTACTCGCTAGAACAAAAGAAAATCGCTACTTGGGACGATGCCGTAATTGAGTTTGCTAAACAATATGCGGATAATGCTGAAATCCAAGTCAACATGCGCACTTTAGAGGTTCTTACCCAAAATGACAAAGAAGGTTTCACCGATTTCCTAAGTCGGTGGAGGAAGACTAGTACTCAACTTGTTGAACGCCCGGATGAAGCCACCCTCGTGGAGAAATTCGTGGACAACCTAAAGCCCATCTATGCAAATCATTTGAGGTATCAAAACATCAAAACTTTCAAAGACTTGACCGTACTAGGGACAATGATCGAAGATGACATTCGTAAAGGGCTCTTGTCCAAAACGATAGGTCGTGGATATCAAGGCTCAACAAGTCGTTCTTACGGCTCTACTAGCAAGACTGATGAAGTTAACCTCCTCGAGCCATCTAAGAAGAGTACCCCTCCAAGGAAATTCACAAATCTAAAGGACACATCTTCCAACGCTCTGAAAAGGTTGATGAAGCTGGGCAAACTTCAACCCATAGGCCCTACACCCGAACCAGAAAAGAAATCCAAATTCTGGGATGAGAATTCGTACTGCCAATACCATAGAGGTAAGGGACATGATACAGAAAAATGCTACAAACTGAAAAATGTACTTCAAGATATGATTGAAGACGGTCGCCTACCAATACCACCTGGAGGTAAGCCTAACAACACTCAGAATCCTCTTGGAGTTCTGATGATCACAAGTGAAGAATCTACCATAGATTGTTCACACCTCATTTCCCCAGTCAAAGATGAAATTCATACAATAGAAAATGAAGGGAACTACTCTACCATTTCACCAACCATCACTAATTTCATTACATGGGCAAAGAGTGTGGATAGGAAAGTCGTGGAACTAGAGAGCGCAGTGGCAACCTTACGTGGCCCCAACGCAACACCTAAAGAACGTGCACCACTACTCTTCTCTCAAAACACTACAATGCAAGAAGTAATATCCATGGTTGATGAACTAGTTGACCAAATTATCCATTTAGAGGCTGAAATCATGAGAATGATAGAGCTCGCTACTATTAATGTAATATGGGCCGATGATGATGAAGACGACTATCTTACTGAACACTACTTAGTCAAAGTCAGTGAGGAAATAGCCCAAAATTGTGAAGATCAAGATGTAGATCACCTCACTCGTTCTGGGCGCCCATACCAAAACACCTCTCAAAATGGCCCCATAGAAAACGGCCCAACCAATGTAGTCATACCAAATGATAACGAAGAAAGCTCTACCGACCATTTGCTAAAGCAATTACAGAAGACAAAGGCTGATCTTTCAGTCTGGCAACTAGTGTCAAGCTCATTCCCACATCGTCAAGCTTTACTGCAAGCTTTGGCCAAACTAAATGTGGCACATAACTCCACACCCGACGACGTGGTCAACTTGGTCTTCCAAGAATCACCAAAGCTAAGTAATCCTATTACTTTCTCGGATGAGGATTTGCCACCCTTCGGTGCTAGTCATAACTTGGCTCTTTATATCACTGTCATTTGCTTAAAGAAGAATGTGCCAATGACTTTGGTAGATGATGGCTCCGTAGTCAATGTCATACCCTTGAAAATGGCATACAAGTTGGGCATGAAAGAATCAGATTTGACCCCTACCAACCAAGGTGTTCGCGCATATGATGGTACACGACGAAAGGTGGTAGGACTTGTTAACCTAACCATAGCCACAGGGCCGATTGAACGAAAGGTCAACTTTCAAATAGTAGACATTGAGGCATCCTTTAACATACTTCTGGGAAGACCCTGGATTCACGCTTCCAAAGCGGTAACATCCACACTCCACCAGAAAATCAAAATCCCACTAAATGGTAAGGTGGTGACGATCACTTCGTCACCCATCAAGGCAATAATCGAAAAAAAGTCAAGCAATCAAGTCCTTACAGATCCAGTACATGAACTTGGGGGCTTCCATATCATAAATGTCATAGAGAGTGAGTTGGCACCGTTATACTTCAATCCCTACTCTAACTTAGTGGTCAACCACATACTCAAAACCCAAGGATACTTCCCGGGAATGCCTTTGAATCCTATCCGAAGGAACACCTTTGAACCCTACAAAGAGGGTAACTCACAAAGAATAACCTTGGACTAGGATACAAACCCACCAAAGAGGAAGTCCTCGAGATGCTCACTCAATTTTGAAACCGTAAGATTGTGGGAATCCAAATGCGACCTTATCTCCCTACCTTAAATGGATATTTCGTTAGGGAAGGAAGTCAAGAACCCTTTCACGGATTTCCCGAACCTTGGCACTATCTCGAAAGGAAGCTAGCCGGAATCGAGATCTTTCACTATTGCTACTTCATTCCTCCAGAAACGGTTCCTACCGTCAAGAGTCGTCAAGCACCTTGCCTAGACGAACAAGCCGTGAGTCTACTCTTTGGAGAAGATATATTTGTTAGAGCCGCGCAGGATGAGATCATTACCATGATACTTCAAGACGATCACTTCAACCCTACCGCGTTAATCACATAAACCAACACCTATCAGCAGAAAGGATGGAGAAAATCAATCAAGTGGACAAACAATCAAGGAGGACTCTTCAAGCTCACTACTGGAGAAGGAGAGATGTTCAAAGGAGAACCAGAAGACGATGAATTCGAGTCAGAGTCAGAGTCGGAGTCTAGAGAAGTTCCTAGAGAGTCTCCTCCTATCGTCATTCCCACTCCCCTCGTTTCTCCTAGCTTAGTGTCTAATAGCAACAGTAGTTCGGGAAATGTCCCAACCGCTGTCCCTTTACCGCCACTAACCACATATCAGATGGCTTCTTTGTTTCAACTTTTCTCAAATCTTAATATGAATAAATCAGGTTCTGCTTACTCTTCGTGTTATCTTGAATGCAATTCTGTTTACGATGATAATGAGAATTACCCTGACCCTGACTCAATCGAAATACCTCCCTACATAGCCAAAGAAATACTACAAGAGGGAGAAGGGGGACCAGTGATAGAAAATACTGAACCCATCAACGTAGGAACTGAACTAGAACCCCAAGAACTTAGGATAGGGACAACCTCGAGCCCCACCGAAAGGGCCAATTTCATAGACCTCCTACACGAGTTCAAAGACGTTTTTGCTTGGTCCTACAAAGATATGTCAGGGATGGACAGGGACATTGCAGAGCATAGAATCCCAATCAAACCAGGTTTCAAACGCGTGAAACAGACACTTCGACGAATGAGGACAGAATGGGCTCTCAAGATCAAAGAAGAGGTCGATAAACAATTCAAAGCCGGGTTCATCAAAGTTTCCGAGTACTCAGACTGGGTAGCTAACATAGTACCCGTGCCCAAAAAGGATGGGAGAATCCGTGTTTGTGTTGATTTTAGAGACTTAAACAAAGCAAGTCCTAAAGATGACTTTCCGCTACCACATATCGACATATTAGTAGACAATACGGCAGATCACGCGTTGCTATCCTTCATGGACGGATACGTGGGATATAACCAGATCAAGATGGCCTTAGAAGACATGCATAAGACCGCCTTCATCACTCAATAGGGAACCTATTAATATACGGTCATGCCGTTTGGGTTAATCAACGCCGGAGCTACATACCAACGCACCGCAACTACGCTCTTACATGACATGATGCATAAGGAAGTTGAGGTATACGTAGACGACATGATTGTCAAGTCCAAGGAAAGAGAGGGACATATTGCGAACCTTCGCAAATTCTTCTCAAGGCTACGAAAGTACAACATGAGGCTCAATCCTCAGAAATGTGCATTCGGAGTAACTTCTGGCAAACTCCAGGGATACGTAGTCAGCCAACGAGGTATAGAAATAGACCCTTCAAAGATTAAAGCTTTAATCGAAATGCCGCAACCTCAAACAGAGAAAGAAGTTAGGGGATTCCTAGGCAAGGTACAATACATAAGCCGATTCATATCGAAGCTCACCATGATTTGCGAACCCATATTCAAGAAATTAAAGAAAACAGATCACACCGTGTGGGATGATGACTGTCAAAAGGCTTTCGACCGAATCAAGAAAATACTAGCCAAACCGCCAGTGCTCATGCCGCCTCAACGAGATCAACCTCTTGGTTTATATCTCACGGTAACTGAAACGGCCATGGGCGCCATGCTAGCTCAAACTCTAGGAAAAGAAGAAAACCCATCTACTACCTTAGTAAGAAGTTCTTGGAGTACGAGTGCAAATACGCGCCACTCGAGAAGACATGCCTCGCTCTTGTGTGGGAAACAAAGAAGCTACGCCATTACATGCTTAGCTACTCCGTCAAGATATTCTCCAAAATGAATCCTGTCAAATACCTCTTCGAGAAACCCGTTCTCAATGGACGTCTAGCGAGATGGACCTTGATGATCTCAGAGTTCGATCTCAAGTATGTACCTTTGAAAGTCATAAAAGGGCGCGCCGTTGCCGAATTCTTCGCAGAAAATCCCATCAATGATACACAAATGATAGACACCTGGTCGTTTCTGGATGAGGATGTACTCCAGACGGATGTAGACTCCTGGGACCTCTATTTTGATGGGTCATCGAACTTAAGAGGATTTGGAATAGGAGTGTTGCTCATTTCTCCAGAAGGCGAGCATACACCAATCTCTGTCAAACTCGACTTCGAGGTGACAAATAACGCTGCAGAATACTAATCCTGTCTCATTGGATTGCAAGCGGCAGTAAGTTTAGGCATCAAGAATCTTCGAGTACATGGGGATTCCTCTTTGATCATCAATCAAATTACGGGATCTTGGAAAATACGAAGCGAAAGCCTGGCACCTTATCAAGCCAGAATAGACCAAGTCGCCCAATTCTTCGATCAAGTAACCTACTTACATCTACCTCGAGAAGAAAATCAATTTGCGGATGCTCTTGCAAAACTCGCATCTTTGATTAATATGTCGGACAGCATGGTAGAAATGCCTTTATGCATCGAACGACAGTCAGAACCAGCTTACGTGCACCAAATCACCGATGAAGAGGAAATTACAGAGGAGCCTTGGTTCCAAGCAATCCTAAATTTCAAACTCCATGGCACCTATCCACCAGAAATGGACAAAAGGGAACAACGCGCCATCCGTTTGCTAGCTTCCCAATACGTCCTCATGCAAGGAGAGTTATACAAAAGAACACCTCTTGGTGTAATCCTACGTTGTCTTGATCATTCATAGGCACGAAAATTGATGGAAGAAGTCCATGATGGAGAATGTGGCCCTCACATGAGTGGACCCATGCTGGAAAAGAAAATCACACGTTTAGGATATTATTGGACCACGATGGAATCTGATTGCATCAAATATGTGAGACATTGCCATAATTGTCAAATCTTCGGGAATGTGCAACATGTCCCTCCTTCATTGCTTTACACCATGACATCTGCCTGGCCATTTTCTGCTTGGGGTATTGACATCATTGGCAAGATCACTCCAGCCGGAACAGGAGGTCACTGTTTCATCCTAGTCTCAAGAAAATGATTGACAACTATAGAGATTGGCCAAGCAAGATACCCTTTGCTTTATGGGGATACCGTACATCCGTTAGGACGCCCACTGGGGCTACTCCTTTCTATTTGACCTACGGCATGGAAGTCGTACAACCTGTCGAGCTAGAAATACCATCCTTGCGTATTTTACTCGAAAGCCAAATCCCAGAAGCCGAGTAGAAGAGGGATAGATATGAAGAACTCATCCTCCTGGATGAACGAAGGTTACGTGCATTACATAATGTGCAAACATACCAGGCGCGTATCAAACGAGCCTTCAACAAAAGGGTTAAGCCAAGGAACATCAAGGAAGGAGACTTGGTCCTCAAATCCATTAGGGCTCTTTTACCCGTCGATCCACGAGGAAAATTCAAACCTAATTGGGCCGGGCCTTTCCTAGTTAAGTCCATACTTCCAGGGGGTGCGGTTAGGATCACAGACCTAGACGGGAATGAATTTGCCAACCCAACAAACCTTGACCAACTTAAACGTTACTACGCCTAGAATAGGAGCAAAAAACACGCCTCGCGTGACCTCACGTGTCGCTCTTGTGGCGCGAAATAAACGGCCCCTGGCCAAGCTGAATCAAGCTAATGTCATCTTGCTCTTGCACTTTGACAATTTGTCATCCTCATATCATCAAACAAACTAAATTGCATTTTAGGAGTAAGTAAAGCTCATGCTTATTTTCTAAAGTTCATTAAAAGCTCTTGCTTAGAACAAATATTCTTTTACATTTACTCGAACTACGCATAAGGGTTTGATTTCATTTTTTTAAATGAATACGTAGGCAATCCTTCACGGGATACAACCTATTCATCATTTTAAATGTAAATAGAAGGACACTTGCGAATGCACTTGAAATTCGACAAGAATAATGAAAAGAAAATCACAACGGTTTCATAACCATTGAACCTTTTTATTTCTTTAATAATAATAGTACGTTACATAATAAAGATAAATAGGCTAGGATTCTAAAAACCCCACCTTCTTATTGCAATAATAATAATAATAAAGACTTAGGCTACTCTTCCATTTTCCCTTTGCCTTTGTCATTTTTATCATACTTCTTGTCACGACCTCGAGCCGGACGCTCTTGCGTCACTTCAGACCTAATCACCAATGGTCTCTCTCGTGGTCTCGCTTTGCCATTCTTGTCAACCACCATCTCGACGGCAGGAGAAGTCTTTGGTTTCTTTGAAGGATGAACAACTCGAAACCCGGCTTCTTCGTCTCCAACAGTCAGATGCTTCTCCTTCTCCTTTTCCACCTCGCGAACCTTGTAGTCGACAGGTTCACGCTTCCTCAATCTCTCGCGCTCCTCCGGAGTGGTAGCTTTCCTCCACCCATAGAGCGCTGACAGAAGAATTCAAGAACCAAATGTTCCTCTGAGCACATTTGATGGCCCATTCTCTTCGACTCTCAGTAGTAAGCGCCACGGCAGTCTGCAGGACAGTGTCAAGCTTCGGAATCATCTGCTTCAATCCAACCTGCCTCATCAGCCTCTCCGGGAAAATGCATACCACAAACTCCAAGCCGGGAATGCGAACAGATCGGGTAGGGTCCAGGGAAGATACTCCAGTGACAGATTTAAGATCCCACCATGGTACGATCCATCTTATTAAGGAGCCATCTTCGCTCTTCAGTTTATTCTCCCAGTAATTGCAAACTCGAGTGAAGTCCACCATGTAAAGCCTGGTCGTCATTGCAATTGAGTGAGCATGATAAGAAGGAACATTAACTGGGGGCTCGATTAATCGAAGACGTTCCATAAGCCAGACCTACCAAAAGCAGGCATGAAAAAAAAAAGGAAAAAAAAAGAAAAAAAAAAAGAAGAAAAGAGTTCTTGTTACCTGCAAAATAATGGGACTTCCCAGATAAGGTAGGTCGCGATTAGCTTTCCTGTTATCCAAGCCCAATAGGATCTCTCCTAAACACAGACAAGCTGGACTCCTGCGCATCTCCATTTGCTCAATCAAGCTCAAGAGACGAGGGTCGCCTCTCATATCCTCATCAACATGCCCTTGAAGGACATACACATGTAATAGGCAAAACCCGAATGCCCTTCGCCTCGCAACATAAGAGACAGTGGGATCAGCCCTATTGATAAAGCGATCGATGAAATCCAACTTTCGTACTCCTTTAGAAGTCACAAGACGGTCAACATCAACCCTGGCCAATCCAAGCAAGTCTCTAAACTTATTCTCATACCCTTGAGAAGTGGAGGGAATAGCAGGCAAATGTTCCGGATCCCATCCACCAATCGCAACAATCTCCTCGGGAAATGGGCAAATGTCGCCTCCAGGGAAGGCAAATACATGATAATTCGGATCCCAATAGTCAAGACAAGCATCTAGGAACGGTTTGACTACCTTGATCAACTTCAAGCTCAAAAGTGCTCCAAAATTATAAGCACCCATGTCGTGTTCTCCACGTTGGAGAACTCATTTGTCCATTCTTACAGACGAATCTCAAGAGTATTCATGATGTATACTTATTTTGGGAAATTTGTGTAATAAGACGAAGAAAGACAGAAGAATTATGTGAATAAAACCTCCCTCGACATCTCTATTTATACTAAAAGTTGTTTCCTAAAATCCGTCAGAACGGACGCACTGGGGAACAGGTGCAGCAGGTGTTGCGCCTCTTCGAAGGGACGCAGCTCTTGCTGCGCCTCTTCCCCATCACTCTTTCTGTGATTTTCCGCGTTGAATCTTTCCTAAATTCCTCAACGAATAATTTCCTATTCATACGGGTTATTATTTTGGTAAAGGCGTCAGGTTGCCATATTTCGTGTTTCCTAATTTTGCGGATGCGCTTCTCGAGACGACATCGACATTTTCGTCATTTTAGCACACTTACACTTCTTTTAATTTCCTTTTTTTTGGGGGAATCATTTCACTAATTTAATCTAAGTTATTCCTTCTTCAAATCTTTACATTTTTGTATTTAATTCAATTATATCATTGTTCCAACTTATACATTTCCTTTTACTTTTTCTTTTTGGGGGAATCATTTCACTCTCCATTTCAAACGTATATGTTTTTATTTTTCTACTTTTTTAGGGGGTAACCCTCCCTACCGTCCGGTCATTTCCAACCAAATTTTTGCATTTTCGACCAAATTTTTGCATTTTCATTTCTGGTCATTTTTTTTTGCTTTTTCGAGTCATTGTTTTGCGCTAATTTAGGCCATATGTACAAATATATGTTCTATGTGATTTCTGTGTAAATTTCGGCAGCATGACGGCGTAAACCGTCATCTACCAAACCTGTCCAAGGCTAACCTGTAGGTACAAACAAAGCAACCCAGCAGCAAAGGCACTCAGGCCATCATATATACGATCAAAAAGGGATATGTACACCAAACTGGGGGCTCGAGCCCCAAAACAAGATCCAAATGTCCAAAAGTGGGTCCTAAAAATGTATAAATGTACAGAAATACAACCAAAAACAAGAAGCGACACGGAAGCTACTGCTGGTCGCCGTCTAGCTCAGTAACTCTCGCCTCGAGAGCAGCAACCTCGGCGTCGCGGACCTCGAGCTCCCTCAGCAGGCGAGCCGTCTCCTCCTGGGACTGGGCAAGCTCTTGCTCCAGCTCACGCTCCCTCCGCAAACAACAAAACTGGCTCATGTCAGTCACTCCAAACATAAAGGAAGATTAGAAAATTCAAAAATAAAGTAAACGGAAGGTTCATACCTGACGTCCTCGGCCGCCAGCAAGTGCCTCGACGGCAGTAGCCCGTAGCCGGTTGGCCACCCTCCACAAAGCCACGAACCGGGATGGCGCAACCTACATTTCAAAGGAAATATTCTTAGCGATTGGACAAACTTGAGCAAAGGCGTTCTTACGCAAAACTACACGAATTAGAAGACTCACCCTCCGAATGAGATGCTGCCACTCGTCCAGGCCAGCATCCCTCACCGCCACGTCAAAGTCACGTAGCTCGGAGATCGTCGTCATCCCCGTTGTGTCGGTGTACTCAAGGGTCTCGGGGTACTCTGGGGGCTCGATGCCCGCCGCCTCGACCTTCTGCAAGGTCAAATGATTTCCGTTAACCGATGATCTTTCATCGTATTCTCAAACAATCAAAAATGAAAGAGGATAAGGCACTTACCACAACCGGCCAGTATGCCAACCTCCCGTAGAGAAACGCCGAGTAGTCCTCACCAGGAAGAAGGAGGGCGTCACCACCGACGCCCGACCAGGTCGGCCTCCTCTCGGCCTCGAAGGCTCCCTAAACATCGTCCGAGGAGGATCGATGGGAACCGTCAAGACGTCCCGAGAACACTGACGAGCCAAGCGCTCACCCAAGTACCATACAGGACCCATCGACGTCCTCAGTAGCAGCCGGCTCAAGCTCCTAGGTCGAAGGACCTCAGCCACGAAAGGAGGAGCGCCAGCGTACTCCTCCCAAGGCTTGGGCACCCACTAGACAAGCAAACGAAGGGTCATTATTATGATCAGTTCTAAAAGTAAAGGAAGAGAAACAGACAAATGTAAGGTGAAATACTCACGCCGTCCAGCTAAAGAGCGTTCACCTCCCGCCGACAAACGTCGTGGAAGGAACGCTGACTCCTCGTGCGGCACATCACCCAATCCCTCACAACGGGATAGACCTTCTCCACCGGCTCCGTCCTCTTGGGCGCGAGGCCCGGAAAGTAGGAGTACACCCACGCCTGTAAAGCCGATGATCAATAACGATCTCTCGTGATTTGACAAGAAAAGGAAATAATCTTTCATGAGAAGAAGTGAAGGTTCATACCTCCAACAGCAGTCCAGGGCCGACAGCAGCAGAAGAAGTCCCCTTCTCCATCAACTCCGGTCGAACCATGGCCCTCATGAAGCGGATGAGGACCGCAAAACCAGCAGTGACCCAGTCCCAATGGCCTAGGTCGCTCAGGTTAGAAAGAAAGGGAAGAAGCTTCGTCGAAAGCCTCTCCCCCTTGTCTCCGAGGTAAATCGAAGACAAGAACCACCTGAGCCACAAGCGGACTCTCTGCTCCGCAGTGCAGGGAGGAGGAGCCGTCTCCCTCCCTTAGATCACCACCGACGCTGGGGTTTTCCCCGCGAAGTAGTCCCGCACGTAAGAACTAGGCACCAATCCAGGTACCGCAGCCGCCTTCGGCGCCAAGTTCCAGCCGATCAGCCTCCTAGCCTCTGCCGAGTCAACCCTCATGGCTGTCTCCGGCCACTCCAGCACCTCAGTCCCACACGGCAGACCAGAAATCATGCCGTAGTCCTCCAACGTGACCCCCACCTCACCAAAAGGCATGTGAAACGTGGAGATCATATCCCAAAACCGGTCCAGGAAAGCTTGGACGAGACTGAGGGTAGCCCGAAGCTTCCTCCTCGCAATGTCCCTCCAAGCCTGCAGCAAGGCGCCGAACGCTCCCCGCTCGATCATGGCTCGCTCCTCAGCCGACAGCCTCTCGTAGCACCCCATCGCATGTAGCCCGAGAACGACCTGATGTTCCCGGCCTCCTATGTTGGTTTGAAACAAAAGCTATCTTTAGCTCAAATGAAGAAGAAAAGGAATGACAAACATAAATGAAAGAAGATGAATGAAGAGTAATGAATCCTATTTACCAAGCTCTTCACCGTCCTCTAGGACAGGTAACCCTCCGCAGTCCAAAGCAGGTGCCTACTATCCCAGGTCTCAGCCCACGCAGGTGCTCCCCTCAGATGGCGGCCGCCCCGTCCAACGTTGGCCCGTCTCGGGACCTCCTCCTCCTCCTCAGCAGCCTCCTCCTCCCGGACCTCGTCCTCAGTAGCCATCACCGCAGCGGTGAAAGCCTCCTCCAACGCCTCCTCAAGCACCTGAGAAGGGTCGACAGCAGTGTCCACGTCCATGGGATCTCTCCCAGATGTAGAAGCCTCATCACCTGCAAAATTAAAGTAAATTTAGGCCGCGTCAAGTGACGACAAGCCTTGATTAGGGGATTTTCGAGTTTTCGGAGACCTGAAATCGCTCTTTTCTCGCCATCTTTGGCAATTTTCCCACAAAACCGTCCGCTCCTGTTGTAATTTGGGTCAAATGAAGCCTAAGTTGAAGCCTAGTCATGGGTTCGAGCTGAAATTTCGGCAGCATTTCGTTATAACGGCGATTATGCCCTAGAAAGTGTCCTGAAAAAGCCGTCACAAACCGAAATTCCGAGATGGTAGGAAGTTTACCCATAACACAAGGATTCCAAATATCAAGTTTCATCGCAAATGGGCAATCCTAAGGCTATTTTCGAAGCGATTTACGATTTAGCTGTGAAACCGTCTCAATGTCACTCAAATGCTCACAACTCAATGAAAATTCGAAACAAATACATGGTTATGATCCTTACACTACCAATTAGCCATTTACAAAGTCAATTTCGCAAGGCAAAGTCGTTTGGGGGAAAAGCCCCAAATTTTCGACTAATTAGGGTCGAAAACCCTAATTTTGTCGATCCCATTTGATCAAGTACGGAAGATAAATGCAAGATTGATACACATACCTCGATTAGTCATGGCAAATGCAAGCTTTTGGATCAAGTTTTGACGGAAATGGTTGGAATTTGAGAGAGAAATTGAGGAATTATGTTTCGAACGAATGAAACAAACCCCTCTGTTTCATCGGGTTTTTACGCAGAATTGCCACATCCAGGAATAGACGCAGAAGGTGTTGCGCCTCTTCCAAGGGACGCAGCTCTTGATGTGCCTCTTCCTCAGCTTTCCTTCATACAAATTTCAAAAAAATTCGTTATGAGTTCGTTATTTTGTGGGCCCATCTTTGGTGCGCCTCTTCCTTGATGCTACATCGCATATTTGGTCCGTTTGACGTATATTCTTCGCCCGGATCCACCTCTTCCAAGCCAACAGCAAATTATCGCCTTATTTCTATCCAAGACCTAGCTTGTCACAACGAGCGTTCCTTCTTTGACAGGTGTTTCGACACACCTTTATTCTGTTCCCCCAGTGAGAGTACACGGATAGACACTCCCTCTCGAGACATGGAGATCAGTTCCCGATTATGTTCCCCCAGCGAGAGTACATGGATAGACATTCTCTCTCGAGACATGGAGATCAGTTCCCGATTATGTTCCCCCAGCAAGAGTTCACGACAGACAATCGTCCCTCTCGAGACATGGAGATCAACATCGACCCCAAATCCTTCCGAAGTTTGTTTGAAGCTGAACACAAGCAGATTTCTCCCAGTAGTTTCAGACTGTGTCCTGTTGTCTTCTCCCAATATCGCGTTTTGTTTCCTCTGGAATTTCAAGGAATTTCAGGTATGGTCTCTTCTTATGGCTGGCGAGCCTCCTCACGTAGTCTAATGGACTTTAAACGACCCTCGCCGATAGTCGACAGACTCTAAATTGTTCCCGACGACAGGTCCTTGGCTCAGACCCCTTGAGCCGCCTCGCGTCGCCATAGTCGTCAGGTTGTAATCTTTGATTGACCTGATGGCTATACTTTGACTTTCTCCTTGTCCAAGCCTCAGTCAAAGTGGGGCCTCTGTAGATACCTCATTTCTGCACCTCCCACAAGCCACCCGGTGATGATTGGGTTGCATGTTTGGTACGCGGAACGATTTGTGACAATTCGTAAGTTTATCGTCAAGTGATCGCTCAAACATTTATGTCTACCTCTTAATTGTCATCTACGTGCCGATACGGTCATTTTGGCAAGCAATTTCCCGTAATATTCACACAAAATATTAAGGAAAACAAAATTATTCCATTATTCCATAAACTAAACACGGAAATCTTTCTTCCGCAGGGGGAAACCACTTGGAAAAGGACGCAGCAAGTGCTGCGCCTCTTCCAAGAGACGCAGTGCCTGCTGCGCCTCTTCCCAAGTCCTTTTCTGCGTATTTTTTTCGTATCTCTTCATATATTTTCAAGATTCACTTCCAAAGTTTCTCCGAAAACCCTATTTCCTCCGCGTGATTAGTATAAATAGAGACCTTCGGTCTCACATATTTCTCACGCGAGTGTCCGCCCTTCTCTTCTCCCTTTGCATTTTAGACCACGTTCTTACTTTTTGGCGCCTACGTTCTTGAACTTTCGACCACGTAAGCTCGGATCTTTCTGAGTACCAGCCTCGTTTTGCATGACCGACCAATTTGACCAACTCCACAATAATCAACTTAATCAATCTGTTTAATTTCCTCTTACGAGGGCACTTTCGTTTACCTTCGAGTCGAGCATCACTAAACGTATACTTAGTTCATCTCGTTTCGTCAAACATGTAAGTCTGAGGGTGTATAATCCCTATTTTATTATTGCACTTTATCTTTTGTAATCATATTGTAAGGTTTATGTCAAAAATACAATTAAAACCGATTTCTAAAACCCTTTGTTTAAACCCTTTTTACGGATTAACAGGAGACAGACGTCGAGAAGGGACGCAGCAACTGTTGCGCCTCTTCGAAAGGACGCAGCAACTGTTGCGCCTTTTCCTGAGGTTGCCGTCGTTCTTGCTTCTCTTCTTCTTCCTTCGTCCTCTGTTGGTTTCGTCTGTTTGTTTTCCTTCCTCATTTTTTGTTCTTGTTTCATTCGCATAATAATTTAACATATCATTAATCATCATTAGTATTGAATTCGTCATTAAATTCCCGACTTAAATCCCAAGTAATTCATATTTGCGGGTTTTCGTCATTAAAATCAAATTCAGGTTTTAGAGGTTCGATCCGTCAATATTGAGTCTCTGGAATTCGTCGTTGATATATTTTTCATCTGTTGTTCATCGTATCCATCATTAATTCGTCATTAATAACCTAATTAATTTGTTTAGTTCATTAATTTGTTAATTATTCCGTTGGAACCTTGTAATAATTCGTTCTAATCGGTTTTATCCATGTTTATTGCTTTCATGACCATTAATCACATGTAAATAATCTGCTAATAATCACTTTCACCCGAGTCAAATAGCATAATCAAGCCTTAAAATCACCAACGAACATTAATGATTTGCAATTCTGGCTTCACAGCCAGAACTGAGCTAAGGAACAGACGCATCAACTATTGCACCTCTTCCAGAGGGCGCAGCTCTGCTGCGCCTGTTCCTGGTTAATTTCTGTCTCTGAACTCCCGTCTTTCTTTGACCTAGTTTTAGCTTACGTATTAATTAACTATTATTCGTATTATCACCTAATAACTTCTGTTAGTTAATTTATTTTTATTTCTATTCTCAAATTATCCGTTTTGAAAGTATTTTCGACATAAATCAATTAACCCAATGTAATTATTGTAATTTTCTTTATTGTATTATTGTAATTTTCTTTATTATATTTCTTTGTGTGCCTTCACATGTAATTGAACTTAAATCCCGACTTTGACATTTATTATATGTTAAATTACGTGATAACCGACTTTGTTAATTCTTCACATGCTAGGATTAATTTATTGGATGTTGCATTGCATGCATATAATCGACAATATATCGAGTATAGACAATTTCCCTAATCATTAGTAGAGGCCGCTATCGAGGCGGGCGGGATTAGGTGTTCGATCAAAAGAGCTTCCTAATACGTACCCTCACCCCTGACTCCAGATCTCTGTGAACATCCTTGTTCATTGGCATCCACGAGAGTCATTCTAGACATAGAATGCTAAGGGTAACAAATTCTTGGTGTTCATGTCACTATTTTGTGTCTTGACATGACACGAGGTATTCGAACGGTTTCCAATTTTCCACAATAAATTGGTGGCGATTCTACAAATGCAAAAACTTGTTTCCCAAGCGCCCCCGTGGGCCCATGTCCACAGATGGTAATAGTCCTATTTATTTGGGAATGTCTAGCTAAAGGCTTCTGAATAAATGGGGGTGTTACACCCAGTGCTCAGCCCGCTCGTCCCCAAGGCAGGTCGGGCGTCCCCAAAGAGCAATTGAAAATCCTGAAGCAAAATCCGCTCGTCCCCAACCCAGGATTCACGTCCATACCTGCTATTTCGATTAAAACACGGGACTCATCCTTCAACTCCTGATTTCTATCTTCCCCATTCACAAACACAAACACATTTCCCTCACTACAGCACTCAACCAAATCATCAAAAACCCACAATACTCAACCAAATTCATCAACAATCATTTCAAACTTGCTCAAATTAAATTCAATTCACTCCTCTGTCAACATTTAGACCTTCAAACATCAAAATATTCCCAAAATCAATCAAAAATTTCTAGGGTTAGCAAAATTTCAAAAATCCCCAAATTGATTGAGAAATTGATTGAAGTTGGATGAAAGGAAGAGCATTCAAGCTTATCAAAGTTTGTTGACATCAATTCAAAGGAGGAATCAACATGGCAAGAACTAAGGGAAACACTCAAGCATCAAAATCCCAAAATCTATCAAAGAGACAAAAACTTCTAGCATCCAAGGCATTGGTGATGCTTGAACAACAAGAGAGCAAGCAAGGGAGCCTATTGAGGCCATTGAGGAGGTTGCCACTATAACACCAGAGGTCGAGCAACTCAAAAACTATCCAGAGGTAAATTTCCTTACTAATGAGCATAGAAATACATTCGAATCCCTTAGCAAAAAGAAAGTCAATGCCACCAAATTTGTTTGCCAAGATACTTAAAGAAATTTAGGAGTGCTTGATCAAACTAGAGCATTCTTCAAGTCTATGGGGCTATCTACCTTGTTTGAGATGGATGAATTGACTTACCCCTCCCTTACTTTGGAGTTCATTAGTTCTTTGAGGAAGTATAAGGTAGAAACTCGAAGATATGTTGAGTTTCGCCTTGAGAACCAAAGTAGGCGCATGATTAAGGGTCATTTCGGTAAGGTACTTAGGCTTCGTGACCATTGGGATTTATTCAAGAAGCCTATAAATTTCGATGACAAACCCCTTTGGAAGGCGATTGTCGGACGAGAATTGACCCCTTTTAGGAAGTGCAGAGCCTTGTATATCCACCATCCGGGTATTCAGTATTGGCATCGGTCCATAGTCAATACCTTAATAGCAAGAAAGGAAGCAAATCATATGACCGAACTTGACCTTGCCTACTTAGAGTCTCATATGAATGTTCATGGGAAGTATAAGAATGATTACAACATTCTCCAATTGTTGTTGGAGAGGTGGATGGACATCAAAGCAGGAAAAGAAAAGACGACCTTTATTGTCAATGGTGGCTTGATAACAAAGTTGGCTAAACACTTTAACTCAAACTTTAATGAAAACAAAGCTTACAAGCCAGTTAAGGGTGGTCATCTCCTTGATAAGAGTACACTAATTCACAAATTCCATTGGGTGAGACATGATAACTCCACCCCGGGGTATGAATGGATAATCAAGGGAGCTGACTCTATAGTCTTGCCATGGAAAATTTGCCGCATTTCCACTCACCGAAACAACTTTCTTATTCCCGTCTCCCGACTTGCCAAGACAATCATCAACGAACAACAAAATCCACATGAAGATCCCTCCTCCATAGTTATACCGCCTTACCCCTTTGCCTTTGAAGAATTCATAACTGATGATCCAAATGTTGTGGAAGGCAATGATTACTTGACTAAGTTAATGAAGCATATCCATAAGGAGGCTTACAAGGATCGGGTGAATGCCTACTATGCCCAATATCCACCGCTCTTTCACCTTGCTAGACAAGGACTTCTTGACCCTAAGAGTCCTTTGCCGGATTGGGTGGATAGAAAGGTATTCTTTCCTCAAGCCTCCCAAGATATATGAAGAAAGAGAAATCCGGGTTGCTAGGAGTGAGGAGCATGTTGATGATGAACATGGGGAGAGTAGTGAAGCAAGTAATGAAGACAATGAGCAAAGTTCAAGTGAATATGATGATGGTGATGCCTCCGGATCCTTGGAGGAAGATGCTGATGATATCACGATGAGTGATAGTTGATTGTTGAACTAGCAAAAGGAGGACGACGCAATTAAGGAGTTGATGGCTTCCATAGCATCTCATCCTATACCATTGTGAGTCTCCTACCCCTCCTTTTGCTTTGTTTTTTTTATCTCATGATTGCATAACTTGTATAGAGCATTTAGAGAGTCATTTTTGGACTCTTTATGGCTAAGAATTTTTGAGTCCTAGAAACATTGAGGTGACTATTTTTTGCTCCCACCATGAAGAATCCAAAATGACAAAGTTACTTATCATGCAGTGCATTGCATACCTTATGAATAAACTTCCCAATTTTTGCACTAGTAAGTGTTTAGTTTGGTTTGGAGAAGTTCATTCATAAGCAACCCGAGTTAATTCAAATAAGCTCTCCAACCTAATCGAAAGCATGCATCATGTAGGATAGCTTAGTTTGCATCATGTGTAATATATATCATGTAGTATGCATTTAGTATAGAATTCATGCATTTCATATAGCTTCATGCATTTGCATTTGCATTTGCATATATTTCCTATCGTTTTATCCATTGAGGACAATGTCCATACTAGTGTGGGGATGGGAAATTCTAACATCTAACCTATATTACAAAAATGATAAAAATTGAAAAATTTTAAAATTACAAAAACATGTTCTTTCTTTGTAGCATAGAATTGTATATACATGTTTGTTTGTCACTCCTATCACATGGGAACGACTACGCCATATTCGAAGCATAAGGGATATAAAGAAGACCGCATGGTATGATCTTTCCAAATCTCCTTCTCCCTTTCTTATATGTTAATAACAATGTGGCTACTTTTTGTTGATGCGGTATGAACCTATGTGATGTTAGGAGTTGCATTTAGTTTATATGGCATAATAGTTGATAGAAGCATATGCATTAGAATTGTATATATGTTAGTTGCATCACGGAATTTAGTTTGCATGGTAGAATTTTTTTTGTAAAAATGCCTAAATGGGAAGCTTGACAAGTGTATATAAGGCCCTTGTAGATAATCTTTCTCCTTGAGACTTTGTTTGCTAGAATACCCTCAAGACACCCTAGGTTGTGTCATACTAGTATCTTTAGTCCCATGGTCTAAAGCCTAGTCAAGGGTTTACATGTGAGTCATCTATCCAACCTTATGATGTGATATGGACTTGATCAACTTATCTAGGGGACCTTGATTGACTTGGTGGTTTGACAACCTAAAAATACTTTTCATTAGTAAGTTTAAAGTCCTCTTTCAAAAGTTTTGTGATGTGAAATCGTTTTAATTGCCAAAGAAACCTCAAATGTTTTGAATTGTTGAATTGCCGGGAAATTTGATGGAGGCGTACCACTTCAATGTGCTTTGGTGGGGGATCCATTGAATTCGGCCCCCACACGGTTGTGAATTCAACCGCCCAAAGTCAAAGTGACTATAACCCCGAAAAGCTATTCTCTAGAGGTTAACCGATTGCCTAATAAGTGATTATAGAAAGCAAAGGACACTAGCAAATGAGGGACAAACCCCATCTTAATGTTTTGAAATGTGAAATGCGGAAGTTGAAATGAGGCCAAATTTTGAATGCTAATCAAATCCACTACCTTTGTTTTAATTGACTAGAGCACTTCATTCCCAAAAACCTTTTTGTTATGCCACCTTGTTGAGCTTGGGACGATCCTTGGCCTTTACACTTGTAGAGAATCCGAGATTTGTCATGTCATATGCCACTAACGTCATAGGGATCATCCTTCCACCCTATCTGATCGCCCTTGACGAAAGCATTTAGCGATTATAGACGAAAGTAGTCTAGTTTAACACAACTTGGAGGTGACTTGTTTTTATCCTCTTAGACTTAGTAACTTGGAGAACAAATATCTATGGTAGAATGTGTACCCTTAAATTGCTTCCCTTTTATATGATTTCCGCTTCTTCGATGAGGAAAGTGGCTATTCTTTTGTAGATGCATCCTTTGACGTGTTTTGTGTGCTTAATGTTTGAATGCATCGCCATTTTGGCAAGCCCCACCTTGCCTTGCAAGAAGGCATCTTACCTCATAAATGACTTGTTGTGAGTTAAAGAGGCAGAGTGAGACCCACTAATTGTCTCATATCGGCTATATTATTAGAGTAGTATAAATAAAGGTCATAGTTTTAGTCACCTTTTTACTCGGGACGAGCAAAGGTTCGATTTGGGGATATTTGATGTGACTCGTATTTACGCACATTTAGTCCCCTAACTAGCCTCCTTCCTATGATTTCTAGCATGCATCAAGGTCGTTTCTTATCTTTAGCTTCCTATTATGCGTATTCTATGAGGTTTTGTGCCCTTGGTAGGAGAGGAGTGCTAATCTTGCTTAAACGGAGCAAAACGGAGCTAAATTGATCGCATCTAACACCAAGCAACAAGGAGGAGACCAATACTAAAGGCCTAAGTCAATAAAACAAGTAAATGGGCAATGATGAAGGACCCCCACGACCTCTGAAGGATCCCCACGAGTTAGGGGGAAGCCAAATGATAGAAGAAGTAAAACTGCCCTTCAGGACGGGCGTCCCAATGAGAAGGACGGGGGTCCCTAGGGCAGGATGAACGTCCCTCGGTGTAGGATGAGCATCCAGTAGAGGGAGGTCATGCATCCCATGCCAGGACTTGCAAGGTGTTGGACTTCATTTAAGGGGCTTAATCGTCATTTAAGCCCTTAGTTAACCTAATACTTGTACTTAGTATAAATACTCCCTTGTAATAAAAGATTAACAAGTAGAAAATTAAGAGATTAGACATCAATTAGCTTAATTACACTTTAATCCTTGCTTATTATTGTTCAAGAATTCTTAGATCTAGCTGGGTAATTGAAGATTATTTGGGTTTTTATTGGAGAAATGACAACTCTTCATCATCAATCAAAGTTTTCTTCTATTATTCTTTCCTTTCCATTTGCTCATCTTAACATTAGTATAATTTCTTTACTCATTACTTAATTATTGCTTATTGCTTTACTCTTCCATCATGTTTATACTTGTTAAGATGATTGACACCATTGTTAACTTGTTTTCCATGATAATGAGTGAGTAGTTCCCTAACTAGGGTTAGTTGAGGATTAGGGGAGTTACTCATGGGGTAGATCTATACTTAATAAGTTCATATGAATTCTTACTTATTGTAGTTTTAACTTATGCACATGTTATGCTTGATGAAATGCTTGATTGATAACCTAGCATGATTCTCTTATCCTTTCAACAAGACTTGTAAGACATAAACTAATTCAAGGCTTGTTAGACCATGCATATAGTTGAACAGGGAGAACCAAGTCGATGTAGGTGTTGTAAAGTTGTGACCGAATCGGCTCCAAGACCTCAGTCTCCTTAGGAATTGTAAAATATACACTAACTCGATTCCATTACAACAATAATTGTGTGCATCTATGTAACTTATTTATGTGATCTCATCATGATTCCTTTATGAACCCATGACATCCTAGTGCTTTTAATCAATTGTTTACAACTCCATTTGCTTATTTTGCTTTGCTTTCATTTATTTACTTTTCCTTTGTTAAGTAGTTTACATTGCAAATCTCAACCTCAACCCAAATTATGACACTAATACATAACTATTTACAAAACCGATAAGTCAATACAATACCCGTCTCTTGGGATCCGAACTCTACTTACCGCTCTACTAAGAGTTTTTTGCTTAGAATATAAATATTGTTTGAGAGCATAGACGACACGTCTCACATCAATGGTATGAAGTTCATTTTAAGGAGGGAAGACTGTAATACCACGGTTTTCTGAGTCCTGTTACTCGGCCGAATAGGGCTAACTCGGCCAATTAATGTGTCGTGTGTTTTCTGGTCAGGCTAATGTCCAGGAACACTCGCCCAAGTAGTGTAATACTTGGCCGAGTAAGGGGTACTCGACCGAGTACTCTTGGTACTTGACTGAGTATCCAGTCTGACGGGAATTATTTCCGCGGTTTAAATAAGGATGATTAAAGTTATGAATCATGTTTTAACAGTTTTACTTTTCATTTTACTAAAAACCTAATTACATCTACGTTCTCTAATCATCCTTAATCACTCCCAAGACCTTTGATCGTTCGTGAGTCTTTATTCATCTCTCTCGTATCAGCTGCGTCGGTAAGTCACTAGTCCCATATCTTTTGTTAGATTTGTCTTTTAGGGTTTAACCCTAGTACTAAAATTGGGGAAAAGGGTGATTGCTTATTGTGATTAGATTATTGTTATTGTTTTTAGGTAAAGGGTTTGTAGAAGAGCATTTCTAGCTTCCGTTGTAGACTGGTATTCAGATCAGTGCTAAGGTAGGGTTTCCCTACTCAGTTGTCTGATTAATTAATTTAAGATGATTATGATTGTATTGGCATGATTAGTATCGTTGTTGGCTTGTCTTTCTTGATTGTTGGAATTGTGGTGCATTGGCTATGTTGGTGAGGTGCATCCTCGGCTGAGTGGAGTCATTTTCCGGGATGGCTTCACGCCCTTGATTTGCCCCTTGTGGTTCCCGTCACAAAGGGGGATGTGCACATTAATGGACATGGGTTGTTGCTCGTTGCGATGAGCGGGGCTTAGGTGGGCAAGGTTGCGGTCCCCCACTGGCGGTATGGGTTATCTGTTGCGGCAGGTAATCTGGCAGGACTACACACTTAAGTGTGTAGTCGGATATGAGGCATGATTGGCATTGGAGAATGGTTGAATAGTTGTTGTCGTGGTTGTTTCTTGTACATTGCTTATCTTGATTATTTAGTGAACTAACCTCGTCGTTGTTTTGTAAAACTGTGGTGATCCATTCGGGGATGGTGAGCAGAAACTCACGGGTGATGGTTATCTTTAGCTGCGGAGACGAGGATAGGATGTAATCACTTTGATTTTAGCTTCCGCTGTTACGAGTTTAGATGTTTTGGTTTTAATGTGTTGAGATTTATACACTTTCGTTTTGGTTTTCTTTGAGACGTTGTAATCGCTAAACGTTATACTTTAATAAATGTTTCTTAATGGTTACTTTTGATATACGAACCTCGGGCAACCGAGATGGTAGCAGCTTTACATGCTAGGGTGGTCCTTGGTAAGGCACCTTGGTATGTGGGGGTGTTACAGAGTCGGCTCCACTCGGACGAGTGGGCTCCACTAGGTCAAGTAGACTGTATACTCGGTCGGGTACGGTCTTATAAAATGCGAGGTATTACACATTTCTCATAACTTCCCTAACTTCGATTAACACATTGTTCAAAGATCCTACATAATTCTTATGTAGTTTATGTAGATAACGCTTATTAGCACCATCTATGTCATATGCCACACTTCTTGCGTGGTCAGACTCTTCATGTGCATTAAAAAATTCATCATTAGGAGTAGACCTAGAATGAGGGCTTTCCAAATTCTTTTCATGGGTAATCTTCAATTAATCATTGCTAGATACTTTACGTAAGGATACATTTTCAGGATGGACTAAGGATAGACTAAGTTGTAGTAGTTGTTGTTGTTTGAGTTGTCATTGTCTCCTCCAACGAATGCCTCTTTATATAAGCAATGTCAAGGACTTTGAAAACTACTCCTTAGTGGGGAGACGGTTGGATAACCGTCAAGTCTCTTGACGCTTCCTTCAGGCACTTGATTTAGCTTTCCCTCATTCAGCATTCTTCTTCATTCCTGGACTTCGTTTACCTCTAATGTGGATCAGCATAACTGATTCTTTATCGTATAGGCCCACATACCCTTAAACAATAAATTTAGTACCATAACTAAATTAGGCGCCAACAATTATAATATTTAGAAATTGAACAATCACACATGTGACATTAGGCTAGTGGGGAATTTAGACCTCCATCAACGGAATTCAAATTTAAACACAGACAAAATTCTAACCTTAATGTAAAATAGTAAATTCATCATAATTTGTAAATCGGATGAATCTTGTATATTGATAAATTCTGTGTTACCATGATCATTGTTTCTCTATTTATAATAGAGTCTAACTAACATAACAAACTTGTTGAACCATATAGCTTATATGTTTATGTTTTGATGATGTCAAGGTGCTTTACATTTTATATACTTGTTGCGTATAATCGTTTGTCAAGTGTTTTGGAATTAACCTTTTTACGAGCAACAAAGAAGATTGTGACAATTGCATGAAAAGTTTAAGCCTCTATTCAAAGATCAAACGATTCAAGATTCATTCAAGAAGTATGTGAAGACGGAGTTCGTCTAAAGATTAATCAAGCTTGGATGATGACGTAGCCTATACTCGAAGATCTCCTTGAAGATTAGAATAGTATAGGTGATTATCTCGTAATGATAATAAAGAATGAGTTTCTTGATTTGGTAAAGTTATAGCTTTGCAGCTATAACGTTACTAGTAAAAGAGCTCAATGTTATAGCTCCCCTACTATAACATTGAGATGCTGAGTTTTTACACACGACTTATAATTGTTTCGAAAATTGTTTTATAATTGTTTAAAGTTTATTTTAAATATTTTAATGAAAGTATTTATATAATATAGCCCGGTTTAGTGAGGAGTTGGGCTTTGTATTGGACGTTAATTAGTAGTTGTAATGGATCAACTTATGAGTTGGACTTTGCTACTAATTAGGGTTTCAACTTAGCCTCTCTTAAAACCTAAATTCTAAATCATATGTTAAGGCTAGGGTTTGCACGAGTCACGAGGTATATGAGCTGTGACATCTCGTGTCACCTAGGGTATTTTAGGTAAAGATTTTATTCTATAATAATATCTTTACATATCTTATATATCTTACTTAATATATTTGTTTATGATAAAAGATATTCTTGTTTTAGGAAATCTTATCATGATCTTAGAATTTATAGTAAAGATAATATTTGAATAAATTATATTCTATCTTTTGGAATATTATTTATTATCTTTTAAGGCTTTTAGGAAAGAGATAATAAGAAGATATGATTTGTTTTTATATCTTATTATTTCGGCTATTAGGGTTTGTGTAAAACCGTGTAGCCTACTCCTTCCTTCCCTATAAATACTTTGTTATTTGCCACATTTAAAATAGAGACCTTAAGCATAAAAATTGATTTCAACTTTGCAAAGCAAACCGTGTGTTTTTCAAGAAAAACCGTTTTGTTATTTTGAAAGGTCGTGTGTTTTAAAACTCGCATACTTGTTCTTATTTTATCGTTATAAGATAATAGTGCTTAGTTGATTTCTTAACTTGTTCATTAACGTGAACCTTTGTTAGAATCATTAGTGCTTTCTTATTAGCGTAAGTTAGTCACTCGAGTATTTAACGGTACTCATTTAGTTACAGCTAGAGTTAGTTGTACGAGTTGGGTTAGTAAATTTGTAATCCGTAGAAAGGTGCTAAATTTATTAATCGAGAATAGTGGACGTAGGTTTCGACTTGTGAAACTGAACCACTTCAAAAAACCGTGTGTCTCTTCGTTCTTTCGCTTGCTTCGTTTATTTCGTTTACTTCCATTAGTTGATTAGTTAAAGTTTAATCAATAAACTTTAAATAATCAATTACACACACATAATCAAAAAAAGCTTTCAAAAGTTTTAAATCCTCAATTCATCCCCCCCCCCCCCCTCTCTTGAGTATTTTGGATCAATAGACTCTTCAATTGGTATCAGAGCCTCGTGCTCTTGATTGCCTAACCGCAAAGAGGCTGATCTATCTTGTTTTTCATTTATCTTATCGTTTTATATTCCGCTGCCTATCTCGTGATAAATGGATTCCAAATATCTCAAGTGTCCCGTCTTTGATGGGAAAAATTACGGATTGTGGAAAAACATGATGACTCACTATGTGAAAGGTCACGATTGGGAGTGCTGGAGGATTATTCAAAACGGACCGCACAAAATTCTTGTGGCATCCGAGGAAGGCACTACCTATGAAAAGAAAGAAGAGGACTATGTCGAGGCCGAGTACAAGAAGGCCGAAAAGAACTCCAAAGCGATAAGTCTCCTGCAAAACAGAATAACTTCTACTGAGTTTGATCGGTTTTCTTCATGTTCCACGGCCAAGGAGATATGGGATGGGCTCGAATTAGCTTATGAGGGTACTTCCATTGTTAGGAAGCACCGAATAGATTTGCTTATGCAAAAATTTGAGCTATTCATTATGGAGCCTAATGAGTCCTTAGATAGCATGTCTGCAAGGTTTTCGAGCATCATAAACGAACTGAAAAACCTAGGTAGGAAATTCAGTACTAAGGACATTGCTAGAAAGGTTCTTAGGAGCCTTACTAAGAAGTGGCGTGTTAAGGTCACTGCAATGGAGGAATCACGAGATCTTGAAACCCTTTCCTATCAAGAACTCATTGGTGCTCTCATGGCCCATGAAATTACTCTTAACAAGGATGACGCTGAACCAAGTCGCAATAAGAGTATGGCCTTAAAGAGTGAAGAAGTTGACTCTGAAATAGAGGATGAAACAAACAAACAAAATCATCCTACAACAACAACAACAAAACGTCCAATAAGAAGGTTACTAATTCAAAGTCATCTTTCGCAAATAGAGGATGCTTCAAGTGTGGAGAATCTGGTCATATGATCAAAGATTGTCCAACATAGGAGAAGATAAAGGACAAGACAAAATGTAAGAAAACAAAGAGAGAATTCAAACAAGTTATGATGGCTTCGTGTTGGGGAGACCTTGACTCAGAAGATGACAAGGAATCTGAAGACGACGAAGTGGCCAACCTTTGTCTCAGCAGTGTTAGTCTTGACCTAATCTCCGACAGTGACGATGAAAGCACAAATTCTCAATCAAACTATTGCTTTCTCGGAGAATCAGACGAAGATGACGATGAAGAGGTAAGTTATCTTGAGCTTAAAAAACGCGTTAAGAAATTGTCTAAAAGTGCTTTAGTTAAATTCTTTGAACAATCTCTTGATAAGTGTCACGAATAGGATTTGGAATTGAAAGATCTAAAAGAGCAGATTCTCGAAATCGCGGAAGAAAATCATACTCTCAAGGCTAAAGCTAAGAAGTTGAAATCTAAAGTTATAGCTGAGAAAGCTACAACACTAGATTCTACTATGGCTGAAAAGAAGGAATTAGAGTTTAAAGTTATAGCTAATGAAGCTACAACTTCCGACCTAAAGCTTAACATCAAGCACCTTCATGCCAAAGTTATAGCTAATGAAGCTATAACTTTAGAACTTAGAAAAGCCAGAGAACTTTTGGAAACTAAGGTCACATCTGATGAAGCAGCGATCTTAGACCAAAAGAAAGAGATAGATTCTCTTCTAAGGCAATTGAAGGAATCTAAGTCCGATATGATCAATGTTAAGAAACAACACACCGATGTTGTGTTCATTCTTAACAAACGATTCCAAGACTTACGTGATATAATAACTTTAAAAAGGACAATGATGTAGATCACACGAAATGTCAAGACTAAATTAAAACCCTAAAAGACCTACTTCTACACGCTAGAAAGGTTCATGATAAGTGGGAAGGTAGCACAAAAGTCCTAAACTTCCTAACCGAACAATCAGACAACAATATGAAGTTGGGGTTAGGACATGAGTGCTACAGCCGTAGAGATCACTCTAAATGCAAATCAACACCTTCGGATTTTGATTTCAGAAAAAGGAAGTATGCTGATCTTCCTGAATACCTGATTTGCAATTACTGTGGTCATACAGGTCACATCCAAATCAATTGTGTCAAAAAGGCTCATGATATACGGAAAAATGCCGAACATGCCAAAACTGTTGACACAGTTGTTGAGGGTAAGGAAACCCCCACTAACGAACCTAACGAAGAAAGGAACAATAAATTTCGTTGGTTCTATGACATGGCCTTTTACTACACTAAGAAACCTAGCACTTCACAAAACCCTTGTCGATCTCAACCTAATAAACCTACTAACAAGGAAAGACCTAGAGAAAACCCTAACCCTAGAACTCCTCCTAAGCCAAATAAACCAAGGGTTAGAAAAACGGTTATTAGACAAGTTTGGATTCGAAAGGACTTAGTTTATAGAGTAACTAATCATAAGGGACCCAACTTAGCTTGGGTACTGTAGATACCCGTATCCGTCGATATTGGAATTTATAGAGAACCCGCAAACACCCGATGATGATAGGACACATGTATTCTTTAGTTGTCATTGTCATTATTTGGAGCTCGTTTTACGATGTAGAATGGGCGTCGTCGATGAAGTATTTTATTAATTTAAATGATATTTAAATTAATGTTTTTTTAAGTGAGTTCATTTTATTAATTTAAATGATATTTAAATTATGGCTTTTTTTAGGTGAATTCAATTTATTTTATTTTATTTTGAATTTATTTTCCCAAGTTTATTTTATTGAAAATAAAATAAATATTTGATTTGAAAAATCATTTTATGAGTATATTTGGTTTGAAAAATCATTTATTTTAATATGTTAATTGATTTGAAAAATCGATTTGAAAATCGAAAAGAACTCGTTTTGAACATGTGTTTTTGAGCTCGATTTTAGCTCGGTTTTTGAGCCCGTTTTCTTTACGAATTGGCACGAATCTCGAGTACACTAACCAACCTAGACCACTACCCATCCAACCCCAGTTCAAACCCCATAACCCTAACCCATACCCTAATATCCTACCCATATTACCTTACCTTAATCACCAAGAAAACCCCCCATACGAACCCTAGAAAACCCCCAAAAGCTACTTTGGACAAAGCGGCCTATGCGTGAGCAGGCCCGACTGCATCTCCCTCCCTTTTACCCTACTTTAACTCCTTATAAATACCCACCCTTCACCATACATTCATTCCTGTAAGTTCTCCCCACATCCTAACATCACTCACAAGCTTTAAACCTCAGAAAAAAACCCTAATTGCCTCTCAAAAACCCTCCACAAAACCGACATACAAACTGAAACTGTTTGTGTGTCCTTCTCGAAAAACAATTCGTTCCTCCCTCAAACCTCCATCAAAACTCGAGTTTCTTGTTCCTAATTAACCATACAACATCCATATACACATTAGACAAAGATTTACGAGCCAAATTGCCCTTGAGAGTACACGAAATCCCTCGAAAAACAGAGTGTTATACACTCTGTTTTCGCGGTTTGTTCCTGTCTGTCCAGTTCTGTTTGTGCTCGTTTTTCGTGCCCAATAACTCAAAACGAGCAGGGGTTGCTTTAAGATCTCTGTTCTCCTCTCTTTCTAGTTTTCAAAACATCTTTTAAATCGAATTTTCATCGTGAAACGAGGGAGAAATCATTGTTTGAAAGTTGCTGTCCAGATTTGCCAAAAACGCGTGTTTGCTTTGTTTCTTCGTCGACGACGGCCTCTCGAGATAAAATCTACCATCGATTACGACCCAAGACGGTGTCAACGATACATGTAGGTTGAGGGTGCATCAAATCCTCCTCTTTCTCCCTTTTATTTCGTTTTTTTTATGTTTGTTTTTTATAGTTTGTTTTTATTTGCTTATCGTTTTTGTTTATCGATTGTTATAATTAACTACGAAACTAGTTTAGTCCGAGTATGAGTTAAAGTACCACCATGAACACCCGCGTTGACTTGAGATGGGAAAGAAACCGCTACATCAGTCGGTCGTACACCCCCGTCTCATTTACATATCCTCGTGTTCAAGGTAGGGCATTAATAAAACAAATTCTGACTTCGCTCTTCGCTTTTGACCCCTCTTTTGTTTCATGTAATTCGACCCACCTTAGGACCACTCACATGTTAGTTTGACCTCTGATTGTTAACATATAACTCATTTAGATGACATTAGATCGATTTGATAACCTAATTAGACACATTAGGGTACATCGACATAGCTTTAAAAACCGATTAACAATTCTGTAACTTAATTGAATTCATCTTCCCTTTCACTAATTTTCTCGCTAGCATGGAAGTGCGTGCTTAACACCTTTCCATTTGCACTCGTTGACGATTTAGAATTGTACCTAACCTAGTTCGTATTTATTTAATTCAATTTTTAATTTATTAACCTTTAATTTGTTTTATTTATTTCTAATGTTTTAAAAGTCGTTTTAATTATCTTTTATGGTTCAAAATCTGTAAATTTAATTTAATGAATTTTTTCGTAATTTATTTTACTGATTTCGTAATTAAAACATAATTAACTTTGCTTTTCTACAAAAACCGTGCCTTGCACGGGTCTGTCTGACTTCTGATCCGTGCACTGCACGGGTCTGCTAGTTTTAGTTTCTTTTCTTCTTTTGTTTCTTTAATTGTTTACTAATCCTATTTTAATAAATATGGATTGGTGAATAATTTTAATAAGTTGGGTTCAATTTAATTAATAAGTTGTACCTAATTTATTTCAAGCCTTTGTACTTATTTATTTTAATTTAATTAGTTTAATTCTAATCTAATTTGTTTATTAACTAATAATTCGGCTAACATCTTTAATTAGTCTAACTTAGCTTTAGCTTTTTTTGTTTACATTTGTTTCGTTTATTAAGACTTAATAGTTTAAGTTGTATTTTGTTAGTTTGTATTGTAATCTGAGTCAAAGTAATTACGATAGTTGTTGTAATTAGATTGAGTTGTAATTTATTTCTCGTTGTGTCGGCATGAAATGCCTGGGTTATAATAGGATAGATCCCAACGGCTCCCCCATTCCCATCAAGCCTTGTTTGTTTCGTTTGTATGTTGTTAGATCAATCAACCCACATGCTAAATTACAACTTTGACAAAGTTAGTTTAGTTGCATCTAAAACGACATAGAAATTGTTGTCACATGTTAGGGTTTTAAAACGATGTTTGCATATCATATATCGTAGTAGCTATGACCTTGTTTGAAATCCGACACTTGACTTAGTAGAGGCCGTTATTGACGGGCGGGGTTAGGTGTCCTTATGGGCTTCCTAACACGTACCCTCACCCCTTACTCAAGATCTATGGTTTGTGGATCCGTCTAAATACCATTGGATTACGAGAGTCATTCAAATCGAGTGATATAGGGTACAAGTCTTTATCTTTAATCACTCGTAGTCGATTGGCTTTATGCTTTTCGATGAAAGGTGTAAAGTTGACTTGAACGGTTCCAAGTTCCCAAAAAACTTGGTGGCGACTCGAATATGTCTTAATTCGATTCGAAAGAACCTCGATTCGATTATGCCTAGTGTGGATCCCGCGGACGCAGTTCCCGAGGGCCTTGTCCACAGTTTGGCGACTCCGCTGGGGAAAAGAGGACTAGTTACACTTTGTTTCTAGGGTCTTTTCCTCCGAGGTGAAACTTGAAAAGAAAGTGTTGGAAAGTAAAACATTACTCATAGTGCTACGATTCATGCATAAACCCTTAAGGACTTGCCGGGCCGTCCCAAAGATTTCTTCGTGATGCGTGGGGGCGACGTCCCACTATGCTAGGAAGCTGCACATTGCTCGCTTCCACTTCACCTCGCGTGGTTCTTGATGGTGGGGACGATCTTCTAGGTACTCTACCTTAAGACACCTTGCTCTATAAGACCGCAAAAGGATGGAGGGCATAGACCTTCTTATAGAAGACTTGCCGAGACTTAGAGATGTCTAGGAGCATACATCCTTACAACATGAGAATGACAATGTGCAATTTGTTTTCCCGAGTCTTTTTCGAAATTTCCCATGTCCTTTTCAAAACCGAACTTTTGAACAACTTACTTTCAAAATAGCATGGTTTTAAAAAAAAAACGCGGAATGCTGCCCAAATAGGACTAGAATTTTCGGCCCAAAATGAGCTTTTATAGCCGGCATGCTGCCCATTTCAAATCTCATTTTCGAATCAATCTTTCGTTTTTTCAAAACCAATCCAAAATGCCTCCCGAACCTCAACCAAGCATGAAATGCGTCAAGTCGTGTCCGGGTCATGGCCGTGTTAGGCCGGGTGTCTTTCGTCCTAAGAGTCTAGAACACGACCTTGTTGGGTCACCCAAGCTCACCTCTTGGGCCTTGAGTCATGTTGGTCGACCTTTTGGTCTAGGATAGTCCACAGAAACGTCCAAGCTAGGCCCTTTAGGACGTTTCACTCGAACCTAAGGACTATGTTGGTCCAATCACGGGTTTAGTCACACCGAGTCCGGTTTAGAATCGTGCTATGACAGTTTGAGTCATGTCGTTTTGCCGAGTCTAAAATGAACCAAGGTCTAAATCCAACCGTGAGTCGAACCTTTGGTTAGTCAATCTCAAGTCGAGTCTTTGTTTGAGTCAAGTTGGGGTCGTGTCCTTAAGTGTGCAGGGGCTCTTACTGTTGGGAAATGTGTCCTCAACAATAGTGCGATCACATGATTTAAATATCATTACTAAATCTCATTTTAAGAATACAATTGGGAAGTAATATTGTTACTGTCAACTGGTCAACATATATCGGTAATGATTGGCTGACTAGAGTTTGACATTACTGTCGTGTGACGGTGGTGATCAGTTGACCCCCTAGGTCATACCTAAAGGGCAATACACTTAATTGATTATTTAATTAATCGTATAACGTTACGAGTTGATTAAATTACTTGAAAATTGACGGGCGATTTTGGAAGTAAAATTTACGTATCAAATTGAAATGTGATTAAATGAGATACGGTCCAAGTAATTGAATTGTATCATTACTCGGATGAAATAATTGTTTAATGTAACAATTGAATTGAATGAATTATTATAAATACAAACTGTTGTGATTTATAAAGTGGTAAAATATTTTGGTACGAGTAATTGTGAAATTACTAAGTCAATTTTTGTATGTGACGTATTTTTGATAATACGTTGATTTTTAATATGTTAAAAATTACATAACAAATATATGTGACATGTGACATGTAACATATAGACAATTGACAAAAATGATATGGACACCATGTTATGTAAAGTGCCGAAAATAAGAGGGGAATGGACTTAATATTGTGTTTATATTTTAAATAAGAAAACATAATGATTATAAAGTAATCTAGCCATGCAAGCCTATGAACATTTGTTAAGAGCAACAATTTCATGCATTGGCTCTTTCCTTCCTCCACTCCCACCGGTTTTGGGAAGTAAAAACACTTGAGTTTGTTTTTCTTATTTTGCCCAATATTCACTAAGAGGTAGTGGATGCTTATTCATTCTTTTACTCATCAAAATATAAGATTTCTAGAGAGACAAAAACTCTCTCTTCTTCTTCTCTCCCATATAGCCGAAATTATTAAGTATGTATAATAATTTTGGGTCATTTTTCTACTAGATTAATATTATACTAGTATTCATAATATTAATTAGATTAAGTGTTAAGCCTTGGGTATAAAGCTTGGGGAGAGATCTTATTCTTAGATCTTGTTCATCCATTGGAATAGCTCAAGAACAAGAAGAGAAAGGTGATCTCTCTTGTGCCCAATATAGCCGAAATATTGAATGTAAGGACATTATTTCTCTTCTTTTATATTATTGTTTGCATGCATAAAATCCGTTTTAATTTTATGACAAATTATTTTAGACATATATGAGTATGTTAAAGTGTATATGAATCTTCATTTCCTACAATCGGTATCAGAGCCACGGTTGTTTGCATGCAAATTGGTTAAAAGTTTTTCCGAGTTATATGAATAACAAAATAAAACTTGTAAAATTTGTGTTATTATGATATATCACGAAATTATTACATGCATGTTAATATTTCTGGTCCTAAAGTGTTTTAGGATATTTTGGTTAATTTTTCGGATTTTTATTGTTCATATTTTACAATAATGGCATTTAAATGTGATTTTATGAGTAAAAATGTCATTTTTGGTCTAAAAATAGCTATACTTCGAATTTTCACTTGGTTTTTGGATATGTTGTTACATATATTATTTTGAGATAACCTGTAAATTTTCATAATTTTTGGACTTGTTATGCTCGAAAAATGAATTTTTCATTATTAAATTCGGATTTAAGAGAAAAATAGGTTAATATGAGTTAAATTTCGAATCTGGTCATAGAAAATTAATATGTTGTCACATGCAATTTTACAAAATGTGTGTAAAATAATTGGCTATAAAGAAGTCTTTTAGCATGATTTATGAATTTTTGAAGAAAAATTAGCATAAATAGTGACATTATTAGTGTAAAATTAATAAAACATAATCTATGACTTAGGAAAAACGTCTAATGTTGCATTTTATTGTATTTTTCAGATCTAAAATTGAAAAGTTAATGAAAATAATTTTTCCATGTTTTTATGATTATTTTATTAAAGATCGATAAACCGCAACATTGTTTTTCCGGAAATTTTTCGAAATTTTTAACCTAAGATTTTGAACATTATGAGTGTCATGGTTTTTTCCAGAATGTTCATGAATTTAAATTTCAAATTTTGAATTTATTTGAAATTTTGTGATTTAATTTGAAGTTTAATAGCTTATTTTTGTAATTTTGGTCCATTTATGAACAATTTTGTAAATAAAAGTTAATTATGGTCAAGATTATTAGTGAAGACTATATTTTGAGTCCTAAGAGGTTAGGGTAATTAACTTATGCATAAATATGAGTTTATGTATTTTTGTGATTATAAAGTGTTGAAATCACGCAAATCCGTAAAAACCGAGTAATATATGATATTGGCTAATTAAAGGCGATTTAGCATAAAAATTGAGCATGTTCATACATATTATAATGCTGCATTTTTCTTTATGATTGTCATAATTTTAATTTATGTAATTTTGAATTATGTAATTTTACTTAGTATGGCCTTAGATTTTAATTGGTATTTCCCGAAATGTATGGGAATATCGATTCGGTTGTAATTTTTATTGTGATCTCGTATCACCGTTTTGTAATTTAATAGATTTATTTTATTTTAGTTACAAATGTATAATAGGAAATTATGTAATTTATTATGTAATTTTATTCATTCCGGAGTTCCAAAAGACGGATTTCTTCAAGAATGGCGATACATAAAGACGGTGTTACCTCGAGATGTGTGCCACAACCGAAGTTCAAGGGACCAATGGAGTTGGTTTCCGAATATGTAATAGATTAATAGTTTTTCTATTTTAGGAAAGGCCATACTAGGATTTATTTATCTTTATGCTTGCATTTTATTTTATGTCACATGCATCGCTAAATCGCCATAACTAAACATGCATTGTCTTCCTTTATCGAGTTTATCGACCGTGTCAATTAAAATTATCGTAGTTCACCGCTTTAGTTCACTTAAAACGTGATAGATAATAAATTGACATGACCTCTCGCTAAAACTATCAATTGAGACATAGCCTTACCAA
The DNA here is from genome assembly GCF_048544455.1 of Silene latifolia. Taxonomy (NCBI): domain Eukaryota; kingdom Viridiplantae; phylum Streptophyta; class Magnoliopsida; order Caryophyllales; family Caryophyllaceae; genus Silene; species Silene latifolia. The sequence continues at coordinate 62,609,830 of NC_133537.1, read as the reverse complement.
ATAGTAGAAACCATGAAAACCTATTTCGCGAGGGAGTGCGCTCGGCCCCACCGGGGTACAAACCTTGTTACGTAGGGGAAGTGGGTGATGAATGTTAATCCACCGAATTCATGTTGATGAGGGATGTATCGGCCCCACCGTGCCCAAGTTAATGTGGGTTTGGATCATGGACACATTTATTCGAAATTTGGATTGAACTCAACAAAAGTATTTGATAAGGGATGTATCGGCCCCACCGTGCCCTTGTCGATGTGTTTTGGGCTATAGATAATTGTTAATATAATGTTATCGACCAAGAGTTCTAAAAGTAGAATCGATTAAACGTTAATCCACCGAGTTATATTGATAAAGGATGTATCGGCCCCACCGTGCCTAAGTCAATATGAATTTGGGTCTTGGAATCATTTATCATAGTTGGGTAGAGGTCACTATGTAAATGCTATACTTGTTATTTACAAGTATTAATAAAACGATAAATGTTTTGTTTTCCATTATTCCGTTATCATATTGTTCTATTTCTTTACCACAGTTCATATACGATATCATTTCGTTTTTGATTCAAATCTCCATTAAAATATCGTAACCAAAGACAAATATGAATTTGCTTCTAAAACCTCATATGAACCATTGCTAAGGATCTCTTGTAAAGAGTATAGATTAAAGTTATTCATTATCAAACAGGTTTTTGATTTTTGACTAACACATCTACTTACAATGGATTATTTTTCCATGTACTTAAATGAATTAAGTACCTTGAAGCGATAAATTGTTTTGGTAATTAGTGTTGTCGAGAATTCGTAATTGACCAAAATAACGCAACCACCTCAATGAAAGTTTTTAAGACTAAAACGAACAAATGAAGAGTGTTCTTCATGAATTCAATTTTGCTTCTCAAAGCAAAGACTCATTGAAATGAGTGGGAGCATTCTCTTAAACCGTTAAGATGAGAACGAGGTTCAAGAAGTAAAAGATAATAATCGAATTGATACAAGGTAATGTTAAAAGTAAAGTCATTGAGGAATGACGATACTAAACCTATCAATCCCGACCAATAAAGTTTCCATTGTCTTAAATGTTGGACACGAGAAAGGAAACTACCCCAAATTATTGAAGAATCAACAAGTTAGTTGTGGGACATCTAATGGAACCTTCTTCTTTAAATGTTTATTTGATTAAACATGAATTTTGCTAGTACCACTTCGTCAATATTAGAAACCAGTGGAGGTTTTTCATCATTGTACTTGCTACATAGGATGATTAGAATATGACGACTAGCAACAATAATATCGAGAGATAGAGTAATTGTGTACTCAATCTAGTTTTTGGATTTAAAGTTGTACTTAATTGTGACTATTAAGTGCGTAAACTCTAAATAAGAATATAAACTTGTTAAGATACAAAAGAGGTTTTCACTTTTGTGACCCTTACACCACGATTTGATGTATGGCTAGCCCATTATCAAGGTGATTATATTCTAAACCAAACTAGAATGATATATCATGTAGATGATGTAAGATTCAAATTGGTAACCCAAGATTAAACCTTAAATTTTGGAATGATGAACGCAAAGAGTTATCAAGTACTCTTGAAACCATTAGATTGTTAATGGTATATGCGTATCTTGTATTCAAAGCAAGATGTCTCATGCCTTTTGGTTGAAAAGGAGATCGAGGTTGTAAATCATTGATCCATAATAGGTTGATCATTCTCTTTTACCAACGATTTAAGTTGACGCTATTGTGTTAACTTAATAAGGTAAATAGAAAATCTTTAAAGAAGTTTAAAGAGTTAAAGAAATCATGATTTAGTCGTGATGGGATTATCAAAGTGAAGACTTTGATATAAGCCAAAGCAAATGTGATATAGTATCATAAGTTAATCTCTCTTAGCACGCATTATGGGATAATGTATGATTGGATAAGAATTCAAACGCTATTCGATAAGGTTTGGACTTCGATCAAGTTATTTTGAGTTACTTGATCCTTTTGGGGATTTTATCATTTTGTCTAAATTATTTTTCCACTAAATCGAATCATATGAGATATGAAATGGTAAGGGTACCATGTTTGTAAGTTTTCACAAGAAACAAATGCTCATTTATCCCCTTCTTTTCTCACGAGTACGACGGGTTTGCGGCTCATGAAGCTGTCTTTCTAAAATACAAGTTTATTTTAGAAGACAGAGTGGGAGAAATCACTCAAGAGCCACAAAGAGTGCCACAAAGAATGTTATGTCGCAAGAAACTGGTCTTTCTTGGCTACATGAGACGTTTTGTGTAAGACATTGTTTCTTCAAAACCTAGGAGGTTAAATTCGTCACTTGTTAAAAATGATGAATTCATGCTACTTTTAAGAAAGTAAAGAGCATATAACTTACAAAAGAAATTGTTTGATTCAAGTTGATTGCTTCTAGAAAGTAATGAACATTTGACTTACATAAGAGTGTTTAAGTCACAACTAAATATAAGGCTTAGAACCATGAAAATCCAATATAAAAGGCTTGATTAGTGACAAAGGGTCTTGCACTAATAAAGAGATATTTCAAAGCAAGATTGGTTGCAAAGGGTTTTTGCACTAATTGAAATGCTTAAGTCTATTTGGATCTTCTTAGGGATTGTGTTTCATTATTATGAAATACATAGCGAGTGAATCTAAAACACACTTCTTCAATAGAAGGAATGTATTCAATACATGTCATGAGTTTATTAGATTCTTGCAATCCTAAGATAATGTGAAACTTAAGAGAGGGTCTTAAGTAGGACATCAATGAGTTGGAATCAACATTTTGATCATGTGATAAAACATTTCTCGATAAGTCGAGAAGTTGTGTTTATACATGGAGTTTAGTGGGAGTTACGGAAATTTTAATTAGTCCGATATGTGGATGACATATTGATCATTGCGAATGATTTAAGACTTTTGGAGTATTATAATACATCTTGAATATCCGGATTTATGAAGATAAATCCACATGATATTAGCGTCAGTAAGAAGTCTTGTGTTGATAAGATTCATGACTAGTTCAATTAAATTGAACATATTTGATTGATTTCATTTGCTTCCGCTGCTAAATCAATTAAAAAGAAATGATGTATAACACTTCATATGCTTTGAGTATGATGAATTGTTTTCAAAATCGAATTTAAGTAATCTTTACCAAGTAAGCCATAAAGATTACCCTTAGTGCTTACAGAAGCATTAAGGCAATAAAGCAAAGTGTTTATGATGCAATATTGTGTAAGGGTGTTACACAAGTGACAATTGACAATTGAGATTGCGCATGGTTTCCGACAAAACCATAATCAAAACACATTAGGATGGTTAAGATACCATTGTGGCTATGATAATTAAGAAGTAGATTTTCTAGAATCATTCTAGGCAATAAAGAACAATGAGAGATATTTATAACGGAAATTGAGTACACTTGTGATCATGAGATGTGCAAGAAAGATGAGTCCCACACACTGTGAAAACAGTGGGAGCTATTCTTAGGCTAGAAAGCCTATGTCTTGATTGGATCTCGATACGTACTCAGAAAGTTTTGTAATGCAAATGTATACATTACAAAGGAAAACGAGTATGTAGTAAGGTTGAGTAAGGTACAAGAAGTTGATAAAACCTACTAACCAAAGCCTTCTCAAAGGCTAAACATGATGAGTCATGTCATTTCAATTGAATTGAAATGGACAACTACGTACAAGATCAAATTAGATTATAGAATATGAAATAGTAATCAGGCATTGACTATTCATATGTGATAATCGCATTTGTCGTTCGAGTTTTACTTTAAAACTCTTTTATTATACTTTGTTACATCCAAACGGGTTGTAGAGACAATTGAACCCCGTTAAAGTGAACACGGATTAACATTGTATTCGCCCATAGTCACTTGTATGAGGTGACGTCTCGAAGTGACTAGAGTGTGATGCGATTGATGGCAAGTTCAAGTGCCATACAGTCATGTGAGATGACTAGTCGATCACATAGGCAGATGTTAGGAACACCTTGTCGGGCCTAATGACCGCTTATAGAGTTCTGGCAAATTTATATAGCCTGGTCGTGGCGAGAGCTGCTATAGTATTCTAATGAGTCGATTCTTTTGACTAAAGACTATTCACCTAAGATGGCTCGGGCCGTAGATTAACTTTGATTTGTGTTACTACGACCTTCGTAAATGGGGTCAAATGGGCATATTTTGGGTTATGATGGTGTGGCTAGTCGAAGGGAATGAGTGCGATAAGAATTGTCCATCCCCTTGTCAGGGTTAAAACAATATCTCGGGGCCACTCGAGGAGTAATGAATCGAAATGCGTGGCCACGCTCGGAAGGTATCCGAGTGGATAAATCCGGTCAATCGCTTATTCTCCGGATCGAGGAAACCACTCTCGATATGATCACTTGCAAGTACGACCGAAAGACACCTTGCATTGAGTGGGAGATAGTAATAGGACAAGAGAATTGGTGACGCACACTTGTCGAGGACAAGTGGGAGATTGTTGGGAAATGTGTCCTCAACAATAGTGCGATCACATGATTTAAATATCATTACTAAATCTCATTTTAAGAATACAATTGGGAAGTAATATTGTTACTGTCAACTGGTCAACATATATCGGTAATGATTGGCTGACTAGAGTTTGACATTACTGTCGTGTGACGGTGGTGATCAGTTGACCCCCTAGGTCATACCTAAAGGGCAATACACTTAATTGATTATTTAATTAATCGTATAACGTTACGAGTTGATTAAATTACTTGAAAATTGACGGGCGATTTTGGAAGTAAAATTTACGTATCAAATTGAAATGTGATTAAATGAGATACGGTCCAAGTAATTGAATTGTATCATTACTCGGATGAAATAATTGTTTAATGTAACAATTGAATTGAATGAATTATTATAAATACAAACTGTTGTGATTTATAAAGTGGTAAAATATTTTGGTACGAGTAATTGTGAAATTACTAAGTCAATTTTTGTATGTGACGTATTTTTGATAATACGTTGATTTTTAATATGTTAAAAATTACATAACAAATATATGTGACATGTGACATGTAACATATAGACAATTGACAAAAATGATATGGACACCATGTTATGTAAAGTGCCGAAAATAAGAGGGGAATGGACTTAATATTGTGTTTATATTTTAAATAAGAAAACATAATGATTATAAAGTAATCTAGCCATGCAAGCCTATGAACATTTGTTAAGAGCAACAATTTCATGCATTGGCTCTTTCCTTCCTCCACTCCCACCGGTTTTGGGAAGTAAAAACACTTGAGTTTGTTTTTCTTATTTTGCCCAATATTCACTAAGAGGTAGTGGATGCTTATTCATTCTTTTACTCATCAAAATATAAGATTTCTAGAGAGACAAAAACTCTCTCTTCTTCTTCTCTCCCATATAGCCGAAATTATTAAGTATGTATAATAATTTTGGGTCATTTTTCTACTAGATTAATATTATACTAGTATTCATAATATTAATTAGATTAAGTGTTAAGCCTTGGGTATAAAGCTTGGGGAGAGATCTTATTCTTAGATCTTGTTCATCCATTGGAATAGCTCAAGAACAAGAAGAGAAAGGTGATCTCTCTTGTGCCCAATATAGCCGAAATATTGAATGTAAGGACATTATTTCTCTTCTTTTATATTATTGTTTGCATGCATAAAATCCGTTTTAATTTTATGACAAATTATTTTAGACATATATGAGTATGTTAAAGTGTATATGAATCTTCATTTCCTACACTTACTTTAAATATTGACTCAGTACGGGGTTTTCTTGTAGAAAGGCCGCCAAAAACCCGACGTCAAGCAATGGAAGATGCTGTTAACAAGCTTACTGAGGCCGTGAACCTCATGATGACCCGAATGGATGCAATCGAATCTAAGCTGGGTGAAGATTCCCCTCCACCACTGACTGATCTGGAAAAACGGTTCAAGTTCATCGAAGACCGTTTGAAACTCTCCCAGGGGAAGAACATTCACTATGAGAATGCTAGGGCCTATGCCCCGGTGCAGGATAAGTTGCCCACGAACATGGTACTCACTGACATCCCAAAGTTTAAGGGCACAGAAGATCCAGTCCACCATGTTAAGGCCTATAAGGGGTACTTAGCACTAAAGGGAGTACCTGCTGACATGCTCTCTGAAATCTTTGCCCAATCTCTGGATGAACACCCGAAGGCGTGGTTCTATAATCTTGACCTTAAGAACTTCCCCACTTTCGAAGATATCACGGTAGAGTTTTGTAAACACTATGCTGACAATGTCGAGATTCAGACCAACATAAGAACGCTAGAGGTTATGACACAGAAAGACAGAGAAGGCTTTACTGAATTCCTTGCAAGATGGCGCGCTGAAAGCGTGAAATTAGCCAAGAAGTCTGACGAAGTTAAAATGGTAGATAAGTTCGTAAAGAATCTACGACCTATTTACCGCAATGCTCTGAAATACCAGAATTTTGGCTCTTTCAAAGAATTGATAAGAATCGGGATAAAGGTAGAAGATGATGTCATAAGGGCAGAGGCTGAAAAGCCGAAAGGGTACCAAGGGGTCTCATCGTCTAAGGCCAAGGCCCTAGCAACAACCCATATTGATGAAGCCATCAATCTCTTAGAAGGGCAATCGAAGAAGTCGCAGCGCCAAACACCTAGGGCATTCACCGATATCGGATGCACTTATACATACGCTCTCCAAAGGCTCATAGCCCAAGGAAAGCTGAAGCCTATTGGTCCAACTCCGGACCCTCCTGCTGATCAACAAGGTAAATGGTATAAACCAAATGCCTACTGTGCCTTTCACCAAGGGAAAGGCCATGATACTGAAAGGTGCTATCGACTAAAGCACGAAATCCAAGACATGATCGAGAATGGAACACTCCCGATCCCAACTGTTAAACCCAATAACATCACCAATCCATTTGGCGATCACGCTAACTTTTTTTCTGTTGAAAACAATGTCGATTACTCCCATCTTATCCGCCCATGTCACTTGAAAGGGGTGTTTATCGGGAAGATATTTGTGGATTGTTTGTAATTCTTGCCAAACCCGAAGAATGAAATTCAAGTCGGGAGTCTTGCTCTAGAATGTACTCCTCTCGTTAACAAAGTTAATAAAAGACAATTCGATTCACCAACCTCCATCACTAGCATAGAACCTCAGAGGACTACCTCGGGATGGAGGCAAACCATCACAGGGATCAAGGACAAGAGCCGAGCATCTAAGTTGACAACTGAAAAAGGGAAAGCTCAAGACCAGATTTGAAAAATTATGAGTCGGGATCTGTTTTCTTTTCTTAGTCGAGTCGAGTCTAGGACTTTCTTTTCTTGAAGTTGAGTCGTTTGTCCCGCGATGACCTAGGGTGTGTCCTAGGAATCGTTCCTTTGAGTCTGTTAAGCATGTGTCATTCCAATAAAAAAGTTGCAGTTTCGTTGCCAAATATGTCTTGTTTCCAATCCTCAATCATTCCGAAACATGATAAAACGCACAACACACTCAAAGGAATCCCTGGGGTAGAAATATGTCCCGTTTCAAAATGTAAGGATACTTTAGGATCTCGTGTCTGTTTCCTTTACCTATTCCATGTCTGGCGGTAGAAAACCTCCATCAGAACCAATGTTTGTGACAAGCTTTTAGATGATTCTATGACAAACCCGGACTAGCTCCTTGTTTCCCCTATCGATGATGGAAGGCAAGCCTTTTCCCCAACAAAATCATCCCATCTCGAAGAGAGAAGATATTAACCCGTTCTAACAAGGAATTGTTAGTTCCTACCCAAATTAGTTGGCGAAGCCCAGTTTTCAAGGTGTATCCATTTATGACTAAGAGAATGAATAGAAGATCATTTTCAAAGAGAGAAAAAAAGATGAAAAAAAAAAAATGAGAAAAAATGAAAAATTGGAAAAATGAAAAAAATGAAAAAAGAAAAAAAGAAAAGTGATGAAAGAAAAAGGAAAAAAGAAAAAAGATGTTGAAGTCATTGCAGAACGCTTTTGGTTGAATGTCGAAGTTACGGAAACCAGAAGTCAAGTCAAGTACCCATAGTTGAAATTCAATGGGCGAAGCCCAAAGGATTAAGTAGTAACCTCTTTACCCTCTAAGTCCTTCCTGAGACAGTTACAAAGGGATAGTCGGGATTTTGAGAATCATTCCGCTTGTGTTGTTATACCTAGCTTTTAGGGTCCAGACATGGAAATTTGAACCCACAACATTTTCCAACCCATTTGCACTCGTGGTTCATCAAACCCGAGACACCCATTCCAACCACATCAGCAGCCATAGCCCTTGGCCTTAGCACCACAAAACAAACCTTCAGAATGATGGTTAACCTTTTCAACTTGTTTTTACCAAGATCCACATCCCAAAGAACCACAACCTTTTGTACCAACCCTAGACACGGGATTTAACTGTACTTTACAGGCTAGAATGGGATATGACATGATACCTTAGGTGAAACCTTCGAGTGTGTACACACAATCAAAATGCCAAATTTATGCACCTTGATCGAACTACGTCGGATTTGATTTCGCTCCACGCGAATACGTAGGCAGTCCTTCAGAATAAGGGATTCAATCCACTCATCAACCAAGTTGTCATCTTGTCGGTTTCTTACAGGTCTTAACCAAGTCCAAATGAAGCCACCTTTATTTGAGTCGGTCTTAGCACTCGATGTAGGCTAGGATAAGGATATAGGTTCAGATGAGTAGTGTCAAGTCTCAGAATGAGCTTTATCTAATGGTTTAGGCAAAGATGCTGAGTCATATAGATGTGGGTTTGTGTTGGGAACAGAAAATAGTAAAAACCCGCTGAAAAGAAAGAAGGCGTGGAACAAAAAATAGTAAAAGCTCGCTGAAAAGAAAGAAGGCGGTGGCAAGAAATGATGAAACTCGCTGAAAAGAAAGGAGGCGAGGAGAAGAGTGACAGACTGTTCCCGACAAAAGTCATGTGTGATGTCTAAGTGTTCTCATAAAATCAGTCTGGGCGAAGCCAATGTTTTTGCTCCGTGGGTTTAATCCACCCTGTTAATGCCAAGTGATCTTGATTCCCATGCGCCCTCGGGAGCACGCCCATGCCATACGATATCTCCTTCCCAAGTCGACGACCTTGTGATTCCCATTTGCCAACTTTGGCGCCGGAACGGCCGATTTACATTTCTACCCCCAACAAGTCAATAATTGAATTAAAACCCGTGCACACTTAGGGTTTTATTTTCCTTTTTTGTTTTACGGTAGCGGGCTACGCCCACGTTTGTTTACGGGTCATACAGAGTGTCTGAGTCGTATTTCCTGCTCACCCGTCAAGGTTCGATTTCAAAATGTCAAAGATTTCAGAATTCCGAAATTTCAAAAACTTTTTGCGAATTTCAAAAACTTTTTGCGAATTATGGATAGATGATCCAAGTCAAGGTTCAAATCTCAAAGTTCAAAATCAAATTTTGGGTCGACGACCCAACATCCAAGTGATTCATTTCAAATTCAAAATTTGGGTCGATAGCCCAATTATTCAAAATTTTCAACATGTTCAAATTTCGAGTCGATGACCCAGTCTTTCAAACTCAAATTTCGGGTCGATGACCCAACATTCCAAGTTATGTCAAATTCAAAATTCGGGTCGATGACCCAATTATTCAAAATTTTCAAATTCAATTTTCGGGCCGATGACCCAATCTTTCAAATGATCTAATTTTAGGATCGATGATCCAAATGTGCTTATGTGATGATTATTGCTAGTACGTTTTTGTGTTTCGAAAGTAGCAGGATATGCTTCAAGCTGGGGCTCTAAAGTCTTCGACTTTAGAGCCATTGTAAATCGGGGCTCTACTGGCCGTTGGCTTCGAGACCATTATCAAGATGAAATGGATGACATCCACTCAGAATTCAATTCGATACAAGAGTATGAAATGGAAGAATTCCGTAGCTGAAAGCAAATGATGAAAGCGGCGGCAACCTCCTTGGAAAGTCCCGTCCCATTCGGACAAGTGCCAGCAGATGATAAGTTTTGGGCAAGTGTCAACAGATGATGAATTTTGGACAAATGCCAGATGATAAACTTTGGGCATGTGTCGCAGCTGATTCTTGCCGAACTACGACGCGGGTTTGATTCCGTCTGAAACGGATACGTAGGCGCCTAAGGATAAGGCTCAATCCACCATATATGCAATTTATGGGTCGACGACCAATGACGATAATTTGACACAACGAAGCAAGAGTCAATCCCCAACGAAGTTTGGTATGATCTCTTCTTATGGTCAAGGCGAGCTTATATACGCAAGTCTAATGGACTATAAACGACCCGAAGAATCCTCAGGTCGAAAGGGACCTGGGGTATACTTTGACTTTCGCCTTGTCCAAGCCTCAGTCAAAGTGGGGGCTCTGTAGATACCCTTATCCGTCGATATTGGAATTTATAGAGAACCCGACAAACACCCGATGATGATAGGACACATGTATTCTTTAGTTGTCATTGTCATTATTTGGAGCTCGTTTTACGATGTAGAATGGGCGTCGTCGATGAAGTATTTTATTAATTTAAATGATATTTAAATTAATGTTTTTTTAAGTGAGTTCATTTTATTAATTTAAATGATATTTAAATTATGTCTTTTTTTAGGTGAATTCAATTTATTTTATTTTATTTTGAATTTATTTTCCCAAGTTTATTTTATTGAAAATAAAATAAATATTTGATTTGAAAAATCATTTTATGAGTATATTTGGTTTGAAAAATCATTTATTTTAATATGTTAATTGATTTGAAAAATCGATTTGAAAATCGAAAAGAACTCGTTTTGAACATGTGTTTTTGATCTCGATTTTAGCTCGGTTTTTGAGCCCGTTTTCTTTACGAATTGGCACGAATCTCGAGTACACTAACCAACCTAGACCACTACCCATCCAACCCCAGTTCAAACCCCATAACCCTAACCCATACCCTAATATCCTACCCATATTACCTTACCTTAATCACCAAGAAAACCCCCCATACGAACCCTAGAAAACCCCCCAAAAGCTGGACAGCAGCTATGCGTGAGCAGGCCCGACTGCCTCTCCCTCCCTTTTACCCTACTTTAACTCCTTATAAATACCCACCCTTCACCATACATTCATTCCTGTAAGTTCTCCCCACATCCTAACATCACTCACAAGCTTTAAACCTCAGAAACAAACCCTAATTGCCTCTCAAAAACCCTCCACAAAACCGACATACAAACTGAAACTGTTTGTGTGTCCTTCTCGAAAAACAATTCGTTCCTCCCTCAAACCTCCATCAAAACTCGAGTTTCTTGTTCCTAATTAACCATACAACATCCATCTACACATTAGACAAAGATTTAAGAGCCAAATTGCCCTTGAGAGTACACGAAATCCCTCGAAAAACAGAGTGTTATACACTCTGTTTTCGCGGTTTGTTCCTGTCTGTCCGATTCTGTTGTGCTCGTTTTTCGTGCCCAATAACTCAAAACGAGCAGGGGTTGCTTTAAGATCTCTGTTCTCCTCTCTTTCTAGTTTTCAAAACATCTTTTAAATCGAATTTTCATCGTGAAACGAGGGAGAAATCATTGTTTGAAAGTTGCTGTCCAGATTTGCCAAAAACGCGTGTTTGCTTTGTTTCTTCGTCGACGACGGCCTCTCGAGATAAAATCTACCATCGATTACGACCCAAGACGGTGTCAACGATACATGTAGGTTGAGGGTGCATCAAATCCTCCTCTTTCTCCCTTTTATTTCGTTTTTTTTATGTTTGTTTTTTATAGTTTGTTTTTATTTGCTTATCGTTTTTGTTTATCGATTGTTATAATTAACTACGAAACTAGTTTAGTCCGAGTATGAGTTAAAGTACCACCATGAACACCCGCGTTGACTTGAGATGGGAAAGAAACCGCTACATCAGTCGGTCGTACACCCCCGTCTCATTTACATATCCTCGTGTTCAAGGTAGGGCATTAATAAAACAAATTCTGACTTCGCTCTTCGCTTTTGACCCCTCTTTTGTTTCATGTAATTCGACCCACCTTAGGACCACTCACATGTTAGTTTGACCTCTGATTGTTAACATATAACTCATTTAGATGACATTAGATCGATTTGATAACCTAATTAGACACATTAGGGTACATCGACATAGCTTTAAAAACCGATTAACAATTCTGTAACTTAATTGAACTCATCTTCCCTTTCACTAATTTTCTCGCTAGCATGGAAGTGCGTGCTTAACACCTTTCCATTTGCCCTCGTTGACGATTTAGAATTGTACCTAACCTAGTTCGTATTTATTTAATTCAATTTGTAATTAATTAACCTTTAATTTGTTTTATTTATTTCTAATGTTTTAAAAGTCGTTTTAATTATATTTTATGGTTCAAAATCTGTAAATTTAATTTAATGAATTTTTTCGTAATTTATTTTACTGATTTCGTAATTAAAACATAATTAACTTTGCTTTTCTACAAAAACCGTGCCTTGCACGGGTCTGTCTGACTTCTTATCCGTGCATTGCACGGGTCTGCTAGTTTTAGTTTCTTTTCTTCTTTTGTTTCTTTAATTGTTTACTAATCCTATTTTAATAAATATGGATTGGTGAATAATTTTAATAAGTTGGGTTCAATTTAATTAATAAGTTGTACCTAATTTATTTCAAGCCTTTGTACTTATTTATTTTAATTTAATTAGTTTAATTCTAATCTAATTTGTTTATTAACTAATAATTCGGCTAACATCTTTAATTAGTCTAACTTAGCTTTAGTTTTTTTTGTTTACATTTGTTTCGTTTATTAAGACTTAATAGTTTAAGTTGTATTTTGTTAGTTTGTATTGTAATCTGAGTCAAAGTAATTACGATAGTTGTTGTAATTAGATTGAGTTGTAATTTATTTCTCGTTGTGTCGGCATGAAATGCCTGGGTTGTAATAGGATAGATCCCAACGGCTCCCCCATTCCCATCAAGCCTTGTTTGTTTCGTTTGTATGTTGTTAGATCAATCAACCCACATGCTAAATTACAACTTTGACAAAGTTAGTTTAGTTGCATCTAAAACGACATAGAAATTGTTGTCACATGTTAGGGTTTTAAAACGATGTTTGCATATCATATATCGTAGTAGCTATGACCTTGTTTGAAATCCGACACTTGACTTAGTAGAGGCCGTTATTGACGGGCGGGGTTAGGTGTCCTTATGGGCTTCCTAACACGTACCCTCACCCCTTACTCAAGATCTATGGTTTGTGGATCCGTCTAAATACCATTGGATTATGAGAGTCATTCAAATCGAGTGATATAGGGTACAAGTCTTTATCTTTAATCACTCGTAGTCGATTGGCTTTATGCTTTTCGATGAAAGGTGTAAAGTTGACTTGAACGGTTCCAAGTTCCCAAAAAACTTGGTGGCGACTCTAATATGTCTTAATTCGATTCGAAAGAACCTCGAGTCGATTATGCCTAGTGTGGATCCCGCGGACGCAGTTCCCGAGGGCCTTGTCCACAGGTACCTAAAAACTGTATCTAATCCTTTCTGCAGGAAGAAGTGAAAGAAAACAATCAATGGTATCTTGACAGTGGATGTTCAAGACACATGACCGGAGATAAGAATCTATTTCTTTCACTCAAACCCTTCAACGGAGGCAAAGTGATGTTCGGGGACAACAAAATGGGAAAAGTAATCGGCGTTGGCAAAATTGGAATCTCTAAGTCTCACGCGATCAGTGATGTTTATCTCGTGGACGGTCTAAAACATAACTTGTTAAGCATATCTTAACTATGCGACAAAGGTAACAAAGTAGTTTTTCATACTGATAGTTGTCGCATTATTATTGAAGGAACTAGCAATGTTATTCTTGAAGGCCACAGAAAAGGGAATGTTTATATGGTATATTTAAATGCTGTGCCTACTAACTCCTTTTCGTGCATGAAAGTTACACTTGATGATCCTTGTCCATGGCATAAACGTTTTGGTCACATTAGCTCACTAACCTTGAATAAACTCAAGAAGTGGGACTTGGTTGAAGGGTTACCTAAGATCAAGTTCGACCAAGAAAAGATGTGTGACACGAGTGCAAGGTGTAAACAAGTAAGATCATCATTCAAACCAAAAAGAGTAGTAAGCACAAATCAAGCCTTGGAATTAGTACACATGGATTTATGTGGACCAATGAAGGTAAGGAGTAGAAGAGGATCCAGGTACGTCTTCGTTCTTGTAGACGACTACTCAAGGTATGTATGGCCTATCTTTCTTCATTAAAAAGACGAAACTTTTGATGAATTTGATTGTCTTATGAAACGTGTTCAAAACAAATATAAGACTAATCTTGTATCTATTCGTACGGATCATGGAACCGAATTTGATAATCAAACTTTTATAGAATATTGTAGAGTTAATGGTGTAGGGCACAACTTTTCTGCACCAAGAACTCCTCAACAAAACGGTGTCGTTGAACGTATGAATAGAACTTTAGAAGATATGGCACGTACAATGCTCTTGTGTAGTGGTTTACCTCGTAACTTTTGGGCTGAAGCCATTAGTACTTCTAGCTACATCCATAATCGTGCTATGATCCGACCTATTCTTAAGAAAACCCCCTACGAACTCCTTAGAGGTCGAAACCTAATATCTCCCATCTTCGTTGCTTTGGGAGCAAGTGCTTTGTGCATAATAACGGTAAAACCCGTTTAAGCAAATTCGACCCTAGAAGTGATGAGGCGATTTTCATAGGATACTCAGATCATAGCAAAGCTTACAAAGTCATCAATAAAAGAACTCTTTGTATTGAAAAAAGTATCCACGTTATTTTTGATGAAGATAACGTGTTCGATAAGCCTTTACAGGATGAGGAAGAAGACTTGGATGAATCCGACTTTCGTCTCTCAAGAGACGATCCCCCGGAGTTGGAATTAGAGGACAATGAAATTGAGGGAATAAGTGATGAACTTACTCGTTCCTCAAAAGATAAAAAGGAGAAAGGCAAAGTTATAGTTGATGATACTATAACATTGACTCAAGACAAGAACTCCCAAAACAATGTTATAGATGATGTTACTATAACATTGAATCCAAATCAAAGTGTAGAGTCCGAGGTTATAATCGGCTCAAATACAACACCCGGATTGGATTCAGGGGGAACTTCCTCTAATTCCGAACCAAATGAAGTCGGGTCAAGCTCAAATAACGATGAAGAACCAAGCACTTCAACAAAATGGAAATACAAGAACTCACATCCCATGGACAATATTCTTGGAAATATTAATAAGGGTGTTCAAACAAGACGTTCCTTAAACAACTTATGTTCCTTCTACTCTTTTCTATCCATGATCGAACCAAAGAATATCAATGAAGCTCTTGCTGAATCAGATTGGATTATAGCTATGCAAGAAGAGCTACAACAGTTCGAAAGAAACAAGGTTTGGTATTTAGTTCCTAGACCAAAAGATCGTTCAGTCATTGGAACTAGGTGGGTCTTCAGGAACAAATTAGATGATGCCGGAGTCATTGTCAGAAACAAAGCAAGATTGGTGGTCCAAGGGTATAATCAATAAGAAGGAATAGATTATGACGAGACTTTCGCACCTGTTGCTCATCTTGAAGCTATTAGACTTCTGATAGCATCCACCGCACACAAGGGAATGAAGCTCTTCCAGATGGATGTCAAGACGGCATTCTTAAACGGTTATTTACAAGAGGAAGTCTTCGTTGAACAGCCCTCTGGTTTTAAGAATATCAAATTTGAGGATCACGTATTCAAATTAGATAAAGCCCTATACGGATTAAAGCAAGCACCTAGGGCTTGGTACGATCGATTATCTAAGTTTCTACTTGACAGTGGATTCAGTAGAGGATCCGTCGATAAAACCCTATTTCTAAAAACTGAGGGTTCTGACCTTTTGGTTGTTCAAATATACGTCGATGATATCATCTTTGGATCGACCAACCGAAGCTTGTGCAAATATTTTTCTGAGTTGATGACTTCCGAGTTCGAGATGAGTATGATGGGAGAATTAAAATTCTTCTTAGGGCTGCAAATAAAACAAACTGATGAAGGCATTAAAATCCATCAACAGAAATACATCAAGGAGTTGATCCGGAAATTCGGAATAGAAAATTCACATGCTATGCCTACTCCAATGGTCGAGAACAAGAAATTGACATTGGATGAAAATGGTAAATCAGTTGATGAAACTACTTACCATGGGATGATTGGGTCACTGTTATATTTGACCGCAAGTAGACCCGATGTTATGTTTAGCGTATGCGTTTGTGCGAGATATCAATCATCTCCCAAAGAATCGGATATGACGGCCGTAAAACGAATTTTACGTTACTTGATTGGAACGGCCAACTTATACCTATAGTATCCAATGGAGTGTAATTTTGATCTAGTCGGTTATTCCGATGCCGACTACGCAGGATGTTCTCTAGACAGAAAAAGTATGTCGGGTGTCGCCACATTTGTCGAACCGTGTATTATTATGTGTGGTTCGAAGAAACAAAATTCGGTTGCTCTCTCAATCTTTGAAGCCGAATATATTGTTTCGCAGAGGACTGGTATGTACTCAACTCTTATGGCTTAAGCAACAATTACGTGATTATGGTGTTGACGTAGGATGTATTCCTATTTTGTGTGATAATACTAGTGCAATTATAATATCTAAAAATCCCGCACAACATTCACGTACTAAACACATTGAAATAAGACATCATTTTATTCGAGACCATGTTGAGAAGGGGAATATAAAACTTGAATTTTGTAGTACTGAAAAACAATGGGCAGACATTTTGACAAAATCATTAGCTAGAGAACATTTTGAGACTTTACGGTTGGAAATTGGTTTAATCAGTGGCACCTAAGCTTCTATATGTGTTCAATTTCCTTATGACTAACTAGTTAAGTTGAAATTGTATGACTGTGTCCGTATATTGCGTTGCATGAATAATTTCGTTTGTAGAAATATTTTTATCATAAAATTCTATTTGCAATTTAGAATTTAATTATTATACAAACTTATTTCCTATCACAATACACAAACACACCAAATTTTTTATCTTTCCAATTCACATAAAATCTTTCCAAATTGATCTCTTGGAACACGGCTCACACTTCCTATACAAACTCATTTTCCTTATTCTTATCTTTTACCATAATAACTCTATCCCTTAAATTCCTATACCTACCATAATTCCTATTCCTAATTAAACACTTACCATATTTCATCTCCACTTGTTAACCCTATACCTAGCCTACACCTATTTCTACCCCCCTTGCGTGTTACCCGTCCAACCAACCCCACTTGCATACTTTTCTTCTTCTCAAAATTTTACCATCATCACAACTCATCTTCTTTATACAACCCATCACCATCACCTCCTTTTTCAAACTATCATCATCATCATGAATACAACCCATGCAAAAAATACCCGATCTTCAACCCGTCACCACCAAAACCGCCCCTTTCATACCCAAACATCACCACTACCACCACATGATCCTCGTTCCACTATTTGTCCTTCACCACAACCAAACCAAAATATGCCCTTGTTTCGTGTTCGGGACGAGTCGGTGTCCGAAGGCAAAAGACGCCGTCTTTTCAAAGGAAAAAATAAGGTAGTTGTCGATGAAAGTGAAGCTTTGGAGGAACCCGAGGTTATAGTTCGGAATGGTGTTGCTCGTACCTTGCTTAGGGATGTTTCGAAAGCCGCGACCAAGGAAGGGTTAAATCGTGTTCGGCTTACTCATGACGAAAGCATCCTAGTTAATCGAGTTTTGAGGTATTCCATTCATGGTGGAAGGCATTATCCGAAATCTTGGTTGGTTAATGTTCCCGCTCTTGCTTTCTTTATTAATTTTCTTGATTTTCAAGGGTGGAGTCACATTAGTCGGTTTTCGGGTCCTATTTATCCAGTTGAGGTGGTTCAATTCTTTGCTAGTGTCTCAATTAAGAAAGGAGTCTTGCATGCGGTTGTTAATGGAGTTGATGTGACGGTCTCTGTTTGGGATTTTGCTCTTCTTTTTTTTCGGTTCCCGATGACGGAATTGAATTAAATCCGAGTCTTGAATGGTCTAATGTGGTGAGTGAAAAAGAGTTGTTAGTGAAAAAGTATTTTGAGGAGATGACGGAAGGAGGTAATATCGTGGTTCGTCCTCTCTCGGCAAAAATCAAGTTCCTCTTGAACTTTTTGTGGAACACAGTGGTGCCGAGGAGAGGAGGCCGTGATAAGGTGTCGAGTTATAAAGCAATAATGGTCTATTCTTGGTTGGAAGGTCAGAAAGTGAATTTGGGTAGTGTCGTGTTGCACCGTATAATTCAAACAAGTCTCACGGTGACAAAAGAGAAGTTGAGCACCACAATCGATTTACCATATGGGATGTGGGTGTCTCGGTTGTTGGAGATTAAGCGTGTGGTAGGACAAGATAGTTACGGTGTTAGTGCTCGGGATTGTATGGGTGACAAGTTGATCAAGCTTATGGGTCTTGTTGTTGATGGACCCGAGTTGCTTCTTGTTAAAGATGTTGAGAAAACCCCGGGAGATTCGGGTTTGGGAGCTATGGAGTCGAAATTAGAAGGGTTTATGAGTGGTTTAATGGAGAAATTTGAGGAGCATTCGACTAATTTGGCTACGGTGTTGTAACGGGTTGGACCATCTCGGTCTTTAGACTCGGACTTGGATGTTACTCGGGTGTACTCTTGGATGGAGGAAGTGGACAAAAGGTTGGCGGGTTTTGAGAGGGAGTTGAAGGCAATTCGTGGGGAAGTGTTCCCACACAGTGATCGTCTCACTTTCCTTACGAGTCAAGGTGGAGCTTTGGTTATGCACGGGAAAGCCATGGCGGGTGATCAAGCGCTCACGTTGGAGACCACAAAAGCTCTCTTCTTGAAAGTGCTTAACTATGAAAGGAGTATTGGTACTCTTTCTCAGCTGGTTCGGAGCTCGTTTGACCGTCTTGATGCCTTAGAGCATCGTACTAGGCCCGACTACGTGAACCCGTATAAGACCCGTAACATTTGATTTCCTCTCGCCTTATCACATCTAGCCCTTACCTTATTTAGCTTTCTTTTTCTTTTCTGTTGGTGTGTTTAAACATTATCATTCGGCCCATATTGGTAATGCACTTGTGGTTATGGCCCAAGTGTTTCATTAGACATGTGTTCATTCGGCCCATTTTGGCTTAAACATGTTTAATTCCTAAGTTTGTATGGTACTTATCTTTTGGATGTTTATCGTTTTGCGTGTTATTTTTATTTCTTCTGACGTTTTATCTCTTGTCTCGTCTTATATTATTCTAGTCATTTTTTATTTGTTCTTAGCTTTTCGATGATGTCAAGAGGGGGAAAGAACGTCTATAGTAAGCATCTACCTAAGCTTGCTCCTTGTCAAGACCAATTGTCTCTTAAAGTCCATACAGTTTCGGTTTTTGAAAAATCGTTTTGATCTTACGTTAATCTTTATTATCAAGATAACGGTATTATATTGAGGGGGAACTACTACATACTTAGTCACAATTTTAAGAGACTTGCCATCATCAAAAAGGGGGAATTTGTTGAACCATATAGCTTATATGTTTATGTTTTGATGATGTCAAGGTGCTTTACATTTTATATACTTGTTGCGTATAATCGTCTGTCAAGTGTTTTAGAATTAACCTTTTACGAGCAACAAAGAAGATTGTGACAATTGCATGTAAAGTTTAAGCCTCTATTCAAAGATCAAACGATTCAAGATTCATTCAAGAAGTATGTGAAGATGGAGTTCGTCTAAAGATTAATCAAGCTTGGATGATGACGTAGCCTATACTCGAAGATCTCCTTGAAGATTAGAATAGTATAGGTGATTATCTCGTAATGATAATAAAGAATGAGTTTCTTGATTTGGTAAAGTTATAGCTTTGCAGCTATAACGTTACTAGTAAAAGAGCTCAATGTTATAGCTCCCCTACTATAACATTGAGATGCTGAGTTTTTACACACGACTTATAATTGTTTCGAAAATTGTTTGATAATTGTTTAAAGTTTATTTTAAATATTTTAATGAAAGTATTTATATAATATAGCCCGGTTTAGTGAGGAGTTGGGTTTTGTATTGGACGTTAATTAGTAGTTGTAATGGATCAACTTATGAGTTGGACTTTGCTACTAATTAGGGTTTCAACTTAGCCTCTCTTAAAACCTAAATTCTAAATCATATGTTAAGGCTAGGGTTTGCACGAGTCACGAGGCATATGAGCTGTGACATCTCGTGTCACCTAGGGTATATTAGGTAAAGATTTTATTCTATAATAATATCTTTACATATCTTATATATCTTACTTAATATATTTGTTTATGATAAAAGATATTCTTGTTTTAGGAAATCTTATCATGATCTTAGAATTTATAGTAAAGATAATATTTGAATAAATTATATTCTATCTTTTGGAATATTCTTTATTATCTTTTAAGGCTTTTAGGAAAGAGATAATAAGAAGATATGATTTGTTTTTATATCTTATTATTTCGGCTATTAGGGTTTGTGTAAAACCGTGTAGCCTACTCCTTCCTTCCCTATAAATACTTTGTTATTTGCCACATTTAAAATAGAGACCTTAAGCATAAAAATTGATTTCAACTTTGCAAAGCAAACCGTGTGTTTTTCAAGAAAAACCGTTTTGTTATTTTGAAAGGTCGTGTGTTTTAATACTCGCATACTTGTTCTTATTTTATCGTTATAAGATAATAGTGCTTAGTTGATTTCTTAACTTGTTCATTAACGTGAACCTTTGTTAGAATCATTAGTGCTTTCTTATTAGCGAAAGTTAGTCACTCGAGTATTTAACGGTACTCATTGAGTTACAGCTAGAGTTAGTTGTACGAGTTGGGTTAGTAAATTTGTAATCCGTAGAAAGGTGCTAAATTTATTAATCGAGAATAGTGGACGTAGGTTTCGACTTGTGAAACTGAACCACTTCAAAAAACCGTGTGTCTCTTCGTTCTTTCGCTTGCTTCGTTTATTTCGTTTACTTCCATTAGTTGATTAGTTAAAGTTTAATCAATAAACTTTAAATAATCAATTACACACACATAATCAAAAAAAGCTTTCAAAAGATTTAAATCCTCAATTCACCCCCCCCCTCTTGAGTATTTTGGATCAATAGACTCTTCAATTGGTATCAGAGCCTCGTGCTCTTGATTGCCTAACCGCAAAGAGGCTGATCTATCTTGTTTTTCATTTATCTTATCGTTTTATATTCCGCTGCCTATCACGTGATAAATGGATTCCAAATATCTCAAGTGTCCCGTCTTTGATGGGAAAAATTACGGATTGTGGAAAAACATGATGACTCACTATGTGAAAGGTCACGATTGGGAGTGCTGGAGGATTATTCAAAACGGACCGCACAAAATTCTTGTGGCATCCGAGGAAGGCACTACCTATGAAAAGAAAGAAGAGGACTATGTCGAGGCCAACTACAAGAAGGCCGAAAAGAACTTTAAAGCGATAAGTCTCCTGCAAAACGGAATAACTTCTACTGAGTTTGATCGGTTTTCTTCATGTTCCACGGCCAAGGAGATATGAGATGGGCTCGAATTAGCTTATGAGGGTACTTCCATTGTTAGGAAGCACCGAATAGATTTGCTTATGCAAAAATTTGAGCTATTCATTATGGAGCCTAATGAGTCCTTAGATAGCATGTCTGCAAGGTTTTCGAGCATCATAAACGAACTGAAAAACCTAGGTAGGAAATTTAGTACTGAGGACATTGCTAGAAAGGTTCTTAGGAGCCTTACTAAGAAGTGGCGTGCTAAGGTCACTGCAATGGAGGAATCACGAGATCTTGAAACCCTTTCCTATCAAGAACTCATTGGTGCTCTCATGGCCCATGAAATTACTCTTAACAAGGATGACGCTGAACCAAGTCGCAATAAGAGTATGGCCTTAAAGAGTGAAGAAGTTGACTCTGAAATAGAGGATGAAACAAACAAACAAAATCATCCTACAACAACAACAACAAAACGTCCAATAAAAAGGTTACTAATTCAAAGTCATCTTTCGCAAATAGAGGATGCTTCAAGTGTGGAGAATCTGGTCATATGATCAAAGATTGTCCAACATAGGAGAAGATAAAGGACAAGACAAAATGTGAGAAGACAAAGAGAGAATTCAAACAAGTTATGATGGCTTCGTGTTGGGGAGACCTTGACTTAGAAGATGATGAGGAATCTGAAGACGACGAAGTGGCCAACCTTTGTCTCGGCAGTGTTAGTCTTGACCTAATCTCCGACAGTGACGATGAAAGCACAAATTCTCAATCAAACTATTGCTTTCTCGAGAATCGGGGCGAAGATGACGATGAAGAGGTAAGTTATCTTGAGCTTAAAAAACGCGTTAAGAAATTGTCTAAAAGTGCTTTAGTTAAATTCTTTGAACAATCTCTTGATAAGTGTCACGAACAGGATTTGGAATTGAAAGATCTAAAGGAGCAGATTCTCGAAATCGCGGAAGAAAATCATACTCTCAAGGCTAAAGCTAAGAAGTTGAAATCTAAAGTTATAGCTGAGAAAGCTACAACACTAGATTCTACTATGGCTGAAAAGAAGGAATTAGAGTCTAAAGTTATAGCTAATGAAGCTACAACTTCCGACCTAAAGCTTAACATCAAGCACCTTCATGCCAAAGTTATAGCTAATGAAGCTATAACTTTAGAACTTAGAAAAGCCAGAGAACTTTTGGAAACTAAGGTCACATCTGATGAAGCAGCGATCTTAGACCAAAAGAAAGAGATAGATTCTCTTCTAAGGCAATTGAAGGAATCTAAGTCTAATATGATCAATGTTAAGAAACAACACACCGATGTTGTGTTCATTCTTAACAAACGATTCCAAGACTTTCGTGAAATAATAACTTTAAAAAGGACAATGATGTAGATCACACGAAATGTCAAGACGAAATTAAAACCCTAAAAGACCTACTTCTACACGCTAGAAAGGTTCATGATAAGTGGGAAGGTAGCACAAAAGTCCTAAACTTCCTAACCGAACAATCTGACAACAATATGAAGATGGGGTTAGGACATGAGTGCTACAAATCGTAGAGATCACTCTAAATGCAAATCAACACCTTCGGATTTTGATTTCGGAAAAAGGAAGTATCTTTGATCTTCTGAATACCTGATTTGCAATTACTGTAGTCATACAGGTCACATCCAAATCAATTGTGTCAAAAAGGCTCATGATATACGAAAAAATGCCGAACATGCCAAAACTGTTGACACAGTTGTCGAGGGTAAGGAGACCCCCACTAACGAACCTAACGAAGAAAGGAATAATAAATTTCGTTGGTTCTATGACATGGCCTTTGACTACACTAAGAAACCTAGCACTTCACAAAACCCTTGTCGATCTCAACCTAGTAAACCTACTAACAAGGGAAATAGTCGTGAAAGACCTAGAGAAAACCCTAACCCTATAACTCCTCCTAAGCCAAATAAACCAAGGGTTAGAAAAACGGTTATTAGACAAGTTTGGATTCGAAAGGACTTAGTTTATAGAGTAACTAATCATAAGGGACCCAACTTAGCTTGGGTACCTAAAAACGTATCTAATCCTTTTCTGGGAAGAAGAAGTGAAAGAAAACAATCAATGGTATCTTGACAATGGATGTTCAAGACACATGACCGGAGATAAGAATCTATTTCTTTCACTCAAACCCTTCAACGGAGGCAAAGTGACGTTCAGGGACAACAAAATGGGAAAAGTAATCGGCGTTGGCAAAATCGGAATCTTTAAGTCTAACGCGATCAGTGATATTTATCTCGTGGACGGTCTAAAACATTACTTGTTAAGCATATCTTAACTATGCGACAAAGGTAACAAAGTAGTTTTTCATACTGATAGTTGTCGCATTATTATTGAAGGAACTAGCAATGTTATTCTTGAAGGCCACAGAAAAGGGAATGTTTATATGGTATATTTAAATGCTGTGCCTACTAACTCCTTTTCGTGCATGAAAGTTACACTTGATGATCCTTGTCCATGGCATAAACATTTTGGTCACATTAGCTCACTAACCTTGAATAAACTCAAGAAGTGGGACTTGGTTGAAGGGTTACCTAAGATCAAGTTCGACCAAGAAAAGATGTGTGACACGAGTGCAAGGTGTAAACAAGTAAGATCATCATTCAAACCAAAAAGAGTAGTAAGCACAAATCAAGCCTTGGAATTAGTACACATGGATTTATGTGGACCAATGAAGGTAAGGAGTAGAGGAGGATCCAGGTACGTCTTCGTTCTTGTAGACGACTACTCAAGGTATGTATGGCCTATCTTTCTTCATTCAAAAGACGAAACTTTTGATGAATTTGAGTGTCTTATGAAACGTGTTCAAAACAAATATAAGACTAATCTTGTATCTATTCGTACGGATCATGGAACCGAATTTGATAATCAAACTTTTATAGAATATTGTAGAGTTAATGGTGTAGGGCCCAACTTTTCTGCACCAAGAACTCCTCAACAAAATGGTGTCGTTGAACGTATGAATAGAACTTTAGAAGATATGGCACGTACAATGCTCTTGTGTAGTGGTTTACCTCGTAACTTTTGGGCTGAAGCCATTAGTACTTCTTGCTACATCCATAATCGCGCTATGATCCGACCTATTCTTAAGAAAACCCCCTACGAACTCCTTAGAGGTCGAAAACCTAATATCTCCCATCTTCGTTGCTTTGGGAGCAAGTGCTTTGTGCATAATAACGGTAAAAAACGTTTACCAAATTCGACCCTAGAAGTGATGAGGCGATTTTCATAGGATACTCAGATCATAGCAAGGCTTACAAAGTCATCAATAAAAGAACTCTTTGTATTGAAGAAAGTATCCACGTTATTTTTGATGAATATAACATGTTCGATAAGCCTTTACAGGATGAGGAAGAAGACTTGGATGAACCCGACTTTCGTCTCTCAAGAGACGATCCCCCGGAGTTGGAATTAGAGGACAATGAAATTGAGGGAATAAGTGATGAACTTACTCGTTCCTCAAAAGATAAAAAGGAGAAAGGCAAAGTTATAGTTGATAATACTATAACATTGACTCAAGACAAGAACTCCCAAAACAATGTTATTGATGATGTTACTATAACATTGAATCCAAATCAAAGTGTAGAGTCCGAGGTTATAATCGGCTCAAATACAACACCCGGATTTGATTTAGGGGGAACTTCCTCTAATTCCGAACCAAATGAAGTCGGGTCAAGCTCAAATAACGATGAAGAACCAAGCACTTCAACAAAATGGAAATACAAGAACTCACATCCCATGGACAATATTCTTGGAAATATTAAGAAGGGTGTTCAAACAAGACGTTCCTTAAACAACTTATGTTCCTTCTACTCTTTTCTATCCATGATCGAACCAAAGAATATCAATGAAGCTCTTGCTGAATCAGATTGGATTATAGCTATGTAAGAAGAGCTACAACATTTCGAAAGAAACAAGGTTTGGCATTTAGTTCCTAGACCAAAAGATCGTTCAGTCATTGGAACTAGGTGGGTCTTCAGGAACAAATTTGATGATGCCAGAGTCATTGTCCGAAACAAAGCAAGATTGGTGGTCCAAGGGTATAATCAATAAGAAGGAATAGATTCTGACGAGACTTTCGCACCTGTTGCTCGTTTTGAAGCTATTAGACTTCTGATAGCATTCGCCGCACACAAGGGAATGAAGCTCTTCCAGATGGATGTCAAGACGGCATTCTTAAACGGTTATTTACAAGAGGAAGTCTTCGTTGAACAGCCCTCTGCTTTTAAGAATATCAAATTTGAGGATCACGTATTCAAATTAGATAAAGCCCTATACGGATTAAAGCAAGCACCTAGGGCTTGGTACGATCGATTATCTAAGTTTCTACTTGACAGTGGATTCAGTAGAGGATCCGTCGATAAAACCCTATTTCTAAAAACTGAGGGTTCTGACCTTTTGGTTGTTCAAATATACGTCGATGATATCATCTTTGGATCGACCAACCAAAGCTTGTGCAAATATTTTTCTGAGTTGATGACTTCCGAGTTCGAGATGAGTATGATGGGAGAATTAAAATTCTTCTTAGGGCTGCAAATACAACAAACTGATGAAGGCATTAAAATCCATCAACAGAAATACATCAAGGAGTTGATCCGGAAATTCGGAATAGAAAATTCACATGCTATGCCTACTCCAATGGTCGAGAACAAGAAATTGACATTGGATGAAAATGGTAAATCAGTTGATGAAACTACTTACCATGGGATGATTGGGTCACTGTTATATTTGACCGCAAGTAGACCCGATATTATTTTTAGCGTATGCGTTTGTGCGAGATATCAATCATCTCCCAAAGAATCGCATATGACGGCCGTAAAACGAATTTTACGTTACTTGATTGGAACGGCCAACTTATACCTATGGTATCCAATGGAGTGTAATTTTGATCTAGTCGGTTATTCCGATGCCGACTACGCAGGATGTTCTCTAGACAGAAAAAGTATGTCGGGTGTCGTCACATTTGTCGGACCGTGTATTATTATGTGGGGTTCGAAGAAACAAAATTCGGTTGCTCTCTCAACTGCTGAAGCCGTATATATTGCTGCAGGACTGGTATGTACTCAACTCTTATGGCTTAAGCAACAATTACGTGATTATGGTGTTGACGTAGGATGTATTCCTATTTTGTGTGATAATACTAATGCAATTATAATATCTAAAAATCCCGCACAACATTCACGTACTAAACACATTGAAATAAGACATCATTTTATTCGAGACCATGTTGAGAAGGGGAATATAAAACTTGAATTTTGTAGTACTGAAAAACAATGGGCAGACATTTTGACAAAATCATTAGCTAGAAAAGTTTTTGAGACTTTACGGTTGGAAATTGGTTTAATCAGTGGTACCTAAGCTTCTATATGTGTTCAATTTCCTTATGACTGACTAGTTAAGTTGAGATTGTATGACTGTGTCCGTATATTGCGTTGCATGAATAATTTCGTTTGTAGAAATATTTTTATCATAAAATTCTATTTGCAATTTAGAATTTAATTATTATACAAACTTATTTCCTATCACAATACACAAACACACCAAATTTTTTATCTTTCCAATTCACATAAAATCTTTCCAAATTGATCTCTTGGAACACGACCTTTATTGTCAATGGTGGCTTGATAACAAAGTTGGCTAAACACTTTAACCCAAACTTCAATGAAAACAAAGCTTACAAGCCAGTTAAGGGTGGTCATCTCCTTGATAAGAGTACACTAATTCACAAATTCCATTGGGTGAGACATGATAACTCCACCCCGGGGTATGAATGGATAATCAAGGGAGCTGACTCTATAGTCTTGCCATGGAAAATTTGCCGCATTTCCACTCACCGAAACAACTATCTTATTCCCGTCTCCCGACTTGCCAAGACAATCATCAACGAACAACAAAATCCACATGAAGACCCCTCCTCCATAGTTATACCGCCTTACCCCTTTGCCTTTGAAGAATTCACAAATGATGATCCAAATGTTGTGGAAGGCAATGATTACTTGACTAAGTTAATGAAGCATATCCATAAGGAGGCTTACAAGGATCGGGTGAATGCCTACTATGCCCAATATCCACCGCTCTTTCACCTTGCTAGACAAGGACTTCTTGACCCTAAGAGTCCTTTGCCGGATTGGGTGGATAGAAAGGTATTCTTTCCTCAAGCCTCCCAAGATATATGAAGAAAGGGAAATCAGGGTTGCTAGGAGTGAGGAGCATGTTGATGATGAACATGGGGAGAGTAGTGAAGCAAGTAATGAAGACAATGAGCAAAGTTCAAGTGAAGATGATGATGGTGATGCCTCCGGATCCTTGGAGGAAGATGATGATGATATCACGATGAGTGATAGTTGATTGTTGAACTAGCAAAAGGAGGACGACGCAATTAAGGAGTTGATGGCTTCCATAGCATCTCATCCTATACCATTGTGAGTCTCCTACCCCTCCTTTTGCTTTGTTTTTTTTATTTCATGATTGCATAACTTGTATAGAGCATTTAGAGAGTCATTTTTGGACTCTTTATGGCTAAGAATTTTTGAGTCCTAGAAACATTGAGGTGACTATTTTTTGCTCCCACCATGAAGAATCCAAAATGACAAAGTTACTTATCATGCAGTGCATTGCATACCTTATGAATAAACTTCCCAATTTTTGCACTAGTAAGTGTTTAGTTTGGTTTGGAGAAGTTCATTCATAAGCAACCCGAGTTAATTCAAATAAGCTCTCCAACCTAATCGAAAGCATGCATCATGTAGGATAGCTTAGTTTGCATCATGTGTAATATATATCATGTAGTATGCATTTAGTATAGAATTAACGCATTTCATATAGCTTCATGCATTTACATTTGCATTTGCATATATTTCCTATCATTTTGTCCATTGAGGACAATGTCCATACTAGTGTGGGGATGGAAAATTCTAACATCTAACCTATATTACAAAAATGATAAAAATTGAAAAAATTTCAAATTACAAAAACATGTTCTTTCTTTGTAGCATAGAATTGTATATACATGTTTGTTTGTCACTCCTATCACATGGGGACGACTACGCCATATTTGAAGCATAAGGTATATAAAGAAGACCGCATGGTATGATCTTTCCAAATCTCCTTCTCCCTTTCTTATATGTTAATAACAATGTGGCTACTTTTTGTTAATGCGGTATGAACCAATGTGATGTTAGGAGTTGCATTTAGTTTATATGGCATAATAGTTGATAGAAGCATATGCATTAGAATTGTATATATGTTAGTTGCATCACGGAATTTAGTTTGCATGGTAGAAAATTTTTGTAAAAATGCCTAAATGGGAAGCTTGACAAGTGTATATAAGGCCCTTGTAGATAATCTTTCTCCTTGAGACTTTGTTTGCTAGAATACCCTCAAGACACCCTAGGTTGTGTCATACTAGTATCTTTTATCCCATGGTCTAAGGCCTAGTCAAGGGTTTACATGTGAGTCATCTATCCAACCTTATGATGTGATATGGACTTGATCAACTTATCTAGGGGACCTTGATTGACTTGGTGGTTTGACAACCTAAAAATACTTTTCATTAGTAAGTTTAAAGTCCTCTTTCAAAAGTTTTGTGATGTGAAATCGTTTTAATTGCCAAAGAAACCTCAAATGTTTTTAATTGTTGAATTGCCGGGAAATTTGATGGAGGCGTACCACTTCAATGTGCTTTGGTGGGGGATCCATTGAATTCGGCCCCCACACGATTGTGAATTCAACCGCCCAAAGACAAAGTGACTATCACCCCAAAAAGTTATTGTCTAGAGGTTAACCGGTTGCCTAATAAGCGATTAGAGAAAGCAAAGGACACTAGCAAATGAGGGACAAACCCCATCTTAATGTTTTGAAATGTGAAATGCGGAAGTTGAAATGAGGCCAAATTTTGAATGCTAGTCAAATCCACTACCTTTGTTTTAATTGACTTGAGCACTTCATTCCCAAAAACCTTTTTGTTATGCCACCTTGTTGAGCTTGGGACGATCCTTGGCCTTTACACTTGTAGAGAATCCGAGATTTGTCATGTCATATGCCACTAACATCATAGGGATCATCCTTCCACCCTATATGATCGCCCTTGACGAAAGCATTTAGCGATTATGGACGAAAGTAGTCTAGTTTAACACAACTTGGAGGTGACTTGTTTTTATCCTCTTAGACTTAGTAACTTGGAGAACAAATATCTATGGTGGAATGTGTACCCTTAAATTGCTTCCCTTTTAGATGATTTCCGCTTCTTCGATGAGGAAAGTGGCTATTCTTTTGTAGATGCATCCTTTGACGTGTTTTGTGTGCTTAATGTTTGAATGCATCGCCATTTTGGCAAGCCCCACCTTGCCTTACAAGAAGGCATCTTACCTCATAAATGACTTGTTGTGAGTTAAAGAGGCAGAGTGAGACCCACTAATTGTCTCACATCGGCTATATTATTAGAGTAGTATAAATAAAGGTCATAGTTTTAGTCACCTTTTTACTCGGGACGAGCAAAAGTTCGATTTGGGGATATTTGATGTGACTCGTATTTACGCACATTTAGTCCCCTAACTAGCCTCCTTCCTATGATTTCTAGCATGCATCAAGGTCGTTTCTTATCTTTAGCTTCCTATTATGCGTATTCTATGAGGTTTTGTGCCCTTGGTAGGAGAAGAGTGCTAATCTTGCTTAAACGGAGCAAAACGGAACTAAATTGATCGCATCTAACACCAAGCAACAAGGAGGAGACTAATACTAAAGGCCTAAGTCAATAAAACAAGTAAATGGGCAATGATGAAGGACCCCCACGACCTCTGAAGGATCCCCACGAGTTAGGGGGAAGCCAAATGATAGAAGAAGTAAAACTGCCCTTCAGGACGGGAGTCCCAATGAGAAGGACGGGGGTCCCTAGGGCAGGATGAACGTCCCTCGGTGCAGGATGAGCATCCAGTAGAGGGAGGTCATGCATCCCATGCCAGGACTTGCAAGGTGTTGGACTTCATTTAAGGGGCTTAATCGTCATTTAAGCCCTTAGTTAACCTAATACTTGTACTTAGTATAAATACTCCCTTGTAATAAAAGATTAACAAGTAGAAAATTAAGAGATTAGACATCAATTAGCTTAATTACAATTTAATCCTTGCTTAATTATTGTTCAAGAATTCTTAGATCTAGCTGGGTAATTGAAGATTATTTGGGTTTTTATGGAGAAATGACAACTTTTCATCATCAATCAAAGTTTTCTTCTATTATTCTTTCCTTTCCATTTGCTCATCTTAACATTAGTATAATTTCTTTACTCATTACTTAATTATTGCTTATTGCTTTACTCTTCCATCATGTTTATACTTGTTAAGATGATTGACACCATTGTTAACATGTTTTCCATGATAATGAGTGAGTAGTTCCCTAACTAGGGTTAGTTGAGGATTAGGGGAGTTACTCATGGGGTAGATCTATACTTAATAATTCATATGAATTCTTACTTGTTGTAGTTTTAACTTATGCACATGTTATGCTTGATGAAATGCTTGATTGATAACCTAGCATGATTCTCTTATCCTTTCAACAAGACTTGTAAGACATAAACTAATTCAAGGCTTGTTAGACCATGCATATAGTTGAACAGGGAGAACCAAATCGATGTAGGTGTTGTAAAGTTGTGACCGAATCGGCTCCGAGACCTCAGTCTCCTTAGGAATTGTAAGATATACACTAACTCGATTCCATTACAACAATAATTGTGTGCATCTATGTAACTTATTTATGTGATCTCAACATGATTCCTTTATGAACCCATGGCATCCTAGTGCTTTTAATCAATTGTTTACAACTCCATTTGCTTATTTTGCTTTGCTTTCATTTATTTACTTTTCCTTTGTTAAGTAGTTTACATTGCAAATCTCAACCTCAACCCAAATTATGACACTAATACATAACTATTTACAAAACCGATAAGTCAATACAATACCCGTCTCTTGGGATCCGACCTCTACTTACCGCTCTACTAAGAGTAGTTTGCTTAGAATATAAATATTATTTGAGAGCATAGACGACACATCTCACATCAATTGTATGAAGTTCGTTTTAAGGAGGGAAGACTGTAATACCACGGTTTTCTGAGTCCTGTTACTCGGCCGAATAGGGCTTACTCGGCCGATTAATGTGTCGTGTGTTTTCTGGTCAGGCTAATGTCCAGGAACACTCGCCCGAGTAGTGTAATACTCGGCCGAGTAAGGGGTACTCGACCGAGTACTCTTGGTACTCGACTGAGTATCCAGTCTGACGGGAATTATTTCCGCGGTTTAAATAAGGATGATTAAAGTTATGAATCATGTTTTAACAGTTTTACTTTTCATTTTACTAAAAACCTAATTACATCTACGTTCTCTAATCATCCTTAATCACTCCCAAGACCTTTGATCGTTCGTGAGTCTTTGTTCATCTCTCTCGCGTCAGCTGCGTCGGTAAGTCACTAGTCCCATATCTTTTGTTAGATTTGTCTTTCAGGGTTTAACCCTAGTAATGGAATTGGGGAAAAGGGTGATTGCATATTCTGATTAGATTGTTGTGATTGTTTTTAGGTAAAGGGTTTGCAGAAGAGCATTTCTAGCTTCCGCTGTAGACTGGTATTCAGATCAGTGCTAAGGTAGGGTTTCCCTACTCAGTTGTCTGATTAATTAATTTAAGATGATTATGATTGTATTGGCATGATTAGTATCGTTGTTGGCTTGTCTTTCTTGATTGTTGGAATTGTGGTGCATTGGCTATGTTGGTGAGGTGAATCCTCGGCTGAGTGGAGTCATTTTCGGGGATGGCTTCACGCCCTTGATTTGCCTCTTGTGGTTCCCGTCACAAAGGGGGATGTGCACATTAATGGACATGGGTTGTTGCTCGTTGCGATGAGCGGGGCTTAGGTGGGCAAGGCTGCGGTCCCCCACTGGCAGTATGGGTTATCTGTTGCGGCAGGTAATCTGGCAGGACTACACACCTAAGTGTGTAGTCGGATATGAGGCATGATTGGCATTGGAGAATGGTTGAATAGTTGTTGGCTTGGTTGTTTCTTGTACATTGCTTATCTTGATTATTCAGTGAACTAACCCCGTCGTTGTTTTGTAAAACTGTGGTGATCCATTCGGGGATGGTGAGCAGAAACTCACGGGTGATGGTTATCTTTAGCTGCGGAGACGAGGATAGGATGTCATCACTTTGATTTTAGCTTCCGCTGTTACGAGTTTAGATGTTTTGGTTTTAATGTGTTGAGATTTATACACTTTCGTTTTGGTTTTCTTTGAGACGTTGTAATCGCTAAACGTTATACTTTAATAAATGTTTCTTAATGGTTACTTTTGATATACGAACCTCGGGCAACCGAGATGGTAGCAGCTTTACATGCTAGGGTGGTCCTTGGTAAGGCACCTTGGTATGTGGGGGTGTTACAGAGTCGGCTCCACTCGGACGAGTGGGCTCCACTAGGTCAAGTAGACTGTATACTCGGTCGGGTACGGTCTTATAAAATGCGAGGTATTACACATTTCTCATAACTTCCTTAACTTCGATTAACACACTGTTCAGAGATCCTACATACTTCTTATGTAGTTTATGTAGATAACGCTTATTAGCACCATCTATGTCATATGCCACACTTCTTGCGTGGTCAGACTCTTCATGTGCATTAAAAAATTCATCATTAGGAGTAGACCTAGAATGAGGGCTTTCCAAATTCTTTTCATGGGTAATCTTCAATTAATCATTGCTAGATACTTTACGTAAGGATACATTTTCAGGATGGACACTCTGTCCTTTTCCATGATCATTCGCTTCTCTCATTCTAGACTTAGATCTAGTTGAGTACATTTTCCACTGTAATATGAGATTTGATGTGTTAGAAGGATCAATTTTATTAATCCTCCCACTGTGGTCGCCAAAAACTTGTTTGTGTAAAAGCAATATTAGTACCTTGGAGGTCGTAACTACCCTCCTACACTTTGTGATCCACCCTTTAATGCAAGGGTGTGAGCCACGGTTGTACATACGTAATCGAATAAACGACGCTAAAACACTACTACAAATACAGGCAACCACAACGGCCCTTTAACAACGCTTATTCTTGAAAATCATCAAAACACGTTGTAGAATTTATTCCGCGAATTTTACCAAACTTAATTACAACGTTATGTGTTGTTAACCGTTGTTATTGGTTTTAACAACGGGTCATACTTAAACAACCGTTGTTAATGAAAAAACTAATAACAACGGTTAAATTTTAACCGTTGTTAATGGTTTGGCGCCAAATTAGTGAAAAGTAATCACAACGGTTATATTAGAACCCGTTTTCAATACCTTTTAACAACGGTTGTAGACTCAATAACCGTTGTTATTAATATTATGAAAATCTTAAGAACAACATATTGCTTTATTTTGCTATACGCTACAAACACAAACACAAGCTAATACTGCTACTATATCATCCTCCATTCCTCCCTGATCGTCTCTCTGTCTTCATCTCCGTCACTGTTGGCACGTCTTCTCTCCCTCATCGTGTTTATCAATCAGGTATATATATGTTTCTTAGCAACGCTTATAACTAGATATAAGATTTTTTGGGTTATTATCTAATTTGTTGATAATTTAGCTTAATTGCTTTCCTGAATTTCGTTTATTTGTTTGCCTATTATTGTATTTTCTGAATTAGTTGCCTATTATTACGAATGTAGAATAATGACTCGAACTTGGATGATTGATGCAAATATGAGTGACCGCACCTACAAGGATGGTTTAGCTGAATTTTATGAATTCGTTTCGAACAATTTGAAAGGTTCTTCTAGTATTGCATGTCCTTGTGAAAGATGTGGTAATATTAGCTATATGGCTTTTCCGGACGTTAAAATACACCTAGAAAAGTGGAGATTTAGTCGATCCTATACACGTTGGATTTTTCATGGGGAATCATTAGAGGAAGAGAATAACTCTGAAGAAGATGATGTTGAGGTGAAGTTGTATAATATCAAGGGGGCAAATGGGGTGAGTGACACGTGTTTCACTAGTTTTTTAGCCTTGATAAAGGAGTTGCTTTCTGATGGTAATGTTCTACCTGTTAAGACATATGAGGCGAAAAAACTAATAAGAGGAGTGGGTATGAAATATGAGAAAATACATGCATGTCCGAATGATTGCATATTGTATCGGAAATTATATCAAAACTTAACCAATTGCCCTAAATGTTTGGAGTGGCGTTATAAGGATAAGGAAGGGATCCCGGCTAAGGTGTTGTGGTATTTTCCATTGATACCAAGAGTCATAAGGATTTATGCGAATCCCGATGATGCAAAAATGTTAACTTGGCATGAAACCAGAAGAATAAATGATGGAAAGCTAAGACACCCGGCAGATGGTAAGCAATGGAAATCGTTCGACGCTAAGTATCCCGAGTTCGGCAATGAACCTAGAAACTTACGTCTAGCGCTGTCCACTGATGGAATGAACCCACACGGAAACATGAGTAGCCAACATAGTACTTGGCCGTAGTGTTGGCTATTTATAACTTACCTCCATATGTGTGCATGAAAAGAAAGTATTTGATGTTGTCGTTGTTAATTTCCGGCCCTAAACAACCTTGAAATGATATAGATGTATATTTGGAACCTCTTCTAGATGATTTACGATTGTTGTGGGATAGTGGGATAGAAGTATTTGATGCATATAAGAACGAAACTTTCAATTTGAGAGCGATGTTATTGTGTACAATAACTGACTATCCGGCTTATGGCGACCTTTACGGGCACACGCTCATGGGAAAGAGGCTTGTCCATTGTGTGGGGAGGATATCGAGTCTGAATACTTGAAGTCTTCTCGTAAGTATGTGTATATGGGAAATAGGAGGTTCTTGTATCATGAGCATTGTTATCGCAAGATGCAGAAAGCATTCAATGGAAGACAAGAACTTCGTCAACCTCCTAGAATTTTAAGTGGGCATGAAGTTTATCAGAAAGTAAAGCATATTGAGATAGATTATGGGAAGAAGAGCGGCTCTAAATTGTCTACTCGTGGGTATAAGAAAAGATCCATATTTTTTGATAAACTTCCATATTGGCCGACTGAGGTCGCATTGCCTCGATTTCATGCACATTGAGAAAAATGTCTGTGATAATATTATCAATACCCTTCTGAATGTTCCTGGTAAAACAAAGGATAACGCCGCAGCTAGGGAAGATATGAAAATGATGGGTATTAGGCTAGAGTTGGCACCACAGAAGAGAGGTAATCGTACATTTTTACCGCCAGCAGCTTTTACCCTTTCACGGAATGAGAGAAAAGAGTTCTGTGCATGCTTGAATGGAATTAAAGTGTCACATGGTTATTCGTCGAACATCAAAAGCCTAGTGTCGATGCAAGACCTAAAACTCACCGGGTTAAAGTCACATGATTGTCATACTTTGATGCAACAATTACTACCTGTGGCTATTCGTTCCATTTTACCCGAAAAGGTAAGATATGCTATAACTAGATTCTGTCTCTTCTTCCAAATATGCGAAAAGTCATCGATCCCGATGACGCGGATTTATTGCGGAGACCTCGTTGTAACCTCTCTTTGTCGGTTGGAAATGTATTTTCCACCCTCTTTCTTCACTATCATGATTCATCCGACCATTCACTTGGTTAGGGAGATTTTGTACCTTGGGCCCGTGTACTTGAGATACCAGTATCCTTTCGAAAGATTGATGAAAGTCTACAAGGACTATACATCTAATCGGTATCGTCCGGAAGGTTGTATTGCTGAACGCGCTACTTTAGACGAAGCTCTTTCATATTGTTACGCTCATCTCTCCCCTGAGGAGTTGATTGGCGTTCCTAAGAATCGTCATAGTGACTGGATGACCGGAAAAGGTATTAGGGGCCGGGTTGAAAAAATTGTGACACGTGAAATGTTGCATTTAGCACACATGTATGTGCTAAACAACGAAGATGAGGTGCAACCTTATATTCAACAACACAAAGAGGAGCTCAAATACGATCACCAAAACAAGACCGAGAAGTGGATTGCGACGAGCATACGAAGACGTTTCCGAGTGGTTTAGGAATATTGTCTTACGATGTCTTGATCAAACTGGTGATGACATCTCTCCTAGGTTACTACGTCTTGGTTTAGGTCCAAATGCCGGGGTCACCTTTTACAACAGTTTTGCCATTAATGGATATACTTTTTACACCCGCGAGCAAGATGAGTTGAGCACAATGCAAAATAGTGGTGTGAGTTCTGAATTTGAGGCAATGCACTTTGCTACTTCAAAAGATAAAAAGCCTATTTGGGGAAAATGCCTTTATTATGGTGTTGTTCAAGAAATATTGGTACTAGATTACATTGATTTCACAATGCCTTTGTTTCGATGTAACTCAAGTTGATAACAACATCCATTGTGTCCGAAAGGATAAGATGGGATTTACGTTGGTCAATCTGGGTAAGGTTGGCAATAATAAGGATGATCCTTTCATAATGGCATCCCAAGCTAAACAAGTGTTCTATGTCACCGATCCTATGGATAAGAAGTGGTCTGTTGTACTGTCTATAAGGAGTAGAAGGAGTAGTCCATCCGATAATGGTGATGATGATCAGGATGTCGTTTTTGAGGGAATGGATCACTCTACCACTGTATCTTATTTCGACGATGTTGACACTGATCATGAGGACACTGAAAGCATCTATATGCGTGATGACCATGGTGAAGGTATTTGGGTTAACGAAGAAACTATGACATCCAAGAAACGTCCCCCGATCCCGAGATAGTTCATCAGGACACGGTGATATGGACGACCAACATTTTGAGTCATTTTCGGACCAATAATTTGATGGTTTAATTTATTGGTAAATCAATAATGGTCATTATATTGTTAAATAAAAATTCCCAAATTTGCATGGCATGGTAAATCCTGTAGCTTAGATATGCAGTGTTACAGGTTTGGACTGTAATGGAATTACAGTAATTTTAAAAAAAAATGGTTCAACAATAACAATGGTTATATTTAAATTACCCGTTGTTAATACTTTCAACAACGGGTGTAGTACCTCTACCCGTTGTCAATGATTTTTTTGACATATTTCATTTTGGCGCAAATTTGGTGAAAATATATTACAACGGGTATATTTTAACCGTTGTAATAAACTTTTGACAACGGTTGACTTTTATTGACCCGTTGTTATTAACATATAACAACGGTTCTTCTTTGAGCACCTGTTGTCAATAGTTTGTCTTAATAAAAAACTAATTTAGAAACCCATACAAAGATGCCATACACAAACACACACAACATTATTAGTTCAATCGTTGGTATCCGTGTTAATTCTTCTCTCTTCCTCGCTTTTTACATTCTAAATCGTCGCCGTCGCCCAGATTCCGTTGCCTTCCCTTATCATCCTGCTCGTTCTCTTTATCATCATCATCAACAGGTATGTTCACTTTAATTTTGTGTTTCGTCATTAGTGTTTTAAGACGATCATCTTGTTTCTTTTTCATGCATCTGTTTGTTTTTCGTCTTCTTTGTTATCTTTATCATCCCGCATCATCTACTTCACTCCTCTTATTAGGGTTTAGGATTTTAGAAGCTCAATCTGTTGTTTTAAATTTTCATTCCTATTAGGGTTTAGGGTTTTAGATAATACTCTACATGTACGTTGTTAAGTTGTTCATTTCCAGCTATATCATTCATATTTGGGTTTTAGGATTATCATGGGTGAAAAACGTAAAAGAAGTCAAAAGAATAATGAGCCTGGTGATAATAAGCCTGGTGAGAGGGGTGCTACGAAGTGCCGTAAAAGTCCTTGCGGCTATAGCCGCTAAACAAAGTTCCAAATAACATGGAGTGAGATGGGTTTCCCTCTTTGGTCCAAATGCGGGTCTTTTCTCCGCTTGGATTGGTACTTGCACAAGACAGTTTGTGCCTATCCATTTAGATGATTTTAGAAATTTGAATCCAAAATTGGCGGAGTTATACTTGGCTCGTGTAAAGGAAGGCTTTATTATACCCGATGAAAGCCATGATGAGTATTTAATGCATAAGGCGGCGGATGTCCACAAAGGCGGTGGAGGTGTGGCGTTGCTAGGGATTGGTTGTATGTGGACAAGGCAACGGGGGAGATGCGTAAGAGCCCACCGGAAAACAAGTGTCCCACCATCAAGCAGGAACAATGGGATCTTTTCAAAAAGATGAGAACTACTGAGAAGTTTCATGTTAAATATCCTCGCCTTTTAACGATTTACCTATCATTTTTTTAATTAATGAGTCCTTTATATAATCTTTTTATTATCTCATCTACTTGCGCTTTTATATAATTATTTGAAGGCCGTTAGCAGAAGAAATCGTGCTAACATTTCATGCAAGAAGGGGAAATGGTATGGTTCTCGAGGCGGTTACAGAAAGATAGAAGAGGACCTCGTAAGTAGCATGCATTATTCCCCTGTGAGACTTTATTTTTTTTAATCACACTTGGACTTGCATTGATACACATTTACGTGTATAAATGTTACCATGTTAATGTGTAGGTGGCAAAGGGAGTGAAAGAGGTGGATCGGCATGTAACTTATAAAGAAGAGCACACGCCTAAAGGATCTCGGTCGTCGCGTGACAAATATGATGAGGAAGTTTTGGCCAACATAGTAAGCATTATTTTATTAAGACGAGTTCATTACTAACTTTATTATTTTAGTCACAAATATAATTTGAAGTTTATTTAATATATTATAGGACAACGTATTGAAAGAGGTAGAAGAAGGGAAATTCACTCCCAGTGGTCGTAATGACGTTCTTGCTAGAGCGATCGGCCGACCCGAACATCCAGGTCGTTTGAGGGGCGTCCCGTTACAGGTTGGAGTAACGAAATATTATGGGAAAACTGCCCCGATAAAGAAGAAAAGGAAGACTAAGTCTGAGAAGGCTGACATGGTAACATTTATTCTATTATTTTCATTTAAGTTCAATTCACATGTTATTGTTGGAATAAAAATTGCTGACACATTACATTCTTGGCAAGCAGCTTCAGTTAATGGCATCCGTACTACTAAAGCTGAATGCTGGAGGTAAGCTTTCCGAAGAAGAAGTGAAGATGATGGAGGATGTCATTTCTAAAGGGGGTAATAATAAGGTACAACAGATTAGTCAAGAGGCCGCTACTACCTTGGCAATACATAGTATCGGTCAACGAGATTCAGAAAGATCAGGTACCTAATAATGCTTCTGAAGTTGTAACAACTAAAGCCGATCAGGTACCTAATACTTCCTTATTTTTCTTTTCTTCTTTTTTTGGGTAAGATCAGGGGGTGTGTTCCCTGCCAGCTCTAATGCTATAACTTCTGACATGGTGCCATTGGTTAATTTTATTAGGTAAATAATGGGTCCTGAAAAGGAGATGCAACTTGAGAAGAGGGTCTGATGGAAAACGCATACATCCCCTTCAAGTCGGTTCCTCCCCGTTTTCGAAGGTATGCATGAAGTGTTTAATTAGTTAAATTTATATGAATGCTCAAGTTTGTGCAAAAATCGGCCCGAGACAAAGCGTTTTTGCAAAATCTTTGAATCTTTGAAGCGTTTTTGCAAAGATATAATAATGTATGTGTATATTCTTCAAAGCCGTAAACAAGAGGCCGCTTATTCTTGTCGACCCTAATAGAACCGAAAAGCCACATGTGCGTGTTGGCCGGGGTCTCGTAAAAATGCACACCAAATCTGCAGCAGCGGAAACTGTAGTTCATGGCGAAAAACTTTTGCCGAATCATACCAAAGTAGAGATAACTACTGTCTTACCAAGCCATGAAAACTTGCAACTGCCTGTCCCAGTTCGTGACGACATTACCATTCTGGGAGATGCGCTTGGAAGTTTCATCCAATGGCCTGAAACTCACATCTACTTGGCGAAGATATCTCCGCCGCCTCAGCAGCGGAAAGCAGTTGGGGTTAGAAGAAATACCTTTATATATATGTTACATTTTTAATTGTTGAATGCTTTTATATGTTAAATTTCTATGTTATTTTTTTTTTTTTGTAGGGAACAAAAAAGACGGCTTTGGCGGATAAGCCTAAGTCCACAGACATGCCAACGACCTCGTCGAGACAACAACTTGATGAGGTATTTAATTAACTTCTCCATTTTTTTAAAAATTAACCTCGCTCCCTTTATTTATATTTTGTCTGTATTTATAAAAAGCATGGTAATTTTGTGTAGGGGACAAAAAAGACTGATAAGCCTAAGTCCCCAGTCTTACCTGCTACTACTACCTCATCATTGAAAGAGCAGGTTGACGAGGTATTTAATTAAGTACGCTTTTATTTTTATTACTCCAACTAGGATATGTTACCTTTGGATTTTTTATTATTTTAATTATCTACTACATGTGTAGGCTGGTGGTAGTAGCACAAAATCAAAGACTCATTCTTTCCTGACACGAAAGTTAGGAGTTTAAACTCCACACAATATAAAGGGAAGGATTACATGCAAAAAGTAAGAACGGTGACGATGATGAGACTGCATGAGGAGGTTGGCCATCGCATAGCCACCGAGCAAGTGATAGTTATTCCGCTCGAGGAGGATATTCTAGGGGCTGAGCGCCAAGCGCTTATATCATGGGATCTGCTAGCCGTATGGGCTGGCCTAGACCAGATTGATATAGCACACATATTTGTTTGGATGAAGTAAGTTTCTTAATAAATAATTTCATAGTCTAATATTCTGACTACTAGATAGTGTTTTAAATACCGGAATTAATACCGTAATAATGTAGGATATTGAAATTGAGAGTGATCCCCGAGAAGAATATTCCATCTGATCAATATGGATTCCTGTGCCCCTATGTTTTATCTTTATTTATTCCGGATTTCTCGTTCGAACAACGGGTAGATTATATTGCTCAGCAATTGGCGACAACCAAGAAGCTGATTTTTGGCGCTTATAATGAAAAAGGGTAATAAACAAATTAATATTACGTTTCCCCTACAATTGCATTTTCATAACTAATATATGTACTTGTTAATAATGATGATGTCTCTTGATGTAGGACTCATTGGGTGCTAGCAGCCATCATGCCGACAAGGAATAAAGTTTTCTGGTTGGACTCTTTACATCATCAACCAAGCGAGACTTTTAAACACTTGATTAATATGTAAGTTTATAATACTGATTTATTTATAATAACATTTTCAATTTTTATTTATAGAAAAAAGCTCTTTCATATTTTTGCCCCTAAAAAAATTAGTTTCTGCCTCCTTTTTTATTTTTTAAAAAAGGGTCTTTGAGAAGAAAAGAGCAAACGAGCGGATCAACCCACGAAAGATTCGATGTTGGCCCCGATTTTATTACGATAACAGGGGTACGTGCTCAAATACAATAACATTAAGTGCAAAATCTGTGTTTAATACTAATACAATACCTAAAGTTCAAGATTCAGATGTGAGCCTTCTCTCGTCTGTTTTTTTTATGTAATAATAGGCCCCTCGCCAGCCAGATAGCATACAATGTGGATACTACGCTTGTCGGTTCATGTTGGAGATTATTAGGCGAAGATATCTCGTTATTCCAGAAAAGGTTAGTAATAATTTAAACATGTGTTTATTACTTTTTTAAATTAGAGCTAATGTTGTCTTGCTTTGCCTTTGCTATATATACCATGATGTTGCTAATGTTGTCTTGCTTGTTGCTATATATACCATAATGTCTTCTCTTTGTTTTTTCCATGATATGCAATCAACCCGTCACAACAGATTGAGCAGTACTCAAGTATAGATATAGACGAGGTAAGAGACATGTGGGGCAACTACGTCTTAGAATATAGAAATGCATGATACTCCGAGTTTAGATCAACTTATTAGTAAATTTTTTGTTGAAGTTAGGGAATGATTAGTTCATGTAAATTCAACTCCTTGTAAGTATATATATATATATATGATGCGGTTTTTGTGGTTGAATTGAATCTATTGAGTTCGATGAACCCAACATGATTTATCTTTTGGTCTTTGGTATATGGTGTCAGCGACATATGCGTTTTTTGAATGGCATGAAACAAATTTAATTTTTCAAAACATTAGGAGTTCGTAATAAAAACGGTTACTAAAAAAAAAACTGTTGTGAATACCTTTCACAACGGTTAATAAAAAAAACACCGTTGTGAATGACATTCACAAATACCCGCGCATAATATTCAACAACAGGTTTTAATCGAAGAACCGTTGTTAAAAGTCTTCACAATTTTGGAGGTAAAATTACAACAACGGGTATTAAACTAAGAACCGTTGTTACTAACAATTTCAACAACGGGTATGTACCATAAACCCGTTGTCAAAAGTCTTCACAATTTTGGAGGGAAAGTTACAACAACGGTTATACATACGACAACCGTTGTTATATTATTCCCTTTAAAATTTTGAAACACTTTCCACAACGGAGAACACCCAACAACAACGGCTTTTAACCGTGGTGAATACTTTAGACAACGGTTTCATTAAATAACCAAACCGTTGTAAATACCTTCTACAACGGCCGCTTTAACAACGTCCGCTTTTTGTTTTTACAACGGTTTTTACCTGTTGTTATAGGCTGTATCTGTAGTAGTGAAATAGTATATTAAGATACCTTGGATGTCGTAACTACCCTCCTACACTTTCTGATCCACCCTTTAATGCAAGGGTTTAAGCCATTGTTGTACATACGCAATGAAATAAAGGACGCTAAATTACTTATAGTAATTTAGCGCTCAAGGTTGAATGATAAAACTCACAAACTTAAACACAGGGATCTCCAATGATACTAATATATCAAGAAAAATCCAATAACACAACATCAACTAGAGTCTTCACAAGAGTACTTGTGGATTTCTAAGTTACAAACTAAAGGATAGTTGGTTGATTACCTCCATGATCGGATGGGCTCGCCCCGCTATGTCTAAGTCTAATGCTAATCTACTCTACTCTACGACTAAGAATCTAAGATCTAAGATCTAAGGATAGACTAAGTTGTAGTAGTTGTTGTTGTTTGAGTTGTCGTTGTCTCCTCCAACGAATGCCTCTTTATATAAGCAACGTCTTGGACTTTGAAAACTACTCCTTAGTGGGGAGACGGTTGGATAACCGTCAAGTCTCTTGACGCTTCCTTCAGGCACTTGATTTAGCTTTCCCTCATTCAGCATTCTTCTTCATTCCTGGACTTCATTTACCTCTAACGTGGATCAGCATAACTGATTCTTTATCGTATAGGCCCACATACCCTTAAACAATAAATTTAGTACCTTAACTAAATTAGGCGCCAACAATTATAATATTTAGAAATTGAACAATCACACATGTGACATTAGGCTAGTGGGGAATTTAGACCTCCGTCAACGGAATTCAAATTTAAACACAGACAAAATTCTAACCTTAATGTAAAATAGTAAATTCATGATAATTTGTAAATCGGATGAATCTTGTATATTGATAAATTTTGTGTTACCATGATCATTGTTTCTTTATTTATAATAGAGTCTAACTAACATAACAAACTTGTTGAACCATATAGCTTATATGTTTATGTTTTGATGATGTCAAGGTGCTTTACATTTTATATACTTGTTGCGTATAATCGTTTGTCAAGTGTTTTAGAATTAACCTTTTACGAGCAACAAAGAAGATTGTGACGATTGCATGTAAAGTTTAAGCCTCTATTCAAAGATCAAACGATTCAAGATTCATTCAAGAAGTATGTGAAGACGGAGTTCGTCTAAAGATTAATCAAGCTTGGATGATGACGTAGCCTATACTCGAAGATCTCCTTGAAGATTAGAATAGTATAGGTGATTATCTCGTAATGATAATAAAGAATGAGTTTCTTGATTTGGTAAAGTTATAGCTTTGCAGCTATAACGTTACTAGTAAAAGAGCTCAATGTTATAGCTCCCCTACTATAACATTGAGATGCTGAGTTTTTACACACGACTTATAATTGTTTCGAAAATTGTTTTATAATTGTTTAAAGTTTATTTTAAATATTTTAATGGAAGTATTTATATAATATAGCCCGGTTTAGTGAGGAGTTGGGCTTTGTATTGGACGTTAATTAGTAGTTGTAATGGATCAGCTTATGAGTTGGACTTTGCTACTAATTAGGGTTTCAAC
The DNA here is from genome assembly GCF_048544455.1 of Silene latifolia. NCBI lineage: Eukaryota > Viridiplantae > Streptophyta > Magnoliopsida > Caryophyllales > Caryophyllaceae > Silene > Silene latifolia. The sequence continues at coordinate 62,565,174 of NC_133537.1, read as the reverse complement.
TTAGCCTCTCTTAAAACCTAAATTCTAAATCATATGTTAAGGCTAGGGTTTGCACGAGTCACGAGGCATATGAGTTGTGACATCTCGTGTCACCTAGGGTATATTAGGTAAAGATTTTATTTTATAATAATATCTTATATATCTTATATATCTTACTTAATATATTTGTTTATGATAAAAGATATTCTTATTTTAGGAAATCTTATCATGATCTTAGAATTTATAGTAAAGATAATATTTGAATAAATTATATTCTATCTTTTGGAATATTCTTTATTATCTTTTAAGGCTTTTAGGAAAGAGATAATAAGAAGATATGATTTGTTTTTATATCTTATTATTTCGGCTATTAGGGTTTGTGTAAAACCATGTAGCCTACTCCTTCCTTCCCTATAAATACTTTGTTATTAGCCACATTTAAAATAGAGACCTTAAGCATAAAAATTGATTTCAACTTTGCAAAGCAAACCGTGTGTTTTTCAAGAAAAACCGTTTTGTTATTTTGAAAGGTCGTGTGTTTTAAAACTCGCATACTTGTTCTTATTTTATCGTTATAAGATAATAGTGCTTAGTTGATTTCTTAACTTGTTCATTAACGTGAACCTTTGTTAGAATCATTAGTGCTTTCTTATTAGCGTAAGTTAGTCACTCGAGTATTTAACGGTACTCATTGAGTTACAGCTAGAGTTAGTTGTACGAGTTGGGTTAGTAAATTTGTAATCCGTAGAAAGGTGCTAAATTTATTAATCGAGAATAGTGGACGTAGGTTTCGACTTGTGAAACTGAACCACTTCAAAAAACCGTGTGTCTCTTCGTTCTTTCGCTTGCTTCGTTTATTTCGTTTACTTCCATTAGTTGATTAGTTAAAGTTTAATCAATAAACTTTAAATAATCAATTACACACACATAATCAAAAAAAGCTTTCAAAAGTTTTAAATCCTCAATTCACCCCCCCCTCTCTTGAGTATTTTGGATCAATAGACTCTTCAATTGGTATCAGAGCCTCGTGCTCTTGATTGCCTAACCGCAAAGAGGCTGATCTATCTTGTTTTTCATTTATCTTATCGTTTTATATTCCGCTGCCTATCACGTGATAAATGGATTTCAAATATCTCAAGTGTCCCGTCTTTGATGGGAAAAATTACGGATTGTGGAAAAACATGATGACTCACTATGTGAAAGGTCACGATCGGGAGTGCTGGAGGATTATTCAAAACGGACCGCACAAAATTCTTGTGGCATCCGAGGAAGGCACTACCTATGAAAAGAAAGAAGAGGACTATGTCGAGGCCGACTACAAGAAGGTCGAAAAGAACTCCAAAGCGATAAGTCTCCTGCAAAACGGAATAACTTCTACTGAGTTTCATCGGTTTTCTTCATGTTCCACGGCCAAGGAGATATGAGATGGGCTCGAATTAGCTTATGAGGGTACTTCCATTGTTAGGAAGCACCGAATAGATTTGCTTATGCAAAAATTTGAGCTATTCATTATGGAGCCTAATGAGTCCTTAGATAGCATGTCCGCAAGGTTTTCAAGCATCATAAACGAACCGAAAAACCTAGGTAGGAAATTCAAGATCGAGGACATTGCTAGAAAGGTTCTTAGGAGCCTTACTAAGAAGTGGCGTGCTAAGGTCACTGCAATGGAGGAATCACGAGATCTTGAAACCCTTTCCTATCAAGAACTCATTGGTGCTCTCATGGCCCATGAAATTACTCTTAACAAGGATGACGCTGAACCAAGTCGCAATAAGAGTATGGCCTTAAAGAGTGAAGAAGTTGACTCTGAAATAGAGGATGAAACAAACAAACAAAATCATCCTACAACAACAACAACAAAACGTCCAATAAGAACGTTACTAATTCAAAGTCATCTTTCGCAAATAGAGGATGCTTCAAGTGTGGAGAATCTGGTCATATGATCAAAGATTGTCCAACATAGGAGAAGATAAAGGACAAGACAAAATGTGAGAAGACAAAGAGAGAATTCAAACAAGTTATGATGGCTTCGTGTTGGGGAGACCTTGACTCAGAAGATGACGAGGAATCTGAAGACGACGAAGTGGCCAACCTTTGTCTCAGCAGTGTTAGTCTTGACCTAATCTCCGACAGTGACGATGAAAGCACAAATTCTCAATCAAACTATTGCTTTCTCGGAGAATCAGACGAAGATGACGATGAAGAGGTAAGTTATCTTGAGCTTAAAAAACGCGTTAAGAAATTGTTTAAAAGTGCTTTAGTTAAATTCTTTGAACAATCTCTTGATAAGTGTCACGAACAGGATTTGGAATTGAAAGATCTAAAGGAGCAGATTCTCGAAATCGCGGAAGAAAATCATACTCTCAAGGCTAAAGCTAAGAAGTTGAAATCTAAAGTTATAGCTGAGAAAGCTACAACACTAGATGCTACTATGGCTGAAAAGAAGGAATTAGAGTCTAAAGTTATAGCTAATGAAGCTACAACTTCCGACCTAAAGCTTAACATCAAGTACCTTCATGCCAAAGTTATAGCTAATGAAGCTATAACTTTAGAACTTAAAAAAGCCAGAGAACTTTTGGAAACTAAGGTCACATCTGATGAAGCAGCGATCTTAGACCAAAAGAAAGAGATAGATTCTCTTCTAAGGCAATTGAAGGAATCTAAGTCTGATATGATCAATGTTAAGAAACAACACACCGATGTTGTGTTCATTCTTAACAAACGATTCCAAGACTTTCGTGAAATAATAACTTTAAAAAGGACAATGATGTAGATCACACGAAATGTCAAGACGAAATTAAAACCCTAAAAGACCTACTTCTACACGCTAGAAAGGTTCATGATAAGTGGGAAGGTAGCACAAAAGTCCTAAACTTCCTAACCGAACAATCAGACAACAATATGAAGATGGGGTTAGGACATGAGTGCTACAGCCGTAGAGATCACTCTAAATACAAATCAACACCTTCGGATTTTGATTTCAGAAAAAGGAAGTATGCTGATCTTCCTGAATACCTGATTTGCAATTACTGTAGTCATACAGGTCACATCCAAATCAATTGTGTCAAAAAGGCTCATGATATACGAAAAAATGCCGAACATGCCAAAACTGTTGACATAGTTGTCGAGGGTAAGGAGACCCCCACTAACGAACCTAACGAAGAAAGGAATAATAAATTTCGTTGGTTCTATGACATGGCCTTTGACTACACTAAGAAACCTAGCACTTCACAAAACCCTTGTCGATCTCAACCTAGTAAACCTACTAACAAGGGAAATAGTCGTGAACGACCTAGAGAAAACCCTAACCCTAGAACTCCTCCTAAGCCAAATAAACCAAGGGTTAGAAAAACGGTTATTAGACAAGTTTGGATTCGAAAGGACTTAGTTTCTGCAGGAAGAAGTGAAAGAAAACAATCAATGGTATCTTGACAGTGGATGTTCAAGACACATGACCGGAGATAAGAATATATTTCTTTCACTCAAACCCTTCAACGGAGGCAAAGTGACGTTCGGGGACAACAAAATGGGAAAAGTAATCGGCGTTGGCAAAATCGGAATCTCTAAGTCTCACGCGATCAGTGATATTTATCTCGTGGACGGTCTAAAACATAACTTGTTAAGCATATCTTAACTATGCGACAAAGGTAACAAAGTAGTTTTTCATACTGATAGTTGTCGCATTATTATTGAAGGAACTAGCAATGTTATTCTTGAAGGCCACAGAAAAGGGAATGTTTATATGGTAGATTTAAATGCTGTGCCTACTAACTCCTTTTCGTGCATGAAAGTTACACTTGATGATCCTTGTCCATGGCATAAACGTTTTGGTCACATTAGCTCACTAACCTTGAATAAACTCAAGAAGTGGGACTTGGTTGAAGGGTTACCTAAGATCAAGTTCGACCAAGAAAAGATGTGTGACACGAGTGCAAGGTGTAAACAAGTAAGATCATCATTCAAACCAAAAAGAGTAGTAAGCACAAATCAAGCCTTGGAATTAGTACACATGGATTTATGTGGACCAATGAAGGTAAGGAGTAGAGGAGGATCCATGTACGTCTTCGTTCTTGTAGACGACTACTCAAGGTATGTATGGCCTATCTTTCTTCATTCAAAAGACTAAACTTTTGATGAATTTGATTGTCTTATGAAACGTGTTCAAAACAAATATAAGACTAATCTTGTATCTATTCGTACGGATCATGGAACCGAATTTGATAATCAAACTTTTATAGAATATTGTAGAGTTAATGGTGTAGGGCACAACTTTTCTGCACCAAGAACTCCTCAACAAAACGGTGTCGTTGAACGTATGAATAGAACTTTAGAAGATATGGCACGTACAATGCTCTTGTGTAGTGGTTTACCTCGTAACTTTTGGGCTGAAGCCATTAGTACTTCTTGCTACATCCATAATCGTGCTATGATCCGACCTATTCTTAAGAAAACCCCCTACGAACTCCTTAGAGGTCGAAAACCTAATATCTCCCATCTTCGTTGCTTTGGGAGCAAGTGCTTTGTGCATAATAACGGTAAAAACCGTTTAAGCAAATTCGACCCTAGAAGTGATGAGGCGATTTTCATAGGATACTCAGATCATAGCAAGGCTTACAAAGTCATCAATAAAAGAACTCTTTGTATTGAAGAAAGTATCCACGTTATTTTTGATGAAGATAACGTGTTCGATAAGCCTTTACAGGATGAGGAAGAAGACTTGGATGAACCCGACTTTCGTCTCTCAAGAGACGATCCCCCGGAGTTGGAATTAGAGGACAATGAAATTGAGGGAATAAGTGATGAACTTACTCGTTCCTCAAAAGATAAAAAGGAGAAAGGCAAAGTTATAGTTGATAATACTATAACATTGACTCAAGACAAGAACTCCCAAAACAATGTTATTGATGATGTTACTATAACATTGAATCCAAATCAAAGTGTAGAGTCCGAGGTTATAATCGGCTCAAATACAACACCCGGATTGGATTTAGGGGGAACTTCCTCTAATTCCGAACCAAATGAAGTCGGGTCAAGCTCAAATAACGATGAAGAACCAAGCACTTCAACAAAATGGAAATACAAGAACTCACATCCCATGGACAATATTCTTGGAAATATTAAGAAGGGTGTTCAAACAAGATGTTCCTTAAACAACTTATGTTCCTTCTACTCTTTTCTATCCATGATCGAACCAAAGAATATCAATGAAGCTCTTGCTGAATCAGATTGGATTATAGCTATACAAGAAGAGCTACAACAGTTCGAAAGAAACAAGGTTTGGCATTTAGTTCCTAGACCAAAAGATCGTTCAGTCATTGGAACTAGGTGGGTCTTCAGGAACAAATTAGATGATGCCAGAGTCATTGTCCGAAACAAAGCAAGATTGGTGGTCCAAGGGTATAATCAATAAGAAGGAATAGATTATGACGAGACTTTCGTACCTGTTGCTCGTCTTGAAGCTATTAGCTTCTGATAGCATTCGCCGCACACAAGGGAATGAAGCTCTTCCAGATGGATGTCAAGACGGCATTCTTAAACGGTTATTTACAAGAGGAAGTCTTCGTTAAACAGCCCTCTGCTTTTAAGAATATCAAATTTGAGGATCACGTATTCAAATTAGATAAAGTCCTATACGGATTAAAGCAAGCACCTAGGGCTTGGTACGATCGATTATCTAAGTTTCTACTTGACAGTGGATTCAGTAGAGGATCCATCGATAAAACCCTATTTCTAAAAACTGAGGGTTCTGACCTTTTGGTTGTTCAAATATACGTCGATGATATCATCTTTGGATCGACCAACCGAAGCTTGTGCAAATATTTTTCTGAGTTGATGACTTCCGAGTTCGAGATGAGTATGATGGGAGAATTAAAATTCTTCTTAGGGCTGCAAATACAACAAACTGATGAAGGCATTAAAATCCATCAAAGAAATACATCAAGGAGTTGATCCGGAAATTCGGAATAGAAAATTCACATGCTATGCCTACTCCAATAGTCGAGAACAAGAAATTGACATTGGATGAAAATGGTAAATCAGTTGATGAAACTACTTACCATGGGATGATTGGGTCACTGTTATATTTGACCGCAAGTAGACCCGATGTTATGTTTCTGTGGACAGCGGGCCGCCCACGGGGGCGCTTGGGAGTGAAGGGGCTCGAAAACAAGCGTTTGCATTTTGTAAGGAGTCGCCACCAATTTTTATGGGAAATTGGAACCGTTCGAATACCTCGTGTCATGTCAAGACACAAAGTAGTGACATGAACACTAAGCAATCGTTACCCTTAGCATTCTATGTCTAGAATGACTCTCGTGGATGCCAATGAACACGGGTGCTCACGGAGATCTGGAGTAAGGGGTGAGGGTACGTATTAGGAAGCTCTTTTGATCGAACACCTAATCCCGCCCGCCTCGATAGCGGCCTCTACTAATGATTAGGGAAGTTATTCGTACTCGATATATCGTCGGCCATATGCATGCAATGCAACATCCATTAGATTAATCCTAACATGTGAAATTAGCTAAGTCGGTGAACAATTAATTAGGCAAACAATTGGGGTCGAAGTTGGAATTAATGTTGAATTACATGTGAAAACATACAAAACAATGAAATAAATGAAATAAATTACAATAATGGAAATTACATTAATTACATTGGATTAGGCGGTTTATGTCGAAAATACCTTTAAAACGGATAATTTGATAAAAAGGAACAAAAGAATAAAACAACAAATTAACGAACAGGAATTAGCGATACTACGGATATTAGTTAATTGATACGTAAACTAATTAATCTAGGTCAAGGCGAGAAAAGGAGTTCGGGGACGAAGTCGTCTGGAACAAAGGCGCAGAGACATCGCGCCCTTTGGAAGAGGCGCGGCAGACGCTGCGTGCTTCCAAGGACGAACTCATTCAGAAGCCAAAACCGCAATTGTTAACGTTAATTGGCGAATTTAAGGGATTGATTTAGATTATGTACTCGGATGAAAGTGATTTACAGATTATTTACATGTGATTGAGGTCATAAAACAAAGTAGAACATGGATGAGACGGAAATAAGACGGATTAAACATGTGAAGGGTCGATGTTAATAAACAATTAACAAGCAAGTTATTATCTAATTTAGACTAAATATGATGGATTGACGATGAATTAATGAACAAACAGATGAAAATATACCAACAATGAATCCCAGAAACTCAACATGAACGAATTGAATCCCTAGAACTCGAATTGAATATTATTAGTGACGAAAACCCGCAAATATGAATTACTAGGGATTTAAGTCGGATTAGATGAATTAACATGTGAATGAATGATGAAATATATGATACAATATACATGCTAATTATTATGGTTTTATGACGGAGAATTAACAGACGAACAAACAAAACAAACAAATTTGATACGAATTGCAGAGGACGGAGGAAGAAGAAAAGAAGCGAATCTGCGCGGCCTCACAAAGAGGCGCAGCAGTGCTGCGCTCCTTTGAAGAGGCGCAAAGATTCTTTGCGTCTTTTCTCAACGTCTCATCTCACGGAAATCCGCAAAAAACGAGTTTTAAAGACGGTTTTAGAAATCGGTTTTAATGAGTACTTTCGACATAAATCTTACAATTGTGATACGATAAATAAAATACAATAAATAAAAGGAGAGATTACACCCTCAGACTTACATGTTGACGGAACGAGAAGAACTAAGAAAATCGATTAGTGATGCTCGACGCGAATGCAAGGAAAGAGTGCCCTCTTAAGAGGAAAACGATTTAACAAGTTGATTAATTAGATTGATTGAGTGTAGTGGTCAAATTGGTCGGTCATGCAACGGAGAGGCTGGTACCCGGAAAGATCCGAGCTTACGTGGTCGAAGGTTCAAGCACGTAGGCGCCAATTAGTAAGAACAAAGTCTAGAATGCAAAGGGAGAAGAGAAGGGCGGACACTCGCGTGAGAAATATGAGGAACGAAAGCTCCTATTTATACTAATCACGTGAAGGAATAGGGTTTCGGAGACTCTTTGGAAGTGAATCTCGGAAAGATATAAAAAAGATACGTAAATCATGCAAAGAAGGGCCTGGGAAGAGGCGCAGCGACCATCGCGTCTCTTGGAAGAGGCGCAAAGGTGCCGCGCTTTGTTCCCGTGGGGTTTCCTCCGCTAAGAAAGATTTCCGCGTTTTAGTTATGGTAGGACGGATTTAATTTGATTATCTTTTGAATATTACGGGATATTATTTGCCAAAAGATAAAATTTGATGAATATGGAATAGAAATATCCGGAACATTCCGAACATTCGACTCGGGATTTAACAAATATCGAAAAATGGAGACGGTTTTTGACCGGACTCGAATGTACTCTAATTACTGCCAAAACGACCGTATCGGCACGTAGATGACAACTAAGAGGTTGACATTTATATTTGAGCAATCACTTGACGATAATCTTACGAACTGTCACTAATCGTTCCGCGAATCAAACATGCGGCCCAATCATCACCGGGTGGTTTGCGAGGGGTGCGAAACGAGGTGTCTCTGAGCCCCCACTTTGACCGAGGCTTGGACAAGGCGAAAGTCAAAGTATAGCCATCAGGTCAATCGAAGATTACAACCCGACGACTATGGCGACGCGAGGCGGCTCAAGGGGTCGAGCCAGGACCTCGTCGGAACATTTTAGAGTCTGCCGACTATCGGGGAGGGTCATTTAAAGTCCATTAGACTACGTAAGGAGGCTCGCCAGCCATAAGAAGGAACCATACCTGAGACTTCTTCCTCGAGATGCTTTCGGAGGTGCATAGGAGCTAAGGTTAAGACCTAAAGATAATATATGAATGTGCTAGGGTGTGGGACCCTAAAGGAAAGCATTGACAGGAAGGAGGCCAAATACGAGTTCTGACCTAAAGGTAACTAAGGTTTGGGTATAGGAACTTCTGGAGAACGACACCCTGTCGAACTCCGCGGGGAAACAAGAAACATTGAAAGCAGCAGGACGTTGGTAGAAACTGCTGGGGGAATCCGCTTGCGTTGGTCTCGAGCGAACTCTGGCGAAATTTGGAAGTTGAATCTGCTTGCGTCGGTCTCAAGCGAACTCTTGTTGGGGAATATGTCGACGACTAGGAACATCTTGATCGTCGGGGGAAAGTCTTGAGTGAGCGATCGCAAAATACTACTACCGTACGGGATAAAATGATTTGACGACTAGAACGTCGAATCGTCACGAAAGAAAGCCTCGAGTGAGCAAAACATCGCAAAATACTACTCGCGCCAAAATGGTTGAGCAATATCAAATATCGCTCGCGGGATAAAATGAATTTGGACAATCTTTGCAAATCTTTTGTCGCCTTTGGATAAAATGCGGACCAGAACGAAGGGAAATCATCGAAACGGACCAAAGTGATAAAATGTCATCGAAGAAGAGGCGCACCAAAGATGGGCCCACGAGTAACGAACTCATAACGGATTTTTGAAAATCCATCAGGAGGGAAACAAAGGAAGAGGCGCAGCAAGAGCTGCGTCTCTTGGATGAGGCGCAGCGCGCCGCGTCTGCTGTTCCCCAATTCAGCAATTCCGCGTAAAAACGCGAAATCAGAAAGGTTTTCATTTCATTATTTCGAAACATAAATCCTTCAATTTCTCTCTCAACTCTTCACCATTTCTATCAAGGTTGGATTCAAAAGCTTGCTTGGAATATGACTAATCGAGGTATGTGCTTTAATCTTGCATTAATCATTCATTTTTGTCGAATTTTGAGCCGCGAACATTAGGGTTTTCGACCCTTTTGATCGAAAATTTGGGGCTTTTCCCCCAAATGGATTTGTCATGCCAAATTGATACTAGAAATGAGTAGTAGGCAATGTTAGGAACATAACCATGTATTTACTTCGAATTTTCATCAAGTTTTGAGCCCTTGAGCGAATTTTGAGACTAAGTTTCACGACTAGATCGAAAATTGCTTCGAAAATGGCCTTAGGATTGCCCATTTGTGATGAAATTTGATACTTGGGACCCTTGGATGATGGGTAAACTTCCTGTCATCTCGGAAATTTGGTTTGTGACAACTTTTTGCAGGACACTTTTTAGGGCATAATCGCCGTTATAGCGAAATGCTGCCGAATTTTCGACTCGAACTCGGAACTAGGCTTTGACTTTGACTTGACTTGACCCTATTCATCACATGAGTGATCGAATTGGTGGGACTATGGCCAAGGATGGCCAGAAAGGGGCGACTTCTGGGCCTTGAAGGCTCGAAAACTACTTAACAAGGGCTTGTCGCCATGTGACGCGGCCTGGATTTGCTTTAACCGTTGCAGGTGACGACGCTTCTTCTTCTGGGAGAGATCCCATGGACATAGACGCCGCTGCTGTTGAGGAGGCTTTAGAGCAGGCCTTCACCGCCGCGGTGATGGCTGCTGCAGAGGAGGTTCCCGAGGAGGAGGCTGCTGACGAGGAAGAGATCCCGAGACGGGCCCACCTCGGACGAGGGGGTCGCCAGCTGAGAGGTGCTCCTGCGTGGGCCGAGACCTGGGAGAGTAGGCACCTTGTGTGGGCTGCAGAGGGTCACTTGTCCTACAGGACGGTGAAGAGCTTGGTAAATAGGAATTCCCTAACTCTTTACCTATCCTTTTCCGTTTTTGTTCAAATCTCTTCCAAATTTATTCCAAAACTAAAGATAGCTTTGTTTCAAATTTTAATAGGAGGCCGGAAACATCCGGTCGTTCTCGGGGTATACGACGGCGATGGAGCATTACGAGCGGTACCGGAGGAGGAGAGAGCCATGATTGAGCGCGGAGCGTTTGGTCCTCCGGTTCGGGTTGGAGGGATATCGTGAAGAGGAAGTTGCGGGCCAACCTTAGCCTGGTTCGTGCTTTCTTGGATCGATTCTGGGATACGACTTCCACATTTCACCTGCCTTTTGGTGAGGTGGGAGTCACCTTGGAGGACTACGGCATGATTTCCGTCCGCCGTGCGGATCGAGGAGATGGTGTGGCCGGAGGCCGGCATGAGGGCGGATTCGGCCGAGGCGAGGAGGTTGATCGGCCGGAACCCGTCGCCGAAGGTCTGTTGCGTGCCGGGTTTGGTACCCAGACCTATGTTCGAGATTACTTTGCGGGAAGACCCCGTTATCGGTGGTGATCGATGGGAGGGAGACGGCTCCTCCTCCTTGTACACCGAGCGAGGGCCTGTCTGTGGCTTTGGTGGTTCTTGTCTTCGATTTACCTCGGAGACAAGGGTGAGAGGTCGTCGACGAAGCTTCTCCCCTTTCTTTCTCGACCCGAGTTCCTTAGGGCGTTGGGACTGGTCATCTTTGCTGGTTTTGCGGTCCTCATCCGCTTTATGAGGGCCATGGTTCGTCCGGAGTTGATGGAGAAGGGGACTTCTCCCGGCGCCTGTCGGACCCGGCCTGTATTGGAGGTATGAACCTTCCTTTAGATCAACGTAAATTCCTTTCTTTTATCAAAGATCGAAAGATCGTCATTGACTATTCTCGTTTTACGTGCGTGGGTGTACTCTTACTTTCCGGACCTCGCGCCCAAGAGGACGGAGCCGTTGGAGAGGGCCTATCCCGTGGTGAGGGATTGGGTCATGTGCCGGACGAAGAGCAAGCGTTCTTCTCACAACGTCTACCGGCGGGATGTGAACGCCCTTCACCGAGCAAGCAACGTGAGTATCCCATTTGTATTCATTCACATCTTCTCATATTTTGTTTTCAATTGATCATAGGAATGACCTTTGCCTTCATATTGTGACAAAGGTGCCCAGACCTTGGGCGGAGTACGCTGGAGCGCCTCCCTTTGTTGCTTGAGACCCTTCGTCCTAGGAGTTCGAGTCGGCTCTTTGTGTGGACGTCGATGGGTCCTGTATGGTATCTGGGCGAGCGGTTAGCTCGTCAGTGCTTTCGGGGCGCGTTGACGGTTCCCGTCGATCCTCCTAGGACGATGTTTAGGGAGCCTTCTGAGGCTGAGAGGGAGGCGGACCTGGCCGGTGCCAGTGGCGACGACCTTCTTCTCCCTGAGGAGGATTACTCGGCGTTCCTTTACGGGAGGTTGGCCTATTGGCCGGTAGTGGTGAGTATCTTTTGTTTTCTTGTTGATTTGATTTCGAAAATTGCGACGAAAGATCATCGATTAACGAGAGTTGTTTTGTCCTTGTAGGAGGTTGAGGCGGCGGGCATCGAGCCCCCAGAGTACCCCGAGACCCTCGAGTACACTGACGCTACTGGGAGGACGACGATCTCTGAGTTACGTGACTTTGACGTAGCTGTGACGGATGCTGGCCTGGATGACTGGCAGCATCTGATTCGGAGGGTGAGCTCCCATTTTGCATGGTTTTCGTGTAAGAACACGTTTGACTGAATTTGTTTAATTTGCTGAGGATTTCTTTGAAATGCAGGTCGCGCCATCTCGGTTCGTGGCACTATGGAGGGTGGCCAACCGGCTACGAGCTACGGCCATTGAGGCACTCGTCGGCGGTCGAGGTCGTCAGGTATGAACCTTTGTGCCCATTTTTCGATCTTCTTTTTTTTTGAGTTTCGGTTTTCCAATTGAGTTGATTGACGTGAGCCAATTCGTTGCTGTTTGCAGGGTGACCGCGAGTCGGGACGAGAGTTGGCCCAGGCTCGGGAGGAGACGGCTCGCTTGTCGAGGGAGCTCGAGTTTCGGGATGCCGAGATCGCCGCTCTGATGGCGAGAGTTGCTGAGTTGGAGGGTGCCCAGCAGTAGCTTGTGTAGTTTTGTAGATTTGTACATTTTGATTTTGAAACATTTTTGGACCTGGTTTGGGGCGCAAGCCCCCAGTTTTCTTGGATTTTTGATTTGGTCGGGGCGCAAGCCCCCAGTTTGCTTGTACATTTGGACTTGTTCGGGGCGCGAGCCCCCAGTTTGCTTGTACATTTGCTTTTTGCTGTATATATGATGGCCTGAGTGCCTTTGCTGCTGGGTTGTTTGTTTGTACCTGCAGGTTAGTTCTTGAACAGGTTTGGTAGATGACGGTTTACGCCGTCATGTTACCGGAATTTACATGGACAATCACGCGATTCACACATTTTATATACATATAAGGCCTTTAATTAGTGCAAAATGAGACTCAAAAGGACCAAATGCAAAAATTTTGCTTTTAAATGACCGGAAATGACAAATGACCGGACGGTAGGGAGGGTTACCCCCAAAAAAAAAAGAAAAATAGAAATTCATAAGTTAGAAAATGTAGCAAAAGAAATTAAGAAAATGAAATAAATATATGAAAGTTTGAATAATAAAAAGAATTAAATGGATAATTAAATACACAAATGTGATAAAATGGCGAAAATGTCAATGTCGCCTCGAAATGCGTGCCCGCGAAATTAGGAAATCCCAAAACATGGTAAACTTCCGTAGTTTACCCAAAATAAAATCCCATAGGAATAGGAAATCACGCGTGTTATAGAATTAGGAAAGATCCAAACGCGGAAATCACAGAGTGAGCCTGGGAAGAGGCGCAGATGAGCCGCGTCCCTTTGAAGAGGCGCAAAGAGTGCCGCGCCTGTTCCCGAGGGGTTTGTTCGACGGATTTTGGAAACAAAAATTAGTATAAATAGAAAGCGCCGCCGAAGCTTTGAATCATATAATTCTTCCGTCTTTTCTTCGTTGCTTCTCCTAAAACTCCTAAAATAAATTTTCAAGAGAAAATTATCATCATGAATACTTTGGAGGTTCGCTTGAAGGAATGGACTAATGAGTTTTCGAACATGGAAAAGCACGACATGGGTGCTTATAATCTTGGGTCTTTATTGAGTTTGAAACTCATCAAGGTAGTGAAACCGTTCTTAGATGCTTGCCTTGATTATTGGGATCCAAATTATCATGTATTCGCCTTTCCAGGAGGTGATATTTGTCCTTTTCCAGAGGAAATTGCTGCTATTGGCGGTTGGGACCCCGAACACTTACCTGCCATCCCTTCTACTGCTCAAGGGTATAAGAGTAAGTTTAGAGATTTGCTTGGACTTACTAGACTTGAGGTGGATCGCCTTGTTACTTCGAAAGGCGTGCGGATGTTGGATTTTATAGACCGATTCATCAACAGGGCCGACCCTACTGTCTCTTATGTTGCCAGGAGGAGAGCATTTGGCTTCTGTTTGTTGCATGTGTATGTCTTTCAGGGACATGTTGATGAGGACTTGAGAGGTGATCCTCGCCTTTTGAGCCTTATTGAGCAAATGGAGCTGCGCAGGAGCCCAGCTTGTCTGTGCTTAGGGGAGATCATTTTGGGTTTGGATAATAGGAAATCCAACCGCGATCTTCCGTTCTTGGGAAGTCCCGTTATCCTACAGGTAAAAGACACCTTCCTTTCTTCTTTCTTTTCGTTTTTTTTTTTTTTTTTTTTTTTTTTTTCGTTTTTTTTTTTTTTTTTTTTTTTTTTTTTTTTTTTTTTTTTTTTTTTTTTTTTTTCGTTTTTTTTTTTTTTTTTTTTTTTTTTGGTGTCTAATACCTGTCTTGGTAGGTTTGGCTCATGGAACGGCTCCGATTGCTTGAGCCCCCGCCCATGCACTTTCCTATCATGCTCGTATGATTTCGATGAGGACGAGGTTGTACATGGTGGATTTCACTCGGTCCCGTGACTATTGGAAGAACAAGCTAAAGACCGATGATGGCCCTTTGATCGTGTGGGTTGTACCGTGGTGGCACCTCAAGTCTGTCACTGGGGTGTCTTCTTTAGATCCCACTAGGTCCGTGCGCATCCCTGGATTGGAGTTTATGGTGTGCATCTTTCCTGAGAGGTTGATGAGGCAAGTTGGGTTGAAGCAGATGATCCCTAGGCTTGACACCGTCCCGCAGACTGTCATGGCGTTGACTACCGAGAGCCGAAGAGAGTGGGCTATGAAATGGGCCCAAAGAAACATGTGGTTCCTGAGCTTCTCCTCCAATGCTTTGTGGGTGTCGGATTCTTATCTGAGGTGGAGGAAGGCTGCAACTTCGGAAGAGCGCGAAGATCGAGGAAGCGCGAGCCCGTTGATTACAAGGTGCGCGAGGGAGAGAAAGAGAAAGAGAAGCATCTGACCGAAGGAGAAGAAGAAGCCGGCTTTCAAGTCATTCATCCTTCGAAGAAATCAAAGACTACTCCTGTCGCAGAGATGGTGGTTGACAAGAACGGGAGGGTCAGGCCTCGAGAAAGACCGTTGGTGATTAGGTCTGAAGTGGTGCAAGAGCGCCCGGCTCGAGGTCGTGACAAGAAATATGACAAGAACGACAAGGGCAAGGGAAAGATGGAGGAATAGCCCAAGTCTTAGTTATTATTATTTGATTATTATTTATTATTGTTGTAATAAAAAAGGAGGGATTTTTAGAATCCTAGCCTATCTATTTTTATTATTTGTCGTACTATTTAGAAAATGAAATAAAAGAGGTTAAATGGTTATGAAACCGTTGGCATTTTCTTTAATTATTCTTGTCGAATTTCAAGTGCAATGCAAATGTCCTTCTATTTACATTTATTTTATATATAATGGTGGGTTGAATCCCGTGAAGGATTGCCTACGTATTCACTTAAAGAAAGTGAAATCAAACCCTGGCGCGTAGTTCGAGTAAATGTAAAAGAATAATTGTTCGAAGCAAGAGCTTGTAATGAACATAGAAAATAAGCATGAGCTTTGCTTACTCGGGAGGTGCGAATTTAGTTTGTTTGATGATATGAGGATGACAAGTTTGCCAAGATGCAAGAGCATAGTGACATTCAAATGGGCCAGGGGCCGTTTATTTAGTGCCACAAGAGCGACACGTAGGTTTACGCGAGGCGCGTTTCTGTCTTATCCTAGGCATAGTATCGTTTCAGTTGGTCGAGATTTGTGGGGTTTGAAAACTCATTCCCATCTAGGTCTGTGATTCTAACCGCACCCCCCGGGAGTATGGACTTGACTAGATATGGTCCGGCCCAATTAGGTTTGAATTTTCCCCTGCCGATTGGTAAAAGAGCTCTAACCGATTTGAGAACTAAATCTCCTTCTTTGATATTTCTTGGCCTAACTCTCTTGTTGAAAGCTCGTTTGATGCGTGCTTGATATGTTTGGACATTATGCAAGGCACGTAGCCTACGTTCATCCAGGAGGATGAGCTCTTCATATCTATCCCTCTTCCAATCGGCTTCCGGGATTTGACTTTCTAGCGTAATACGCAAGGATGGTATTTCTAGCTCAATTGGTTGTACGGCTTCCATGCCGTAGGTCAAATAGAAAGGAGTAGCCCCAGTGGGCGTCCTGACTGATGTACGATACCCCCACAAAGCGAAGGGTATTTTGCTTGGCCAATCTCTATAATTGTCAGTCATTTTCTTGAGGATCGTGACGACATTTTTGTTAGCCGCCTCTACCGCGCCGTTAGTCTGTGGTCGATAGGGCGAGGAGTGATGATGCTTGATCTTGTACTTGGCTAGCAATTGTTCGGTTTCGGCTTGGAAGTGGGACCCATTATCGCTAATGATTTCATGTGGGCAACCATATCGACAGATGATGTTGTTTTGTATGAACTTGGCTACATTTTTGGCTGTGAGAGCGGTGTAGGAAGCCGCTTCTACCCATTTCGTGAAGTAGTCAATTGCTACTAGGATGAAACAAAGTGACCTCCCGTTCCTACTGGGGTTATTTTCCCAATTATGTCAATTCCCCATGCGGAGAATGGCCAAGGAGATGTCATCGTATAGAGCAACGAAGGAGGGACATGTTGTACGTTCCCGAAGATTTGACAGTTGTGGCAATGCCTCACATATTTGATGCAATCGGATTCCATTGTGGTCCAATAGTACCCTAGACGTGTGATTTTCTTTGCCATCATAGGTCCGCTCATGTGAGGGCCGCATTCTCCATCGTGGACTTCTTCCATTACTTTCCGTGCCTGTGAATGATCAAGGCAACGTAGGACTACACCCAGAGGCGTTCTTTTGTACAATTCTCCTTGCATTAGGATGTATTGGGAAGCTAGTAGGCGTATAGCTCGTTGTCCCCTTTTGTCCATTTCTGGTGGATAAGTGCCGTTAAGCTTGAAGTTTAGGATTGCTTGGAACCAGGGTTCTTGGGCGATTTCTTCTTCATCGGTAATTTGATGGACATACGCCGGCTCCGACCGTCGTTCAATGCATAAAGGCATTTCCATCATGTAATCTGGCATGTTTATCAAAGATGCAAGTTTCGCAAGAGCGTCCGCAAATTGATTTTCTTCTCGAGGTAGGTGTAAGTAGGTTACATGATCAAAGAATTGAGCCACTTGGTCTATCCTAGCCTCGATAGGGTGCAAGGCTTTCACTTCGGATTTTCCAGATCCCGTAACTTGGTTGATGATCGCGACGAATCCCCGTGCACCCGGAGGTTTTTGATGCCTAAGCTTACGCCGCTTGTAGTCCAATTAGACAAGCCTCATACTCATGCGGCGTTGTTTGTCACCTCGAAGTCGAGTTTGACAAAGAATCGGTGTATGCTCACCTTCAGGAGAAATGAGCAACACTCCTATCCCAAATCCTCTTAGGTTTGATGCTCCATCAAAGTATAGATCCCAAGATTCTACGTCAGTCTGAAGTATATCCTCGTCGGGAAATGACCAAGTATCTATGGTTTGTGCGTCGTTGATGGGATTTTCTGCGAAGAATTCGGCGACGGCGCGACCCTTTATTACTTTCAGTGGCACATATTTGAGGTCAAATTCTGAGAGCATCATGGTCCATCTTGCCAGACGTCCGTTGAGAACGGGTTTCTCGAAGAGGTATTTGACTGGATCCATTTTGGAGAATATCTTGACAGAGTAGCTAAGCATGTAGTGACGTAGCTTCTTTGTTGCCCACACAAGAGCGAGGCATGTCCTTTCGAGTTGTGAATATTTGCACTCGTATTCCAAGAACTTCTTACTTAGATAGTAAATGGCTCTTTCTTCACTTCCTACAGTTTGAGCTAGCATAGCACCCATGGCGGTTTCAGTTACTGTGAGATATAAACCAAGAGGTTGATCTCGTTGTGGTGGCATGAGCACTGGTGGTTTAGCCAATATCTCCTTGATTCTGTCGAACGCCTTTTGACAATCATCGTCCCACATGGTGTGGTCTGTTTTCTTGAGCTTCTTGAAGATAGGCTCGCAAATCATCGTAAGTTTCGATATGAATCGACTTATGTATTGCACTTTTCCCAGGAATCCTCCGACTTCTTTTTCTCTTTGAGGTTGTGGCATTTCGATCGTAGCTTTGATTTTGGACGGGTCTATTTCTATACCTCGTTGGCTAACGACGTATCCTAGAGTTTGCCGATGTCACCCCAAATGTGCATTTCTGAGGATTGAGTCTCATGTTGTACTTTCGTAGCCTTGCGAAGAACTTGCGAAGGTTCGCAATATGTCCCTCTCTTTCCTTGGATTTGACGATCATGTCATCCACATATACCTCGACTTCTTTATGCATCATGTCATGTAGAAGTGTAGTCGCGGTGCGTTGGTATGTAGCCCCGTTGATCAATCCGAACGGCATTCTTTGTATAGCAATAGGTTCCCCATTGGGTGACGAACGCAGTCTTATGCATGTCTTCCATGGCCATTTTGATTTGGTTATAACCCGCATATCCATCCATGAAGGATAGTAATGCATGGTCTCGTGATTGTCTACCAATATGTCGATGTGAGGTAGAGGGAAGTCGTCTTTTGGGCTTGCTTTGTTTAAATCCCTAAAGTCAACACAAACTCTGATTCTCCCATCCTTTTTGGGCACGGGTACTATGTTAGCTACCCAAATGTAATACTCGGAAACTTTGATGAACCTGGCTTTGAATTGTTTGTCAACTTCTTCCTTAATCTTCGAGCCCACTCTGTTCTCATTCGTCGAAGCTTCGCTTTCACGGGTTTGAAACCCGGCTTAATCGAATCCTATGTTCGGCGATATCCCCTGTCGATCCCCTGGCATGTCTTTGTAGGACCAAGCGAAAACGTCTTTGAATTCATTTAGGAGGTCTATGAAATCGGTTCTTTCGGTTGAGCTCAAGGTAGTCCCTATCCTAAGTTCTTTGGGTTCTAGTTCGGTTCCAACATTGATGGGTTCGGTGTCCTCAATTACTGGTCCCCCTTCCCCTTCCCGTAGTATTTCTTTGGCTACGTAGGGAGGTATTTCGGTCAAGTCCGGGTTTTGGTCATCCTCTGTATCATCATAAACAGAATTGCACTCAAGATAACGCAAAGAGTAAGCAGAACCCGATTTATTCATATTAAGATTTGAGTAAAGTTGAAACAAAGAAGCCAACCGATCCAAGGATAGTGGCGGCAAAGGACGATAATGGGGCATTTCCCGAACTACCGTGACTACTCGAAAATAAGCTAGAGAAACGAGGGAGTGGGGATGACGACAGAGTAGACTCTCTAATGACTCCTCTAGACTCGACTGACTCCGACTCCGACTCGATTCGAATTCGTCGTCTTCCTGGTTCTTCTTTGAACATCTCTCCTTCTCCAGTGGTGAGCTTGAAGAGTCTTCCTTGATTGTTGGTCCATTTGATTGATTTCCTCCACCCTTTCTCCGCTTTGTGTCGATTTCCGTGATCAATGCGGTGGGGTTGAAGCGATCGTCTTGAAGTATCGTAGTAATGATCTCATCTGCGCGCCCTAACAGATCGGTCCTCTCCAAACAGAGGCTAACAGCTTGTTTGTCTAAGCAAGGTGCTTGATGGTTTTTGACGGTAGGAACCGTTTCTGGAGGGATAAAGTAGCAATCGTGAAAGATCTCGATTCCGGCCAACTTCTTCTCGAGGTAATGCCAAGGTTCGGGAAATCCATGAAAGAGTTCCGAACTTCCTTCTTGGACGAAGTATCCATTGAGGGTAGGGAGATATGGCCTCATTTGGACTCCTACATACTTGCGGTTTTGGACTTGGGCGAGCATTTCGAGAACTTCTTCTGTTGTGGGTTTGTACCCTAGTCCAAGTGGTATTCTTGATGAGTTGCCCTTCTTATATGGCGCGAATGTGTTCTCCCGAATTGGGTTCAAAGGCATTCCAGGGAAGTATCCCTGGTTCTTGAGTATGTGGTTGACCACCAAGTTGGAGTAGGGATTATAGTATAAGGGTGCCAACTCACTTTCTATGACATTTACACTTTGGAAGCCCCCAAGTTCGTATACGGGATCCGCAAGGACTTGATTATTTGATTGCTTCTCGATTATGGCCTTAATGGGTGACGAAGTGATTGTCACAGCTTTGCCATTTAGTGGGATCTTGATCTTTTGATGAAGGGTGGATGTTACCGCTTTGGAAGCGTGAATCCAAGGCCTTCCCAGAAGTATGTTGAATGAAGCTTCGATGTCTACTATTTGGAAGTTGACCTTTCGTTCGATTGGTCCTGTGGCTATGGTTAGATTGGCAAGTCCTACCACTTTTCGTCGTGTACCGTCATATGCCCGTACACCTTGATTTGTAGGAGTCCAAATCCACTCTTTCATGCCTAGCTTGTATGCCGTTTTGAGGGGTATGACGTTGACCATGGAGCCATCATCTACCAAGGTCATTGGCACATTTTTCTTTAGACAGGATGACGATGATATATAGAGCAAGGTTGTGACTAGCGCCGAAAGGTGGCAAGTCTTCGTCTGAGAAAGTAATAGGATTACTTAGCTTCGGGGATTCTTGGAAGACCAAGTTGACTACATCTTCAGGAGTAGAGTTATGTGCCACATTCAATTTGGCCAAAGCTTGTAGTAAAGCTTGGCGGTGTGGAAATGAGCTTGCCACTAGTTGCCAGACCGAAAGATCAGCCTTGGTTCTTTGTAATTGCTTGAGCAAATGATCAGTGGGGTCGTCTTCGTTGTCATTTGGTGTGATGACATTGGTTGGACCGTTTTGAGTAGTGTTTTGGTATGGACGACCCGAGCGAGTTAGGTGATCCACATCTTGGTCTTCGCCATTTTGGACTATTTCCTTGACTAAGGAGTTTTCAATGAGATATTCATCTTCATCGTCATCGGCCCAAACCCCATTGATCGCGGCTAGTTCCCTCATCCTCATGATGTCACTTTCTAGTTGTATGATTTGATCGACTAGTTTATCGACCACGGTGACTACTTCTTGCATAGTAGCATTTTGAGAGAAGATCAACGGTACGCGTTCTTTAGGTGTTGCATTGGGATCGCGCAAGATCATTACCATGCTTTCTAATTCCCACACTTGTCTATCTACACTCCTTGCCCAGGCGATGAAGTCGGAAATGGTAGGGGAGATGGTAGAGTAGAGTCTTTCTTTCTCAATTGCATAGATTTCGTCTTCGGTGGGAGAGATGAGGTGTGAGCAATCTAAGGTAGATTCATCACTTGTAATCACTAGAACTCCAAGAGGATTCTGAGTGTTATTAGGCTTACCTCCTGGTGGAATTGGAAGTCGACCATCTTCGATCATATCTTGAAGCACGTGTTTCAACTTGTAGCATTTTTCGGTGTCGTGCCCCTTACCCCTATGGTATTCACAGTAGGAATTTTCGTCCCAGAATTTGGACTTCCTTTCGGGCTCGGGAGTAGGTCCAATGGGTTGGAGTTTGCCTTGCTTCACTAGCCTTTTTAGAGCATTGGAGTACGTATCTCCAAGGTTTGTGAACTTCCTTGGTGGGCTAGTTTTCTTGGATGGCTCGAGAAGGTTAACCTCGTCGGTCTTGCTAGTAGAGCCGTATGAACGACTTGTGGACCCTTGATATCCTCGACCTACCGTTTTGGACAAGAGCCCTTTGCGGATGTCATCTTCAATTCGTGTCCCCAACACGGTTAAGTCTTTGAAAGTCTTGATGTTTTGATATCTCAAATGGTTGGCATATATGGGCTTGAGATTGTCCACGAATTTCTCCACAAGAGTGGCCTCATCCGGGCGTTCTACTAGTTGAGTACTAGTCTTCCTTCACCTACTTAGAAAGTCGGTGAATCCTTCTTTGTCATTCTGGGTAAGAACCTCTAGAGTGCGCATATTGACTTGGATCTCGGCATTATCCGCGTATTGTTTTGAGAATTCGATCGCGGCGTCCTCCCAAGTAGCGACCTTCTTGTGATCTAGGGTATAGAACCATTGCTTCGGGATGGTGTCGAGAGATGAAGGAAAGATCCTTAAGAACATCTCGGGTTTGATGCCTTTGATAGACATGTAATCTTTGAAAGCTCGGATGTGGTTTAAAGGGTTCTCGTGTCCTTTGAACTTAGGGATATCCGTCATGCTAAAGTTAGTGGGCAATTTGGAATTGACGGCTTCATACTTACGATTGTTCTCCCTGTAAATGTCATCTCCTTTAAGGTACATCAATTGCTCCTCTAGGTATTGGAGTCTTTTCTCAGCTGTGGTCATCCCTATGATTTGATTCTCATCCTTAGATTCGTCATCGGAAAATTGTAGTACTTCACCTTTAATGGGAGGCAACCTTCCCTCTACGTCAAAGATACGGCCTTCGATGAGCTCGAGGCGGTCATAGGTTTGGTTTTGGGTAACTTGCATTTGGGCCAGCGCGGCTAGGATTCGATCACTATTCTCTTGAAGTTGCTGGAGGTTCGTATCATCACTTGACCCAGGCATCTTGGAAACTGGACAAGAGATCGGCGACGAATCAAAACACGATCGACCATTCTATCACACTTGCTAAAAGAGGAAAAGACTTGACTCATGAAGTGGGTGTGTGCCACTTGTGTCGAGTGAGTTTTGAAGAAAGACAAGGTCTTTGAAAATGTGTGTCCTAGCCAACTGTAGTGTAGTTGTAGGAGTGGACTCGAGGTGAGGTTTTGAAATGGGCTTGTGGCCCGAATTTTGACACGACAAACGGACAGAGTTTTGACCGGATTTTGTACTAATTAAAGGCCCTATTTTCGAAATTCTTGATTGAAAACGGGTTTTGATTTTTGAAAGTTCGTCATGGTTTTGTTTAGAATGGTGATCACATAAGGTTTGCACATTTATACAAGCATTATAACGGGATGCTGAGTGCGTTTAGAAGGGTTTTGGTTTAAAGGGTGGGTTGCCATACCGAACCATCAAACCCGAAGTCTGTGGAGAGGCTCGTGCCAAACAAGAGTAAGGCCGATTCCTAGTCCATTTCCTCAAGTAGTGAAGGCCCTTGATACAAACAAGAGTAAGCATCATGGTATGGATGACGTCAATCGCTATCCATCTTTAGGCCCAAATAAGAATTAGGACCGTTTAGACGGGACAATTGGTCGAATGGGTTGGGTTGGGCCTAGGAAGGCCGAATAAACGGTCTAGGAAGACCGAGTTATGAAAACCGACAATTGTCTTGTACAACCTTATTCCCTAACCTTGTTCAAGTTTCACCCTAGCTACACGTAAGTGTATAATCCCAGTGAGTCGCCAAACTGTGGACAGCGGGCCGCCCACGGGGGCGCTTGGGAGTGAAGGGGCTCGAAAACAAGCGTTTGCATTTTGTAAGGAGTCGCCACCAATTTTTATGGGAAATTGGAACCGTTCGAATACCTCGTGTCATGTCAAGACACAAAGTAGTGACATGAACACTAAGCAATCGTTACCCTTAGCATTCTATGTCTAGAATGACTCTCGTGGATGCCAATGAACACGGGTGCTCACGGAGATCTGGAGTAAGGGGTGAGGGTACGTATTAGGAAGCTCTTTTGATCGAACACCTAATCCCGCCCGCCTCGATAGCGGCCTCTACTAATGATTAGGGAAGTTATTCGTACTCGATATATCGTCGGCCATATGCATGCAATGCAACATCCATTAGATTAATCCTAACATGTGAAATTAGCTAAGTCGGTGAACAATTAATTAGGCAAACAATTGGGGTCGAAGTTGGAATTAATGTTGAATTACATGTGAAAACATACAAAACAATGAAATAAATGAAATAAATTACAATAATGGAAATTACATTAATTACATTGGATTAGGCGGTTTATGTCGAAAATACCTTTAAAACGGATAATTTGATAAAAAGGAACAAAAGAATAAAACAACAAATTAACGAACAGGAATTAGCGATACTACGGATATTAGTTAATTGATACGTAAACTAATTAATCTAGGTCAAGGCAGAAAAGGAGTTCAGGGACAGAAGTCGTCCTGGAACAAAGAAGAGACATCGCCCTTTGGAAGAGGCGCAGCAGACGCTGCGTCTGTTCCAAGGACGAACTCTGGCTGTGAAGCCAAAACTGCAATTGTTAACGTTAATTGGCGAATTTAAGGGATTGATTTAGATTATGTACTCGGATGAAAGTGATTTACAGATTATTTACATGTGATTGAGGTCATAAAACAGTAGAACATGGATGAGACGGAAATAAGACGGATTAAACATGTGAAGGGTCGATGTTAATAAACAATTAACAAGCAAGTTATTATCTAATTTAGACTAAATATGATGGATTGACGATGAATTAATGAACAAACAGATGAAAATATACCAACAATGAATCCCAGAAACTCAACATGAACGAATTGAATCCCTAGAACTCGAATTGAATATTATTAGTGACGAAAACCCGCAAATATGAATTACTAGGGATTTAAGTCGGATTAGATGAATTAACATGTGAATGAATGATGAAATATATGATACAATATACATGCTAATTATTATGGTTTTATGACGGAGAATTAACAGACGAACAAACAAAACAAACAAATTTGATACGAATTGCAGAGACGGAGGAAGAAGAAAGAAGCGAGAATCGCGGCGGCCTCAAAAGAGGCGCAGCAGGTGCTGCGCTCCTTTGAAGAGGCGCAGCAGTTGCTGCGTCTTTTCTCAACGTCTGTCTACTGGAAATCCGCAAAAACAGGTTTTAAAGACGGTTTTAGAAATCGGTTTTAATGAGTACTTTCGACATAAATCTTACAATTGTGATACGATAAATAAAATACAATAAATAAAAGGAGAGATTACACCCTCAGACTTACATGTTGACGGAACGAGAAGAACTAAGAAAATCGATTAGTGATGCTCGACGCGAATGCAAGGAAAGAGTGCCCTCTTAAGAGGAAAACGATTTAACAAGTTGATTAATTAGATTGATTGAGTGTAGTGGTCAAATTGGTCGGTCATGCAACGGAGAGGCTGGTACCCGGAAAGATCCGAGCTTACGTGGTCGAAGGTTCAAGCACGTAGGCGCCAATTAGTAAGAACAAAGTCTAGAATGCAAAGGGAGAAGAGAAGGGCGGACACTCGCGTGAGAAATATGAGGAACGAAAGCTCCTATTTATACTAATCACGTGAAGGAATAGGGTTTCGGAGACTCTTTGGAAGTGAATCTCGGAAAGATATAAAAAAGATACGTAAATCATGCAAAGAAGGGCCTGGGAAGAGGCGCAGCAGCCACTGCGTCTCTTGGAAGAGGCGCAGCAGGTGCCGCGCCTGTTCCCAGGGGGTTTCCTCCTGCTTAAGAAAGATTTCCGCGTTTTAGTTATGGTAGGACGGATTTAATTTGATTATCTTTTGAATATTACGGGATATTATTTGCCAAAAGATAAAATTTGATGAATATGGAATAGAAATATCCTAACATTCCAAACATTCTCGACTCGGGATTTAACAAACATCGAAAAATGGAGACGGTTTTTGACCCTGACTCAATGTACTCTAATTACTGCCAAAACGACCGTATCGGCACGTAGATGACAACTAAGAGGTTGACATTTATATTTGAGCAATCACTTGACGATAATCTTACGAACTGTCACTAATCGTTCCGCGAATCAAACATGCGGCCCAATCATCACCGGGTGGTTTGCGAGGGGTGCAGAAACGAGGTGTCTACAGTTTCGCGTATGCGTTTGTGCAAGATATCAATCATCTCCCAAAGAATCGGATATGACGGCCGTAAAACGAATTTTACGTTACTTGATTGGAACGGCCAACTTATACCTATAGTATCCAATGGAGTGTAATTTTGATCTAGTCTGTTATTCCGATGCCGACTACGCAGGATGTTCTCTAGACATATCGTAAATATATATCGTACAAGGATCGGGTGAATGCCTACTATGCCCAATATCCACCGCTCTTTCACCTTGCTAGACAAGGACTTCTTGACCCTAAGAGTCCTTTGCCGGATTGGTTGGATAGAAAGGTATTCTTTCCTCAAGCCTCCCAAGATATATGAAGAAAAGGAAATCCGGGTTGCTAAGAGTGAGGAGCATGTTGATGATGAACATGGGGAGAGTAGTGAAGCAAGTAATGAAGACAATGAGCAAAGTTCAAGTGAAGATGATGATGGTGATGCCTCCGTATCCTTGGAGGAAGATGATGATGATATCACGATGAGTGATAGTTGATTGTTGAACTAGCAAAAGGAGGACGACGCAATTAAGGAGTTGATGGCTTCCATAGCATCTCATCCTATACCATTGTGAGTCTCCTACCCCTCCTTTTGCTTTGTTTTTTTTTATCTCATGATTGCATAACTTGTATAGAGCATTTAGAGAGTCATTTTTGGACTCTTTATGGCTAAGAATTTTTGAGTCCTAGAAACATTGAGGTGACTACTTTTTGCTCCCACCATGAAGAATCCAAAATGACAAAGTTACTTATCATGCAGTGCATTGCATACCTTATGAATAAACTTCCCAATTTTTGCACTAGTAAGTGTTTAGTTTGGTTTGGAGAAGTTCATTCATAAGCAACCCGAGTTAATTCAAATAAGCTCTCCAACCTAATCGAAAGCATGCATCATGTAGGATAGCTTAGTTTGCATCATGTGTAATATATATCATGTAGTATGCATTTAGTATAGAATTCACGCATTTCATATAGCTTCATGCATTTGCATTTGCATTTGCATTTGCATATATTTCCTATCGTTTTGTCCATTGAGGACAATGTCCATACTAGTGTGGGGATGGAAAATTCTAACATCTAACCTATATTACAAAAATGATAAAAATTGAAAAAATTTAAAATTACAAAAACATGTTCTTTCTTTGTAGCATAGAATTGTATATACATGTTTGTTTGTCACTCCTATCACATGGGGACGACTACGCCATATTCGAAGCATAAGGTATATAAAGAAGACCGCATTGTATGATCTTTCCAAATCTCCTTCTCCCTTTCTTATATGTTAATAACAATGTGGCTACTTTTTGTTGATGCGGTATGAACCTATGTGATGTTAGGAGTTGCATTTAGTTTATATGGCATAATAGTTGATAGAAGCATATGCATTAGAATTGTATATATGTTAGTTCCATCACGGAATTTAGTTTGCATGGTAGAAAATTTTTGTAAAAATGCCTAAATGGGAAGCTTGACAAGTGTATATAAGGCCCTTGTAGATAATCTTTATCCTTGAGATTTTGTTTGCTAGAATACCCTCAAGACACCCTAGGTTGTGTCATACTAGTATCTTTTGTCCCATGGTCTAAGGCCTAGTCAAGGGTTTACATGTGAGTCATCTATCCAACCTTATGATGTGATATGGACTTGATCAACTTATCTAGGGGACCTTGATTGACTTGGTGGTTTGACAACCTAAAAATACTTTTCATTAGTAAGTTTAAAGTCCTCTTTCAAAAGTTTTGTGATGTGAAATCGTTTTAATTGCCAAAGAAACCTCAAATGTTTTGAATTGTTGAATTGCCGGGAAATTTGATGGAGGCGTACCACTTCAATGTGCTTTGGTAGGGGATCCATTGAATTCGGCCCCCACACGGTTGTGAATTCAACCGCCCAAAGACAAAGTGACTATCACCCCGAAAAGCTATTGTCTAGAGGTTAACCGGTTGCCTAATAAGCGATTAGAGAAAGCAAAGGACACTAGCAAATGAGGGACAAACCCCATCTTAATGTTTTGAAATGTGAAATGCGGAAGTTGAAATGAGGCCAAATTTTGAATGCTAGTCAAATCCACTACCTTTGTTTTAATTGACTTGAGCACTTCATTCCCAAAAACCTTTTTGTTATGCCACCTTGTTGAGCTTGGGACGATCCTTGGCCTTTACACTTGTAGAGAATCCGAGATTTGTCATGTCATATACCACTAACATCATAGGGATCATCCTTCCACCCTATCTGATCGCCCTTGACGAAAGCATTTAGCGATTATGGACGAAAGTAGTCTAGTTTAACACAACTTGGAGGTGACTTGTTTTTATCCTCTTAGACTTAGTAACTTGGAGAACAAATATCTATGGTGGAATGTGTACCCTTAAATTGCTTCCCTTTTAGATGATTTCCGCTTCTTCGATGAGGAAAGTGGCTATTCTTTTGTAGATGCATCCTTTGACGTGTTTTGTGTGCTTAATGTTTGAATGCATCGCCATTTTGGCAAGCCCCACCTTGCCTTACAAGAAGGCATCTTACCTCATAAATGACTTGTTGTGAGTTAAAGAGGCAGAGTGAGACCCACTAATTGTCTCACATCGGCTATATTATTAGAGTAGTATAAATAAAGGTCATAGTTTTAGTCACCTTTTTACTCGAGACGAGCAAAGGTTCGATTTGGGGATATTTGATGTGACTCGTATTTACGCACATTTAGTCCCCTAACTAGCCTCCTTCCTATGATTTCTAGCATGCATCAAGGTCGTTTCTTATCTTTAGCTTCCTATTATGCGTATTCTATGAGGTTTTGTGCCCTTGGTAGGAGAGGAGTGCTAATCTTGCTTAAACGGAGCAAAACGGAACTAAATTGATCGCATCTAACACCAAGCAACAAGGAGGAGACCAATACTAAAGGCCTAAGTCAATAAAACAAGTAAATGGGCAATGATGAAGGACCCCCACGACCTCTGAAGGATCCCCACGAGTTAGGGGGAAGCCAAATGATAGAAGAAGTAAAACTGCCCTTCAGACGGGCGTCCCAATGAGAAGGACGGGGTCCCTAGGGCGGGATGAACGTCCTCGGTGCGGGATGAGCATCCAGTAGAGGGAGGTCATGCATCCCATGCCAGGACTTGCAAGGTGTTGGACTTCATTTAAGGGGCTTAATCGTCATTTAAGCCCTTAGTTAACCTAATACTTGTACTTAGTATAAATACTCCCTTGCAATAAAAGATTAACAAGTAGAAAATTAAGAGATTAGACATCAATTAGCTTAATTACAATTTAATCCTTGCTTAATTATTGTTCAAGAATTCTTAGATCTAGCTGGGTAATTGAAGATTATTTGGGTTTTTATGGAGAAATGACAACTCTTCATCATCAATCAAAGTTTTCTTCTATTATTCTTTCCTTTCCATTTGCTCATCTTAACATTAGTATAATTTCTTTACTCATTACTTAATTATTGCTTATTGCTTTACTCTTCCATCATGTTTATACTTGTTAAGATGATTGACACCATTGTTAACATGTTTTCCATGATAATGAGTGAGTAGTTCCCTAACTAGGGTTAGTTGAGGATTAGGGGAGTTACTCATGGGGTAGATATATACTTAATAAGTTCATATGAATTCTTACTTGTTGTAGTTTTAACTTATGCACATGTTATGCTTGATGAAATGCTTGATTGATAACCTAGCATGATTCCCTTATCCTTTCAACAAGACTTGTAAGACATAAACTAATTCAAGGCTTGTTAGACCATGCATATAGTTGAACAGGGAGAACCAAATCGATGTAGGTGTTGTAAAGTTGTGACCGAATCGGCTCCGAGACCTCAGTCTCCTTAGGAATTGTAAGATATACACTAACTCGATTCCATTACAACAATAATTGTGTGCATCTATGTAACTTATTTATGTGATCTCATCATGATTCCTTTATGAACCCATGGCATCCTAGTGCTTTTAATCAATTGTTTACAACTCCATTTGCTTATTTTGCTTTGCTTTCATTTATTTACTTTTCCTTTGTTAAGTAGTTTACATTGCAAATCTCAACCTCAACCCAAATTATGACACTAATACATAACTATTTACAAAACCGATAAGTCAATACAATACCCGTCTCTTGGGATCCGACCTCTACTTACCGCTCTACTAAGAGTAGTTTGCTTAGAATATAAATATTATTTGAGAGCATAGACGACACATCTCACATCAATGGTATGAAGTTCGTTTTAAGGAGGGAAGACTGTAATACCACGGTTTTCTGAGTCCTGTTACTCGGCCGAATAGGGCTAACTCGGCCGATTAATGTGTCGTGTGTTTTCTGGTCAGGCTAATGTCCAGGAACACTCGCCCGAGTAGTGTAATACTCGGCCGAGTAAGGGGTACTCGACCGAGTACTCTTGGTACTCGACTGAGTATCCAGTCTGACGGGAATTATTTCCGCGGTTTAAATAAGGATGATTAAAGTTATGAATCATGTTTTAACAGTTTTACTTTTCATTTTACTAAAAACCTAATTACATCTACGTTCTCTAATCATCCTTAATCACTCCCAAGACCTTTGATCGTTCGTGAGTCTTTGTTCATCTCTCTCGCGTCACCAAGGTCGGTAAGTCACTAGTCCCATATTTTTTGTTAGATTTGTCTTTCAGGGTTTAACCCTAGTACTGGAATTGGGGAAAAGGGTGATTGCATATTCTGATTAGATTGTTGTGATTGTTTTTAGGTAAAGGGTTTGTAGAAGAGCATTTCTAGCTTCCGCTGTAGACTGGTATTCAGATCAGTGCTAAGGTAGGGTTTCCCTACTCAGTTGTCTGATTAATTAATTTAAGATGATTATGATTGTATTGGCATGATTAGTATCGTTGTTGGCTTGTCTTTCTTGATTGTTGGAATTGTGGTGCATTGGCTATGTTGGTGAGGTGCATCCTCGGCTGAGTGGAGTCATTTTCGGGGATGGCTTCACGCCCTTGATTTGCCTCTTGTGGTTCCCGTCACAAAGGGGGATGTGCACATTAATGGACATGGGTTGTTGCTCGTTGCGATGAGCGGGGCTTAGGTGGGCAAGGTTGCGGTCCCCCACTGGCGGTATGGGTTATCTGTTGCGGCAGGTAATCTGGCAGGACTACACACTTAAGTGTGTAGTCGGATATGAGGCATGATTGGCATTGGAGAATGGTTGAATAGTTGTTGTCGTGGTTGTTTCTTGTACATTGCTTATCTTGATTATTCAGTGAACTAACCCCGTCGTTGTTTTGTAAAACTGTGGTGATCCATTCGGGGATGGTGAGCAGAAACTCACGGGTGATGGTTATCTTTAGCTGCGGAGACGAGGATAGGATGTCATCACTTTGATTTTAGCTTCCGCTGTTACGAGTTTAGATGTTTTGGTTTTAATGTGTTGAGATTTATACACTTTTGTTTTGGTTTTCTTTGAGACGTTGTAATCGCTAAACGTTATACTTTAATAAATGTTTCTTAATGGTTACTTTTGATATACGAACCTCGGGCAACCGAGATGGTAGCAGCTTTATATGCTAGGGTGGTCCTTGGTAAGGCACCTTGGTATGTGGGGGTGTTACAGAGTCGGCTCCACTCGGACGAGTGGGCTCCGCTAGGTCAAGTAGACTGTCTACTCGGTCGGGTACGGTCTTATAAAATGCGAGGTATTACACATTTCTCATAACTTCCTTAACTTCGATTAACACACTGTTCAGAGATCCTACATACTTCTTATGTAGTTTATGTAGATAACGCTTATTAGCACCATCTATGTCATATGCCACACTTCTTGCGTGGTCAGACTCTTCATGTGCATTAAAAAATTCATCATTAGGAGTAGACCTAGAATGAGGGCTTTCCAAATTCTTTTCATGGGTAATCTTCAATTAAGCATTGCTAGATACTTTACGTAAGGATACATTTTCAGGATGGACACTCTGTCCTTTTCCATGATCATTCGCTTCTCTCATTCTAGACTTAGATCTAGTTGAGTACATTTTCCACTGTAATATGAGATTTGATGTGTTAGAAGGATCAATTTTATTAATCCTCCCACTGTGGTAGCCAAAAACTTGTTTGTGTAAAAGCAATATTAGTACCTTGAAGGTCGTAACTACCCTCCTACACTTTGTGATCCACCCTTTAATGCAAGGGTGTGAGCCACGGTTGTACATACGTAATCGAATAAACGACGCTAAAACACTACTACAAATACAGGCAACCACAACGGCCCTTTAACAACGCTTATTCTTGAAAATCATCAAAACACGTTGTAGAATTTATTCCGCGAATTTTACCAAACTTAATTACAACGGTTATGTGTTGTTAACCGTTGTTATTGGTTTTAACAACGGGTCATACTTAAACAACCGTTGTTAATGAAAAAACTAATAACAACGGTTAAATTTTAACCGTTGTTAATGGTTTGGCGCCAAATTAGTGAAAAGTAATCACAACGGTTATATTAGAACCCGTTTTCAATACCTTTTAACAACGGTTGTAGACTCAATAACCGTTGTTATTAATATTATGAAAATCTTAAGAACAACATATTGCTTTATTTTGCTATACGCTACAAACACAAACACAAGCTAATATCGCTACTATATCATCCTCCATTCCTCCCGATCGTCTCTCTTGTCTTCATCTCCGTCACCGTTGGCACGTCTTCTCTCCCTCATCGTGTTTATCAATCAGGTATATATATGTTTCTTAGCAACGCTTATAACTAGATATAAGATTTTTTGGGTTATTATCTAATTTGTTGATAATTTAGCTTAATTGCTTTCCTGAATTTCGTTTATTTGTTTGCCTATTATTGTATTTTCTGAATTAGTTGCCTATTATTACGAATGTAGAATAATGACTCGAACTTGGATGATTGATGCAAATATGAGTGACCGCACCTACAAGGATGGTTTAGCTGAATTTTATGAATTCGTTTTGAACAATTTGAAAGGTTCTTCTAGTATTGCATGTCCTTGTGAAAGATGTGGTAATATTAGCTATATGGCTTTTCTGGACGTTAAAATACACCTAGAAAAGTGGAGATTTAGTCGATCCTATACACGTTGGATTTTTCATGGGAATCATTAGAGGAAGAGAATAACTAACTCAAGAAGATGATGTTGAGGTACACGAAAGGCTAAATCGATGATCCCGAGTTTGCCGAGTTTTTTGAGTTGGAAGAGTTGGAAGTAGAGAAGTTGAATGTTGGGTCTATAGATAATAAAGAGAATGATGATGAGTCGATTGCTTTTGAAGATGTAGGTGATGACACTAGTAATTGGGATGACCTTAACAACATGTATGAGAAGTTGTGTGAGTCTGAAGCACCTCTGTATCCTGGTTGTAAGTTCACAAAAATGTCGGCTGTGGTGAAGTTGTATAATATCAAGGGGGCAAATGGGGTGAGTGACACGTGTTTCACTAGTTTTTTAGCCTTGATAAAGGAGTTGCTTCCTGATGGTAATGTTCTACCTGTTAAGACATATGAGGCGAAAAAACTAATAAGAGGAGTGGGTATGAAATATGAGAAAATACATGCATGTCCAAATGATTGCATATTGTATCGGAAATTATATCAAAACTTAACCAATTGCCCTAAATGTTTGGAGTGGCGTTATAAGGATAAGGAAGGGATCCCGGCTAAGGTGTTGTGGTATTTTCCATTGATACCAAGAGTCATAAGGATTTATGCGAATCCCGATGATTCAAAAATGTTAACTTGGCATGAAACCAGAAGAATAAATGATGGAAAGCTAAGACACCCGGCAGATGGTAAGCAATGGAAATCGTTCGACGCTAAGTATCCCGAGTTCGGCAATGAACCTAGAAACTTACGTCTAGCGCTGTCCACTGATGGAATGAACCAACACGGAAACATGAGTAGCCAACATAGTACTTGGCCAGTAGTGTTGGCTATTTATAACTTACCTCCATATGTGTGCATGAAAAGAAAGTATTTGATGTTGTCGTTGTTAGTTTCCGACCCTAAACAACCTGGAAATGATATAGATGTATATTTGGAACCTCTTCTAGATGATTTGCGATTGTTGTGGGATAGTGGGATAGAAGTATTTGATGCATATAAGAACGAAACTTTCAATTTGAGAGCGATGTTATTGTGTACAATAACTGACTATCCGGCTTATGGCGACCTTTCTGGGCACACAGTTCATGGGAAAGAGGCTTGTCCATTGTGTGGGGAGGATATCGAGTCTGAATACTTGAAGTCTTCTCTTAAGTATGTGTATATGGGAAATAGGAGGTTCTTGTATCATGAGCATTGTTATCGCAAGATGCAGAAAGCATTCAATGGAAGACAAGATCTTCGTCAACCTCCTAGAATTTTGAGTAGGCATGAAGTTTATCGAAAGTAAAGCATATTGAGATAGATTATGGGAAGAAGAGCGGCTCTAAATTGTCTACTCGTGGGTATAAGAAAAGATCCATATTTTTTGATAAACTTCCATATTAGCCTGACTGGAGGTCGCATTGCCTCGATTTCATGCACATTGAGAAAAATGTCTGTGATAATATTATCAATACCCTTCTGAATGTTCCTGGTAAAACAAAGGATAACGCCGCAGCTAGGGAAGATATGAAAATGATGGGTATTAGGCTAGAGTTGGCACCACAGAAGAGAGGTAATCGTACATTTTTACCGCCAGCAGCTTTTACCCTTTCACGGAATGAGAGAAAAGAGTTCTGTGCATGCTTGAATGGAATTAAAGTGTCACATGGTTATTTGTCGAACATCAAAAGCCTAGTGTCGATGCAAGACCTAAAACTCACCGGGTTAAAGTCACATGATTGTCATACTTTGATGCAACAATTACTACCTGTGGCTATTCGTTCCATTTTACCTGAAAAGGTAAGATATGCTATAACTAGATTTTGTCTCTTCTTCCAGTCCATATGCGAGAAAGTCATCGATCCCGATGACGCGGATTTATTGCAGGACCTCGTTGTAACCTCTCTTTGTCAGTTGGAAATGTATTTTCCACCCTCTTTCTTCACTATCATGATTCATCTGACCATTCACTTGGTTAGGGAGATTTTGTACCTTGGGCCCGTGTACTTGAGATACCAGTATCCTTTCGAAAGATTGATGAAAGTCTACAAGGACTATACATCTAATCGGTATCGTCCGGAAGGTTGTATTGCTGAACGCGCTACTTTAGACGAAGCTCTTTCATATTGTTACGCTCATCTCTCCCCTGAGGAGTTGATTGGCGTTCCTAAGAATCGTCATAGTGACTGGATGTCGTTTTTGAGGGAATGGATCACTCTACCACTGTATCTTATTTCGACGATGTTGACACTGATCATGAGGACACTGAAAGCATCTATATACGTGATGACCATGGTGAAGGTATTTGGGTTAACAAAGAAACTATGACATCCAAGAAACGTCCCCGATCCTGAGATAGTTCATCAGGACACAGTGATATGGACGACCAACATTTTGAGTCATTTTCAGACCAATAATTTGATGGTTTAATTTATTGGTAAATCAATAATGGTCATTATATTGTTAAATAAAAATTCCCAAATTTGCATGGCATGGTAAATCCTGTAGCTTAGATATGCAGTGTTACAGGTTTGGACTGTAATGGAATTACAAAGAATTAAAAAAAAAAAAAAAAAGGTTCAACAATAACAACGGTTATATTTAAATTACCCGTTGTTAATACTTTCAACAACGGGTGTAGTACCTCTACCCGTTGTCAATGATTTTTTTGACATATTTCATTTTGGCGCAAATTTGGTGAAAATATATTACAACGGGTATATTTTAACCGTTGTAATAAACTTTTGACAACGGTTGACTTTTATTGATCCGTTGTTATTAACATATAACAACGGTTCTTCTTTGAGCACCCGTTGTCAATAGTTTGTCTTAATAAAAACTAATTTAGAAACCCATACAAAGATGCCATACACAAACACACACAACATTATTAGTTCAACCGTTGGTATCCTGTGTTAATTCTTCTCTCTTCCTCGCTTTTTACATTCTCGTCGCGTAGTTGCCCGATTCCGTTGCCTTCCCTTATCATCCTGCTCGTTCTCTTTATCATCATCATCAACAGGTATGTTCACTTTAATTTTGTGTTTCGTCATTAGTGTTTTAAGACGATCATCTTGTTTCTTTTTCATGCATCTGTTTGTTTTTCGTCTTCTTTGTTATCTTTATCATCCCGCATAATCTACTTCACTCCTCTTATTAGGGTTTAGGATTTTAGAAGCTCAATCTGTTGTTTTAAATTTTCATTCCTATTAGGGTTTAGGGTTTTAGATAATACTCTACATGTACGTTGTTAAGTTGTTCATTTCCAGCTATATCATTCATATTTGGGTTTTAGGATTATCATGGGTGAAAAACGTAAAAGAAGTCAAAAGAATAATGAGCCTGGTGATAATAAGCCTGGTGAGAGGGGTGCTACGAAGTGCCAGAAAGTCCTTGCAGCTATAGCCGCTAAACAAAGTTCCAAATAACATGGAGTGAGATGGGTTTCCCTCTTTTGGTCCAAATGCGGGTCTTTTCTCCAGTTGGATTGGTACTTGCACAAGACAGTTTGTGCCTATCCATTTAGATGATTTTAGAAATTTGAATCCAAAATTGGCGGAGTTATACTTGGCTCGTGTAAAGGAAGGCTTTATTATACCCGATGAAAGCCATGATGAGTATTTAATGCATAAGGCAGCGGATGTCCACAGGCAGTGGAGGTGTGGCGTTGCTAGGGATTGGTTGTATGTGGACAAGGCAACGGGGGAGATGCGTAAGAGCCCACCGGAAAACAAGTGTCCCACCATCAAGCAGGAACAATGGGATCTTTTCAAAAAGATGAGAACTACTGAGAAGTTTCAGGTTAAATATCCTCGCCTTTTAACGATTTACCTATCATTTTTTTAATTAACGAGTCCTTTATATAATCTTTTTATTATCTCATCTACTTGCGCTTTTATATAATTATTTGAAGGCCGTTAGCAGAAGAAATCGTGCTAACATTTCATGCAAGAAGGGGAAATGGTATGGTTCTCGAGGCGGCTACAGAAAGATAGAAGAGGACCTCGTAAGTAGCATGCATTATTGCCCCGTGAGACTTTATTTTTTTAATCACACTTGGACTTGCATTGATACACATTTACGTGTATAAATGTTACCATGTTAATGTGTAGGTGGCAAAGGGAGTGAAAGAGGTGGATCGGCATGTAACTTATAAAGAAGGGCACACGCCTAAAGGATCCCGGTCGTCGCGTGACAAATATGATGAGGAAGTTTTGGCCAACATAGTAAGCATTATTTTATTAAGACGAGTTCATTACTAACTTTATTATTTTAGTCACAAATATAATTTGAAGTTTATTTAATATATTATAGGACAACGTATTGAAAGAGGTAGAAGAAGGGAAATTCACTCCCAGTGGTCGTAATGACGTTCTTGCTAGAGCGATCGGCCGACCCGAACATCCAGGTCGTTTGAGGGGCGTCCCGTTACAGGTTGGAGTAACGAAATATTATGGGAAAACTGCCCAGATAAAGAAGAAAAGGAAGACTAAGTCCGAGAAGGTGACATGGTAACATTTATTCTATTATTTTCATTTAAGTTCAATTCACATGTTATTGTTGGGATAAAAATTGTGACACATTACATTCTTGGCAAGCGGCTTGATTAATGGCATCCGTACTACTAAAGCTGAATGTTGGAGGTAAGCTTTCAAGAAGAAGTGAAGATGATGGAGGATGTCATTTCTAAAGGGGGTAATAATAAGGTACAACAGATTGGTCAAGAGGCCGCTACTACCTTGGCAATACATGAGAAGGAAGTATCGGTCAACGAGATTCAGAAAGATCGGTACCTAATAATGCTTCAAGTTGTAACAACTAAAGCCGATCAGGTACCTAATACTTCCTTATTTTTCTTTTCTTTTTTTTTTTTGGGTAAGATCGGGGGTGTGTTCACCGCCACTCTAATGCTATAACTTCTGACATGGTGCCATTGAATTGGTTAATTTTATTAGGTAAATAATGGGTCCGAAAAGGAGATGCAACTTGAGAAGACGGTGATGGAAAACAAAGATACATCCCCTTCAAGTCGGTTCCCTGTTTTCAGTAAGGTATGCATGAAGTGTTTAATTAGTTAAATTTATATGAATGCTGAAGTTTGTGCAAAAATCGGCTGAGGCGAAAGCGTTTTTGCAAAATCTTTTGAATGCTGAAGCGTTTTTGCAAAGATATAATAATGTATGTGTATATTCTTCAGGCCGTAAACAAGAGGCCAGTTATTCTTGTTGACCCTAATAGAACCGAAAAGCCACATGTGCGTGTTGGCCGGGTCTCGTAAAATGCACACCAAATCGCAGCAGCGTGAAATCGTAGTTCATGGCGAAAAACTTTTGCCGAATCATACCAAAGTAGAGATAACTACGGTCTTACTGTGCCATGAAAACTTGCAACTCGCTGTCCCGATTCGTGACGACATTACCATTCTGCGAGATGCGCTTGGAAGTTTCATCCAATGGCCTGAAACTCACATCTACTTGGCGAAGATATCTCCGCCGCCTCGAAATGAAAGCATTGGGGTTAGAAGAAATACCTTTATATATATGTTACATTTTTAATTGTTGAATGTTTTTATATGTTAAATTTCTATGTTATTTTTTTTTTGTAAGAAACAAAAAAGACGGCTTTGGCGGATAAGCCTAAGTCCACAGACATGCCAACGACCTCGTCGAGACAACAACTTGATGAGGTATTTAATTAACTTCTCCATTTTTTTAAAAATTAATCTTGCTCCCTTTATTTATATTTTGTCTGTATTTATAAAAAGCATGGTAATTTTGTGTAGGGGACAAA
The DNA here is from genome assembly GCF_048544455.1 of Silene latifolia. Taxonomy (NCBI): domain Eukaryota; kingdom Viridiplantae; phylum Streptophyta; class Magnoliopsida; order Caryophyllales; family Caryophyllaceae; genus Silene; species Silene latifolia. The sequence continues at coordinate 62,526,590 of NC_133537.1, read as the reverse complement.
AAAGACTGATAAGCCTAAGTCCCCAGTCTTACCTGCTACTACTACCTCATCATTGAAAGAGCAGGTTGACGAGGTATTTAATTAAGTACGCTTTTATTTTTATTACTCCAACTAGGATATGTTACCTTTGGATTTTTTATTATTTTAATTATCTACTACATGTGTAGGCTGGTGGTAGTAGCACAAAATCAAAGACTCATTCTTTCCCGGACCTGAAAGTTAGGAGTTTAAACTCCACACAATATAAAGGGAAGGATTACATGCAAAAAGTAAGAACGGTGACGATGATGAGACTGCATGAGGAGGCTGGCCATCGCATAGCCACCGAGCAATTGATAGTTATTTCGCTCGAGGAGGATATTCTAGGGGCCGAGCGCCAAGCGCTTATATCATGGGATCTGCTAGCCGTATGGGCTGGCCTAGACCAGATTGATATAGCACACATATTTGTTTGGATGAAGTAAGTTTCTTAATAAATAATTTCATAGTCTAATATTCTGACTACTAGATAGTGTTTTAAATACCGGAATTAATACCGTAATAATGTAGGATATTGAAATTGAGAGTGATCCCCGAGAAGAATATTCCATCTGATCAATACGGATTCCTGTGCCCCTATGTTTTATCTTTATTTATTCCGGATTTCTCGTTCGAACAACGGGTAGATTATATTGCTCAGAATTGGCGACAACCAAGAAGCTGATTTTTGGCGCTTATAATGAAAAAGGGTAATAAACAAATTAATATTACGTTTCCCCCTACAATTGCATTTTCATAACTAATATATGTACTTGTTAATAATGATGATGTCTCTTGATGTAGGACTCATTGGGTGCTAGCAGCCATCATGCCGACAAGGAATAAAGTTTTCTGGTTGAACTCTTTACATCATCAACCAAGCGAGACTTTTAAGCACTTGATTAATATGTAAGTTTATAATACTGATTTATTTATAATAACATTTTCAATTTTTATTTATAGAAAAAAGCTCTTTCATATTTTTGCCCCTAAAAAAATTAGTTTCTGCCTCCTTTTTTATTTTTTTAAAAAAGGGCCTTTGAGAAGAAAAGAGCAAACAAGCAGGATCAACCCACGAAAGATTCTGATGTTGGCCCTGATTTTATTACGATAACAGGGGTACGTGCTCAAATACAATAACATTAAGTGCAAAATCTGTGTTTAATACTAATACAATACCTAAAGTTCAAGATTCTGATGTGAGCCTTCTCTCGTCTGTTTTTTTTATGTAATAATAGGCCCCTCGCCACCGAGATAGCATACAATGTGGATACTACGCTTGTCGGTTCATGTTGGAGATTATTAGGCGAAGATATCTCGTTATTCCAGAAAAGGTTAGTAATAATTTAAACATGTGTTTATTACTTTTTTTAAATTAGAGCTAATGTTGTCTTGCTTGTTGCTATATATACCATGATGTTGCTAATGTTGTCTTGCTTGCCGCTATATATACCATAATGTCTTCTCTTTGTTTTTTCCGCAGATGCAATCAACCCGTCACAACAGATTGAGCAAGACTCAAGTATCGATATAGACGAGGTAAGAGACATGTGGGGCAACTACGTCTTAGAATATAGAAATGCATGATACTCGTAGTTTAGATCGACTTATTAGTAAATTTTTTGTTGAAGTTAGGGAATGATTAGTTCATGTAAATTCAACTCCTTGTAAGTATATATATATATATATATATGTATATATATATATATATATATATATATATATATGTATATATATATATGTATATATATATATATATGTATATATATATATATATATGTATATATATATATATATATATATGTATATATATATATATATATGTATATATATATATATGATGCAAATTTCTTTGTTGTGGTTGAATTGAATCTATTGAGTTCGATGAACCCAAATTTGTGATTTATCTTTGGTCTTTGGTATATGGTGTCACGACATATGCGAGGTTTTGAATGGCATGAAACAAATTTAATTTTTCAAAACATTAGGAGTTCGTAATAAAAACGGTTACTAAAAAAACGTTGTGAATACCTTTCACAACGGTTAATAAAAATAACACCGTTGTGAATGACATTCACAAATACCCGCGCATAATATTCAACAACAGGTTTTAATCGAAGAACCGTTGTTAAAAGTCTTCACAATTTTGGAGGTAAAATTACAACAACGGGTATTAAACTAAGAACCGTTGTTACTAACAATTTCAACAACGGGTATGTACCATAAACCCGTTGTCAAAAGTCTTCACAATTTTGGAGGGAAAGTTACAACAACGGTTATACATACGACAACCGTTGTTATATTATTCCCTCCAAAATTTTGAAACACTTTCTACAACGGAGAACACCCAACAACAACAGCTTTTAACCGTGGTGAATACTTTAGACAACGGTTTCATTAAATAACCAAACCGTTGTAAATACCTTCTACAACGGCCGCTTTAACAACGTCCGCTTTTTGTTTTTACAACGGTTTTTACCCGTTGTTATAGGCTGTATCTGTAGTAGTGAAATAGTATATTAAGATACCTTGGATGTCGTAACTACCCTCCTACACTTTCTGATCCACCCTTTAATGCAAGGGTTTGAGCCACTGTTGTACATACGCAATGGAATAAAGGACGCTAAATTACTTATAGTAATTTAGCGCTCAAGGTTGAATGATAAAACTCACAAACTTAAACACAGAGATCTCCAATGATACTTATATATCAAGAAAAATCCAATAACACAACATCAACTAGAGTCTTCACAAGAGTACTTGTGGATTTCTAAGTTACAAACTAAAGGATAGTTGGCTGATTACCTCCATGATCGGATGGGCTCGCCCCGCTACGTCTAAGTCTAATGCTAATCTACTCTACTCTACGACTAAGAATCTAAGATCTAAGATCTAAGGATAGACTAAGTTGTAGTAGTTGTTGTTATTTGAGTTGTCGTTGTCTCCTCCAACGAATGCCTCTTTATATAAGCAACGTCTTGGACTTTGAAAACTACTCCTTAGTGGGGAGACGGTTGGATAACCGTCAAGTCTCTTGACGCTTCCTTCAGGCACTTGATTTAGCTTTCCCTCATTCAGCATTCTTCTTCATTCCTGGACTTCATTTACCTCTAACGTGGATCAGCATAACTGATTCTTTATCGTATAGGCCCACATACCCTTAAACAATAAATTTAGTACCTTAACTAAATTAGGCGCCAACAATTATAATATTTAGAAATTGAACAATCACACATGTGACATTAGGCTAGTGGGGAATTTAGACCTCCGTCAACGGAATTCAAATTTAAACACAGACAAAATTCTAACCTTAATGTAAAATAGTAAATTCATGATAATTTGTAAATCGGATGAATCTTGTATATTGATAAATTCTGTGTTACCATGATCATTGTTTCTCTATTTATAATAGAGTCTAACTAACATAACAAACTTGTTGAACCATATAGCTTATATGTTTATGTTTTGATGATGTCAAGGTGCTTTACATTTTATATACTTGTTGCGTATAATCGTTTGTCAAGTGTTTTAGAATTAACCTTTTACGAGCAACAAAGAAGATTGTGACAATTGCATGTAAAGTTTAAGCCTCTATTCAAAGATCAAACGATTCAAGATTCATTCAAGAAGTATGTGAAGACGGAGTTCGTCTAAAGATTAATCAAGCTTGGATGATGACGTAGCCTATACTCGAAGATCTCCTTGAAGATTAGAATAGTATAGGTGATTATCTCGTAATGATAATAAAGAATGAGTTTCTTGATTTGGTAAAGTTATAGCTTTGCAGCTATAACGTTACTAGTAAAAGAGCTCAATGTTATAGCTCCCCTACTATAACATTGAGATGCTGAGTTTTTACACACGACTTATAATTGTTTCGAAAATTGTTTTATAATTGTTTAAAGTTTATTTTAAATATTTTAATGGAAATATTTATATAATATAGCCCGGTTTAGTGAGGAGTTGGGCTTTGTATTGGACGTTAATTAGTAGTTGTAATGGATCAGCTTATGAGTTGGACTTTGCTACTAATTAGGGTTTCAACTTAGCCTCTCTTAAAACCTAAATTCTAAATCATATGTTAAGGCTAGGGTTTGCACGAGTCACAAGGCATATGAGCTGTGACATCTCGTGTCACCTAGGGTATATTAGGTAAAGATTTTATTTTATAATAATATCTTTACATATCTTATATATCTTACTTAATATATTTGTTTATGATAAAAGATATTCTTGTTTTAGGAAATCTTATCATGATCTTAGAATTTATAGTAAAGATAATATTTGAATAAATTATATTCTATCTTTTGGAATATTCTTTATTATCTTTTAAGGCTTTTAGGAAAGAGATAATAAGAAGATATGATTTGTTTTTATATCTTATTATTTCAGCTATTAGGGTTTGTGTAAAACCGTGTAGCCTACTCCTTCCTTCCCTATAAATACTTTGTTATTTGCCACATTTAAAATAGAGACCTTAAGCATAAAAATTGATTTCAACTTTGCAAAGCAAACCGTGTGTTTTTCAAGAAAAACCGTTTTGTTATTTTGAAAGGTCGTGTGTTTTAAAACTCGCATACTTGTTCTTATTTTATCGTTATAAGATAATAGTGCTTAGTTGATTTCTTAACTTGTTCATTAACGTGAACCTTTGTAGCGTAAGTTAGTCACTCGAGTATTTAACAGTACTCATTGAGTTACAGCTAGAGTTAGTTGTACGAGTTGGGTTAGTAAATTTGTAATCCGTAGAAAGGTACTAAATTTATTAATCGAGAATAGTGGATGTAGGTTTCGACTTGTGAAACTGAACCACTTCAAAAACCGTGTGTCTCTTCGTTCTTTCGCTTGCTTCGTTTATTTCGTTTACTTCCATTAGTTGATTAGTTAAAGTTTAATCAATAAACTTTAAATAATCAATTACACACACATAATCAAAAAAAGCTTTCAAAAGTTTTAAATCCTCAATTCACCCCCCCCCCTCTCTTGAGTATTTTGGATCAATAGACTCATCAAAACTTCTCATCCTATTAACAATAGGAAACCAAACAACTCAACTAACTTCTATTTTATCAGCTAGTGCCTTATACAAGATATAGCAATATATTTAATTGTTGGAAAATTGGCGTCACTCTCCCACTCGCAACGAAAGCAACTAACCGTAAAGTAAATCGTAAAAGTAAATAAATATAAGCAATAATAAGATGAGACTATATTTAGGGTTAAACCAATGGCAAAACTTTCCAAATCGAAAATAAAACTCACTAGACGCTTATTTGTTGTCGATGACGATAGTTTTGGCCGGGCAAGGATGTGTACCATCAATAAACTGGAATAATTCCAACCCTTCAAGGAAGGATTGAATTTGAAAGGACCATTGGGTATAGTTAGTTGTGGTGAGTTTGGAGCATTGAGAGAGGTTGACAAAGATGATTGGGGTGGTTGGTTGGGCGGCATAGGGAGGATGATTGCGTGTTGAGCCATGATCGAGACGTGTGATGCTTAGGATCGAAGGCGATTGATACCATGTAAGGAATAAGACAATTGTGTTGAAGGCTTTTGTTATATTGAATGAATAAACATGAGTACAATGAGACGATATTTATACAAGAGACGGAAACCCTAAACCTCCTAAACCTTGGAGACTAAGTAAGCTATCAAAGAATATGAATAAGAACATACAATAATCATATTTACAAAGATACACTTGATATTATGATAACTAAATAAGTGTAGTATTATTTACTTCCTTAACAAAATATACTAGAATCCACCATAAAAATAGTACCAGTACAACGTAGCCGTCCCAAATTAATTTGGAACCCTTAATAATTAAAGAAAACAACCTCTAAACCTCCGGTAATATTGGTAAACGCCGCCAATAATATCCCTAGAGTAACCCCTCAATTATTGTATTAGAACACCCGTTGTACTACCTCTGGGCTCTCACACCCTCAAACCCTACTTTGTATCAATGTAATACTCGGCATTTAGAGGACCTTGGGAGACTAGGGCTAGTGACCACACGTGCTGGAGAGGAGACTAGGAGTGACCCCTAGAGTAGCATTTGGAATTTCAGGTATCTGAAATATATTATCTTTCATTTATTACCCCTTCAATCTATAATATTAAATATAATTATCATATCATTTTACGTTATTTTAATAAAAATCAGTTACCTTTTCAGCTAGTTTGTCAAATATTCTTTTATAATCAGTTATCTTATCAACTCCTACTTTTTACTTTTTAAATTTTAGGTAACTTTATAAGTTCCACTACTAATTTTAACAAATAAAGTCTAAGTTATAAGACCTCTCTCAAATCCATCTAAATCATACTAATTCCCTTCAATTAACCACAAATAAGAAACGATAAAACTACACAATGGACGACAATGGACAACGGACAACTTGTTAGGTGACTAGTTATAAAAGTCACCTACTCACCCACTCACCCAACACAAACCTATTATAGTTTCTCAAATAATTAGCTATCATTGTCTCTGTTCACCACTTGACTGTGCCACATTCATAGGATCCAATGACACTATTAAGTACGGAGTATTAACCAAATTCTTAAGTCTTGTTTTAGAAGGTTTGAAATAAAACGGATTAAATATTATCATTTTTTTAATAGAATGTGAATAAAATATTACTAAATGGTTATAACTAAAGCTATCACTTTTTACCTTAAAAATAATAATAACATTTTATTAGAAAATAGTAATATTTTATCATAAAATGACAATATTTGATCTGTCTTATTTCAGACGGAAAATAACCCGTGTGAAATAAGAATTTGCGAATCAAATTAATGTACATCTGTTATTTGTACAAGTGCAACATTACAACAATTGTGAGGGGTCAAGTATCACCCACTTGGGTAGATAAGATAAAAGTAAGAGCGCCTAGGAAATTACAAATCGCTTGTCTTTATTTATCCAAGTGGGTTTTATTTGACCCGTCATAAGCTTGTGACGGATATCGATCGTCACAAATGAGAATTTGTGTACAACAATTAGAGGTGAAATAATTTAGAGTTTTGATGACACCTAATTATTTACTCAATTAGTCTTGCTGAAGACGGGTCGGAGCAAGTGACGGGTAATGCCACTCACAAAATGGATAGGGAGGATAAGGTGGGGGCACCCCATGTGCTTCCCTCTCTCCTCTATTTAGGTCATTTGTGAGAGAAAATGGTATCCGTCACTCCAAAGTGACGGATACGTGCCGTCTTCAATGAGATTTTGTGTTATTTACTACTCTAAAGTATAGAGAGTAACACAAGGATGCCTGCAAAAATACAAAAAGACTGATGAGGACCTTAATTAGTGCCCCAATCCCCAAAGAATCGTGCAACTTTCCATGAATTCAAGGGAATATCTTTACCTTTAGCCACAAATCACAATATATTTTTTTTTGGTGTTACTAAGAGTATTTTCTACCGATAGTTAGGGTAATCTCCTTCGGGGTACTGAAGACAATTTAATGGGTTGATCCCTCCTAAGTTTGGCTTTTTCATTCGCAAGAGTCAGGAATCGAATCCATAACCACTTGTTTGAGAGATAAGAGCCTTTACCACTCACACATACCAACTTTGGTTACAAATTACAATACATTTAAAATACCAAATTACGATAGTAGCTCGTGCGCACCTCGTTAATTCGTAGGTTTGTGCTGGATTAATTATAACTTGAATTTCGGATGATTTCTTAGCAAATTACGGTTAATAAGCTTAAGATGATATTATTGGTTTTAATGGTTAATGATATTAAATACTACCACTATGTTAACAATAAGATAAACTTTTGATAGTACCTAGGTATCTACCTTTATCATATGGTTAGAAATGGACGTGGGCATGTGGGCCGGTTAGCCGGTCCATGATTCATTTTAGTACAACGCCGGATTGACACAACTTAGCATGTCATGAGCTGGGCTTGGGCCGAAATTTGGGGAAAAAAACTGTGTCTAGCCCAGGGATGGCATGAGTGCACAACCTACTTGGGCACGACACTCCTAGGTACGCTCAAAATACGAAAAAAAAAAAAGTCTTAACATAAAGGATTTAATTTGCATGACAAGACACGCCATGGGCCGCCATTTTCAATTCACAGGCACGACATGGTACGACACAAAGCCCAGCTCTGCGTACTTAGGCCGCGCCATTTTCTTTTCCTAGCACGGTGGGCTGGCACAACCCACTTCTATCTCTTTATATGGCACATAAATACTAGGACGAAAGTTTGCTGTCTACCTTCTCTTTTCGATCTTATCTTCTACCTTTTCCTCTCACAATCGGTTAAAATATTAGGAGCATCTATTTTCTAGTCCACTTGTTATTTGATTCCACGCGATATATATATTAATTTAACCGACCGTGAGAGGGCAAATTCAGAAGTTGGGAGTGAAGGTTGAAGGGAGAAGGTCATTAGCAATCCTCTATTTGGTATGATCTTATCATTATAAAAATTATTGTTGATTTAAAGGGTGGGGGAGCCAGGATTTATAGTTAGGGGGGCGAACAAATTCAGCGGGAACGAACAAGTAATGACATAACATAAACATGAAAAAACTTTTGAAATTTTAACCAAAACTTGCGAATTTTCCCTTGACCAACGGGGACAAGCGCTTTTACTAATCCCTAAATTTGTCACTGATTTTAAATAAGAATTCATGATAAAACAATTACGTATAAACTTTAGTGAGATCTTCTAATAAAATAATCACTACACCCACTTTATTTGAGAATTTATTAAGATAGTGCTTCCAAGATAAAATGGTGAATCTATAAGATGGAGTTCAACATCGCATAGAAATAAAATGTGTGGTTTTCCAAATATGAAGCGAGCATTTTCAATGGTTTAATAAAAGAACTTACTTATAACTTATGTAAATTGTTAAATAAGTTGCTTATCGTTGGAGCAAAGAAAAATTGACTCACTTGCAAGCAACACCTGCTCTACTAAGTTACTAGCTTGAAATATAAGAGAGAGTACTTATAACTTATGTAAATTGTTAAATAAGTTGCTTATCGTTGGAGCAAAGAAAAATTGACTCACTTGCAAGCAACACCTGCTCTACTAAGTTACTAGCTTGAAATATAAGAGAGAGTACTTATAACTTATGTAAATTGTTAAATAAGTTGCTTATCGTTGGAGCAAAGAAAAATTGACTCACTTGCAAGCAACACCTGCTCTACTAAGTTACTAGCTTGAAATATAAGAGAGAGTTCAATAATTTGGCTTAGGAACTTGTTTGCAATTTTAAAGAATTACAAGTTATTAGTTAAACCATTGGAGTTGTCCATGTAGACTAGAAAGTAATTCCATTAAGCTAGTGGCTTAAATGGATCCACAAAAAAAAAAAAAAAAAACAATAGGAAGTTAGTGGTCCAATGTTCCGTTATTCAAATTTTGATTTATTTTTTTACTTTTGATGTATTCAAGCTAGAATAAAATTAAGCTATAATTTGTGAAGTAAGCTAAACCATTGGAGTAATTTGTAACTTAAAAATGTTGAAGCTCAAAATATGCACAAATTCTCATTTGTAATAGGCATATCCATCGCAAGCTTGCGACGGGTCAAGTACTTGCGGCAAATTTGTGACGGATATGCTCGTCACAAGGGAGATTTGCGGCAAAATGTGATGTGCCAAAATTAACCTGGTAGCAAACTAGCAACCAACTTAACCATTGAACTTGTTCTAACTATTTGCTTTCTATTGGTTAATTAAGGTGTTGTGGGACTACTTAAGCTACAATTTACTGGTTGCTCACTATTGAAGAAGTATGTAGTCTGAAAGTAAGGTAGCTTAAAACAGCAAGTGTCCTTGTGAAGGTAATATCCGTGACAAGCTTGCGACGAGTCAAGAACTATCCATGTGGGTAAATAAGACGAAACAGATTGCTACTCACTAGGCATTTTGCTTTTGTATGTCTTATCTACCCACATAAGTAGTACTTGATTCGTCGCAAGTTTACGACAGATATACCGGTCACAAATGAGAATTTGTGAGCTTAAAATGTTTACCTAACATATCAAATTATTAGGTTTTGTAGCTTACCATAAGATAAAGTAATTAAAAAATTTAGAGGGTGAATTATCAATAAAGTAACTTTAAGTTTTTTAAGTTGAAATAGGTGAGTAATTGAAATACTCCCTCCTATTCAATATAAACTTCCCTATTTCTTTTTCCGTCTATTCATAATAACTTCCCTATTTTCTTTTTTGATAAGTGTTTGTGTGGTCCAAATTTAATTGTATGGCGGGGTAGTGTATTTGTGTGGTCCAAATTTATTTATATGGTGGGGTAGTGTGTTTCCTTAATTTTTGTGTCAAAATGAAAGGGAAAATTTATTGTGAATAGGAGGGAGTATATTTAACTAGCTTTAAATATATTTATTGTTGAACTAGAGTATTGGTAGAGTTTGAACGAGTAGAAAGTCGAGTAGAAGTATTTTATAATGGGAAATGATAAATACAACCCACTAGGTTGTATTTAAGCATTTAATACCCTTCTAAATTTGGCATTAATTTAAAAATTAGACAGTAAATTACACATAAATCAATACAATTAATGCATGTATTAACTATTTATTTCTTCTTTTAGTTACTTAAATACAACTTATTGGGTTGTATTTATCATAACCCTTTTATAATTTAATACCGTTCAAACTAAAATTTTCAAAAGATATTATTACACCCGGACTACCCTATTTAACCTCAACTAACAACTACACTTTCACATATCACTTAGAAATGGGTTTATAAATTGGCTGATTATATATATATATATATATATATATATATATATATATAGAGAGAGAGAGAGAGAGAGAGAGAGAGAGAGAGAGAGAGAGAGAGAGAGAGAGAGAGAGAGAGAGAGAGAGAGAGAAGAGATCAACTAAGGCCATTATATCATATTAAGTCCATAAGGCCTAGTGTGGGCATTGGATCAAGCAAACCAATGGCCAAGATTGTGCAAAAAACCCCACTCAAATAATGCTTTAGAATTACCTCTCTCCTCTAACCACTAACCCATGCATGCTATAGTGAAATGTCCATCAGTCTGTCATAATTTCCCTCCTCAATTTCCACGTTATTCAAAACAACTTGCGGTTTTTTTTCCCTCTATTTCCTGTCATTTCGTCTTCCTTTTGTTTTCTTCACATTGCTGATAAACTCCATCTTCCACTACCAAATAATCCCAGCTCAACCTCCCCCATTTTTCATCACTACCAATTAATTCCAACTCATCAGACGCCATTTTCATCACTACAAATTAATTCCAAGTTGCCTGCAAACTCGTCTGTCTCCATTTTTCTATAAGGTATTTTTTTGCATTCCTTATTTAGTGATTTGTACTTTGTTTTTTGTTAATTTGATTATAAAAAGAGTTCATTTGATTTTTCAATTATCATAAAAAGAGTTCATTTGATTTTTCAATTTTCAATTATGGGTTTGCTCATGTTGATTTGTTCAATTGTTAATTATGGTTGTGCAGATCAAATACGAGTTCATTTGATAATTAACAATGGTTTTTGCCAAGAAAAATGCCAAGAAAACTCCCAAGAAATCTGAATCAAAGGTAAAAAAAGCTCGTCTTGTTGGTACAACTCTTATAGAATGATGTATAACTTCAATTAAATATATGCATAATTCTAACCCCAATTGTTTTGTCATCTACAGATGGATGTTGTAGAAACTATTGACAAGGGACTTGATATCCAGGTTAAAAGTTTCGATTTTTATTTTTACGTTACTAGTTGTATAACTCTGGTTACTAGATGTATAACTTTAGTACTCAATATGTATAACTCTGGTTAGTAGATGTATAACTCTGGTTACTAGATGTATAGCTTTAGTACTCAATATGTATAACTCTGGTTACTAGATGTATAACTCTGGTTACTAGATGTATAGCTCTTCTGAGTCTGTGACCAACTCTTCTTTCAAAACGTCAAACTCTAATTGTTATATGTATAACTCTACTTCTAATTAGTTTCTATGCCTAGAGTTATACAATAAATGCGTAGAGTTATACATTTTATACCTGGATTTATACAATATATAGCTAGAGTTATACAGTATATGACTAGAATTATACAATACTCCCTCCCATCCAGACCAAAGGTTACAGTTGCTTTTTGGCACTATTCATGGTCGTAGGGAATCTTTGATATTATTCTTAATCTATAGGACAAAATATAGTCATGTGAGATCTTGTTTGATTTATCGTCATGAATGTTATAAGAATATCAAATTTTTATAATTTTTAATAATGTGTAACTAAAGATATGCACGTTACAAAACGTGCCTCGACAAGTGTGATAAAGCAACTGTAACCTTTGGTCTGGATGGGAGGAAGTATATGCTTTGGAGTTATATATTAGATTCCTGGAGTTATATCTAGAGTTTTACCTGGAGTTATTCCTGGAGTTACACATTATACTGTATATGCTTACAGTTATACATTTTATGGCCAGAGTTATACATTCTATGGCTAGAGTTATACATTATTTGACTTTAGTTTTCAGAATGTCTAACTTTTGTTATTATATGTGTAACTGTACTGTTACTCTTTATAGCTAACTTTCCTGATTATCTCTTCTTTTGAATGGTTAAGAGTTATACATTATATGGACTTTAAAAAGTTTAACTTTTTGCTATAACTGCAGTCATTTGTTGTTGTACAACTCGATTACATGTTGAATAAATTCTCATTACATAATGTATAACTAGAGTTATACAATATATGCCTAGAGTTGTACATTTTATTCCCTGAGTTATACAATATATGCCTAGAGTTATACGAGAATATGGCTAGAGTTATACAAAGATATACTTGAAGTTATACATTTTAATAATAGAGTTATACATTCATGGCTAGAGTTACACATTATATAACTTTAGTTTCAGATTGTCTAACTTTTGTTATTATATGTATAACTCTACTGTTATTCTTTATAATCGAAAGCAGATTATCTCTTCTTTTCAATGGTGAAAATAATTTTGGATTTTATTGAAATTTGATTTAATGAATTTTGGTTATACATATTCTAATCCCTATTTGTTTGTCACCATGATGGATGATGCACCACCATTAATGAGAAGGGAGCCGATTCCCGTGTTCAAAGTTTGACTTTTTTATAATCATTGTCATTTGTTGTATAACTCGATTACATTTTGAATAACTTTTGTCTTTAATGTATAACTCTTGATATTTTCTGATTAACTCTATTATCAGAATGTATAACTTTACTTATATTTTGTATAACTCTGACTATCTATTGTATAACTTTAATTCACAATATGTCTATTTCTTTGTTCCAAATATCTCTAATTGCAACTACGGATGTCTAATTTTGTGTGTTGTCCTTGCTTTTTGCCCAGATGGTTGAGGCCAAGCCAAGGGTGAAGAGGGTGCATGAAATCACGGTTTCGTGTCGACCTCAAAGGCTTGTCTCTCTCATTGAAAAGATTAATGAGGATCAGGTGTCCGCCGTTAAGAAAATTGGGTTTGGTGGCCTTTTGAGCTCAAGATTAGCGCTTCCCACTTGCACACGTCACTGTTCTTGAGTCCTTCTCGACGGGTCATATGTGTTCAGGGCTTCTCGGAAGAAGGAGTTTATGATCGCATAAGCATGACGTGCATGATCAAGCTTTCTTGATACCTTTCGGACCCAACCCTCTCCCTTTGGTGCCTGTGTGCTCGCAGAAGGGGTCCAACGATCCCGAGAATAAGGAGTCAAGGACAAATGGCGGCAAGCGTACGGGGTGGCCAAAGCAAATAGTGCAATAAGTTTAGGGAAAGTTCACAAGCAACTTATGGAGTACGAGGAGGCGGACGATCATTTTTGCCGGCTATTTGTTTTGTTCTCAGATGTCTTTATTCCTCGCACCCACCCCAAACAACGGGATAGATTTGAAGTCATTAAGGGTCAGAAGATCCTAAAGCCATTCCGCATTTTGACTGGTGCTCTTATATTTTGGAAATGATGGTGAAAGCGGGGACAGATCAGAAAAAGGGGTAACGATGTTGGGTGGATGTATCCCCTTCCTCATGATAAGCTACTTTCAAATGATATGATTACAAGGGTAAGCCTTGCCTCCATGATCTACCTTTGATTAAGCATTGGGATGAAACTTCGCTTGTATATAGGGTAAAATTTGAGGTGGCTCAAGGGGGATTGGGTACTTTAACTTTGTCTAAGACCAGGTATCCGAGGTGCCTTCAAGATCCCTCTTATATTAAGAGTTTGGACAAGATCGCCCTCGGCGACCCGCGTGAACCAAAACTACTGTTGCTATCAGGCCCCCACCCTCTCTCTCCGCTCAACTTCGAGAAGAAGTTCATTCGATTGAACTACCAAAAAGTGTCGAGGATGACCAGGAATTGAAAGCTAGGGCGGTCGATGTAAGTTCAGAATATTATATATTTTTGCAGATTGATTCTGTTTCAGCTTATAATATAACTAACTTACTGTACTTCTTCAATGCAGCGTACTCACGAGCTTTATCTACAGATGAAAAGGAACGCTATTGTGTTCTGTTCATGGTACGCAGATGCAACCGCAAGGATCAAAGCTGTAACTAGTGATCCGACGAGCCTAAATTCTAGTCAGGCCTCTCAAGAATTCTTTGAGGGTGAAAAGATTCAAAAGTACGTCGCCGAAGGTAAGGAGTTGCGAAAGGTCAAGGTTTCTGTTGGTAACGCTCCTGCATTTGGAGAGGTAGTTACTGAGCCTCCCAAAAAATTTGACGGAATCGATGCATCTACGCGTCAAAGAAGTGAAGTTCTGTCTAGTCTCGCCAATGATGGGGGTGGCAGGGGTGGTAACCCTCGTGTTGAGCCGCGTCGAGATTCGGTCAAAGCCGACACGCCAACGAAATCGATTCTGCGCTTTCATGGTCAAAGATTATGGAGGAAGTGGGAGGTGATACGAGTTTCTAATCCGTTGTCGATGCTAGCTCGGGTTAGAGGATCAAGTTGTGTGCTCCCCCGTCCAAACTGTCAGAGAACTGTTGTTGGAGGCGAATTACACCGAGGAGGAAATTGACCAAACTTACGGACGGTCAAAGGACGATGAGGTTCGCCCTAGGGCAGGTGATGAGGTGCATGAGCACGTTCATGGGGAGGGATTGAAAGAAAATGTTGAAAATGTTGGAAGATTGTCAGACATTGACCATGAAAGAGCAGCAGACATTGTAGGCCAAGTGACGGACGGTCGAGGATGCTTTGAATCTCGCCCGTGGTAGGTGATGAGGTGCATGAGCAAGTTCATGGGGAGGGATTGAAGAAAATGTTGAAAGATTTTCGACAATCAACCGTCGATAAGGAGATGGAAAATTCTACAATCCCAGAATTGCCAATGGAGACACAAGAATTGATGGAGTGTATGTTTTCCACTGCTGAAATCAAGGAAGCTTTATGTGAACTTCCAGCGTACAGGAGTGGTCCTGGTGGCGAGGTAAGTTTGTTAATTTGCGCTAAATACTTTTTATACATTCGTTTTTTTTAATTGGTCGTGTATAACTCTAAGTTGATAAAATATAACTTTGTTGAAACTTATGATGAGGCCTTGAATCGTAGTGCCTATTTGTATAACTTTATCTTTCAATCTGTGTAACTCGCAGTCATTTGTTGTACAACTCGATTACATGTTGAATAACTTCTCATCATAATGTATAACGGAGTTATACAATATATGCCTAGAGTTGTACATTTTATTCCCGGAGTTATACAATATATGCCTAGAGTTGTACATTTTATTCCTGGAGTTATACAATATATGCCTAGAGTTATACGCAATATGCGTAGAGTTATACAAAGATATACTTGAAGTTATACATTTTAATAATAGATTTATACATTCATGGCTAGAGTTACACATTATATAACTTTAGTTTCAGATTGTCTAACTTTTGTTATTATATGTATAACTCTACTGTTATTTTTTATAACTCTCCTGATTATCTCTTCTTTTGAATGGTGAAAATAATTTTGGATTTTATAGAAATTTGATTTAACAGAATTTTGGTTATACATAATCTGAATCCCTATTTGTTTGTCAACTACAGATGGATGATGCACCAATTACTGAGAAGGGAGCTGATTCCCAGGTTCAAAGTTTGACTTTTTTATAACTGTTGTCATTTGTTGTATAACTCTGATTACATTTTGAATAACTTTTGCTGTCAGAATGTATAACTCTTGATATTTTCTGATTAACTCTATTATCGTAATGTATAACTTTACTTATATTTTGTATAACTCGACTATCTATTGTATATTTTCGATTAATTCTATTATCGTAATGTATAACTTTACTTAAACTGCAACGCCGTTTGGTACAACTCCTAACCATATGTGTATAACTCTAACTCAAATATGTATAACTCTGATAGCATATTTTTAATACTTCACACATGTGTATAACTCTTGCCCTTATATGTATAACTGTAATGCATTGGGTATGTAACTCTGTGACCTCTTTGTATCACTTTTAGAGTTATACCTGTAAATTGTTTGATACAAAAGCATGGTGTTTATTTCTATTATTTTTCATCCAGGCCACTGGTCAAAATGATGTAGTTGAGAATGTTGAACAACATTCCAACAACGGGGTGAAAACGTAGATGTTGTCGAGGGTGCGGATGTCACCCCGGAGGATCCTTCAACGGAATTGAGTGGAAATCAAATCCTCCGACTTTCATGAGCACGGCAGAGGTGAATGAGGCATTTTCCGGGGTTGAGGAGCGTACCATTGGTGCGCCCAAAGAAGGTGTGGTAGTTGAAATCGCCGGGTGCTAGGGTTGAGCTTTGCCACCACCAGCCCGCCCCTATTTATGTGCCCCGATGTGACATGATCCACCATCCTTTCTTATCGCATTCAATCGCCCCCTTTCGTGTATGGACACTGTACCCGAGAACCTAGGTTGTTCTCGGGATTGCGGGGCACCCGAACCCGACTCAAAGACGTATGCTCACGCTTTCGCGATTTAACAAGGAACGTTTCGTGACGGTGTTCAAAGGTGAGGAAGGATGTAATGGATTATGTCTTTGATCAATTCCACGACCATAGTAAAGAGTAAGTAAAAGATAAGTTTTACCTATATTTCAGTACAACAGTGAAACAGGCCATGAATCTTTTCCCTTGCCGCGTGTCTCATTTTGCTAATACTTTGTAGGGAACAATTGGTCACATATGCCCGTCCAAACTGCATAACGCGTATTGATCTCCAGTCGTTGATGCCTGGGAAACAGATTACGGCCAATGTCATCGACTGCTGGTATGTACTACTCAATCAGCTTACGCACGCGAACACCGCAGCTTTTGCAAGTTCGCGCTGTTTCTTTGGCCTAGGTCACGCTGTAAGTGTGCTCGAACTACCGCAAGTTATTTTGTGACAAACTGTACGTAACTTGTGATACAAGCTGTCAACCCCCGTCTATCATTTTTATAGGACCTAGCAATTGCAATTTGGCAAGGCAGGAAAAAAAACTTGGTTGTTGATCATTCTGAAGGGTTTTGTGCCTCGTGGGACATGTGGCAAGAGTCGTGTTCTAGTCCATTCCAACTGGACTCTGATATGGTGAGCTCAGATATCAATATAGAGACATTTCCATACTGGAATTATACATTATTTGCCAAGAGTTTTACAATATATGCTTAGAGTTGTACAATATATGTTTTGGAGTTATACATTAGAGGACTGGAGTTATACTTTATATGGATAGAGTTATACATTATATAACTTTAGCATTCAGAATGACTAGAGTTATACATTCTATGGCTGAAGTTATACATTATTTGCCTAGAGTTATACATTATATGCTTAGAGTTTTGATGAGTGGCTAACTTCACTCCATAACTCTAGGCATAAAATGTATAACTTTAACCATAGAATGTATAACTCACTGCACATAATGTACAACTGCAAGCATATACTGTATAACTCTAGACACAAATAAGAAAGTAAACAACTTTTGTATATATGTTTTGGAGTTATACATTAGAGGCCTGGAGTTATACTTTATATGGATAGAGTTATACATTATATAACTTTAGCATTCAGAATGACTAGAGTTATACATTCTATGACTGAAGTTATACATTATTTGCCTAGAGTTATACATTATATGCTTAGAGTTTTGATGAGTGGCTAACTTCACTCCATAACTCTAGGCATAGAATGTATAACTTTACCCATAGAATGTATAGCTCACTGCACATAATGTACAACTGCAAGCATATACTTTATAACTCTAGAAATTGAATGTACAACTCTAGACATATAATGTATAACTCTAAACAGATAATGTATAATTCCAATTATGCACAATATGTATGCCTCTAATCTGCTAATTACGTTTTATAAATCTTATACTTTACGTGCATGTTTGTAGGTTTTCGTCCCGGTAAGCAGTGGCGATCAAGATCATTACTCTTGCATTTGCATAAATTTCCTCTCCGAGCAGATCGACTACCTTGATAATCGTTCTTATGAGGACGATCTTCTGAAATTACCGTATGGAGGGATTGTGCGTATTACTGTAAGTCTTATAAAACGGTGACTATATTAATTATCAGCTCCATTGTTTTGTTAATTGGTCTTCCAATTTTAAACGCCTTGCCTAACTTCTGCCAGGCTGACGCAATGGGAAAGTATATGGCCTACAAAGGGCTCGACAAAGGGAAGAAAGTTGAAGGGTTTCCTTTTGTCAACATTAAATTAAACTGGCAGGGATCAGGGTATACTGACAATGACTGTGGTCTTTACGTCATGGTTCATATGTTGCTGTACCGTGGAGAGCCATTCGACTGTACCATAGGGACAAAGGACAACAATGACCTCATGCGAGCGGAAATTGCTGCCACCCTTATCCTCAGTGACATTAACGTGGACAGGGAAGATGTGTTATCTAGGGTAACAGCTTTTAAGGAGCTTAAAGACCGTGAAATGGAGGAGCTGCGTGATAAACAGAGGTTAGCCGGAAACACAAGTGGAAGGAAGAGAGGTGCTGGAATTGCCGGAGAGAACAGTTCTGCTAAACGACCTTGCTCTAAAGTCAGTTCGAGCTATCAGACTCCACCTTCAAAAGTAGCCCTGGGCCGGACGCCGTCTAGTCGGGCCCTCTCAGCTGTTAATAGCCGCTCCCGGGGTAAGGGCGATGGCCTTGGGTGCACCACATATTGCGGGGAACCAGACGCCGACCTTACAAAGGGGTCGCCAAGATGTCAAGTTGAACAAGGCATTAATTAGGGATATCCCGGTGTATCGCAAACAAGTGGCTGATTACGTTTTCCTTGATGACTACAAATTTCCAACTGAGTAAGCTGTCTAAAATCCTAATGTTTTATCATATTAAGTTTTATCAATATAGAGACATTTCCATACTGGAATTCTATATTATTTTGCCTAGAGTTTTACAGTATATGCTCAGAGTTGTACAATATATACTTTGGAGTTATACATTAGAGGCCTGGAGTTATACCTAGAGTAATACCTGGAGTTATATGTGTTCATCACTGAAGTTATATATATCGTTAATGGAGTTACACATTCCTAAACTGCAGTTATACGTTTCATCAGTGAAGTTATGCAGTCATTTTAATAGCAGTTACCTTACCATTTAGTATACGTTATAGCCTGATTAACACCTGGTGTCTGAACTACAGTGAACCACTTGTGAGTTATGGCCGGCACGGAACAATTAATAGGTTGCAAATGTTATCCATGCTCCCTGAGATGCCAATGGATGAAAAAGTGATTGAGTGTTGGTCCTTGTTGCTTAATCGTTTGGAGGCAGAGGATTGCGCGATTTTTCGCTCGTCTTTCTTTCTTCTAGTATCCATCATATGGTATGGTCCTAATCAATCCTTTAATATGCTATAAGAGTTTCACAAAGGGAAAATAAGTCTAAAGTTATACATACCCTCTATGGAGTTAAACATTTTGTAGTGAGAAGTTATTAACATCCAAAGATGAACTTAGGCATTCTTCATTATGCTATAAGAGTTATTGTGCAACTCCAATGCACAACCCCTATAACTCCTCTGGTATCCTCACACATATACTTCTACTTGATCAGGAAACAATCTTGAGCCTTGTACGGAACCCTGTCCAACAAACACCGGACACCGAAAGGTTGTACAATATGTGGGACGTCTTCCGAATCGACTGTGGCAAAGATTTCAGCTTGAAGGCTGATTTAATCTTCGTACCCATTAAGATTGAAGCCCATTATGCATGTGCGTGTATCAACTTTAATTCTAGGACGATTGATCTTCTTGACAATAAGTACTACTCAAGTCCGGGCCAATCGGAGATATGCAAAGCGTGTCACGTAATTGTAAATGGAATTAAATTGTTAATTACGTTCAACTCAAAAGTGTTGTCACCGCTTTTACAATTTCACTTTTTGACGTTCTTGTCTGTGCAAGGCGAGCCTCATGAGCGATTACCTAGAGTCTAGGGACGACGAGAAGAACAGAGGGAAAGACATACCGTCGTTCCAGTTTCGTCAGATCCCGTTTGCCTGGCATAAGCAAACGATAAACGACACCGAGTCTGGCTTGTTCGCCATGATGCACATGTTAATGTACGAGGGTGATAGTTTTGGCCACGTTGATCTCGAGCGGAAGGTGAACCGTCGATATTTGGTGATCCAGTTGGCAGCGACGCTTGTCCTAGCTGACATGAACATCATCGGGGGAGGAGTTCTGTCCAAGGTCAACGGATTCATTGCCGAGAAATTACAGATCCTGAAGCAAGTAGAAGTCAGACGAAAAAGCAACATGAGAGCGATAAAAACCCGCGAAAAATAGAATGTATTTCCTTTGATTCTGTATTCTCTTTTTTTGCAACTCTAGTACGTTGTCAAGAAACTCCTTAACAACTTAGACAACTTTTTGGAATAGATTGTTACTATATCATCTTGGTCAGTCGTAATTAAAATCCAAGTTTTCCAGATAAGTATTACAGTTATACACTTTGTGAAGTAAAGTCATACAAATTATGTACAGGAGTTATACAACGTATGACTGCAGTTATGAAAAAAAAGGCAAAATTTATGTGACAGCTATGAGTTATACAAAAAATATCATGAGTTATACAAATTGTGTACAAGAGTTGTACAACATATGACTGCAGTCATGCAAAAGGCAAATTTCATTAAACAGTTATGAGTTTTACAAACAATAACAAGAGTTATACAAATGGTGTACAAGAGTTATACACTCTGTGAAGTACAGTTATCCATATATGGGTAACAGTTTTACTTAAAGCCACTGAAATTATAATTCATTCTTTATCAAACTTTTAAATATTGGATATTTTGCCATGAACAGAAGTCATCAAAATTGTGTAAAAGAGTTATACAACATTAGCTTCAAATTTCACACACCATATTACTGAAGTTATACAATCTGGAAGGTGCAATCCCCCTTCAAAATAGACAAAAGCTAGCTATTAAATACCCCTTCCGTCTCACCAGATTTTTTACCTTTTAAAGAAAAAAAGATTGTAAATAATTTGTTGAGGCGGAGGTATTTTTTCTACTGCCTTCTACTACAGCATGTTAAGTTTCTCTCTTCTTCTTCTTCTTCTTCTTCTTCTTCTTCTTCTTCTTCTTCTTCTTCTTCTTCTTCTTCTTCTTCTTCTTCTTCTTCTTCTTCTTCTTCTTCTTCCTCTTCTTCCTCTTCTTTTTCTTCTACTCCTTCAGATGCTGGTGAAGACGGTGGATGCTCAGAGAATGGGTTAGGGCAGTTCCGTTTATCGTGGTGTGCCATTTGTTTACACTTATTACACAAGCGTTTTGGCTTACAAGCCAAGGCAATGGCTTTTGCCTTAGCGGACACCATTCTTTTACCGCTGCCTTTGTTTTTCGATTGTTTTGGTGGAAGTATTGTTACCTCACATCAAGGGGCAACCAAGGATTTGCTCGAATTCCTGCTGCTTAGTTAAATCTTTCTTGTACGATAAAAGTTTCTCCTTGAACTCTCTAATTAAGGAGGTTAAGTTCACAACTTCAGTCACACTCGTGCCACGAAGTAAACCAATAGTTGCATGAACTTCTGACCACAACTTCACCATCGCAATTTCTTTTCCATCAGCGCCACTATTTGAATTCGTTTCTTCACCATCACATTCTGATAATCTGAATTGCAATGCATCTTTTCTCCATCTTGTAGAAACGTAATCATCTGGAATTGTCTTCTTCTCGTTAGCCGACAAAATCCACACTATATGTCGGCACGGATATCCCATCCTTTCAAACATCATACAACAGCGTGTAGCCAGCGATGTACCCGTAATCAGTTAAATTATGCCGTTAGTAGTCTTATACATATAATAATTAGAGTTAAACATTATCAAAGTAGAGTTATACATATGGCAACAACAGTTATACATTCTGAAAGCTAAAGTTATTCAAAATGTAATCAGAGTTATACAACAAATAACTGCAGTTCATTGAAAAAATGAATAACTTCTAATGTTATTCTGAAAGCAGAGTTATACATATGGCAACCAGAGTTATACATTCTGAAAGCTAAAGTTATTCAAAATGTAATCGAGTTATACTACAAATAACTCATTGTCAAAGTGAAAAATTGAATTTCTAATGTTATTCGAAAGCGAGTTACACATATGGCAAGAAGAGTTATACATTCTGCAAGTAAAGTTATACATATAATAAGAAGAGTTATACATTCAGAAAACTTAAGTTATTGAAAATGTTTTCAGATTTATACAGAGATAACTTCATTCGGTGAACAATTGTATAACTTCTATGTTCGACAATGTAACTTTGGCACTATATCTAGCAACTTCATCAACTACCACATCAAGATTATGCCAAAATGTTGTTATCCTGGGTTGTACTCTACGTTGAAACTTTTCTCTCGATTGAATCCTTAACGACAGTCCACTTCAACTCCATCGACTTCAAAGATAGCCCCTGGTCTTACATGTATCGATTGAGCAAATGACCTCTAGTTGGAATTCCTTGAAAACCTCACGGGTATAAACATTTGACGCGTATTCCTCTATGGCTACATGCGTCCCCCTTGCTGGTGTTGAGTGTCGGTTTTCATGGTCAAGTCTCTTCTGAGTATGCCGTTGATGGTCCATAGCGCTTTCAAAACGCATCCAAAACTCCACTAACGTACTCGACTTCGCTCGAACTTCTTAAAAAAACTATTAATGCTCTCCGATCTCCGGGGTTGTCCTCATTACACCACCCATGTTCAAGTCCCTACAATGCGCCATCACCCATTGGCTCCTTTTTTCGTACGCTCAGAAAACCGTCTTCGTTCACAAGACCATGCGCTTCCATTATTTCTCGCCACCTACAAATCAAAGTCGTCTGCTTCTAGGTTGTCGTCCCATATAATGTTGTTCAATTTCTCTAGGAACTCCTTATAATCCTCCCTTGTCACCCCGAACTTCGATGGCACCTTGTTCATTATATGCCACATGCAAAATCGGTGGCGTGCAGTCTTGAAGGCAAGGAGTACGGCCTTAATAATGCCCGGATCCTGATCTTTGATAATGTACTTGGGTTACTTTCCACCCATAGCATTCAAAAACCTGTTGAAAACCCACTGGAAGGATTCATGGTCTTCATGGGCAATCAATGCCCCACGTAATGTCACCGATCGCTTATGGTGATCTATGCCGGAATGGCGTGAAAATAATATCGTACTTGTTGGTTGAGTATGTTGGGTCGTACGACACTGCATCTCCAAAAACGGAGTAGTTCCTTCTAGCGGTTCTGTCAGCCCATATTGCTCTTCAAAGGCTGTTATCCTTGTCAACTTGATAATCAAAATAAAAACCCTGCCTATTTTGTGCCATATTCTTGAACCGGTCTATGAACAATTGACCGTCCCGTTTATGGATGAAGCACTTCACATCTCGGTGGAAGTTCTTAAAATCAGTTAAGGATGCACCAATGTTCTCGAACCCGTTTACGAGTTCCTTACACATGTTGTACGTCCTAGTTGCTCCTATCCTCAACTCGCAGTGGACAACATATCCCGATCGATCTTTGACTAATAATCAAAAATTCCTCAACTATAACTCTTTCACCTTTTCGTATAACTTCATGAAACATATGCAACTTCTTATTATTTATAACTCTTACATATGCGTATATGTATAACTCTAACAACGTTCTATATAACTCTAAGGCTGTTAAAAATTATTCTAGAATTTTAAAAAAATTTTACAAGTTTCACAATCAATTACTCGAGGTTTACATAACTCTATCATCTCGGTGTATAACTTTAGAAGTTTGCCATTCAATTACTGGAGGTTTGATTAATAGTAAACTAACCCTTGAGTTGTACATTATCAAGTACTTGTGAAAATCTTCTATGTTCCGCGACATCTTCTGAAACTGACGATCCTCACTGGATACAAGCTCGTGATTATGCCCCATGTGGAATCGGTCAATTACTAATACTCCATTCTTCATAAATAGCCCGACATGTGCTTTACACCCTACCCTCTTGATCGTATATTTCCTCTGTTTTGCAGTTCTTATTCCCCATTGCATTTCTTCTTCCCTAATCCCTGTCTCATTTTTTTTAATTAATTACTCGCCTCTCCTTTCGGGACATATGTGAATCCCTCTCTGTTGCAAACCAGCAACTTTGACTTGATTTCACCGTCGCGACATTTTTTGGTCGAGTACTTCCGAACATCAAACCCCGACGCCAATGCATAAACTTTATAGAATGTCACTGCCTCGTCGATTTCAAAAAATTGTTGCCCTACGCAAGGTGTAAACTCCGCTGCCAAATGTTTACAATACTCGTTCCGCTACCTTACGACCATCCGAGCGAATTAAACATCCATGAAATGATTAATAAATACATAACTCCAAGCTACTTAGCATTTACTTTGTAACTCCAAGGATAGAATGTATAACTCTAGGCATACATCAGATAACTCTTCGCCTGCATCGTATAACTGCGGGCACAGATCGAAATCAGAGGCGGATAATGTATAACTCTAGTCATAGTCCGTATAACTCTAGTCATACAATGTATAACTCTGGGCATAAACTGCATAACTGTGGGCATATAATGTATAACTCTAGTCACAGTTTGTATAACTCTAGGCATTTAATGTATAACTCTAGTCATACGATGTATAACTCTAGCTACACAATGTATAACTCTAGGCAGAGACTGTATAACTCTAGGCTTATAATGTATAACTCTAGGCAGAGACTGTATAACTCTAGGCTTATAATGTATAACTCTAGTCATACAATGTATAACTCTTACCTATATATGGATAACTCTGGGGCATAGACTGTATAACTGCAGGCATTTAATGTATAACTCTAGGCACAGTTTGTATAACTCTAGTCATACGATGTATAACTCTAGGCAGAGACTGTATAACTCGTTCGCATTGTATGTATAACTCTTATCATATAATGTATAACTCTAGGGATATAATGTATAACTCTAGGCATATAATGTATAACTCCAAACACAACAGATATGCTAAGAGTTATACATTATATGCCTAGAGTTATACATTATATCCCTAGAGTGTATTATTTGAGCTTTGTAAATGTATAACTCTAGTCATACAATGTATAACTCTTACCTATATATGGATAACTGTACTTCACAGAATGTATAACTCTTGTACACAATTTGTATAACTTTTGTTATTTTTGGTAAAACTCATAATCGTAATAAATTTTGCCTTTCTCATAATCGTAGCCATGTGATGTACAATCGTTGTACACAATTTGTATAACTCTTGATATTTTTTGTATAACTCATAGTTGTCTAATAAAATTTCCCTTTTTTCATAATCGCAGTGATGTATTGTATAACTCTGTACAAAACGTGTATAATCGTAATCATACAATGTATAACTCTAGGCATAT